>NC_056628.2:144238428-145438428 GCF_002870075.4 Lactuca sativa
GATCTTGAGAGAGGGAAGGGGGATCATCCACATGTTGTATAGGATGAAAATCCAAAAATAATATTAATTAGTTCTTAAAGTATTCTCATGCCAACGTAAAATTCGTAGCTCCCACATATTTACATGGTTTGTGTGTAACATTTAATGCTAGTGTTTACAAATAAATATTGACATATTATTGTGCTGTGTAATTAATTCGATACATGCACCAGATTAGACTTACATCAAGAGGTGTCTACTCTCTATCATTCTATCCACAACATCCCCCGCCTTAATTAATCTCTTTACAAGTTTTATAATACTTTTGATTATTATTATTATTTATAAAAAAAAAACTGAGAAATTTATTAAAGCCAATCTAGCGAGGGACCAGAAAAGAAGAAAACATATGCACAGGGAGCATAGTCAATGCTCGGGCTCGGGGTGATTAACCACGCCAACCAATCAAATCTTACAAGTCCGCAATCCAGCACTTATCGAATTAAATGATATTCATCTAATATTATCAAACATAAATTGAAACTACCTTTGATGCCTTTCATGAATATGTCCTTGTTAATTTCGCCTTCGTACGTCCAAACTAAGTGTCACCACCAAAGCTAAATTTTCACCGTTATATCATATAAAAGACAACTCGGAATTGAACCCAATCATGTTTTGGTCCCGTGCCAGTTTTGGGCCAAACAACAACTTGACACCTAACACTACAAACAAAAGGATATTTTATGACATGCAGTTATATTATGTTTAATGTCATGCTCATATGCAACTATCAAAATTAATGGATTTAATGGTTTTGATGGCACTAAAATTTTATGCCACTATAATCATATTTATCAATTGAATAATAATTTATAATTAATGTCACTAAAGATTTTAAGATTTTATAGCATACAAACAACTACATCTTTTATTCTAAATTAAAGAATTATTTTCTCCGCCACTTAGATGGAATGGAATGTAATTAAACTCACGTATTTGATTACCATATATAGAGTATAAATGAAACTCCAACACTCTTTCGTTATAATTTCTAATATGGTTTAGGAATATACTGAAATTTGAAAAATGTTAGGGTGTTTAGGGTCATATGAATGGGTAGGGCAGTATGGACATGACCCATGACTTCTAAATTTTTAGTGGCCATTTTATGTGTATCTACTTATGTTATTTTAAAGAAAAAATGTTTGGAATTAAGTTATCACAGACAACAATATAAAAGAGAAAACGAGATTGGAGCCAAAATTGATGCAGAAAATATAGAAATTCCAACTAATTCTTCAGGAATATAAGGAATTAAACATTTTTTTACTTAAAAATATATTGCCAAGAGCCTTTGATTTATTTATTTATTTTTATTTTGGCCATGGCCTCCAATCGGCCTAAATCAACCCTGAGGGTGTCAAACCCAACATCTAAATGGAGTAAAAAAATGAACTCCAAAAGCAT
The DNA here is from genome assembly GCF_002870075.4 of Lactuca sativa. NCBI lineage: Eukaryota > Viridiplantae > Streptophyta > Magnoliopsida > Asterales > Asteraceae > Lactuca > Lactuca sativa. The sequence continues at coordinate 144,239,878 of NC_056628.2, forward strand.
TGTTACTTTATAGTAAAAAAGTAGTACAATACAAATATCGTCGATCCATAAAGACACATAGCAAATATTTATATCTATTTGCATAAGGTATTTGAGTCATAAGTTGAGGGATTTTATTAAATTTGCAGAAATGAAAATTAAACATATGCAATTAAATATTTGAAACTTAATGATAAAGAGTTATGATCTCATAGTAAACTCATGCGTTACCATTAAGTATCATGCAACCATAGCAAACAAATATGAATTATATCAATATCAATATTAAAGAATTTAACAAGTTCCACTCCATTTATCATGACACGCCATCTAGCTTCTATTATTCAACACTCTATCCTTGCGTATAACTTGGGATACATGACATTAAAAAGAAATACGTAAGACAATAATGTCTCGTGAACTAGGCAGGTTTACGACCAAAAGCATTTATCACATTTTCATCAAAAAATATTTCATCTTTGCAAAACATATTTAAAATAGACATTTTCCACATTCCGTTCCATTTAAAACATTTCATTAGTCATAACATAATTCAAAAGACATTTCTTTTAACATTTCATTCCTTCTTTCATTAAGGGCTAATTTCGATGTGAACCGTTGACGTTTTATACTTAGGGCATAACAATATTTCAAAGTCCATACCAAGGTGGAAAGAACAAAATCAGTCTACCAAGGTATCATTTCCATTAGGAAATTTATCTTGACAAGAGGTAGCACCACCCAATAGATTCATCTATATCCCGTTAGGGGGATATCATGGCTCGAACAATATATTATTTTCATTACTTTTCATATTTTATACATTTATAAATTATTATCATTTCTTTTGATGTTTTACACATTTCATACGTTATTATCATATTTTCCATATTGTACACATTTCATACGTTACTATCAATATACTCATTTCAAAAGTAAAACATTTATATTTCAAAACATTTCAATCATGTTATCAAAACATTCTTGAAGCCCCTTTCCAATTCACTTTGTACCAATCGTATAGGTTCTCACACATGATTAAAAAGTGTATTGTTATAAAACACACCCTACTTAATCCATGAAGTGTTCATTGAAACTTTTAAGGATATGATGATCAATAAGCTTAAATTAAGGTTGAACTAGTCTAGTTTCAAATTACACATTCTAAAATTTACATAGTTTTTTCCTAATTATTGGATACTAATGTGTATGTTGTTAAGTACATGAAACCGCAACTAATACCATTGTAGGTGTTGAATTTAACCATGGAATCCTCAATTCCACAATTACACTCCAAAATGCTCATAAACACTCCATTGAAAGGGTTAATATTTCAAATTGTTCAAGAACACTCTTCAACCTATATGACTTACCCCAAATCATTTAATACATTATTGGGTGTTGTCAAGTGCATGTGAAGGTTTGAATCGACCGGATACACTTCAAGTATAAAGAACGAAAGTGAACTAATCTAAGAGAAACAAAGAACATAAAGTAAATAACACAGAGAGTTCTCCAAATTGTTCATTCACTATGAAAGATTTTTGTCTTCACCAAGTAGATGGGTTGTCACAAAGACGATTGACGCAAAGCCAAACTCTCTACATTAGGGTTTACCCTAATGTAGATTATATACTAATCGTATCTTATATATACTAAGAACCGTTCTTCATAACAAAGATAAAGGATCTGCTATCTATTCTATACATATCTATATCATTACCTAATATACAAAAGATTATAATAGAATAACTATACTAAGCGATGAAGTTGATAAGCTTGATATGCTGGCGTTGGTACTGTTGTGGACGCTGACGCTGACAGATAGCATGGAGTGTTTGACTCATCAGATCATAAGGTGTGACCTTATAATATCCCCCTATCTGATGATGTCAAAACTAATCTTCTTTAGAGTCATCAAAAGAGACATTGTAAAACTTGTCAGCTTCTTTCATGATCCCAGGCTTAACCATCTGAATTGATCAAGTTTAAGTTCATCCAGTCTTCTATTAAGCTCCAGAGATATCAACACGTGATATTCTCTTTCCAGTTCATAATGACCAAGTCCTTCCAAGTGAAGATGAAACACGTGTTCACTGGGAGCATAAGTAAGATCATCAGTATGTTGAAAGCACATTTGATTCTGATTGTCAAGATAAAATATCCCATGTTCCGGTTTTGGAATTAACTGGTTCAACACCCGCTGACAGTTTATTATTGATGTACCTAGTACCATAAGGAAGAAGAAACTTGGTATTCTTGGACTGTCTCAGAGCGTCTGTTCTTCCTGAGGATGATGGTCTAGATAGACTGGCTAATGGCATAATGTTGAATTTCTTGACTTTGTTGAGTAGCTGCTGAATTGCCAACTTCACTTCCTGAGCATGAATACCCTTGTGTTTGTCGATAATTTCTTGAATTTTCATCCACTCGTTGTAGCTAAATTTGACTAGATCACGAGCAAATACAACCTCAGTGTATTCATATTCTGTTTTCATTCTAACCAAGTGAAGCTTTAGTGACTCATTCCTTGGTTTGGTGCATCTCACTTTGATAATGGGATCAGGGTTTTTGTTGCGAGTAAAAACGTCTCCAAACTTCTTCTTATCGATCCGTTCATTTAGGTCTGAAACAATGTGTTGTTTCTCCACATTATCATTGAAGATCTTCTTGACCTGATTATCAGTGCTTTGAACATTAGCACTTTCATCATCAGAAGCAAGAGCTTGAGCAAGTTTGGCAGAAATACGTTCTTCTTTTCTTGCTTCTTTCTTTTGTCTAACAGCAACATTATACTCTAACACGATTTCTCTAACTTCCTCAAAAGGTAACCTCTATTTTCCTGCTAATTGATTTAGATCAAAGATAAGCTTGCTTTTCTTTTTAGGAGGAGGTGCTGAAGGATCAGTATCAGCAGAAGCGTCATGAGCTCCCCCTGAGAAAGAAGCCTTCCTCTTTCGAGGATTGAGCTTATCATTGTTAGAGTCAATGTCACTATTAGTTCCTTGAGGAACCTCTTCTTGAGGAATCTCTCCTCAAAGTAAGAATTGGGGTAAACAACATTTAAAGGAACAACAACTTGTGACATGAAACCAAGATCAAGAAACCCTTCATAGTCATCAGTCTCTGATTGGTCACCAGTGTTAGGAATGGGCTGATCATCAGTTGTTGCATCAACATATGGAATATCAACAACAACAATATGCAGTTGAGGATCATCTTCAACTTCAACCCTTCCAGTTATGTCAGGCTGAGATGGAGTTGGTAAAATTACCACCTGTATTTGCATTGGCTGAGGACCCACTTGATTATTCTCCTTCTTTTTGGCAACATTAGATTGGGGAAGGGAGTTAGGAGGAGTTGCAGGAGTGCAAGGAGGAAAGTGAGATGGTGGAGGAGGATTATCACCTGGAGAATTTGGTGGAGTGTCATCAACAACCATATCATCATCATCATCATCATCATCACCCAAAGCCATGAGTCGCCTGATTGTAGCCACATCTTTTTTAACTTTACTCCACCTTTTACCTAGTGATTAATTAATCTACACAATCATAGAAAGTTGGGAAAGTACAACAGTTTGAAAGTTAGTGTGACAACCATCAATTTTGGTCAAACAAAGTCAACAATAGCCATCCAGGTCAACTCGACTCGCATTAGAATTTTAGGAGAAATTTGATATTCCCTAATGTTACTAATGTACTATTGGAAAGTTATAATTCAAAGTACATCTCTTTTTACCAATTATTGAATATAAACCCTAATCAGGGTTAGTAACATAAAATTCGATAATTCAATTATATATTATTTATGTATAAATAATATTCATAACACGATGTAGTTGAGTTCATAAACCGTACACTACACGACAAATTCATAACAAATGTTACATATTCAGATTTTGGTGAAATTGTCACCAAATGCGACAGATTCTATACCCGACTTAAACACTCAAACTTTAACTAAAAGAATTAGGAATCATCATAACTTTCATGTAATGTGTTATTATTTTTGATGTTAATGATTTTTTTAATAATTTGATTTTAGATGATTCAAATTAAGTAATTAACATCATTTTTACCATATTTTTTTAATAAAAATCACCAACTTTTATAAAAACTACCCATTCTTTTTATAAAAATAAACTAAAGACCATATTTGTTTTATTCGATCATTACCCATTTTATAAAAGTATTATTATTAAATTCACATATCGATGCTTGAATATTTAATTCAAGAGGTCATTCCATGCCCCCATACCCACCCCACCCCACCACGTCACTCTCTCCCTCTCTTCCTTACACTCGATCGAAACCCTCCCCCTTTCATTCCATCTTCATTTTCTTCATCTTCTCTTCAAGAACAATTCATTCTTTCAAGATTAATATCCATAAGTTGGTTCTTGATTTTGTTGGTAAGTTTGAAATTATACCCTAATTTTTCACGAATAGATTTGCAACTTTCTTCAGAAGGAGTTTTAGAGTAGCTTTCAAATCGAGGAAGACGAAGAGAAGTACGAAAGGATTCCACATCAATAGTAACCCTATCTTGACCATCTCCAATGGTTCCAATAATAGTTTGAGCATCGGTATCAACATAACATGAATAGTAGAACTTACATACTTGTTTAGGGTAGAATGGATTTGGGAAGTCGCAAAACGCATATAGTAGAGGACAGCTCTTGACGTAGTTGACAAAATCTTAGATTCCCGAATTTACGAACTGCTTTGGGATTTCATTCAAGAACGTCACATTGGTTGATTGAATGATGATGGGAAGGTTAGGAGTAAGAGAACCGTTGACGACATTAGCGCTGGGGGCAAACTCACATAGAGGCTTTGACATGGTGAAAGCTTTGAGAGAGAAGATGGTTGAGAGATTCGTTTTCGAGAGAGAAAGAGCTAATTGCTTGAATAACTTGTAAAAGTGAACTAGGATGAAGAATTCCCAATTTATACACAAAAAGTTTTCCCTTTTATGTAATCATGAATGAAGATATATATGCCGTAAAAATCTCGTATCCTAAGATAATAATGGATCTTTCAGTTGTCTTAAAAAAAGTTACCGTTGAGATAAGAAAGATACATCATTGAGACAGGTCATTAGTGGTAACGAACATGTAGCACCTGGTTCCTGGTATGTATTTTAATCTAAGTATTTTTGCATTTTTAGCTGGAACTTGGCGAGTTGTATGCCTGACTCGCCGAGTAGGGGCTAGATATCGAGCACGTTTAAGTTGGCAACTCGACGAGTCCATATCCTGGACTCGGCAAGTCCGCCATTTTGGAAGAAACCCTAACTTCAAGGGTTTGCACCCTATTTAAACCCCCTTATGCGCCCCAAGCTCGCCCCCTTCACTCTCAGAGCATCCTTTACCAAACCCTAACCCTCCCCTTTGTGATTTGAGTGTTTGTGTGCTTTTCCTTGAAGTTTGAAGAAGAGAAGGAAGGAAGGACCAAGGAGAAGGAGAAGAGCAAGGATCTAGAACTCAATCCAGAGTTCATTGAGGTATATTTCGGATCTTTTCTGTTGCCATGATGATTCTCTATTAGAAACCCCATTTAAGCCATCTTTATCCACTTCCTAGCTTGATTGTAATATAGAGATCATATTGAGTGGAATGGCCTTTGAATCTAGCTAGGTTTGAGCTTCAAGAGCTCAGATCTATTGCCTTTATGGAGCCATATTGCATGAAAACCCTAGATCTACTCTTTTAGTGTATTTTGAGCCTTAAAACCTACACTAGTGTTTATCTACACGTAAAGTTGGAAACTTTACATGTCAATCGAGCCCTAAGAACCCAGATCTATGGATGGAATGCACTGGATTCAAGCAGAATCGAGTATATAGTGATTGCATGCATGCGGCTCGGCGAGTCGTTCTTCAGACTCGACGAGTCGATCGCAAGTCCCCAATTTTTCCCCTTTTTAGTTATGCCGAGTGGGATCAGTGAGCTATAGGTGGACTCAGTGAGTCGGAAGCCAGACTCAGTAATGGAGGGACTCGGCGAGTCAATGCCCTGACTCAGCGAGTCCAAGGCAATCTTCTTGCCTCAAGAACATACTCGACGAGTTGTTCATACAACTCGGCGAGTCACGGACCAGAGTGTTCATCGGATGAAGATGAACTCGACGAGTTGTTCATACAACTCGGCGAGTCGGATGAAGGACCATTGGATATCTGTATAGAAGGAGAACTCGTCGAGTCAATGCCTAAGTCGACGAGTAGGGACGGGAGTGAGGACAATCGACTACATAGGGACTCGACGAGTTGGCGAGCCAACTCGGCGAGTCGGGTCAACGGGAAGTTTGACTTTGACTTTGACTTTTCACTTGGTCGGGGGTAAAATGGTCATTTTACCCTAAGGATAGTTAACAGTGTTTGATTAAGTGTTTTGTGGGAATTACAGCCGGAGGATTTCCGGAGCAGCAGCAGGAGACAGACAGTTCCCGCGTAGATCAACAGCTACTTCAAGGTGAGTTACCTTCCAGTAGCGGTGGGTCTACGGCAACAATGTCGGCCCACCAGTAGGAGTTGTGTTTTAGATTATTGTCTTTGTGATATCATCTAGGTTTGCTACTACCTGATATGTTATATGCTAGCTTGATGTGTTATAGTAGTAGAGTTCGGTTGTTAGTACCGAAGGGTAGTCAGACACCCCAGATATGTCTGACAGTATGTGATGTTATGAATTATATGCTAGCATGATCTGTTATATGTGTTAGGGGTAGTAGGAGGGGAACAGTCCCCGAGTTCGGTTGTTAGGACCGAAGGGTAGTCAGACACCCTAGATACGTCTGATAGTATGTTATGTTATGATATGTGTTAGTAGTAGTGGTAGGGGGTGAAATAGTCCCCGAGGTTCGGTTGTTAAGACCGAAGGGTGGTCGGCACCCTAGAATGGCCGCACGGGTAGGTCGGCACCCCAGAATGGCCGTACCGGGCAGGTCGGGCACCCCAGAAATGTCTGACAAGTATTGTATGTTATATGATTGTATGGTATGTGGTACGATGGGGGAACTCACTAAGCTTTGTGCTTACAATTTTCACTTTTGGTTTCAGGTACCTCTTCATCGAAGGGAAAAGAGCTGGTGCGGTAGCGGCACATCATACACATCCACTGTTTTCCGCCTTACGAGATTGTTCTGGGATTTGTACTCTGACATTTAGTTGATTTCATATTTTGGTTTTCAAACACGATATATGATTGTGAAATGATTTGATCAGACGATGTTTTATTTACAAATGTTTTCCAAAGTATTGATTTAAAAATGAAATTTTTGGACGTGAAAATTGGGTTGTTACAAGTTGGTATCAGAGCCTTGGTTTGAGGGATTCGGACACACCTTCGGGGGTGTTTGGACTCAAACCAAGGAATTAAAAGCTTTTTACAAAGAAAATGACTTTATAAAAGCTAAGATAAAGAGTTTTGAGAAGGAACAAGTGTGTGATGTGCGCAACCGGCCGAGCTCAAGTAAGTATTCCCCAAAGTACCCATACAAGTTTATGTTACGTTTAACAGTTTCAGTAAAACAGTATGCTAGTATAGGACTAAGGATCTAGGAGTGATGCCTTATGTGCCTGCTTTATGTGCTTCATCTTATGATAATTTCATGCTAGAATTGAGTAGACAAGAGTAGGATAGCCTGTTTAGGTTATGCCTGAGAGTATGAGCTTAGCATTGTATGCTAGTGCAGTTCATGTTATGAGAATATAGTTGATAGAGAATTGTTCCCTTTTGTTCGAATGCTGCTTGCTTTGTGTATTGTGGGACTCTGAGCAATGAGAGTTAGCCATTAGGTGAATATGTCACGTCACATGTGATCAGGGTTGAATAATCTCAGAGTGCTGGATTTGGCCCTATTGCGCAGCTCTCGTTCGAGTCTAACCGTTGTAGGGACGAGTCTTGTACTCGAAGGATTATCTGAGCCTCATCACATGTGATGGTAGTCAGGTAATGGCTAATTGGCATTGCAAGGAGGCCTTCAGTAGCTGAGGATCGGATTGGGTGGAGTTAGAGATTTTCCCTAGGGTAAGCCTAGGATGAGGATAGCAGTGATCAACAGTGGTAAAAGGGATCTAGTGGAGTCAAGGCAGTCCTTGAAGAAGGTACGGATAGATGTGGAAGGTAGTATGGGCCCGTACTACTGAAAGCAGAGGATCCGTACCCGAACTGAGGAAGGCCGAGACAAGACCAGGGAACTTGTAGTAGATGCGATCCCTCAAGAGGTATCAGTATCACTAACGGTTGTTATTATGTATTGCAGAATGGTTGTACTATGACCGAGGCCAACAGTTGGCAGCTCAGGAGAGGGATCGGGTTCAGGATCAGGTTCCGAGCCAGTAGATGAGAGGCTACGCAAGTCCATCACGTCAGAGATCACCAGAGGCATCCTTGAGTCGACCCCCATCATTTTTGGGTCGATTAAGGAAGGGATAGTTGAGCTGATGGAGGACCGCCTCAGGGCATTCCGGAGTGACCTGACATCTAGCCAGTCAGGATCTCGCACACTGTCCTTCAAGGACTTCAGGGGCAGTGGTGCGCCAGATTTCCATGGGGCAAAGGACCCCATTGCTGCTAGACGATGGATTGCAGACATTGAGTCTGCGTAGTTGACTAGCTTCTGTCCCGAGGGGTCGAAGGTGAGGTTGGTAGTAGGGTTTTTTAGAGACAGAGCTAGAGACTGGTGGGAGTCTATTGGTGACTCATTAGGAGCCTTGGCTGTTGAGGCTATGACATGGCCGGACTTTGTGACCCAGTTCAGAGCGGAGTTCGCACCTGCGGTAGAGCTCCAGCAGTTAGCTAGAGAGTTCTTGGACATGAGACAGACGACGGAGACTGTGGCGGAAATCACCATCAAGTTCCGAGAGAGGGCGTTACTGGTGCCCCAGTATGCGGGAAATGAGGATATGAAGAGGACTCGCTACCACGACATGCTGCGAGCCGACATTCGGGAGAATGTCAGTTTTTCAGCTTGCCCTACCTTGGACTCTATGATTGCCAGGGCGATGGAGAGGGAGATAGATCTGGAGCACATCCGGAAGAGGAAGTTAGAGGAGGTATAGACAGGAGGGGCTTCGGGGAAGAAGCCCAAGGGATCAGATGGTAGGCCGAAAGGCCAGTCAGGGTCGGGCCGCTTCAGGGAATGCGGCAGGCCATGTGAGGGAGCATGTAGAGTGGGATCGCCGGGCTGCTATAAGTGCGGCAAGATGGGGCACTTCAGCAGGGATTGTACCGCCCTTGCACCTGTGTTACAGACATCAGAGTTGCTGTGTTTCCACTACAACAAGAGGGGCCACAAGAAGGCCAATTGCCCCCAGTTGACAGCAGCAGCGCCAGCTCCAGCCCTGCGGATTACCGATGGCCGGCAGGGCAAGGCAGAGGCTCCAGTGGTGAGGAGCCGGGCTTTTCAGTTGACTACCGAGGAGGCACGTGCCGCACCCAATGTGGTGACGGGTATGATTCTTTCCCTCTGATTTATTTATTTGATGTTATGATGTTAATATGTGCTCTATATATATGCGTTTAGGATCGTTCCATGTGAACGGGATCCCAGTATAGGTGTTGTTTTACTCGGATGCCACCCGATCGTTTGTCTCTCTTGCGCTTAACAAGAAGTTCACTGAGTCTTCGGGCATGTTGGATTGCCCTTTAGAGGTAGAGATTGCCGATGATCGATCGGTGCGAGCATCAGCAGTATTCAGAGATTGCGTTCTGAGGCTATTTGAGGAGCGCTACTTGGTAGACTTGGTTCCCATTTCGTTGCGTGGGAACAAGGTGATTATAGGTATGGATTAGCTCAGCCCCAATGGGGCGGTGATAGATTGCACTCAGAAAGTGGTGCGGATTAGGACCCCATGTGGGGGAGAGTTGGTAGTTCAGGGCGAGAGGCCACAGCGAGGACCAACGGTATGTTCAGTAGTGAGAGCTAGGCGCTACCTTCAGCAGGGTTGCGCAGGATATGTCGCATATGTTATGGACACCCGTGAGGTGGGTAAGGCAACGGTAAGCGAGGTTCCGGTGGTGCGAGATTACACAGAAGTGTTCCCAGAGGAGCTTCCTGGGGTACCTCCGGAGCGACAGGTGGAGTTTAGGATCGACCTAGTCCCTGGTGCGGCTCCAATAGCCAAGGCACCGTATCGGTTGGCTCCTCCTGAGATGCAGGAGTTGTCTACACAACTGTAGGAGCTGTTAGACAAAGGATTCATTAGACCGAGCAGTTCACCCTAGGGAGCCCCGATTCTGTCTGTGAAGAAGAAGGATGGGTTGCATCGAATGTGTATAGATTATCAGTAGCTGAACAAGGTAACAGTGAAGAACCGTTACCCACTCCCGAGGATTGATGACCTTTTTGACCAGCTTCAGGGAGCATCTTAGTTCTCCAAGATTGATCTACGTTCAGGATATCATCAGATGAGGGTAAGAGAGGAGGATGTGCAGAAGACCGCGTTTCGGACGCGTTATGGCCATTACGAGTTTGTGGTGGTGCCCTTCGGGCTCACCAATGCTCCTGCTGCGTTCATGGACCTCATGAACCGCGTGTGTAGGCCGATGTTAGACCAGTCTGTGATAGTGTTTATTGATGACATCTTGGTTTACTCCAAGACGCAGGAGGAGCACGAGGAACATCTGCGAGAAGTTCTGGAGCCTTTGAGGAGGGAGAACTTGTATGCTAAGTTCTCCAAGTGTGAGTTCTGGTTACGCGAGGTGCAGTTCCTCGGACATCTCGTCAACCAGAACGGGATCTCAGTGGACCCGGCCAAAGTAGAGGCCGTTATGAGATGGGAAGTTCCAAAGTCTCCATCTGAGATTCGGAGTTTCCCGGGATTAATGGGCTACTATCAGAGATTCATTCAGGATTTCTCCAAGATAGTCGTACCCCTGACGCGGCTGACGAAGAAAGTCGTGGTCTTTTGTTGGGGGCCTGAGCAGCAGGCCGCGTCCGAGACTCTTAGAAAGAGATTTTGTGAGGCGCCAATCTTAGCCCTGCCAGAGGGCATGGAGGATTTTGTTGTATACTGCGATGCATCAATCTCAGGTTTAGGTGCAATATTGATGCAGAGAGGGCATGTCATTGCCTACGCTTCAAGGCAGCTAAAGGCTCACGAGGCGAACTACCCGACGCACGATTTAGAGTTGGGGGCGGTTGTATTCGCCCTCAAGATTTGGCAGCATTACCTCTATGGAGTCCAGTGTACCATTTACATGGACCATAAGAGTTTGAGATACCTCATGGACCAGCCGAATCTGAACATGCGGCAGCGACGGTGGTTGGATGTGGTAAAGGATTATGACTGCGAGATCCTTTATCACCCAGGGAAGGCCAACGTGGTGGCCGATGCGCTTAGCTGCAAGGCAGCACCGATCAGAGATATGTGTATGAGGATGACGGTGGTGACCCCACTGTTAGAACAGATACGTGAGGCTCAACAGGAGGCTATGAAGGAGGAACATTAGAAGAGTGAGCGTATAGTGGGTCAGGTTTCCTCCTTCGATTATGATAGACGCGGATTATTGACACTACACCGTAGGGTGTGGGTACCGTATCACGGGTGTGTGTGCCAGGTTCTATTGGAGGAGGCGCACAAATCTCGATTCTCCATTCATCCCAGGGCGACGAAGATGTATACGGATCTTCATCTGGATTATTGGTGGCCCTGCATTAAGCGGGATATGGCATGGTACGTAGAGCGATGCTTGAACTGCAGGAAGGTCAAGGCCGAGCATCAGAGACCACATGGCAAGATGCAGCCGTTAGATATCCCGCTTTGGAAATGAGAAGATATCACAGGAGAGTATCTCGGCAGAGAAGTTGGCCGATATCTACATCCGAGAGGTGGTGGAATGACACAGAGTGCCAGTCTCCGTGATTTCAGATAAATACGTACGGTTTACTTCTAGGTTTTGGAAGAAGTTCCATGACGAGCTGGGTACTCGTCTGCATCTTAGAACCGCTTTTCACCCGCAGACAGATGGTCAGAGTGAGCGGACCATCCAGACTCTGGAATATATGTTGCGGGCGTGCGTGTTAGACTTCGGTGGTAGCTGGGATACTTATCTTCCTTTGGCTGAGTTCTCATACAACAACAACTACCACGCGAGTATTGACCGTCCTCCTTTCGAGATGTTGTATGGGAAAAGGTGCAGGATCCTGATATGTTGGGGCGAAGTTGGCCAGAGGGTCATGGGGAGCACCGAAGTGGTGCTCAAGACGACGGAGAGGATTCAGCAGGTGCGGAGTAGGCTTCAGACTGCTCATAGTCGGCAGAAAAGCTATGCCAACAAGCGCCAATCAGAGCTAGAGTTCCAGGTCAGAGATATGGTCCTCCTGAAGGTGTCACCATGGAAGGGTGTCATCCGATTCAGGAAGCGGGGCAAGTTGGGCCTCAGGTACATTGGACCCTTCAGGGTTCTAGCCTGGGTGGGCAAGGTGGCGTACTGGCTGGATCTGCTAGCCGAACTCAGTCAGACCCACAACACCTTCCACGTCTCGTAGCTGCAGAAATTCCTAGTGGACGACTCAGCGGTGGTGCCTTTAGAGGATATTCAGGCTGATGACAGCCTAAATTACATTGAGCGGCCAGTAGCAATCCTTGACCTGAAGTCGAGGGATCTGAGGAACAAGAGGGTGGAGCTAGTGAAAGTGCAATGGCAACACCGGAAGGGTTCGGAGTGGACTTGGGAATAGAAAGAAGAGATGAGGGAGCATTATCCCGAGCTTTTCCAGGAGCGAGCGGTAGACTTCGAGGACGAAGTCTAAAATAAGTATGGGAGATTTGTAGCACCTGGTTCCTGGTATGTATTTTAATCTAAGTATTTTTGCATTTTTAGCTGGAACTCAGCGAGTTGTATGCCTGACTCGCCGAGTAGGGGTGAGATATCGAGCACGTTTAAGTTGGCGACTCGACAAGTCCATATCCTGGACTCGACGAGTCTGCCGTTTTGGAAGAAACCCTAACTTCAAGGGTTTGCACCCTATTTAAACCCCCTTATGCGCCCCAAGCTCACCCCTTCACTCTCAGAGCATCATTTACCAAACCCTAACCCTCCCCTTTGTGATTTGAGTGTTTGTGTGCTTTTCCTTGAAGTTTGAAGAAGAGAAGGAAGGAATAAGGAGAAAGAGAAGGAAGGACCAAGGAGAAGGAGAAGAGCAAGGATCTAGAACTCAATCAAGAGTTCATTGAGGTATATTTTGGATCTTTTCTGTTGCCATGATGATTTTCTATTAGAAACCCCATTTAAGCCATCTTTATCCACTTCCTAGCTTGACTGTAATATAGAGATCATATTGAGTGGAATGGCCTTTGAATCTAGCTAGGTTTGAACTTCTAGAGCTCAGATCTACTGCCTTTATGGAGCCATATTGCATGAAAACCCTAGATCTACTCTTTTAGTGTATTTTGAGCCTTAAAACCATCATTGGTGTTTATCTACACGTAAAGTTGGAAACTTTACGTGTCAATCGAGCCCTAAGAACCCAGATCTATGGATGGAATGTACTGGATTCAAGCAGAATCGAGTATATAGTGATTGCATGCATGGGACTCGGCGAGTCGTTCTTCAGACTCGACGAGTCGAGTCGCGAGTCCCCGATTTTTCCCCTTTTTAGTTATGTCAAGTGAGATCAGTGAGCTATAGGTGGACTTAGTGAGTCGGAAGCCAGAATTAGTAATGGAGGGACTCGGCGAGTCAATTCCTTAACTCGGCAAGTCCAAGGCAATCTTGTTGCCTCAAGAACAGACTCGACGAGTTGTTCATACAACTCGGCGAGTCACAGACCAGACTGTTCATCGGATGAAGATGAACTCGACGAGTTGTTCATACAACTCGGCGAGTCGGATGAAGGACCATTGGATATCTGTATAGAAGGAGAACTCGTCGAGTCAATTCCTAACTTGAAGAGTAGGAACGGGAGTGAGGTCAATCGACTGCATAGGGACTCGACGAGTTGGCGAGCCAACTGGAAGTTTGACTTTGACTTTGACTTTTCACTTGGTCGAGGGTAAAATGGTCATTTTACCCTGACGACAGTTAGCAGTGTTTAAATGAGTGTTTTGTGGGAATTACAGCTAGAGAATTTCCGGAGCAGCAGCAACAGACAGACAGTTCCCGCGAAGATCAGCAGCTACTTAAAGGTGAGTTACCTTCCAGTAGCGGTGGGTCTACGTCCACAATGTCGGCCCACCAGTAGGAGTTGTGTGTTAGATGATTGTCTTTGTGATATCATCTAGGTTTGCTACTACCTGATATGTTATATGCTAGCTTGATGTGTTATAGTAGTAGAGTTCGGTTGTTAGGACCGAAGGGTAGTCAAACACCCCAGATACGTCTGACAGTATGTGATGTTATGAATTATATGCTAGCATGAACTGTTATATGTGTTAGGGGTAGTAGGAGGGGAATAGTCCCCGAGTTCGGTTGTTAGGACCGAAGGGTAGTCAGACACCCCAGATACGTTTGATAGTATGTTATGTTATGATATGTGTTAGTCGTAGTGGTAGGGGTGAAATAGTCCCCGAGGTTCGGTTGTTAGGACCGAAGGGTGGTCGGCACCGCAGAATGGCCGCACGGGTAGGACGGCACCCCAGAATGGCCGCACGGGTAGATCGGCACCCCAGAATGGCCGTACCGGGCAGGTCGGGCACCCTAGAAATGCCTTACAAGTATTTTATGTTATATGATTGTATGGTATGTGGTACGATGGGAGAACTCACTAAGCTTTGTGCTTACAGTTTTCAGTTTTGGTTTCAGGTACCTCTTCATCGAAGGGGAAAGAGCTGGCGCGGTAGCGGCACATCATACACATCCACTGCTTTCCGCCTTACGAGATTGTTCTGGGATTTGTACTCTGACATTTAGTTGATTTCATATTTTGGTTTTCAAACACGATATATGATTGTGAAATGATTTGATCAGACGTTGTTTTATTTATCGATGTTTTCCAAAGTATTGATTTAAAAATGAAATTTTTAGACGTGAAAATTGGGTTGTTACAGAACATCAACATAAGCGATCAGCGAGTTCCTTGAAATGTTAAGTTTGTAATGTCTCTTGATAGTGTGGGATTAAACTACTATTCACCAAGATAGTATTATGAGATCTCATCAGCGTGTGGTTTCATATGCTGACTCCTTGATCACTTTTATTAGAAGAAAAGGCCAAGATTGTTGTGATGCGTGTGATAAGATGTAGTGTTTTAGCTTAGCCATCGACATAGTTTTGTCAAGCTCTCATCAACGTATGTACATTACGCTGAATCATAAAGATTTAAAGAAGAATATAAGGGCAAGAATGGGTTGGTGCGTATGATAGCCTAAGGTACATAGAATAACCTTCGACAAAGAGTTTCAAAATTTATCAATGTGTGGTATAACATAGTGAATCGTCAAGTTTTAATAAGAAAATAAAGGAAATAATTGATTGTTTCAGTCATGTTGAGGTGAAATCAGCATGAATCATAAACAATTTAACTCCTCAATAAGAAGTGGTTTAAACTTCCGTATCATAGAGTAAGTTGCTGTCTAGAATCAAAGATTCACTGTTAACTCATAATGACACCATGTTATACCTCAGACTAGGAGGTCAGGGACATGAACAACCCTTTGTCATTTAAGGACCAGACAAGTAACTCTTATGCTGATGATTGCACAATCAGTGTAAGCCATTGGGTTATGCTCAATGTTTCAGCAGAACATGAGACTTGATGCATATGACAAGCATGCTTCTAGGGACAGGGTCATGTAAGGTATTTAACTAAAGATAAACACCTAATCCTTTCTATCAATTTTTTATTTGGACCAAACAATCTCACTTAGAAAGTATAGACAATGCTAGACAGTTAGCGTGAGGGAGTGACTCAATGTTCTCAGCAGATGGTATCGCTGATGAGAAACTTACAGAGATTTTGACACATACATCAACATGCTTCTAGGGATGATGATGTGTCAAAACTTGCATACTAGGCTTAGAAAATCCTGCATCAGATTCACTGAGAAAATAGTATACAAATATAAACAAAAGAGTTAGTCAAACAAGGGAGTATTCTAAACTGCAAAAAATGTGCAACTTTTTCAGAAAGGTGATAAAGACTCGTTCCATCAAATATTTAGAATTGAATGGTTATAATTTCACTTCCATTTTTCGAGATATCTACCCGCTGAACTTTAGCTATAAAAAAAACATAATTCACAATATACAAAGAGAGAGAATGCCTTTAATTGTTGAGATTTTCCAGATTGAATCCAAGCTTCATGTTCACCATGAACAAAAGAAGAACATGAACCACTCTTTGTAACCAACGAGTTAGAAGGATCCAATCTTTGTAGCCTTCGATTTATGAGAGTCACCAAGACAATACTCCAAGGTTCCATTCATTGTGATCCATGAAGGAAGAGAAGGTGGGATCACTATCTTGTTGAAGACGCCTTTGGATCTTTGAGGTGATGGAGTTATAGTGACAACATCAATGGAATTTAGACGTGCCATGTCACTAAACTCCACTTCATCTCAGTGCAACTGAAATAGGTTGTATCTAGAAGAACACTTGGTGGCACAGTTATCCCCCATCTGGTCTCATGTAGCGTGAGCATCAACATCAGTCAAA
Organism: Lactuca sativa; assembly: GCF_002870075.4. NCBI lineage: Eukaryota > Viridiplantae > Streptophyta > Magnoliopsida > Asterales > Asteraceae > Lactuca > Lactuca sativa. The sequence goes on from NC_056628.2 coordinate 144,256,461, forward strand.
GGGAAATTAGTGATGAAGAAAAGATGCAGAGTCAGCGCAACTACCTCTTTCAAGGAGGGTGATGCATTCTAGGAATGACAAGCTGATCTTAATCAATTAACATCAATGTTGAGATGGAGACAGAAGGTCCTGACACATACTGAGGAAAGAGAAGAATGAACATTGGCAATGTTAGTAGCAAAATGTGTATGTACAACGTATACTTCTTTGGTAAAGTAATAACAAAATTTTAATGCACAAAAACAAAAACAAACTAAAAGTGTAGCAACTTATGTTCAGAAATTTAAGAGTAGGAAAGCATGAAGCAAAAACAAAATAAAGGATTAATGTCTAAACCAATAAAATCAAACCATATAAATATCATTGTCCCTTCATGCAGAAAGTATGATTTTGTTCCTAGAATCAAACACCTTTCCCTCATGATGATTGAAAAGAACTTTATAACCACCGTCACAAAGTTGACAGATGAATATGAAGTTGCCTTTCAGACCTTTGAGATAGAATGCATCCTTCATTTTAATCGTCATGCATTCAAAAGTTCCAACACTTGTAACAACTCTTCCACTATTGTCACCAAAGATCACCATTGGACCATCCTTCTCTATAAAATCTATTAAGAGGGATTTCTAACCGATCATGTTTTTAGAACTTCCACTGTCTAGGTACCAAGTTTGTCCTAGATTTGGAGTTGATCCTTTAACAGCACGAGAACTATTAGCGTCACATATGCCATCAGGGGAATCATTGATAAATGCCATAAACCCTTAACATTTAGCCCCTCATCTTCATACGTCTCATCTTCTTCCACCCATTCTTCACAGTCCTCTTTTTTTGAAATGAAAGATTTTGGTGGATAGATGTTTTCCTTCTTCATATGACCCACAAGCTTCTTGTACAAGACTTCATAATTCTCTAGACTTTGAGCTTCTTTCTTCTCCTTGCACCCCATGGAAAATGATCAGGGATTCCACAATTAAAGCAATTACTTGAGTTTCTCTTCTCAGAAGTGGATTTCCTTGATGAATTGTTGCCTCTAAATTGTGCTCTTCGAACCCCGTTTGATCTGCTTTCTTCATATCTATTGACAATAAGGGTAGTGCTGGTAACAAGTTCATCAGTCAGATCTTCATCATTCTCTTCATCCTGATCTGAGTTGTTTGAGTCACTGATGTGCTTCATTATTTCCTTTCGAGACACCAAGGGAACATACTCTTCCTTGCCTGATTCCTTCATGATTTCTTTACGAAGAGCCTTGGTGTCTTCATAATTTTGCAGATTACCGAACAAGGAGTTCAGATCCATGGTGTCAATCTTTTCACCATTCTTAAGAACATTAGTGTGATGTTCCTAACACTTCCCAAGAGAATCGAGAAACTTCATAACCAACTAAGATGAATGCTTGACGATTCCCAGCCTGTGCATATCATTAACCAAGCAATTAAACCTGTTGATGGTTGTGGCCTGAACTTCCACAGTGCCTTCATAAGCTACTGTCAGCGTATCCATCATCTCTTCAGTTGCCTCACAATTCTATATGAGATGATACACGTGGTAGGGAAGAGAGTTTGCAATAGCAGCTCTGACTTTCACATCAAGACTAAGCAATCTCTTTTCATCGTCATCATAACTTGTTTCTGGCTTTTGCTTCAAGGGGCCAACTAGAGTGTTGTTGGCCATGGGTTGGTACATAGGAACACGGGGACCTTTTTCAATAATATTTCTTATATCATAGTCAATGGTTTCAAGAACAACCATGGACTTTGTATTCTACACAGAAAAATTGTGTTCATCAAAGGGAGGAATTTTGTTGAGACCAATGGATTTGGGATTTAACATGATTACTTGAGTGTATCACAAACCTACTCTGATACCAATTGAAGGTTTGAATCAATCTGATACAATTTAAGTATAAAGAAAGAAAGTAAACTAATCTAAGAAAAACAAAAAACATAAAGTAAATAACACTGAGAGTTCTCCAAATTGTTCCTTCACCAAGAAAGAGTTTTGCTTCACGATCAAGACTGGTTATCACAAAGACGATTGACACAAAGCCGAACTCTTTACATTAGGGTTTACCTTAATGTAGATTATACTAATATATATATATATATATATATATATATATATATATATATATATATATATATATATATATATGAATCCCATGATTTAAGGAATTGTGTCTTATCTACATTAAGAATCGATCTTCATAACAAAGATAACAGATCTGCTATCTATTCTATACTTATTTATATCATTACCTAATATGCAATAGATTACAATAGAATAACTATACTAAGCGCTGACACTGATAAGCTTAATACCCTGACGCTGGTAGTGTTGTAGACGCCGACGCTGACGAATAGTGCAGAATGTTTGACTCAATAGATCATAAGGTGTGACCTTACAACATAAAATATGTTGTAACCCAATCCAATCCCATATTAATCTCTTAACAACAAAGGGATCTTCTAATTCCATAACAAATTCCTAAAATGCTCTTATGGTCAAATACTTCATAAATTCAAATAAAGATCATTCAAGTCTTCATGTTTTTGCATTTAAAACATATTATTAATATCAAATCATGTTTATGAGTATCATATACTCATCAAATGCTCAACTACAAGGGAATCCATCTTTTTCATCACTATTACCTCCAAAACAACACAAATCCATATTTACACTTAATTTTACCATCATGGATGAATTTGAATAGTCCAATTGGATTTGTCGCTAACAAATATCATTTGGGTCATAGAATCCAATCTCGTTTCATCATTGTGACAACCCGGAATTTTCTATCCTGTGCAACCCTTCACTTCAACAGAAGTCAGAACAGTTTCTGCTAATTTTCAAAGCTTTTGGAATAAGTTTGAGTATTTTAGGATTAGCACTTTAGGAGATATCGGGAGAGAGGATGCCCTAGAGTTGTTGTGCATCAATAGAGTTCCAAAAACTCCAAGAGTTTGGAGTTTACGGCCCAAATGGCATTTGGACCGAAAACTCCATGGACTATATATATATATATATATATATATATATATATATATATATATATATATATATATATATATATATATATATATATATATATATATATATATATATATATATATATATATATATATATGGCACTTAGCCATTTTTCCTTCATTTCCCCCATTTCAACTAGAGAAAACCCGATTTCTCTCCTAAGGATCTTCAAGCTTCCGTCCCAAATCTTCTGTGACAACCCGAAATTTCTATTATGTACAACATGTCAAGTCAGTAGAAGTCAGAACAGTTACTATTAATTTTTAGACTTTTTGGAAGAAGTTTGAGTATTTCAGGATTAACACTTTAGGAGATATCAGGAGAGAGGATGCCCTAGGGTTTATTGTGCGACAATAAACTTTCAAAACATCAAAAGTTTAGAGTTTACGACCTAAACAAGGAGTTTACGGTCGTAAACCCTAATGGGAAGTGGTATAAAAGTGACACTTAGTTATTTTTATCACTTTTCCAACTTTCAAGATCCAAATCTCAAACTCTCTCAAGTATCATCCAAAACTTTCTTCAAGATCACCATCTAGTAAGTGTTTCTAGCCCTTTCAAGTTGGTATATCACTTAATCTAGTGAATTAACACACTTCTATCCATGAAATCTTTCCAAAAGGTTGAATCTTCAAGTTTCACCAAGAACACCAAGAACACACACTAGTGTTCTTGGCCTTTTGGTACCTTTCAAGCTTCTAACTAGTAAGTACTCCTACCCTAGTGTATTATATAGCTTGTTATACTTCCATACATCAAAGAAACACAAGGAAACATCAAGATCAAAGGTGTTTATGGTCCAAGAACTCCTTGAACCGTAAACCCTTCTGTAGGTGCCAAAATGTCCCTAGCCCTTTACTAAGACTTGGTAACTTGCATAGATCCACTCCTTAATGTGTATAGGACTTGAAAACATCAAAATACCAAAGGAGAGAAATGGTGCCCTAATCTCTTCCAAAGGCCTAACCATCAAGTAGAAATGCTTCAAAGGACTTGTAGAACCTCAAAACAACTTATGGTCAAAGAGTGATGAGTTTACTACCGTAAACTCATGAGTTTACGACTGTAAACTCATTGGGTGATGGTCACAAAACCGTAAACTCCAAAGGAATTTACCCTTGAACCCCAAACACAATAGCAAGGTCCTATAGCACTTAGATGCAATCCTTATGACTTGTATCACTTATATAAGGTGTTTTACATGCCTTAGGATGTCTTAACTTTGTCAATTAGTGGTTTAAAGTCTAATTGGATACATATATGTGTGATTATATGTTAACTAGGATCATTGGGTGTGTATAAGTCTTCACTTGACACCTAGCAATCCTATATAATTCAGTTCATCCAAACCACCATTTACAGGTGAGTTCATAACCCTTAATCAATGTATTAAATGATTTTAAATGATTTAATGGGGGGAATACAAGTAGAAAATAGTATGTTATAGAATCAATCACATGTGATTTATAACTGTGTTTCAACCAACTGATCTCACATACTTCAAAATATGATACATGAAATGGCTTTCTGTCTAAAAATATATTGTTATCAAATGAATTACTTTTGAAATGTTTTATAAAATGACATCAAGTCATTGTTATTTATTGTTCAAAACTCTTAAATGTTTTACAAAACCTCTTTCATGTCCTTGATCAAATCTATATCCATACACTTATGTTCATATATATATATATATATATATATATATACACATACATATATATATATATATACATATATATATATATATATATATACATATATATATATATATATATATATATATATATATATATATATATATGTGTGTGTGTGTATTGATGTGATAGCTTTCATTCTTCATTCACTTCCCATACTCTTGAGTAGCAAGGGTGTATAAACCTTCTTGGACAACAAATACATTCCAGTAAACTATCGTAGGGATAGTTTAGGGGATACAAAACATTATTCCTATTACAAGGAATCACACCAGAGTCAGTTCATTCAGGAGTCTATACTAAATGCTATATGAAGAGATACACTTACCTGGATCCTCTTACATGGATACACTTACATGGATACTTGTACCTAGATACTATATGAAAAGATACTATTACATACTATACGTGTAAATTAGTTCTGTCTATCCTAGTACAAAAGGATACTATACGGGACTAACCATTCCGACACCCACCTGTTAGCAACATACGTAATGAACATCTATGGATGCCTACGGTTAATACTTATACTAGGGGGTACCCTTACGGGACTAACCATTCCTTCAACCTACTGTTAGCTACAGAGGAAAATGAACATCTACGGAGGTTCAAGGTTAATACTTTTCGGCAGTCGCGATGTCGTGTTTATCCTAATACAAAAGGATAATACTTAAATGGCTATATTTTCCCTATTACTTTTATTTTTAGATACGTTCACATAAACGATGAGGTAGACTATATGTTGTTAATAGTAGTCATACAGGGGAAAAACCATCTTTGTTACAGCAAACCATTCAAGTCTTGGTAGAAGACAACTTTCAAAACATTCGGGTCTTGGTAGAAGACTAGTTTTATACTGTTAAGAAATATGGGATTTTCTAGGGCTTTTTCACACTTATATCAAATGTTTCATTCAAAGGTTTACATGGCATTCATAACAGCTTTCCAAAATAGAGTAATGACACTTAAATACTTATGAATTTACCAGCTTTATGCTGATCTACTCGTTCAAAATACTTGTATTCTCAGGTCACCAGTAGATAGGTATGATGACCAGGTTTTTGAGAAGACGGAGCACAGACAAGACTCGTCTTTTATTTTGATTACACATTTTGGTGTCTTATTACAATGAAAGAACACACATGTATTAAAACTTTACTTTTAATGCAATGGATGATGTTGTTGCTTGTTTACTACTTTACACTGTTATGATACTTCACATGACGTCCTCCACCCCTGAACGTTTCCGCCGTTCTTGGTTTTGGGGTGTGACATCTTCTCATATGTAATTACTTCTGTCCTAGAGTATATTAAGGCTTGTTATACTTCCATATATCAAGAAATCATCCAAGAAACACCAAGAACAAGGTGTTTACGGTCATAAACTCATGGGGAAGTGGTCCCCAGACCATAAACACCATACAAGGCCATTTTTGGACCTTAAACTCACCCAACCTCTTGTTTAAGCCTTGGAACACTTAACCACTTAAGTTATAATAGTTTTAAGCCTCATTTGGTGACGCAATTGAGAGTTTATGGCCAGGAGTAAACTCCCCAGGGCCGTAAACTCCAACAAACATGGTCCATTGACCATAAACTCCCGTATAAGGCCTTGCACACCTTTGTTGCAACCCGCTAGCCTCGTAACACTTTGACCAAAGTGTTTTCCTCACATTAGGATGTTTATACATGTTTAATTAGTGTTATAATCACTAATTATATATATATATATATACACACACACACACACATATATGTCTTCATATGTTATTAGGATCATTGTGTGTGTCTAAGTCTTCACTTGACACCAAGCACTTGTCCGACACTTCCATCCGATCCGCTCACTGCAGGTGAGTTCATACCCCTTAATTAACCTTTTAAATGTTTTTAAATGTTTATAAATGCTTTATGGGAGGGAATACAAGTTGAATCATGCTAATTGTTATATCAATCAAATGTGATTAATAACTAGCATGCAAATGGATTTACTATACGGTAACTATTTTACCAAACAGATTTCTTCAAATGACTTTCTTAAACATTTTCACATGTTTAAAACTCTTTATCAAACTATCTTACATACTGTAAGTTTCCTTTCAAACTCTGTTACAAATGTATTTTCAAACAAAGGTTTTCCTTATACTTAAACTGTCTTATCAAACAAAATACTTTCAAATCGTTTTATAAACTGACATCAAGTCATCGTTTCTTAGTATTAAACTTTTCAAAAGTCTTACAAAACTTCTTTTATGCTTTTATATTGTAAAATGCATGCCTAGATATGTATGGTTATATAAATAATGTTTAAAGGACTTAGGACGACTAGCTTGCTTTATTTCCTTTTCCTCGTTGGGATGTGACCTTAGGGCATCGGTTGCTCGTCCGAATGTCGTCTAAATATTAATTATATATCATGTATACATATATAGGTATAAAGGTTCCATTAGTCAGTTCAATACCTTTGGGTAGCAAAGGTATACTTCTGGTTATACTCGTATATTACTAGTAACTATAATATGTATAGTTAGGAGAAACTACTTACCATTCCAAGTACAAGGAATCACACAAGAGTCAGTTCATTCATGAGTCTATACTAATACATTACATGTTACATGAATATGTTTACGTAGATACACTTACATGAATACGTTTACATAGATACGCTTACATGAATACACTTACACGAATACGCTTACAATACACGATAACAGAACTAACATAACAAGGTGCTATAGCATGGAACAAGTTCAGGATCTAACTATACCAATAAATCACTACTGCATTGTGATTATTATATTGGGTATACGTGATCATAGTAATGTGGATGTTCACGGCTTGCAGAAATGCATGTTCGTGTTTGGTTCCCAAAATCTCTTGATAGAGAGCGTATAGTATGGGTTCTAGCCATCACATTATGCCTTAACCCTCAATTAAGGCAAATTAGTACAAAGTAGTCACTTATTACAAATACTACAGTACTTACACGTTGCATACGACAATTGCAAATGGATTAAAAATCCGGTTAATATATTATTAATACCTTTACCATGTGCCATATTCACATAATCGATGAGGTAGAAAATAATAATAATAGGCGTACAGTCTGGTCTTGGTAGAAGGCTAATTTCAAAATAGTCTGGTCTTGGTAGAAGGCTACTTTCAAAACAGTTAGGTCTTGGTAGAAGATTACTTTTTATACTAGTAGGAAATAGGGGATTTTTTAGGGTTTTTAAACGTTTACAATTACTTATAAACATTTTCATACTTATACAAGCTTTTTGGCTGATACTCGCTTTCAAAATAACTTGTATTCTCAGGTCACAAATAGACAGGTACGACGACCAAGTTTTGTGAAGACGGAGAAATCAAGACTCCTCTTTTATTTTGATTATTTATTATGTTGTCTTATACTATGAAAGAACACACTTGTAATTAAAATTATACTATTAATGCAATGGATGATGTTGTTGCTTGTTTACTACTTTGCATTGTTGTGATACTTTACATGACGTCCTCCGCCCCAGAACGTTTCCGCCGTTCTTGGTTTTGGGGTGTGACAGATTGGTATCAAAGCATTGTTTATAGTAAATTAAGTATATCAACCCATAAAATATATACTAACTATAAATACAATGGGATTAAAAACACTCTGACCAAGAGTTTATACATTTAAATAATAAAATATTTGACAAAGTATACGTGCCTGCATTCATACTAAAATCCGTGTCACAATGACAAGAACAAAAGTATTACGATTGTTGAATATCACAGGTAAGCTCGGGGATGTATGGTCAGTCTTGGGAGTGACATAGATTGATCAACTATGCTGGCCCGAGGAGTGATTAGCACATGCCCAAGAATGGTTGTGATGTGTCAACAAGTCTAAAAACTTACCAACACTACCACAACGAGAACATTATAACAGAACCTAAGTCTAAGATACTATAGGAGTATTTTGTGTTACTATAATTACTTACTTGAGAATTAAAAAGGATCTTTATTACTAGGTCAATAGTTGCTAAGTGGATATATTAAGGTTATATGTAACTAGGATGATATAGACTCAAAATCTGTGAGATTTTGCTTTACCCCTGTTCCTCGTGAATTTGGAGTTAAGGTCACTTATTCGAAGGCCTATCCTATTTGATTACATATAATCGGTATGCACTTTACAAATAGTGATGTAACTAATAAAGATTTTCTTATAATTATCTAGTTAGTTCGTCTAATAACTACTTCTTGACCCCAATCCTCACGTAGATAACATGGTTGGACTCCATCCCCACGGCAACCCGTACCTTCCGAATGAAGGCAATGCTGGATGATTTGGAGAAGAACCCGAGAATGATCATCCAATCCCTTTGAATGATCACCATGCTGAAGACCTTTCGGATGATGATGACTCCGAACCCGAGGTGGAGAACCTACCCCCGGTAGTTCCCATTCCAAATCCTAACCCTCGTCCAACTTTTCATGGCCCGACGCCTCCTTGGGTAGAATGCTTGGAGACATGGAGAGAAGAGCAATATCAACCTATGCCATTTAATGAAGACCGAAGATTCTACAATGTAAACGAAGGGAGCTCAGCAGACAGAGTTCTACCAATCCTGATCCGTAGAGTTGCCCGAAATGAGATTCAAGGCAGGACAGCTCTTCATCGTATCGCAGAGTTTGATGCCAACGCAGGAATGCATACCATCTGCACCAATCTCCTTGAACACACAAGTGAGAGATCTGAGAGAGACCATGAGACCCTGTTGCAAGCACTATCTAAAACCCGAGCCGAAGTCATAGAGCTCCGAGTATGTTAGAGGGTGTATGAAAGATACCTCCTTGATATGGAATGTCAACTAGCTGAACTAAGGGTTCACCATAGGGTGACTGTCGCCAGTAGGAGATACTTTACTTTCCTTCTTTGTTTTAAAGAACTGTGTTCCTGTCTATGTTCTGTGTAACACTTTTATATGTGACTACCTTGTACTGTAAGTACTTTTAGTTAGACCTTTATGCTGTCAAGGACTTTTCTACTTCAGATGTGATGTAAGACCTACTACAATGTCAATTTTCCCCGAACTTGTTACATCTTAAACATCGATGATATTGACAGTCAGCTAACTTTCGTGTCACTCTTTGTTCAATTACCTTTCATCATACAATCGTTGGAGTTTATCTGAAACTTGCTTTAGTCAAGTCATTGGACTATAGTAATTTAACTCCGAAAACATTTCCAAGTCTTTTTCAAAGGTTGGATCATGTTATTCACCAACCAATGGTACCCCCAGTTGGAACGTCAAACACCTTGAGACCATTCTACAAATTTACTTCTAGTATTTACTAGGACTACATCATAGGGATGTAGGTCAAACCTTCGCGAACATACTTCTATCCCGTACTAGGACTGCATCACAGGGATGTAGTTCAAATTAACCTTCAAGAACATACCCTTACTCTTTAATTGAACGGTCGAAGTACATCTAGGGTCAATGGTAGCCTTACTAGAAATTCTAGTTCATTAAAAAGGATTCGTAAGAAGGTTATTATTATGGTTTTCCTCACTTATACATTCCCGAGTTATATATAACGAAGACCTGGAAGACAATAGAATGTGAGGCTTCTAATTTAGTCTCTTTTCCTCGTTGGGATGTGAAACTAGAGTAGAATCACACATTTTATTATCTGCCCATTCTTGATTATATCATAACGTGTATAAGCTAAATTTTCATGTATAATAACTCATCTCTTAGTCAGAATCAAAATGATATAGGTTCAACCGTAATAGCTCACGAACCCCTTTTCTTTCATATAACAGAATCATGTTGTCATCTGGAAATAGTCAACCGAATAGCGAAACCCCTATCCTTCATATCGACGCCGCTACATTACAAGCCGCGGTAGCAGCTGCTGTGATAGTTTTCCTTGCACACATCAACTCTGACAACACAAACAAGATTGGCAAAGGAGTCGACAATTCCGAGTGTAGTACCAATCCGGGAAGATAACAAATGACAACAATCACGGACTTGCAAAGCCATAAAACCGAGAAGAGGAAACGATAGTGCCAAGCCAGAAAGGAGCGCAAGCGATACCAAAGACTTCCCATGCAACATCAACAAGTGGCAACTCCTGCCATCTCAGCACCGGCATGACCCATCACTCAAGCCCCTGACATCGTAGTCAACAAGACTTGCGATAGTAGTGGTAAAACCGGACCCCATAAAAAGAAATTTTCAAAGTGGATGAACAAAGAAAACACCCATGTTCAAATAACTCTAACTCGACACCTCACTCCCACCACCAATGCTAGTACTAGCCAGGCATGTCACCAATGCGGTGAGATAGGGCTCTTCAAGAAGGATTGTCCAATAACAAAGAACTTCGGCGCAGACGGCAGAATACTAAGGATCATTGCCGCAGGAGAGACTACTCCGGACCCACGTTAATGTAGTTAAGGCGTTTCGTTGTAACAGACTTATAAACTGTTTAAAACTAGTGCAACTAGAATCTTAGCTTCTGTGAGATCCCGTCAGTAAAAGGGACCCTCATGCTGCGTATACTTGTCTTTTGTACTATACCTTGTTCGCAGCAATAGTCTTGAAGTAAATCCAAAGTACTTTAACTCTATTAAAGGTTGCACTGTTGTGTTTTGTCTGTAACGCCTTATGTTCAAATCTAATGTCTTTAGTTCCCATATGATTTTGACATTATCATACAACTTGAGTCAATTCGATCCTCGCAATACCAGTTTCGTGCGCACATCTCTTTCTCCGAAATCGCCTTTCTAGCGGAGCCGTCATTCCAGAACACCAAAGTAATCATGCATGGAGTACCTCATGTTTCTTATCCTTTCCGAAAAAATCTCAGCAAACCTCCCCGAAGTACCACTCGTACAGTACGTCAAGTTCAATCCAAAGACCCATATGGTTGATCTATCGCTGAAGAATGTATACATAGGGGTGGTATATAATCAAGGTTCTACAGTTTTAGAATTGATGATTCCACTTTAACTTCTTTTCCTCGTTGGGATGTGGGATTAAAGAAGAATCATTTATTCGACTACCTTTTCAATCTTAATTATATACGACTCGTATACACGAGACTGTGATTGATGAACCCTTTATGACATTTAATATGAACTTCAGGACGGAGACTACCCAAGACTACGAGTGATTACATCGTCATGCGAACAAACTTAGAACCCAATACGACTCCTGTAATCCGAACGCCCTACAGTCTCATACCAACGGAGATACAAGAACCGTCCGGGCAACTTAACGAACTACTCAACAATGGAATGAAAAGACCAAGCTTCTCACACTGGAGAGCTCCGGTCTTGTTCTTCGAGAGGAAAGACGAATTTTTTCATAGGCCCATCGACTTCAGAGACCTCGACAGGACTTCCATTAGAAATCATTACCTTCTGCCTCGCATAGACGAATTGGTTGACCAACCGAAAGGAACGATGTACCTTTCAGAAATGGACCTAAGATCCAAATATCGCTAGTTACGAGTGTTAGTGAAGGATGCCCCGAGGATAATTTTCCAAACTCGATGCGGACACTACGAGTCCGTAGTGATACCCCTCGGATAGGACTAATACGCCCGTAGGATTTAGGAAGTTAATGAATAGGGTGCGCCATTCTTACTTGGATCAGTTCGTCATTGTCCTTATAAATGACTTACTTATCTACTCTCGTAGTAAGAAGGAAATCATAAAGAGTATCTACAACGAACCATGGAAACATTACGATCAGAGAAGTTTTACGCGAAGTTCTATAAATACGAGTTTTAGAATTGAAGATTCGAATTCCTAAGACACATTATTAGTAATGTGGGAATTCTTGAGGACCCTTCCAAAGATCAAAACCGTTGAGAATTTGTCAGCATTGAAGACGCTTACGGAATTCGCCAAATTCTAGGTCTCGCTGACTTACTGTCGAAATTCATTCGGAACTCCTTGCGAATTACAGAACCTCTTATGACGTTGACTCAGAAGGGAGTGGCCCTTGACTGGGAAGAGAAGCAAGAAAAATAAACCTCAGAATTCCAAGTGAGAGACCAAATCCTTTTGGAAGTCTCACTCTGGGAAGGCTTGATACGCTTCGGAAAGCGTAGAGAGCTAAATCCAAGAGAGTTAGGACCTCCGAGATTCTTACCCGAATCGACCCTATAACTCATAAACCCAACCTACACCGCAAACTCAGTAATGTGCATTTCTCCCTTCACGTCTCGAACTTGAAAACGTACCCTTCCGTCAGGACTCTCGTAATCCCACTCGACGAGATCGAGATCAATGAGAGCCTTGCCTTCGTGGAAGAATCGTAGTGACCACCGACCGAGATGTCAAGCGGACGAAGCAACACCACATCCCATTAGCGAAGGTTTGCTGGAATGCCAACCGGGGACCTGAGTTCGCTTGGGAGCGCGAGAATCAGTCGATTAGGAAGTATCCCCACCTCTTGACTCGATTAGTCATACCTACTTCCTTAGCTAAAATCTAATTTCGGGATGAAATTCCCTCTAAAGGGGGGATGATGTGACAACCCGAAATTTTCTATTCTGTGCAACCCTTAACTTCAATAGAAGTCAGAACAGTTTTGGCTAATTTTCAAAGCTTTTGGAATAAGTTTGAGTATTTTAGGATTAGCACTTTAGGAGATATCGGGAGAGAGGATGCCCTAGAGTTGTTGTGCATCAATAGAGTTCCAAAAACTCCAAGAGTTTGGATTTTACGGCCCAAATGGCATTTGGACCGTAAACTCCATGCACTATATATATGGCATTTAGCCATTATTCCTTCATTTCCCCCATTTCAACTAGAGAAAATCTGATTTCTCTCCCAAGGATCTTCAAGCTTCCATCCCAAATCTTCTCATATGTAAGTACTTCTATCCTAGAGTATATTAAGGCTTGTTATACTTCCATATATCAAGAAATCATCCAAGAAACACCAAGAACAAGGTGTTTACGGTCCAAGGTGTTCTTGGACCATAAACCCTAAAATGGGTACCAAAGTGTGCCCTAGTTCCTTCTAAGCCTTGACAACTAGCATAGATCCTTTCCTTGATGAGTTTAGCACTTTAAAATCACCAAAACCCCCCATGAATATGAGTTTACGGTTTGGCAATCTCCCAAAACCGTAAACACCCCCAAAGGGTGTTTTGATGCCCCTAACACCTTAGTAAGCCTTGGATATTAGCATAGAGCCTTACACCATTGAGATAAGGACTTAAATACACGAAATGGTACTTCTTACCATGAGTTTGCCGCCGTAAACTCATGGGGAAGTGGTCCCCAGACCGTAAACACCATACAAGGCCATTTTTGGACCTTAAACTCACCCAACCTCTTGTTTAAGCCTTGGAACACTTAACCACTTAAGTTATAATAGTTTTAAGCCTCCTTTGGGGACCCAATTGAGAGTTTACGGCTAGGAGTAAACTCCCCTGGGCCGTAAACTCCAACATACATGGTCCATTGACCACAAACTCCCGTATAAGGCCTTGCACACCTTTGTTGCAACCCGATAGCCTCCTAACACTTTGACCAAAGTGTTTTCCTCATATTCGGATGTTTATACATGTTTAATTAGTGTTATAATCACTAATTATATATATATATATATATATATATATATATATATATATATATACATATGTCTTCATATGTTATTAGGATCATTGTGTGTGTCTAAGTCTTCACTTGACACCAAGCACTTGTCCGACGCTTCCATCCGATCCGCTCACTGCAGGTGAGTTCATACCCCTTAATTAACCTTTTAAATGTTTTTAAACTTTTACAAATGATTTATGGGGGGGGGGAATACAAGTTGAATCATGCTAATTGTTATATCAATCACATGTGATTAATAACTAGCATGCAAATGGATTTACTATACGTTAACTGTTTTACCAAACAGATTTCTTCAAATGACTTTCTTAAACGGTTTCACATGTTTAAAACTCTTTATCAAACTTTCTTACATACTGTAAGTTTCCTTTCAAACTCTGTTACAAATGTATTTTCAAACAAAGGTTTTCCTTATACTTGAATTGTCTTATCAAACAAAATACTTTCAAATTGTTTTATAAACTAACATAAAGTCATCATTTCTTAGTATTAAACTTTTCAAAAGTTTTATAAAACTTATTTTATGCTTTTATATTGTAAAATACATGCCTAGATATGTATAGTTATATAAATAATGTTTAAAGGACTTAGGACGACTAGCTTGCTTTATTTCCTTTTCCTCGTTGGGATGTGACCTTAGGGCATCGGTTGCTCGTCCGAATGTCGTCTAAATATTAATTATATATCATGTATACATATATAGGTATAAAGGTTCCATTAGTCAGTTCAATACCTTTGGGTAGCAAAGGTATACTTCTGGTTATACTCGTATATTACTAGTAACTATAATATGTATAGTTAGGAGAAACTACTTACCATTCCAAGTACAAGGAATCACACAAGAGTCAGTTCATTCATGAGTCTATACTAATACATTACATGTTACATGAATACGTTTACATAGATACGCTTACATGACTACGTTTACATAGATACGCTTACATGAATACGATTACATAGATACGCTTACACGAATACGCTTACAATACACGATAACATAACTAACATAACAAGGTGCTATAGCATGGAACAAGTTCAGGATCTAACTATACCAATAAATCACTACTGCATTGTGATTATTATATTGGGTATACGTGATCATAGTAACGTGGATGTTCACGGCTTGCAGAAATGCAGGTTCGTGTTTGGTTCCCAAAATCTCTTGATAGAGAGCGTATAGTACGGGTTCTAGCCATCACATTATGCCTTAACCCTCAATTAAGGCAAATTAGTACAAAGTAGTCACTTATTACAAATACTACAGTACTTACACGTTGCATACGACAATTGCAAATGGATTAAAAATCCGGTTAATATATTATTAATACCTTTACCATGTGCCATATTCACATAATCGATGAGGTAGAAAATAATAATAATAGGCGTACAATTTGATCTTGGTAGAAGGCTACTTTCAAAATAGTCTGGTCTTGGTAGAAGGCTACTTTCAAAACAGTTAGGTCTTGGTAGAAGACTACTTTTTATACTAGTAGGAAATAGGGGATTTTTTAGGGTTTTCAAACGTTTACAATTACTTATAAACATTTTCATACTTATACAAACTTTCCTCCAAATGTTTACAAGTCTTTGCTTTCCAGTTTTACAAATCAAAGACACATTAATACTTATGAATTCACCAGCTTTTTGGCTGATACTCGCTTTCAAAATAACTTGTATTCTCAAGTCACAAATAGACAGGAACGACGACCAGGTTTTGTGAAGACGGAGAAATCAAGACTCCTCTTTTATTTTGATTATTTATTATGTTGTCTTATACTATGAAAGAACACACTTGTAATTAAAATTATACTATTAATGCAATAGATGATGTTGTTGCTTGTTTACTACTTTGCATTGTTGTGATACTTTACATGACATCCTCCGCCCCAGAACGTTTCCGCCGTTCTTGGTTTTGGGGTTTGACAATCATCAATTGCACTATCCCCAATTTAGATTTCTGAGGTTCATGAAGATTTTTACCCAAATAATCAACTCCATCAATGGGATGATTGAAATAAGATTAGAACCATGGAAACCAAATCCTAATCAATTAAGGGAAGTTAGGAAACCAAATCCTAATCAATGCATCTCATTAAATTTGAGAATGGGTTTTACTCACTTCAAAAAATCGATCTCTAGGCTAAGAGGGGAATAATTTATACCTTGTAAGCCTTTGTTCCTTCCTTTATTTGGTTGGATGTTTTAATTCCTCACTTGAATCAAGCCTGGATGGAGAAGAGATGAATAATCACCATTAGAGAGGGTTTTTGGAGCTCTACTCATTCTTCCCACATAAGAGAAGAGTGGGTGCATCTTATTTCCCACTTTTTCACATTTTGTCCCTCATGTTTACATCTTTTGGTCAAAATCCCACAAACCTCAATATTTGTGATTTTAACATAAGTTTTGACATAATTAGTCCATCTACATCCATTATATATCTTTTTTAGTCTCCTCCATTAATTGAGTCAATCCTTTGGCCAACTTACTTTGCCAAATTGACACTTTTGGCCCTCTATAACTTTAAAATGTTATTATTTTCACTTATGACTTCCTAAACTTCATATCAACTAATGATATGATTACCCCTTGATGACTTAACTATATAAATCATTTTTCATTTATTTAATTTATTAATTTAAGAATATAGTCTTAAATTTTAGGATGTTACATTAATAATTGAAGATATAAATACTTTTACTATATGACACCGAAGGCTCGGTCATGTGAGTTATAAAGGAATGAAAATGTTTTGTGTCTAAGGGAAAGATACCAGAGTTGAGAATCACAACCGTTGATGTGTGTGACTCATGTGTACTTCACATACAAAATAAGGTTACCTTCACTAAGATTGGGGGAGATACCAAGGGTTAAGAAGGTTAGAAATTGTTCATTCAGACGTCGATAGACCAAATTCTGTCTCTTCAATAAGAGGGTCTTGGTAATACGCTAATTTCATAGATGATTCCATGAGGAATGTGTGTATTTATTTTCTTAAGAATAAATCTAAACTCTAACCACCTTCAAAAAGTGGAAGGGTGTTGTTGAGAATGAGATGAATCTTAAAGTCAAGTGCCCAAAGTCAGAAAATATGTGTGAATACAACAATCGAGAGTTTTTTTTTATTACTACACTAAGCATGTGATCTAAATTATGAAAATGGTTTCAAATACAACTCAGCAGAATTGCATTGCATAGATGATGATTAGAACACAAAAAATGGAGAAGAAGCCTAAGACTACTTGTAAGGTTGTCAAAGATGTTATGGGTAGATGAATTTAGTACTACAACCTATATAATACACAGAGCACCCCAGCCCCATAGGGTTTAGGATTCCAAAAGAGGAGCATTGAGGTCAATAAATTTCCCTCGCTCATCCAAAGGTCTTCGGGTGTGTCTTCTACATCAAAATGAAGGATGAATACAGAGACAAGTTAGAGAAAAGGTCGAAAAAGTTCTTATTTTTGGATACAAGTTGGATGACATAGATTGCACCTCTAGGATGAGTATAATATAAGAGTTATGCGTATGTAAGATGTGACATTCATTGGTATGCTTTGTGTAAAGATGATTTAGGGGTGTCCTCTGAATAAAGAAAGAAACTCGATGAAAGAGACAAAGTAACTCTAGACTGGATGTCAAAAGAAGACATCATGAAGTCTTCCAATACTGCAAAAAACAAGCGAAGGATCTAGAATTAGTGCTAGCGAAAATACCTTCTTAGACACTGGAGTGAGTAAGAGTAAAGCCGAAGGCAATAAAGCTATAGGAAGTGAAGGAAAAGTTAATGGAGGGAAGCTCTTAAAAGTTTAACTTCGGCTATACTATGAAGATCCACTCGAGTAAGACATACTCTAGTTTGGAACTCTCCTTCAATAGGTTATTTATTGTTAACTGAGAATTAAGAGGTGGAGACTTATTTAGAAGTTGTAAGGATGAAAGATTCCATACAATCGAAGAAGGCTATGTAGTATGAATGCACTCACTTGAAAAGAATAGGACTTGTTCCTTGGTTAAGTTACCAACAAAGAAGAATAAGCATTACAAAACTGATGGGTTTGAGCCATAAGAGCATTCCTATGTGCACATGCAAACCCTAATGCTTGGATCTAGGTTTCTCTAATGAACATGCTTTTCATCCAAGACTTGCAAACCCTAGATCTATGATATACAATTCGAAATTGACATTACAAAGCAGATCTAGATGATTACCTCTTATTGAAAGCTTGAATCTTGTTATCGTTGAAGATTAAAGTCAATAGTGTCACTCCTCTAATGGCTTACAAACACCAAGAAGCAAGAGGATGATTTGGAGAGAGGTTGTAGGCACAAAATTATCTCTAGGAACTCCTTAGGGTTTCAAGTAGCCGATTTCTGTAGCCCATGGGTCCTTTAAATACTTGAGCTGTTAGGGTTACAGCCTGAAACCCTAATTGGATTACTTAGGCCTTAAGTAGTCCAAGGATCCTTCTAGATTAGGGCTTGGACGAATTCAAGGAGTCCATACACCTTAATTTCGTCCACCCTATGATCCATAAGGATCCACAACCCAAAACCAACTATCACACAATTGACAGTTCTAGTCCCCTTTATTTAATTAATCCCTTTTAGTCACATAATTAATTCTTAATTAATTCTTAATTAATTCTTGTCTAATACTAATTAAACTATATGATTTCTCCTTTAATATATTAATCATATAATATATTAATAAACCATAATAACCTCTTTATTTATAAATCATCCTATCATGTTGCTCTGGTGAAGGCAACCCAAAAGGACCATGCACAACCGGGTCAAGTACTTACCAAATATAGTTACGGGCTTAGACACTAATCCAACAGTCTCCCACTTGGATAAGTCTAGTAACTATAAGCACAATCCGATTAGCAATCGTAGCTCTCAAAGATGCTGTCAAACTCTGATCTTATTAGTAACTTGTCCTTTAGTAAGGGATCGTATAGTCCTCTGTTCTAGATATCGTGCAGACAATTACATGGAACATAGTCATACTTATTGTCTAGCAGTTTGTTTCTCGATCTCATATTCGTTTGACATAGAACTTAGTTGAACACATCAATTCAGTCCTGACCGGGCCCGACACATAAGTCAAATCAAATCATCGAGGAGCCCTGATATCACTTTTACCCTCTTAGGATAAAAGGAACCGATAAACTTCGACTTATATGCATTTACTATTCACTAATCAAATCATACACAATAATGTGTTTTATGACATCAAGTTACTGATGCTTTTTCGTATTATCAATGCACAGCTAATCAACAAAAAATAAACCATATATCTAGGTTTTAACACCATATGATATTATCGTCTTGTGATCACTCGTGATAAATTCCATGAAGTTATTCCAGCAAGCATGGGTTTATTCCAATGCTCAAAATCTGTTCATAAGCACTCATGAATGTTGCAGAAGACCTTAGCCATGTCTAATACCTTTTAGATAATCTACACACCTATTCATGATAGTCTTCATTCATACATACTTCCAGCATATGAACGACTATGAACCGTTCGAATAATTCGGTTATTCTTAAATAACTCAATTATTCAGGAAGTCAAGACATGCAAAGTGAAACAATAGTCAAACAATTAACATAAGATAGTAACTTTACTTATAAATAATACTCCTTTATTTAATCATCAAATTTCAATTACGTTTATCTATTACACGTTTCTAAACTATCTAATCTAAACTAATATCGTCCCTCAGCGCAATGCTCCTAGTGTGCTGCAAGTGCTTAACCCTACGCAGTCCCTTCGTAAGCGGATTTACTGGGTTATCCTCTGAAGATACCCTCTTCACTATGAGGAGTCCTTCTTCTACCCGATGTCGAATAAAGTAATATTTTATGTTGGTATGTCGAGATATACCATGATCCCTCGGTTCCTTGGTTAAGGAAACCGCTACTTCATTATCATAGAAAATTTCCATGGGCTCCTTTATGGCAGGCACAACTTCAAGGTCTCCAATGAAGCTCTTCAACTATATCGCCTCCTTTGACGCTCGCTGCAATGTACTCTGATTCACTCGTTGAATCAGCTACGGTTTCTTTCTTGGAACTTTTCCAAGTCACTACTCCTCCATTAAGGGTAAAGACCCAGTCCGACTACGAACGGTAGTTGTCTCTGTCGGTCTGAAAACTGGAATCATTGTACCTTCACACCTTTAAGTCATCACTCCCTCCGAGGACTAGAAACCATTCCTTGGTCCTCCGAAGGTACTTAAGAATTTTCTTGACTGCGGTCCAATGCGCTTTGCTAGGGTTCCCTTGATATCTACTGACCATGCTCAAAGCAAAGGCCACATCAGGGCGAGTATAAGTCATAGCATATATAATCGAGCCAACTGTGGAAGCGTATGGTACTCGGCTCATTTCTGCCATCTCGACTTCGGTACTCGGGCATTGAGTCTTAATCAACTTGGCATTACTTTGGATCGGTAACTCTCCCTTATTTGATTTTTCCATACTAAAACGTTTTAGTACCTTGTCCAAGTAAGTATTCTGACTAAGTCCTATTAGTCTCTTACTTCTGTCTCTCACTATCCTTATTCCCAAAATATAAGAAGCCTCTCCGAGGTCCTTCATAGTGAAGCACTTCCCGAGCCAGGACTTGACTTCCTGCAGTGTCGGGATGTTGTTTCCTATGAGTAGTATGTCATCAACATAAAATACGAGCAAGCTAACTATACTCCTACTGGCTTTGACATACACACATGATTCATCCTTGCTTCATATAAACCCAAACTCTTTGACTTTCTCATCGAAGAAAAGATTCCATCTGCGAGACGCTTGCTTAAGTCCATAAATGGACTTCTCAAGCTTACACACTCTATTGGGATGCTTTGCATTGACAAAAACCTCCGACTGGTCCATGTAAACATCCTCATCCAACTTCCCATTAAGGAAATCAGTTTTGACATCCATCTGCCATATTTCATAATCATGAAATGCAGCAATGGCCAACATCACCCTAATAGACTTTATTTTCGCAACTGGTGAGAAGGTCTCATCATAGTCAACTCTGGGAGTTTGAGTAAATCCCTTCGCAACCAATCGCGCCTTATATGTGTTCACATTCCCATCCATGTAGGTCTTCTTCTTGAAGATCCACTTGCACCCGACCGTCTTACGTCCGGGCACATGGTCAACCAAATTCCAAACTTGGTTGTCATACATGGACTAAATCTCGCTGTCCATCGCCTTTTTCCTTTTTGTATACTTGGGCCTGCCATGGCTTCCTTATAGCTGTTAGGTTCATCCAAATTTATTAGTGTACTATCACTAATATACGTGTCCCCTTCTGTAGTAATATAAAAACCATACAACTGGGGTTGAACTCTTACTCTTTCGAAACGTCTAAGAGATAAGGACTCGTCAATTGGTTCAATCGGAGTTTCCTCCTTGGGTTGAGTGCTAGCGTTAGAGGTTCCTTCATCGCTCGACTCTTGAATCTCTTCAAGATCGATTTGCTTCCCACTGTCTCCTTGGCTTATGAGTTCTCTCTCTCGGAAAAACCCTCTCCTCGTAACGAAGACAACATTGTCA
Organism: Lactuca sativa; assembly: GCF_002870075.4. NCBI lineage: Eukaryota > Viridiplantae > Streptophyta > Magnoliopsida > Asterales > Asteraceae > Lactuca > Lactuca sativa. Next base: position 144,278,390 of record NC_056628.2, read on the forward strand.
CTCGGTCTGTAGAAGAGATATCCAAAGGATTTTTGCGGGTAGCTGATGAAATACACCGCTCACTACGAGGTTCGAGCTTGTCGTGAGTCTCTCGTCTTACGAAAGCCTCTCAACCCCAAACCTTGATATGTGCTAACGAGGGAGCCTTCCCTGTCCACATCTCGTGAGGTGTTTTGGCAATCTTCTTTGTAGGGACTAAGTTAAGGATATGGGCGACAATCTCTATGGCATAATCCCAGAAGGCGATAGGTAGTGAAGCACGACTCATCATGGAACGAACCATGTCCAACAAGGTTCGATTACACCTCTCAGCCACACCGTTCATCTGCGATCGGATCGAAGCATCTTGATTTTCCTACCCAATTGATTCTCCACTTCTTGTTTAAACTCTTTGAACTTTTTAAAGGTTTCTGACTTGTGCTTGATAAGTAGATATACCCATATCTGCTATAGTCGTCAGTGAAACTCACATAGAAGTGGTTCACATCCCTTGTGGTGGATCTAAAGAGCCCACACACATCGGTGTGTATGAGATCCAATAGACCCTCACCCCTTTCACAAGTGCCAGTGAAGGGTGACTTGTTCATCTTTCCGGGTAAACAAAACTCGCACACGTCATCGTCCCTAAGGTCGAATGACTCCAACACTCCATCCTTTTGGAGTTGGGCTATGCGTTTCTTGTTAACATGTCCAAGATGACAATGCCACAAGCATGCTTTATCCATACTATTGGAAGAATCCACACACAACACATCATTTCCTAAGTTATCTACAACCATCACAGTTTCATAAATTCCATTACAAGGCAATGCCTCGAAATATAAAAAACCATTTAGATAAGCATAAATAGAACCTTTCTCATTATCAAATGAACATCTAAATCCTTGTCTAAACAAACCATGAAATAAAATGATGTTTCTTTCCATATCTGGCGAATAGCAACAATTATTTAAATCTAATCCTAGTCCATTACTAAGCGCTAGAGAATACACTCCAATCTTGGTGACAGACGACGATCTTCCGTTCCACATGATTAGATTTATCCTTCCACGCTCCACATCCCTATCTCTTCTTAGTCCCTGCAAATCATAACATATGTGAAAACCACATCCTGTATCAAGAACCCAAGAAATAGCATGTGATGAATCATTAGATTTAATTGTATAAATACCTGCGAAAGATGGCTTGATCTTCCCATATTTGATGGCTTACAGATATTCCAGGAAGCTTCTCTTCCAATGCCCTATCTTGTAGAAATGGTGGCACTCTGCTTCCTTCGGGTTAGAGTTGGGCTTAGCAGAACCAACTTTGGTTCCACTAGAAGAGGTACCATCTTGGGATTTTCCCTTGTGGTGGCTCTTTAAAGGAGCCTTTCTCTTCTTACCCCCACCTTGCCCAATGTCCAAAACAGGAGCAACGGTTGGAGTGGTAGTTGATGCAACAGACTTATCCTTGAGATTGCTATGAGCAGTCCTAAGCAATCCTTGAAGCTTGCTTAAGGTGACCTTTTCCTTATTCATGTGGTAGGTCATGTTGAACTGGTTGTAGCAGGGAGGCAAGGAGTGAAGGATAATGTCAATTGTCAGCTCTTCATCGAAGTTAACATTTAACTTGAGCAAGCGATCAACATATCTCTACATCTTTTGCAGATAAGCGGTAAGGGACTCTCCATTTCCCATTTTAGCAGTGATCATCGAAGTGATGATCTCATACCTTTCTTGCCTCGCACTTTGGTGGTACCGGTCCACCAAGTCTTGATGCATCTCGTAGGGATAGTAGTCCTCGTAGGACTTTTGTAGTTCAACAGTTATGGTCGCCAACATGATGCAATGGACTTTCGTGGCATCACGCTCATGGGCCTCAAAGGCAGCGATTTCTTCGGGAGTAGCAATGTTGATGTTCACCTCCTTCAGCTCCTTATCGATGCCATACTCTTTGTCCTCGTAATGAGTGACCATTCGGATGTTATGGATCTAATCATTGAAATTGGACCCATCAAAGATCACTCTCCCACACAAGTTCATGAGTGAGAACAAGCCGGATGAGGTTGATCCTGAAGCGTTGTTGTTGTTTGAGTTCGACATCTGAAGAAGAAAAGAACAAAGTTTGATTAGAAATGAATCGCTAATTAAACACCTATTATGAGAAATTAGGGCTAGGATCCAACAACATTATTTACATATTAGAAAAGGGATGTCGTAATCTAAGATGCAAATAATTTGAAGGTAAGTGAATGACGATTCACTAATTCTCCATCATGAAAAACAAAAAGAAAATTAAGTTTTATATGTATTGAAAACTCCTAGATTCATTTGAGATTCATTGAACTTTTCAATGGCATTTTTCAATCTCGATATGCCCCTCAAGTTTGTGATTGGGATGCCGAGGATCACAAAGTAGGTGTGAATAACCATGCAAATGTACATGGTGCCCTCATTGTTACAGTCACCTATTCGATATGTCGGTTAACCACACACGCTCTATCGAACTATGACAAACAATGAGTCACCATTTGCCACCTTTGCTTAGAACCAATTAGTGTGCCGTTTAACCACACACGCTCCACTAACTTCTTAGCAAGGGTACAAAGTGTGATTTCATGTGATTGCATCAATTCACTTTTCTTAAAGTAACTAAGATTGGGAATTTTGCAAAAATGTTTAGTTACTTTAACAATTCATTATACTTATGAATGAGAAAGGGTTTCCCTATCCTACCCGTTCGGCTAACGACCCTCCACCAATCAAGGAAGCGGTGGGTGAGAGTGGACACCCATTAAATGGCCATTTTATAGGCCATAACCTTATACCCCCTTATATCGGCTTCGTGAATGAGGCCTACTAACGGTAAGACTAGCATTTAAGTTATATATATATATATATATATATATATATATATATATATATATATATATATATATATATATATATATATATATCTTATAATATTATAAAGTATAAGGCTGAATTTTCAACTTGTAAAATTCTAGGGTTTGAAATTTAAATAGTTCAAATTAAACATTTTAATCATAAAATTTAAATTTCAAAACTTGAGGACAAGTTTTGAACTTTTTCAAAACACAAAGATCAACTATCAAATAATTTTCAATCAAGCATTTAATTTAATAATTATCTAAATTTGACCTAGTCAATATAACTAGCAAGATAATTCAACAATTAATTTAAATAATCAAGTATTATCAAATAAGGATATTATTAGACTAAACCAATTTTGGATAGAATTTGGATTTTATTAGACTAAACCAATTTTGGATTTTATTAGACTAAACCAATTTTGGTAATTATCCTTAAGCAAAACAACAAGAAATCCCGAAATTCCCTCTGTCTGACGCTCCGACTCGCTGAGTCCCCTTATGGACTCGTCGAGTTCATCTTACTCGACGAGTCTACAATGGGACTCGCCGAGTTCATCAGGAAGAGAGAAAAAAACGATTTTTAATCAAGAATCAAATCACAAAGCATCAAATTCAAGAGAAGTCAATCATGGCTCTGATACCACTGATGGGTTTGAGTCATAAGAACATTCCTATGTGCACATGCAAACCCTAATGCTAGGATCTAGGTTTCTCTAATGAACATTCTTTTCATCCAAGACTTGCAAACCCTAGATCTATGATATATACAATTCGAAATTGACATGACAAAGTAGATCTAGATGATTACCTCTTCTTGAAAGGTTGAATCTTGTTATCCTTGGAGCTTAGAGTCACAAGTGCCACTCCTCTAATGGATTACAAACACCAAGAAGCAAGAGGATGATTTGGAGAGAGGTTGTAGGCACAAAATCGGCTCTAGGAACTCCTTAGGGTTTCTGGTAGCCGATTTTTGTAGCCCCTGGGTCCTTTAAATACTTGAGCTAGTAGGGTTATAGCCTGAAACCCTAATTGGATTACTTAGGCCTTAAGCAGTCCAATGATCCTTCTAGATTAGGGCTTGGACAAATTCAAGGAGTCCATACACCTTAATTTCATCTACCCTATGATCCATAAGGATCGACAGCCCAAAACCAACTATCACACAATTGACAGTTCTAGTCCCCTTTATTTAATTAATACCTTTTAGTCACATAATTAATTCTTGTGTAATATTAATTAAACTATATGATTTCTTCTTTAATATATTAATCATATAATATATTAGTAAACCATAATAACCTCTTTCTTTATAAATCATGCTATCATGTTGCTCTGGTGAAGGCAACCAAAAAGGACCATGCACAACTGGGTCAAGTACTTACCAAATATAGTTACGAGCTTAGACACTAATCCAAAAAAAAATAAGTAGGTATTCAGGGTAAAAGATGAATTAATGAAAACAAGATATACATGGCCGGATTCATGGTGAAGGAGTTATAATAGGAGTGAGTCGATTAAAATGAAATCTTCTCTCTAGTAGCGAAGAGACCTAAAATCAAAATGGTCCTCGATATTTTTGCTATATAAGATTTGTATATATATTAACTTAATGTGAAGACTACTTTCTTGCATGGAGACCTTGATGAGAATATCTATATGGCACAACCAAATGCTTTACGAAAACTTAAGAAATTGCATGTCTGGGTTGAAGTAATCTCCAAGGAAGTGGTACTTGAAGTTTGATGACTTCTCGAAGAGGGACAGGTACACGAGATGTGAGAGTGATCATTGACGCTAGCTAAAGAAGTTTAATTCCTTCCATACTAGCTTCTTGCTTTATATTGACAATATGTTGTTTCTTGGGTTTGACATACATGATATCAACAAGTTGAAGAAGTATTTGTATAGAGAGTTTGAGATGAAGGACTTAGGGTACATAAGAAAATTCTTAGATAACCATAGTTATCGAAAAAGTTACAGGCACTCTAAATTTTTCTCTAGAAAAGTATATCTGAAAGGTATTTGCGAAGTTTAACATGATAGATGTTAAGGACAGAAGTACACCTCTTGGGAGTCACTTGAAACTCTCCAAGAATCAATCCCCAAAGACTAACGATGGAAAAATAAAAATGGTGAAGGTTCCCTACTTTATTACTTGAAGGGAACTTTAGACACTACTTTATGTTTCTGAAGCTAGAAGATCATTATTATAGGTTTCGCCAATACTGAAATGGGTGATTGATGGAAGAGTACTATGTGTATGTGCTTACAATTAGAAGAGTAACCATTAGTAATTAAATGTCAAGGCTATATAAAAGTGTTGGTCATTCAACTACCAAATCTAAATACATATCCACAATGGAAGCTATCAATGCGCTTATTTGACTGTAGAACATCCTATCATATATGGGCTTGAATAAAAAAGCTATATTTTTACATTATGATAATCAAAGTGTAGTTCACCTTGTAAAGAATTTAGTGTTTCGTAGCAGGACAAAACAAATTAATATAAGGAACCATTTTAACAGAGAACTAATATCTGAATGTATGCTCAATTTGAAGAAAATTCTTGGTGCAAAGAATCCATCAGACATGTTTATCAAGGTAGCATTAAAAGACAAGTTAAGGCTTTATATGGCCTTGAATGTCCTTTTGAGAAATTAGAGCGAATATGCATACAAAAGAGAATTCAAGGGCTCCATCTTGGATGACAGTAAAATATTGTTTTCATTTTGCCTCCAAGTAGGAGATTGTTAAAATGTAGGATATAACCTAGACACCAAAGGTAAAGTTGCAGTCGCGATGGAGAAGTTAAGGCTTAACATGGCCTCAAATGTCCTTTTGAGAAATTAGAGCCAATACACATGCTAGAGAGAATTCATGGGTTATATCTTAGATGGTAGAGAAATATTTTTTTTGTTTTGCCTCCAAGCAGGAGATTGTTAAAATGTAGGGTATAACATAGACCACAAAGGTGAAGTTGTTGCAACCTCATCTAAGGTGAAACTTTCTGAAGAGCACAATCTTGGCTTCAGCCTAGAGTAGTAGTCTCAATTTGGTCTAGGGCGCAGTTTGAGTTTGTTCTCAACAAAAGCCGGAGTTATTAGCAAAAGCATGGTGTGATACAAGTCAAAAGCACAATCTCAATTAGAGGTTTTGAAGCACATTCTCTACTACTGTGTTTTTAGAAGCTTTGGTCTGAAATAACATCAATGCAGTAATAGTCCAGAGTGATGTCAACTTTACAATCTTCAAGAACAAGTTTACCTTTATTCCAACATGTCAAAGAATCATTAGCAATGAATACATCTCATTTCTTATAATCCTAATATTATAAGTGATAAAGTGTTATGAAAGTGAATAGTGCAAAAAATATAAAGCCATGTATAACTAATCAATAAAAGAATATCTCTAGTTTTACATGTGGATGTAGCTTGATCTCATTGATCAAGTGACCACTTAAAAATCTTGCTATGTGATTGTTTATCTTCTTAGTATAATCATCTTTATTATTTGTGGTTTGTGTTTCTCGTGTTCCTCTTAATTCTATCATTAGTCGTTGGCGGTAGCTGTGACATCCCCAATTTCTCGGCCAGAAAAGACCGATTTGTTTATGCTTGGTTTTTAAAATCAGAGTAATCTTTTAAAGAAAACAGTTGCGGAATTTGTTCCCAAAATATGATAAAGATTTATCAAAACATTTCTGTAAAGAAATGTATTTTTATTATATAACAAAATCTCGGGATGTCATGTTCCGATACAGACACATAAGCATAAACAGAACTTACATTATTTACACTAAAGAGTTTACATCTCCTTTAATCTCTCCGTGAAATATATCTTCGTATCGATACCTGTGATACAAAGAAAACTGAGTGGGTCAGGCTTGGGAGCCTGGTGAGCATATAGGGTTTTCAACCCACAATAATATAGTTATTATATTCAACCATCAAACAATCAACTCAATTACCCATCCCTATCATCTTTCTTAGGATTTTACCCTAGGAATTCAACTACCCGTCCTTCCTTCATTCCTAAGGATTGACCCAAGGAATTAGCACAAAATCTATTGCTACATAAGGCGCATCTACCAACATCATCCTTTAAGCGCCTCTGCCAGGATTACGTCATACACTATGAGGCGCGACTGCCAGGTTTATGACATTCTCTTTTAGGCGCATCTGCCGACATTATCTTATAAGCGCATCTGCCAAGATTATCCTATAAGCGCATCTGCTATTATTATGACAATCTCTATTTGGCGCATCTGCCAAGATCACGACATTCACTACTTGGTGCATCTACCGATATTATTCTGAAGCGCATCTGCTAGTTTTATGACATTCTTTAATTGGTGCATCTACCAATATCATTCTTAATCATCTTTCATACCTCATCATTTTATCACATACCAACTATCTCATCTACCCATGTTCTACCCAACATATTTGTAGATATAAAATACATATACAGTTTAACTCATTTAAAAACTATATAAAACATTCATTCCATACTCATCTCAAATAAACAAAAATATATAAACACATAGCACGTATCTTATAACAAATACTTCATATTTATGTGTTAGAAGAAAGTAACCACACACTCTCCCAAACATATACTTAATACATTCAAACAATACTTGTATTATACCCATGTTTATGAAAGGGACTATACACCCACACATATAAACAACTTTATATTATACACATAGCGCGTATTTTATAGAAAATACTTAATATTTATGTGTTAGAAGAAAGTAACTACACACTCTCCCAAACATATACTTAATACATTCAAACAATACTTGTATTATACCCGTGTTTATGAAAGGGACTATACACCCATACATATAAAAAAAACTTTATATTATACACATAGCACGTATTTTATAGAAAATAGTTAATATTTATCTGTTAGAAGAAAGTAACTACACACTCACTTGATCAGAAGATGATCGGGCAGCACTACGGCTTGTAGAAGTAGTATTCTTCGGCAGATCTGGAAGATCTTCACAAAAACCGGACTCCTCGCGGGCAGAGCTTCGGCTCGGAAATTTCACTTCTCGGGATCTTCGGGGCCTCGGGACTTGCTTCGGGGCTCGGGAATGATACCGGGGCTTCGGGATAATTCTTGCACGAAAAACGATGCAAAAACGCGAGAAAAAGGGAAGAAATGAGCAAACTACTCGGCTGCCCTCGACACCCTTTTATAGGGGCTGGAAGGTCAATTTACGCAGGGCGTAAATCCTAGTTACGCGGGGCGTAACGACGATAAGGTCGCTGACTCCCCCCCTCCCCTCCCCACATGGATAATATCGGCCAATATATATTTAAATTAAATATCGAAAATATTTAATAAACTTCAAAAATTCATATCTTCCTCATATAAACTCCATTTTCGACGTTCTTTATATCCCAACGTAGGTGAGACTACTCTCTACAACTCTCGTTTAGACTCCGTCGGCTAATTTTGACTTTATTTTTATTATTTATTTTTAGTAGGCCGAGATAGGAAAACTCCGTTATAAAATCATAACTTCTTCATCCGACGTCCGTTTTCACCTATCTTTTTATCGTTTTACTACAATTAATGAGATCTTCAATTCTCATTTAGATTGTTTCGGCTAAAAACCGCTCGGTCTCAAATTGAGCATTCGGGTTGCATACCGCTAAGTCGAAACTTCGAAAAATCATAACTTCCTCATACGAAGTCAGATTTGGGCGTTCTTTTTATGCACGCTCATGGTTTAACGTATTCAACGACTTTCATTTAGATTGATAAGGCTAAATATCACTCAAACGTAAATTCACTTTTTATGTCGCGCTGTATCGTGCCGGTTCTGTCGCGAAACTTTGACAAATCATAACTTCTTCGTTATAACTCGGATTTTGACGTTCTTTATATGCACGGAAACCTTGTGACATATGCTACAAATTGGTTAAGATTAATCCTTCTAAATAATCTTCTATCAAAAAGTCATTTTTGACGCCTATCGTCTCTAAATTGACTAGCCCTGATCTACGGGCGTTACAGTAGCAGAAGATCAGGTGTGCATGGTGGTTTTCGAAATGGTCGTCAGACAGAGAGATCAATGATGGTAGCTTAGGGATCGTAAAGGCAGAATAAAGAAGGGGAAATTAAGAAGGTACCAAGTTTTAGAGGCAATAGTGGTGACATCTTTTGCAACGACAACACATTAGCGGCGAGTACTTAAGTGGCAATATCACTAACATGTATTAGCGGTGACACTTTAAAAGCATTAGTGGCGACACTTATTAGTAGGGACATGGGGAGTGTCACGGTTTTTTTTCTTTCCAGGAAGCACTAGCTGCAACATTTTTCGCTCTCATCACCCTAATGAGAACTAAGAAAATCTGCTGGATTGTCTAAAAGTTCGTTGACTTAGATTATACAAAAATAAAACACATAGATCATGAGAACAAAATAATAGTAGCAACACCGAACACTCCACCTTGGTGTTGCTGCTATTGCTCATATTTCTTATTGTGAGTATAAAGTAGTTTTTAACATTAATGGTTGTCCAATCACGACTTTCATCCATATCAATAAATGACGAGCCGCTGCAATTGCATATACTAATCGTCAATAGCTAAGTGCTACAATGGCTACCGGGATCACTACATGCAAAGGGTGTTGCCCCAAGACCTTGCTATTCGTCCCTTCCATGATAAGTTATAGGGGTATTCGTTGTGCATCTCCTAACATGTTTTGAGCTATATATACTGCTGCACCTAAATTCGAAATTGGTAGAGTCTTGATACCACTAAACTTACCAACACAATTCCTCTTTAATTAGAGAATGAGTTAGACTTCTTCCTAATATATAACATTGTATCTTCAATTACTTCTTCCTGTTGGCTATATTTGGCACTCATTGTTCCCTTCTTTTCTTAGTGTTTTTTTTCGCTAACCAAAATTTTGCCATGCTCTTTTTAAAAAAAAAAAAAAGAATTCAAGTGCAAAATTTGCATATTTATATATATAACGTACCAGTGAGGTAGGAGATGACATCGGGTCCATTCTATATCATACCAATCCTAGTGCATGATGAATTAAAGTGAGAATCTAGGGAAGTAGATTAGGGATAACCCTCGAGATGGTGGAAGAAAAAGAGGACGGGTTGATGATAACCAGTAAATAATTTTCTATAAACAAGTACATTGCCTTCGAATTCAATTTTGGTACTTTAACTAAATAGGGTACTGGCCTACGGCTTATATAGGACCATGATGAGGGTATTAAAAATGTGCCGTCTCTTCCTGGGTGAAGCATAAACAACCCTAACTATCGAGTTAATTAGTTTGTTTCAAAACAAGCGTCCAAATATGCAAAGACTGATGTGTGCAACTTAGGTTGGTAACCATATATATTGGAAATATATGATCCGATCCCCTAATTAGTTGATACCATGTTCTAGTTCTAGATATATTCATTTAAACTATATATGGCTTTTAACAGATAAATATTATATTTCAAATATCTATATATACTTATAAAGGAAATATTTTTCTTTTCACCACATTCATTTGAAACTTCTTTGCATTTTTCCTTTCACCACATTTATTTGAAACTCCCATGACTTTTCAATTTCTTTCTAATAATAATTATAAATTGGTTAATAAGGTTAAATAAATATCAAACCTAAAGTGTAATCATATATAAACTAAATTTTAATATTAAAATAATATATTTATTTCTATTTATAAAGTTAGGTTTTCTAACTTTAAATATATTATATTTAATTTATTAGTTTTAATATATTACTAGATGTAAACCATTATCATTTTAAAGTTAAAATTTTTGAACAATTTGTATAAATACTTGAATTATTAATTTAAATATTATATTACCGGGTCACCTTAAATATAAATTTTAGTTTAGCTTAAACAACCTAAATAATATTTTGTAAATTGTTAAAATTGATAAATTGTAATGTCTTTCTAATAATGATCATAAGTTGGTTAATAAGGTTAAATAAATATCAAACCAAAAAAAATATTGTGAATAGTTAAAACTGATAAATTGTAGCGCTAAATGCCAAAGTTAAATTGTAATATCAAATAAACTAAAATATTTCCTAAAGATATTTTTATAATCGTTAAAAGTTTTCAAATAAGAAGCTTAAAATAACTTACAATAAGAATAGTTAACAATAACCCTACATAAATGATTATATTTTTACCTCTAAAATAAAAAAACAATGTTTGATGTTTTAAATAATTATAATGATAGAAATTAAAATGTTAAACAAATAAATTTTAAAAAATTAGTTAACAATAACAACAACTATAAGTAACATTAAACAATATATTATATTTAATTTTATTTATAAGTAACTCGCAGGTAGAAATCATTCAAATGATTGAGATTATGCAATTATAATAGATGTATATATTATCATATAATTCAAAATAATTATTATAGTATATCAATTTAGTATACGAATTATTATATCAAATTTAACAACAATGTTATTCTTATATTAAAAAAACATATATTTGTAAAGATTTCAACTATATACATGTTTCCGCGCGTCGCACGAGCATTAACCTATATGCTTATAAAGGAAACATTTTTTTTTCACAAAATTCATTTGAAACTCTTATACATTTTTCCTATCACGACATTCATTTGAAACTCTCATGACTTTTCAATTTCTTTCTAATATTAATTATAAGATGGTTAATAAGGTCCAATAAATATCAAACATAAAGTATAATCATATATAAACTAAATTTCAATATTAAAATAATATATTTACTTCTACTTATAAAGTTATTTTATTTTAAATTTTAATGTGTTATACTTAATTTATCAGTTTTAATATATCGTTGGATGTAAACCATTATCATTTTAAGGATACAATTTTTGAACAATTTGTATAAAATACTTAAATTATTAATTTAAATATAGCATTATAGGGTCAACTTAAATATAAATTTTAGTTTATTTAAACAACCGAAAGAATATTTTTTAAATAGTTAAAGGTGATAAATTGTAATGTCTTTCTAATAATAATAATTCTAAGTTGGTTAATAAGGTTAAATAAATATCAAACCTAAAGTATAATCATAAATAAACTAAATTTCAATTTTAAAATAATATCTTTACTTCTACTTATAAAGCTATGTCTTTAGCTTTTAACATGTTATATTTAATTCATTAGATTTAATATGTTATTATATATAAACCATTATCAGTTTAAAGCTATAAATTTTGAATAGTTTAGAAAAAAAAAATACTTAAATTGTTAATTTAAAAATAATATTACAATTTCAACTTAAATATAAATTTCAGTTCCACTTAAAAAACCAAAGAATATTTTGTAAATAGTTTAAAATGATAAATAACAGTTAAATGTAAAAAACTAAATTGTAATCTCAGTTTAACTAATATATTTCTTAAATATATTTTTATAATCGTTAAATTTTTTTAAATAAGTAGCTTAAAGTAACTTACAATAACAATAGTTACAAATAACTCTATATAAACGATTATATTGTTACCATTAAAATAAAAAAAAACAATGTTTGATGTTTTAAATAATTATAATGATAGAAATTAAAACATTAGGCAAATAAATTTTAAAAATTAATTAACAATAACAACAATTGTAAATAACATTAAACCATATAGTAAATTTGATTTTATTAATATGTAACTCGTGGGTAGAAGTCATTCAAACGATTGAGATTATTCAGTTATAATATATGTATATATTATCATATAGTTCAAAATAATCAATATATCATATTAATTTAGTATATGAATTATTATATCAAATTTAACAACGTTATTATTATATTTAAAAAACATATATTTATAAAGAATTCAACTATATAGGTTTTTCTGCGCAACGTAAGTGACAGGCCTTTTGCTTGGGATGTTATTTTTGAAAATTTCAAACAGAAATGAGAAATCAAAATATAATGGCTAAAATATATAACTTTGTTTTTAGTTACGATGACAAACGAGTAAGAAAAATATCCAACTTCACATGATTATGATAAATATGAACTAATATATAATTTAAATAATCTCTAATAAATTTGTTGGAAATGTCAAGAATTGTAGGTAGCTCAAACGATCCACTAACACATCCATTTACTTTTTTTTTTTAAAAAGAAAATATACTAAAATATTTTTAAATTATTCCGCCTATATCCATAATGGAAGTTGAATCCTCTACCTTAAGCAGAGAGAGCAACACCAGATACCGTTAGGCTAGATGTCCGTTGTTAACACATCGATTTACTTAACCTATACATTTTGGCATAATTCCGCACATAAGATCTCTATAACTAAAAAGTATATCTTTTACACTTATTAAGAATTTCCCACAATGAATTACTTCAAAAGCTACGTTTAAAATGTGAAAAATATTAATATAATCATCTTGTTAAGGTTATGTTTAGCGCGCTATAATAGGTTATCTTTGGCACGCCACATTATGTTATGTTAAGAACGCTACAACTAATTTATTTTTCTAGTTTTTTTAAGCTGTAATGTTGTCAGAGCAAACAAGTAGCTTATAAACTAGTTTTTTCAAAAGCTACCTATAGTAGCTTTTCAACTAGCTTATAAAGTTGTTTTTTTTTTTTTTTTTTTTTTTTTTTTTTTTTAATAGTAATTTCAAAAATACCATTATTAATTATAATCAACACATTTTTCTACATGCCCTTATATATCATTTTATATTTATCATAATCATATGATGGGAGCTACTATTCAAAGAGGCCAGTATGTAGCATCTCAATTTTCAAGACCAAAAATTTCATTTTTGATATAACAATTAGAAAATCGTTTATAAGAAAATATCACCAAGTCCTATCATTTCATCGAAACCACAATCACATGTCTCAAATCATATCATGAAAACAACATAACATTAGAGTACAATCCCAAGAATGTCATAGTGCGGAAATCCTATATGTGTGTGATGCATAGCTACCGTGCCAGCTCCTTCTCCTACGCTAAAGAGGTACCTGAAACAAAACTAAAAACTATAAGCACGAAGCTTAGTGAGTTCCCTCATCATACCACATAACATACATAACACATACTGCATAACATAATTGGGCACTAACTACCCTTTCGGTCCTGTTGACTAGTACTTTGCCTAGCATATCCGGGTGCTGGCCTCCCTTTCGGTCCTGTCGACCGGTAACCTTGCCTAGCATATCAGGGTGTTGGCCTACCCCTTCGGTCCTTTTGACCGGTACTCGGGACTATTTCACCCCTTACTATACCATATAGCATCCTAGTGCATAAACATACAAGTCATATACTGCCTAACTTATTTGGGTGTTGGCATACCCTTTCGGTCCTATCGACTGGTAGTGGGGTCTATCCTACCCCTTCTATCACATATCACATAACATCATAGCATACTAGCACATAATCAAAACAAATAACAATATACCAGACAATTATCACAAAGACAGTCATCTCTACTATAACTCTTACTAGTGGGCCGACCTTGGTGCCTTCGACCCACTTCTACTGGAAGGTAACTCACCTCAGTGTTGTGAAGTGTCTGAACTGTCCCCGCTGCTGGAATAAACTCCTCTCAATTCCTACACATAACAATCTTCCTTAATTACCATTTAATTGTCAACTCTGGTCAAAGTTAAGATCAAGGTCAACACCTTGGTCAAATTCAACTCTAGGTCAAAGTCAACATCTGATTAACTCAACTCGCCAAGTTGACCCAACAACTCGCCGAGTTCCATAATCCTTAGAACGCTACAACTTCGACCCTACTCGCCGAGTCTTTCAAGAGCTCGCCGAGTTCTCCTTTAAACAAAGTCGGGACCTTCTACAACTGACTCGCCGAGTTCCTCCTTGAACTCTTCGAGTCCTTCATCATGCAAGATGGCACATCTAGTCCTGGAAGCGCCGAGTTCTTCATGAACTCGTCGATTTCTTCTTCATGCAGTTGGGGCTTAGTCTTGGACTTGCCGAGTTATGTTCTTGCACTCGCCGAGTTCCATGATCTTCAGGTCCACAATGAACCCAACTAGATGAGTGTTCTTCCAACTCAACACATTGTCCATTAACAGAAGTGGTTTGGGGGAAACTGCGACCCAACTCGCCGAGTCGTATGAGCAACTCGATGAGTCCCTCTATTTCCGAAACTATTCAATCGATTTCAGTTGGTCTTAATGCATCCAAAACATAGATTTGACCTCCTAGGGTCCATATTACACATAAAGTTACAAACTTGATGTTCATGCATGGGGTGTTTGGCTCAAATGGTCCTAAAAAAGAGGTTTTTTGATGCATGGGACTCCCATGGCCACAAAATTGGCACCTTTATGTCATGGGGTCCCTTTAAGGCTATGGATCCGAAGTTTTAACTCCCCAAACAAGCTTGTACCCATGTATGGTCCCATCAAATGCTCCATAAAACCCTAACTTACCCCTATGGATGGATCTAAGGAAAGAATAGGCAAGGTATATGCTTTTTACCTCAAATGAGCAGGAAAAATGGCACAATCTCTAGATCTACTTGCTTCTCCAAGAACCTTCAAGCTTTCTCTTCTTTTCTAGCTTCAAAATCACCACAACCACACAACTATGGCTCAAGAATACTCAAAATAGGCTAGGGTTTCATGAATGTTGTTTGGAGGTGATGGAGGCTATAATGAAGGCCAATTAAGGTGTTTAAATTGGGTGCAAACCCTTAAAATTAGGGTGTCATCCAGATAGGCCTACTCGTCGAGTCGGGGCATCTGACTCCGTGAGTAGGTCCTTCCATGCACGTCCAAAATTCGCTTCGACTTGATGAGTTAGGGCCTCCAACTCGCCGAGTCCCAGAGTAAAATGAAAAAGAAATTCATATTTAAGATGTGTACCAGGAACTAGGCACTATAAATCTCTCACACTTATTCTAGACTTCATCCTCGATGTCTGCTACTACGTCTGGAAAAAGATCGGGGTAGTGCTCTCTCATTTTGTCCTCCGGCTCCTAAGTCCATTTTGAGCCCTTGTGGTGTTTCCATTGCACCTTCACCAACTCGACCATCTTGTCCCTCAGATCCTTTGACTTCCCATCGAGGATAGCTATTGGCTGATCGATGTGGTCCAGGCTATCATCCACTTGAATATACTCTAGAGGTACCACTGCTGATTCGTCCACCAGACACTTTCGTAGCTGGGAGACGTGAAAGGTGTTGTGAATCTGGCTAAGTTCGGCTGGCAGATCCAGCCTATACGCCACCTTGCTCACCTAGGCTACAACCCTAAAAGGCCCAATATACCTAGGGCCCAACTTGCGCCACTTCCTGAATCGGATGACACCTTTCCATGGTGAGACCTTCAGGAGGACCGTATCCCCGACCTGGAACTCCAGGTCCGAACGACTATTGTCGACATAACTTTTCTTCTGAATCTGAGCAGTCTGAAGCCTGCTCCGAACCAGCTGGATCCTCTCCGTCATCTTAAGTACCACTTCGGTACTCCCCATGACCCTCTGTCCAACCTCACCCCAGCATATCGGGGTCCTACACTTCCTCCTGTATAACATCTCGAAGGGAGGACGGTCAATACTCGCGTGGTAGCTATTGTTGTAAGAAAACTCTGCCAAGGGAATTTAGGTATCCCAACTACCACCGAAGTCTAGAACACAAGCCCGCAACATATCCTCCAATGTTTGAATGGTCCGCTCACTCTGACCATCCGTCTGCGGGTGAAAAGCAGTACTAAAGTGCAGACGAGTACCCAACTCGTCGTGAAACTTCTTCCAGAATCTGGAAGTGAACCACATATCTCTTCCAGAAATCACGGAGACCGGCACTCCATGTCATGCTATAACATCTCACATCTCGAATATAGATGTCGGCCAACTTCTCAGCCAAGATACTCTCCTAGATTGGTATGTAGTGGGCGATCTTGGTCAACCGATCCACGATGACTGAAATTGAATCCACTCCCCATGCGGTCCTGGGAAGCTTTGTGATGAAATCCGAAGTAATATCTTCCCATTTCCACATGGGGATATGCAATGGCTGCCCCTTGACATGAGACCTCTGGTGTTCTGCCTTGACCTTCCTGCAGATCAGACATCTCTTAACATACCAGGCTACATCTCGCTTCATGCAGGGCCACCGATAGTCAGGACGAAGATCTTTATACATCTTCATCGCCTCGGGATGGATAGAAAACCTAGATTTGTGGGCCTCATCCATCAAAATATGCCTTACTTCGCCCCAGTACGGAACCCAGACCTTCCCATGCAGGGTCAACAGCCCACGGTTGTCATAGTCAAACGAGGCCACCACGGCCGATGATCTGTTCGCACTTCCGGTGCTCTTCCTTTAAACCCTCGACCTGCACCTCTTGGATATGCTCCAACAGCGGAGGCACTACCGAAATCCTCAATCAAATGTCTCTTATCGAGGTTGTCTTGCGACTAAGCGCATCAGCCACAATGTTGGCCTTCCCCGGGTGGTAGAGGATCTTACAATAGTAATCCTTCACAACATCTAGCCACCGACGCTGCCTCATGTTCAAATTTGGCTGATCCATGAGGTACCTCAAACTCTTGTGGTCCGTGTAAATGGTACATTGGACCCCATAGAGGTAGTGTCGCCAAATCTTGAGGGCGAAGTCAACATCCCCCAACTCCAAATCGTGCATCGGGTAGTTCGCCTCGTGAGGCCTCAGCTGCCACAAGGCGTAGGCGATAACATGCCCTCTATGCATAAATACTGCTCCCAATCTAGAGATGGACGCATCGCAGTATACCACAAAATCCTCCACGCCCTCTATCAGGGTGAGGATCGGCGCCTCACATAGCCTCTTCCTAAATGTCTCGAACGTTGCCTGCTGCTCAGGCCCCTAATGAAAGACCACGACTTTCTTCGTCAACCGGGTCAAGGGTACGACTATCTTGGAGAGTCATGAGTGAATCTCCAATAATAACCTGCCAATCACAGGTAACTCTGAATCTCAGATGGAGACTTCGGAACCTCCCATCTCATCACGACCTTCACTTTGGCCGGGTCGACCAAAATACCGTTCTGGCTGACAAGGTGCCCAAGAAACTGCACCTCGCACAACCAAAACTCACACTTGGAGAACTTGGTGCACAAGCTCTCCCTCCTCAGGGTATCCAAAACCTCTCGCAAGTGCTCCTCATGCTGCTCCAGCGTCTTGGAATAAACCAAGATGTCATCAATGAAAACTATCACAGACCGATCCTGATGGGTTTTGAGCATTCTAACATTTC
The DNA here is from genome assembly GCF_002870075.4 of Lactuca sativa. Taxonomy (NCBI): domain Eukaryota; kingdom Viridiplantae; phylum Streptophyta; class Magnoliopsida; order Asterales; family Asteraceae; genus Lactuca; species Lactuca sativa. The sequence goes on from NC_056628.2 coordinate 144,296,521, forward strand.
CTAAGTGTACATGCAACCCTAATAACCTTGAATCTATGTTTTCTCTATATACATGCAAATTTCTTTTTCAAGGTTATTTCCTAACTAGCATGGCATGGGGAATATATGAAACATAAAAACTAGTAGAAATACATACCTTGTTGTTGCTTGGATTCCTTCAAGACTTTGTGAGCCTAGCACCCCAAATGTTGTGCCTCAAATGGTTCACACAGCACCACAAAACTTGGAATAACTTGAGAAAATACTTCTAGCACTCAAAATCGGTTATGCCCTCTCTAGTCACACTAGGTCACGATTTTGCTAGCCAAAGGGTTCCTTTTATAGTGGTGTCACAATTAGGGTTTCATTAAGAAGACCCATAATTGTCATGACTCTTCATTTCTCATAACCCATGGGCTTGTAACTCCCATGGACTATCCATGGAGCTCCAAATGGTTACATCCATAACCCATAAACCATGGATCATTAATCCACCATAAAGAATTGATGATTGTCATAATCAACCCTATCTATTTAATTAGTCTCACTTTGATCACCAAATTAATACTAGATTAATACTTGATCAATACTAATTAAATAACACTATTATTAATATATTAGAACTTATAATATATTAATAATCATAAGTGCCATATTCTCTCATTTAGTCTATCCAAGTATTGCAATGCCATGCAACCCAAATGGACCATGCCGGGTCGGATCAAGTACATACCAAATAAAGTTATGGACTTAGACACTATATCCAACAGATCCAACATCAGTCTGTATACAAGGTTCATGAAATCCATGAACGCGGCAGGAGCATTTGTGAGCCCGAAGGGCATTACCATGAACTCGTAGTGGCCATAGTGAGTCTGAAAATCAGTCTTCTGTACATCCTTGTCTCTAACCCTCATCTAATGCTAGCCTGACCACAAATATATCTTGGAAAACCAAGATGCCCCCTATAGCTGGTCGAAGTGATCATCAATCCTCAAGAGTGGGTAACAGTTCTTTACCGTTACCTTGTTTAACTACCGGTAATCTATACACATCCGATGCTACCCGTCCTTCTTCTTCACAAATAGGATCGGGGCTCCCCAGGGTGAACTGCTTGTTCTAATGAATTCATTGTCTAACAGCTCCTGCAACTGTGTAGACAACTCTTGCATCTTAGGAGGAGCCAATCGATATGGTACCTTGGCTATCGGAGCCGCACCAAGGACCAGGTCGATCCTGAACTCTACATGTCTCTCTGGAGGTATTCCAGGCAACTTCTCTATAAATACGTCCAGATACTCTCGCACTACTGGCACGTCACTCACGGTTTCCATGCCCGCCTCTCAGGTATCCATAACATAGGCAACATATATTGCGCAACCCTGCTGGAGGTAGCGCCTAGCTCTCGTTGTTGAACATAAAGTTGGTCCATGCTATGGCCTTTCTCCCTGAATCACTAGCTCTCCCCCACTTAGTGTCCTAACCCGTACCAACTGTTGCACATAGTCAATCACTGCCCCATTGGGGCTCAACCAATGCATGCCTATAATAACCTTGTTCCCACGCAACGGAATGGAAACCAGGTCTACTAAGTAGCGCTCCTCATAAAGTCTCAAAACACAATCCCTGAAAACCTATGTTGCTCATATTGATCGGTCGTCAGCAATCCCTGAAGACTCAGGGAACCTCCAGCTAAGGGCAAGAGAGACAAACGATCGGGTAGTCCCCGAATCAAATAACACCTGGACCAGGATACCTTTCACATGGAAAGATCCTAAACAACACATAAAACATATACATAAATATCATAAGCAACATAAAATAAGAGCTAGGAAAAAGAAAACATACCCGTCAGCACATTGGGTGCGGTACGCGCCCCCTGAGTGGTCAACTGGAAGGCTCGACTCCTCACCACCGGAGTATCTGTCTTGCCCTACCGGCCATTCGTAAGTCGCAGGGTCATTGGAGCTGGCGTCGCCACCGGTGCTGCTGCTGTTGTCAATCTCGGGCAATCGGCCTTTTTATGGCCCTTCTGATTGAAGTGGAAGCAAATCAGGTCTGATGTCTGGAAGGTGGGGGTAGGGGCAGTATAATCCCCGCCAAAGTGTCCGAGCTTGCCACACTTGTAGCAGCCCGATGTTCCCAATCTACATACACCCTCATGGGTCTTGCCGCACTTCGCGTAGCGGCCCCGACCATGTTGGCCCTTCGACCTAGTGTCGGATCCCTTGGGCTTCTTCCTCGAAGCCCCAGTAACATGGCCATCTCATGCCTTCCTCTTCTTGAGGTGCTCTATATCAATCTCCCTCTCCCTCGCCCTCACAATCATGCAATCCAAGGTCGGACATGCCAAGCAGCTGACGTGTTTCCGTATGTTAGCCCTCAACATGTCGTGATAGCGGGTCTTCCGCATCTCCTCATACCCTGCATACCGAGGCACTAGTAAGGCTCTCTCCTAAAACTTGGCGGTACTCATGCGTGTGACATTTAAGCTGAACCACCTAGTACGTTGGGCGTACTAGGCACAAAATAAAACCCTAATTAAGAGGAGTATCCATATATAAAGAATGAGATGGTCTCATTCCTGACCACCATCCTCATTCAATAAACCCCCCCCCCCTTAAAACCTAACACTCGTTCTTGAGATTTTGTGTGACCATTGTGAGCTTATAAGTGTTATTGTGGAATTTTTGGAGTGAAGACGAAGCATGGAAGAAAATAGAGATGGAGTCCATGCTTTAGATCTGAGCTTTTCTGTGGTTGGAGCATCATTTGGAGGTATAAAGCTCAAAGCTTTCCCATCCTTTTTGTTTTGTGCATGATATGGTCCATTTTAGGGCTTTTGGTCCCAAAGCTTGAGGCTTTATGAGTTGGTGCACTCCAGAGCTCAATATCTGTCCTTTTATGTGTTTCTAGTGGTGAGGATCTATAAAAATGAGGTCTTGAATGTGAGAATCAACCCATGCATGAGATTTGAGCATTTTGAGTTAAGAGAATAAGAGTTTTAGGTGTTTGTGACCTTATCAGCCATGCAAAGGCTTAACGTCAGTAACTTTATGGAGTAAGAGATGATAGGGGTCCAGATCTGAGAAATGAGTTAAGGTCTTAACGAGTTAAGACCAAGAGAATGGACTAAAGCAAAACTGGACGTATGCCCAGCATAAGTTCCAATACGCCCCACGTACTGGGTTGGAGTCCCTGATCGGTTTCATTCATGCGTGAGTACACTGAGCGTACCAAGAGAGCTACGCCCCGTGTAACTTCACTGTGGGCTTTTAGGTTGGATCTTATCATGGGCCGTAAGGGTTGGGCCTGAATATTTGGGCTTGTGAATTAGAGACTATGAGCAGAGAAATATTATAATTTGGCCTTGGGCCCTTGTGTTGGGCTTGTCATTTAGTTTTGAGAGTAGGCCACGGGTGAGCCCATTTATTATTGGGCCTTGGTGGGCCTAATGGGCTTTAGGTTTTTAATGGGCCAGTTAGTGCTCTTCCTTTAGACCTAATGAGTGAGAGCTTGGACTTATTTTCTAAATGGGTTAATTATGGTTTTGGCTTAGAGTTAGAGGTTGGTGCGTAGCAGCGGCGTTATAGGGGTTGTTCATCATCCGAGGTGAGTCTTCTCACTATACTTACCTTGAGTGGTAATTTTTATGTGTGATCGGAGGGTCTTGTGTTCATGAGCTGTGTAATGAGATATCCTGCTATTTATTTGTGTTATGTTTTTTGTGTATTATATTGAGATGTTGAGTTAAGGGACCGGAGGGTCCATCTGAGTTGTGGGACCGGAGGCTCCCACTGAGACACATCGACCAGAGGGTCTTATTGAGTTATAGCCTCAAGTGGCTAATGTGTTGTGTGTGGTATTTTGGGGAACTCACTAAGCTTCGTGCTTACCATGTTATGTGTTATGTATTTAAGGTTTTTCTCAGAATTATGGGAAGGAATTGGCTCGATTGTACACACCAGAGTAGGAGTTATGATTTGAGGATCCTGCATTATTGTTATTAAAAAATATAGAGTTGTATTTTGTAAATAAATTAAATGGAGTTTTTGTGAAACGTGATATGAGAATTATGTGATTTTTAAAAGAAAATTTTGTTTGAAAATTTACAGTGTTACAAGTTGGTATCAGAGCCTTGGTTTGAGGGATTCGGATGCACCTTCAGGTATATCTGAACTCAAACTGAGGAATTGAGAAAGATTTTCAAAAGAAATGATTTTCTAAAACGAGCAAGAGTTCTAAGAGGAAAAATGAGAAGGAGCAGTGTGTACAATCAGCCAGAGCCCGAACGGTGATTTGCCAAAATACCCATACTTGTTCTTGTTATGAGTTATTATTGAGATATTAGTGATGCATGCTAGAAGATAGGCTAGGTATTTCATATCTTAGGGCTAGAGTTGCCTGATTTGTGATGCCTTAGCCTAGGAATTTTGCTATCTATGATGTGCTTTGAGTATGTGCAGAGTAAGAGTATCCAACAGGAATCTTTTAGAGAGATAGGGGGCTTTGAATAGAGGAGTAATCTAGGAGAGATACCTAGATGAATAGTGGAGGAGCCTACTGAGAGAGTAGTTAGATACCCGCATGCGGTAGGATTACTGGAGTTCGGTGACACATCTTGAGAGCGAGTAGAGAAAATAGAGTTGTAACCTAGAGTGGTTTTATGTGTTGGTGGAGGTTATTCGGTGCTCGAATGCTGCTTGCTTCGTGCTTTGTGGAATTCTTGATGATGGGAGTCAGCACTAAATGAATATGACAATATTCAGGAGGTAGGTGGCTGGCATCATGAGAAATTCTTCTGCAGCTGATGGTGAAGAAGTGTGAGAACCTAGGAAGAGCCTTAGAAAGTGACTGAGTCAAATGAGTATGCTAATAGAGGAGAGTATTTGCTGTAGGGCGAAAATGTGTAGCGGGATTGGTGATCGGGAAAGTTGAGCAACTACTTAGGAAATCTGGGACGATCCGTGTGGAAAGTATGGGTAGATGTGGAAGGTAGTATGGGGCCATACTACTGAAATCAGAGGACCCATACTCGAAACAGGGAGAATTTTAGAGGTTCTGAGTAGCAGATTGAGAAGAGAGATTACATGGTTCGAGTACCATACTTTGCGGCAGAGTGAAAGGAGATAACATGGTTTGGGTACCATGATTTGTAGCAGACCGAGAGGTAATCACATAGTTTGAGTACCATGATTCGTGGTGGTTAGTGCTTTTGGTTTTACCAGTTGTCCCGTGGTGGTTGACTAGTCTGGGATCAAGAGATAGAGTGTGGGGCCAGTGGGCCATGTCGAGCAAGTTTTAATGGAGTATACCTGAAAAGGGAAATTGAGTTCGTTCCCAAGGAATTTTATTGGTGAGATTTTAGTGGGAGTCGCAAGGCTCAGGGATGAGTAGAGATGATGCTTATTAGAGGATCGAGGTCTGAGACTGGCCATCGACTGATGGAGGAGATGCTACCTTCTGTGGCAAGAATTGCGTTGTTCCCGTTTTCCGGGAGAAGCGAAGCAGATATCGAGTTTTCGGTTTCAGAGTTTGGAGGAAAAACCCCATGAGGTAGCATTGGTGGTGACCTTTTCATCAGAATATGTGGGGAGTTTGTCTGCTACAAATTATTTCTGGTACCAAAGAGTCATTAGTCGAGGTTGAGATGGAAGAGACCCAGGAAGGTGCCTATATGAGTGTAGCATGCTTTTTAGAAGCATTTTCAGGTGGTTAAAAGGAATACATTAGGGCGGTGGTCCTCGTTGTTATTTCGTGTATCGGTTGTGAGAATGAGGTTTCGTGCATTGATGATGATTCCCGTGTTTGGAGTTGGGTCGAGGAGTTAGAGACGTGGTGTGTGATAGGGCATTATTTCTGGACTGAGGGTCAGGATTTTCGGGACAGTTGAGGTGTCTGGCGGAATATCGATCTGAGATTTCGAGATGTCTAGAGGTAGTCGCGTTGGGAGGATTTTGAGGTTTTGTCTGAGTTTTGGAATATTTGGAGTTGCTTGGTTTCCATTGGGAAGATCAACGATTCGTCCAAGAGAGGTTAAGGAACTAGTTATGGAAATATGCGGTGTGGACACTTGAGATCTGGGTTATTGGTGGATGAGGCAGGGTGCAATAGCTGAGATTTGTAGGTATATGTATAGATTGTAATCTATACCCCAGAAGAGGGCAACATTTGGTTTGTTGACCAATTTTAGATTCAGTATGAGTAGTTCCTTTGGGTAGTGATCAGTAAAGGGTGGAGCTTCAGATTTTGTCAATGTGTTTTCAGTCGTTGACAATTCCCCATATTTCAAATTGTGAGTTGAAGTATTTCAAGGTTCAGAGTTGTGTGAGTGGAAGATCAGTGTACGTAACAAGACATCATGAGATTTTGTGATGGTGTACGAGGGTATCCGAGTATGACGCCCTAAAATTTTGAATTATTTTGATATTTGAGTTGTAAGTGGAGTATCGAGTGACTATTATTCCAGTGGGAACCCATCAGTTAATTGTCCCCAGAGCGAGACTGTCTAAGGGTGGACCTGTGTAGAGATAAGTGTCTGGCTTACGAGAATTTGCATCAGGAGTGATAGTGCATAAGCTGGATGAGTGTAAGGACCTATCTATGTTGAATTACGGAGCATGAGTTGGTGAACTCAATGTAGTGATGTGTGATGATGAGGTTATGGGGTGATAAGAAAGCAAGTGGATCCGGGTGGAAGTATTCGCTTGGGATTATCAAGAAAACCATGGAGTGAGCCCATGGTGAGTCAGTGAGTGAGAGAGTGTTGTAATACTACGGAGAACCGTAGCATCCATGAGCCAACGAAAGAGAGTGTCGTGATACCGCGGGGAGCCATAGTACTCACTGATTAGAGAAAGATAGTGGTGTGATACTACGGGGATCCGTAGCATTCATCGGATAGCGGGAGTGGGTTGTGATACTGCGGGGAGCCATTCTATTCATTAGTCAGTGAGAGAGTATCACAAGACTATGTGAGAGGCCGTAGCACTCGGTAGTCGATAAGAGTGAATACTGTTCTGCCGGGTGGGAGGGGTTGTAGTATTCACTAGTCAGAGTATGGCTCATAGGAGTTCTTATGCTTGGGTAGCCTTACCGTTTGAGTCTTTGGGAACCTGGTTGCCGAACCAGGGGCGAGACGGGGGTCTCCGTGTTAGTTAGGAGTTGATATATCTTAGGGTGAGTGGGGATTGTCGTAATCGGGAGGAATTGGGGAGAAGGTGTGTGCTTAAATTCACGAATCTTGGGTCATGAGTTGGGTACCAGATTTGAATTGAGTGGTTCCATGTCTGCTGTTGAATCAGACGCTCGAGCTTAAGTCTAGATTCGTTCGCCTGTCGGGTAGGTGAGATGAGGTTTCGTTTTTTAGATGGGTTTCATTTTGAGGGACATTGATCTTCATCTGATTTCTTAGACCGGAGTGGGTCAGTTTCGTTGGTATGAGCCGAGATAGTTATGGTGAGAAGGAAGTCGGTGAGACATTTTGGTTTGCAATGAGTAGCCTTTGGAGGTTCATCTATTAGGTCCGGACCTGACCTGGTGCTTAGTATTGAAGGGGAAATCTGAGAGGAATGTAGGGCTTATGTCTATGGGTGTCAGAGGATACTTCCAAGTAAGTACAGTCTTTTCTTGTGTTTAAGGTCATATTTTTGGGATTTATTCCTTTTGATAAGTTCTGATAGTGGTTTAGGCGGTGGGTCCTTAGTGGGTTATGACCCTTCCGTTCCTCTTGAGTTCGACCGAGATTGATTAGATTATCAAAGTTGGAAGAGTGTTCTTAGAGTCTGTTAATCAGTAAGAGATTAACATGATGTTCTGCGAGGGTGGTCTGGCTGGGAGATAGACCACTAGAGTTTTTTTTTAGTTCACAAAGAGTCAGATCGAGTACCGCAGCGGCAGATGGGTCTGTCCTTCTTCAAGGTCGGGAGTTCATGTTGGGATCAAGTGTCTTTGGAGGAGATTGCTGTATCATAAGAGGTCCTTTCGGTGGTGCTTTTCGAGTTATCGGTTCAATCTATGTGTTGATAAGGAGCGATTTCGAGGGCGATATCTAATTCAAGTGGGGGAGAATTGTAACATCCTGTTTCTGATCATCCATGATTAGGTTTCATGGGCTGCAAACCGGGCATGAGGGAGTCTCGAGGTTATGACGAGTTGCTAGGAGCTTAGGGCATCTCGTCACCTATCCGAGGGTATTAGGTTCGTGGGAATCGGTGTTATGTCGAGGAAGCGATGACAGTTTGATGTTTTGGTAGGGTAAGTCCTTTAGCTGAAATTGATGGCGGTGGTGTATGTTGGGGGTACGTGTGTGTACTCTTAGCGTACTCATGCGTGTAGCATTTAAGCTAAACCACCTGGTACGTTGGGCGTACTAGGCACAAAATAAAACCCTAATTCAGAGGAGTATCTCTATATAAAGAATGAGATGGTCTCATTCCTGACCACCATCCTCATTCAATAAACCCCCTAAACCCTAATCCTCGGTCTTGAGCTTGTGTGTGACCATTGTGAGCTTATAAGTGTTATTGTGGAATTTTCGGAGTGAAGAAGGAGCATGGAAGAGAATAGAGATGGAGTCCAGGCTTTGGATCTAATGTTTTTTGTGGTCGGAGCATCATTTGGAGGTATAAAGCTCAAAGCTTTCCCATCCTTTTTGTTTTGTGCATGATATGGTCCATTTTAGGGCTTTTGGTCCCAATGCTTGAGGCTTTATGAGTTGTTGCACTCCAGAAATGAGGCCTTGAACGTGAGAATCAACCCATGCATGAGATTTGAGAATTTTGAGTTACGAGAATAAGAGTTTTAGGTGTTTGTGACCTTATCAGTCATGAAAAGGCTTAAAGTCACTAACTTTATGGAGTAAGAGATGATAGGGAGTCTAGATCTGAGAAATGAGTTAAGGTCTTAACGGGTTAAGACCAAGAGAATGGACTAAAGCAAAACTGGACGTACGCCCAACATAAATTCCAGTACGCCCCGCGTACTGGGTTGGAGTCCCCGATCAGTTTCATGCATGCGTGAGTACGCTGAGCGTACCAAGAGAGCTACGCCCTGTGTAACTTCACTGTGGGCTTTTCGGTTGGATCTTATCATGGGCCGTTAGGGTTGTGCCTAAATCTTTGGGATTGTGAATTAGAGACTATGAGCAGAGAAATATTATAATTTGGCCTTGGACCCTTGTGTTAGGGTTGTCATTTAGTTTTGAGAGTGGGCCACGGGTGAGCCCATTTATTATTGGGCCTTGGTGGGCCCAATGGGCTTTAGGCTTTTAATGGGCCGGTTAGTGGTCGTCCTTTAGACCTAATGAGTGAGAGCCTGGACTTAGTTTCTAAATGGGTTAATTGTGGTTTTGGCTCAGAGTTAGAGGTTGGTGCATAGCAATAACGTTATAGGGGTTGTTCATCATCCGAGGTGAGTCTTCTCACTATACTTACCTTGAGTGGTAATTTTTATGTGTGACCAGAGGGTCTTATGTGCATGAGCTGTGTAATAAGATATCCTGCTATTTATTTGTGTTATGCTTTTTGTGTATTATATTGAGATGCTGAGTTGAGGGACCGGAGGGTCCATCTGAGTTGTGGGACCGAAGGGCCCCACTGAGACACATCGACCAAAGGGTCTTATTGAGTTATATCCGTAAGTGGCGAATGTGCTGTGCGTGGTATTTTGGGGAACCCACTAAGGTTCGTGCTTACCGTGTTATGTGTTATATGTTTCAGGTTTTTCTCAGAATTACGGAAAGGCACCAACTCGATTGTACACACGAGAGAAGGAGTTATGATTTGAGGATCCTAAATTATTATTATTAAAAAATACGGAGTTGTGTTTTGTAAATAAATTAAATGGAGTTTTCGTGAAACGTGATATGAGAATTATGTGATTTTTAAAAGAAAATTTTGTTTGAAAATTTACGATGTTACATCGGCCCTCCTTGACTCGAGTACAGATGCTCTACTTTCAGTAGTACCGGCCCATACTACCTTCCACATCTATTCGTATTTTCCTCAAGGATTGCTACGACTTTACCAAGTCCCTTCTACTATTGCTGCACTCTTGTGCTAATCTCATCCTAGGCTTACCCTAGGGTAACTCTCCAACCCACTATCGGCCATCAGCTGCGTAAGAAGTCCCTGGTACCCTTACCTAAATACCTCGTGAATACCATTATATATTATTTAGACCAGATAATTCTTCGAAAGAGAGGCCCTACCCTACAACGGTTGGACTCAAACAAGAGCTGCGAAATAGGGCTAGGCCTAACCTTCTGAAATTATTCATTCCTCACAATTTATAACTTAACGCATTCGTTTACTATTTAGTTAAGGCTAACTAGGACTCCTAAAGCACAAGCAACATTCGGGCATCGCGTAACCCCAAACCAAACGTATCTAACCAGGCTATCCTTTCACTGACTATTCAACACTATTAAGCAATTCAATAAACACATATAACTGGCATATCAAGCATCATCCTAGATCCTTATCCCTAATCTAGAATGCAGTTCTCATACACATACAACAGGCATAAAAACTATCCTTCCTAGATCCTTATCCCTAATCTAGCATGCAGTTCTCGTAATCATATGATATCATAACATAAGATGTATGGGTATCTTCGGGAAACTTACTTAAGCTCGGCCGGTCGCGCACATCACACACCATGTTCTTCCTCAAAACTCTCTACTTTAACTTTTGGAAAACTATTTTTCTTGTGAACAATCTTTCAAATGCTCGATTCGAGTCAAGACACTCCCGAAGGTGTGTCTGAATCCCTCAAACCAAGGCTCTGATAGCAACTTGTAACATCCCAATTTTCAAGACCAAAAATTTCAATTTTGATATAACAATTTAGAAAATCCTTTAAGAAAATATCGTCAAGTCCTATCATTTCATTGAAACCACAATAATATTTCTCAAATCATATCATGAAAAACAACATAGCATCAAAGTACAATTCCAAGAATGTCATAGTGCGGAAATCCTATGTGTGTGTGATGCGTAGCTATCGTGCAAGCTCCTTCCCTTTCGCTGAAGAGGTACCTGAAACAAAACTAAAAACTGTAAGCACGAAGCTTAGTGAGTTCCCCCATCATACCACATACCATACATAACACATACTACATAACTTAATTGGGCACTAACTACACCTTCGGTCATGTCGACAAGTAATTTTCCTAGCATATCCGGGTGCTGGTCTCCCCCACAGTCCTGTCGACCGGTAACCTTCCCTAGCGTATCAAGGTGTTGGCCTACCCCTTTGGTCCTTTCGACCGATACTGGGGACTATTTCACCCATTACTATACCATATAGCATCCTAGTGCATAAACATACAAGTCATATACTACCTAACTTATCTGGGTGTTGGCTTACCCCTTCAACCCTATCGACCGGTACTAGTGTCTATCCTACCCTTTCTATCATATATCACATAACATCATAACATACTAGCATATAATCAAAACAGATAATAATATACCATCTAATTATCACAAATACAATCATATTTACTATAACTCTTACTAGTGGGCCGACCTTGGTGCCTTCGACCCACTTCTACTGGAAGGTAACTCACCTCAGTGTCATGAAATGTCTGAACTGTCCCCACTGTTGGAATCAACTCCTCTCAATTGCTACACATAACAATCTTCCTTAATTACCATTTCATGGTCAACTCAGGTCAAATTCAAGGTCAAGGTCAACACCTTGGTCAAAGTCAACATCTTATTGATTCAACTCACCGAGTTGACCCAACAACTCGTCGAGTTCCATAATCCTTAGAATGCTACAACTTCGACCCTACTCGCTGAGTCTTTCAAGAGCTTTCCGAGTTCTCCTTTAGACAAAGTCGGGACCTTCTAAAACTGACTCACCGAGTTCCTCCTTGAACTTGTCGAGTCCTTCATCATGCAAGATGGCACATCTAGTCCTGGACTCGCCGAGTTCTTCATGAACTCGTCAAGTTCTTCTTCATGCATTTGGGGATTCGTCTTGAACTCGCCGAGTTATGTACTTGAACTCACCGAGTTCCATGATCTTCAGGTCCACAATGAACCCAACTGGCTGAGTGTTCTTCCAACTCCACACATTGTCCATTAACAAAAGAGGTTTGGGGGAAACTATGACTCGACTCGCCGGGTCCCTCCATGTATAAAACTCTTCAGTCGATTTCAGTTGGTCTTAATGCATCCAAAACATAGATCTGACCTTTTAGGGTCCATATTACACGTAAAGTTACAAACTTGACGTTCATGCATAGGGTATTTGGCTCAAATGGTCCTAGAAAGAGGTTTTTTTGATGCATGGCACTCCCATGGCCACAAAGTTGGCACCTTTATTCCATGGGGTCCCTTTAAGGCTATGGATCCGAAGTTACAACTCCCCAAACAAGCTTGTACCCATGTATGGTTGCATCAAATGCTCCATAAAACCTAACTTACCCCCATGGAGGGATCTAAGGAAGGAATAAGAAAGGTATAGGCTTTTTACCTCAAATGAGCTGGAAAAGTGGCACAATCTCTGGATCTACTTGCTTCTCAAGGAACCTTCAAGCTTTCTCTTCCTTTTATAGCTTCAAAATCACCACAACCACACAACTATGGCTCAAGATTACTCCAAATGGGCTAGGGTTTTGTGAATGTTGTTTGGAGGTAATGGAGGTTGTAATGAAGGCCAGTTAAGGTGTTCAAATAAAGTGCAAATCCTTAAAATTAGGGTTTCATCCAGATTGGCCTACTCGTCGATTCGAGGCATCTGACTCGGCGAGTAGGTCCTTCCACCCTCGTCCAAAGTTCGCTTCGACTCGACGATTTGGGGCCTCCAAATCACCGAGTCCCTGAGTAAATTGCAAAAATTCATATTTAAGATGCGTACCAGGAATCGTGTGCTACACAGTAGGTGCCATATTGATCTTGGAAGAGTTCAAGAATAAAAAAAGAACATAATGTTTGACATCAGTACTCAACAAGATGTTGAAGAACCCGTTGAGATTAAGTAAAGTGTTATTTTAACACCTATTTTAGGTAAATAATTCATTTATGTTTTTTTGGAAATTAAAGAATTAAAGTGTGGGTTTTGTGGTGGCCACAACGTTATAAGGGATACACCATGACGTGGTCACGACCAAAGGAAACACACAACATTGGTGCGCACCACGACGTAGCAAGTGCCTGGCTACGGTGTGGAGGCGGCCAGTATACAAAACCCTAATTTTTTCGGGTTTTATGCCTTATTTAAGGGATGTGATGGCTAGGGTTTGCAAACCCTCAGCTTCCATAACCTCTCTTTCAACCTAGAGAAAACCCTAGCCTCGATTGTTAAACTTTTGAGCTTTTGTGGTGGTTATTGATCCCTTGATGAAGAAGGTGTCTTTGGTGCTTTGTTCTAACAATAACATCTCCTTCTTACCATCTTGTGCTATTTATGGACTCTTGTAAGTCCTCAAGCTTTTACCCTTAGTGTTCAAGCCTGCTAGATCTAAGTTTTTGTCCATTTTGTTCCATGTTGGGGGTGGTTTCAGTGTATGAATTCCATAAAGTTGGCAATTTATGGGTACTTGTGGCATATTTTTGGTCTCTTGTCCTAGATCTGGAGAGTTATTGAGTTATGGGTTCCATGCATGAGATCATAGCCTCATTTTCACAATTTTGATCTAACTTGAGTTCAAGACATGCATTGGACACACATGTCTATAAATCAATGATTTTTATGAAGTATTGAGAGTAATGAAACCTTCTGCAAAGTATGAATGAATGGCTTGAAGGATTAGGAGCTTAATACATTAAGTTGATCTGAGCAGTTTCCACGACGTGGTGTGTTGGTCACCTCGATGTGGCGACAAACCGTCTTTGCAACTGTTTTGTACTGATGCAACCATGACATGGGGGGTCACCTGGAGATGACTTTGACCATTAACTTTTGACCATTGTTGACTTTTGGTCAACTTAAATATGTTGGGTGTAGACTGAGAGGGTTTTCCTAAACTGTTGTTTAGGTGTCTCGTAGTACCAGTCTTCACTATTTGAGAGTTGTTGTGTCGAGTTTCTATCTGCAAGGTGAGTCTTCTCACTATATTACATAATTCATATTGGTGTGCATGCTAGACTAGTTGTGACATCCCCTATTTTTTAGAAAAAAAAAACTTTTCTTTACGCTTTAAAATCATATCATTTTTTTTTGCGTAAAATCCTAGTACAATAAATTTTTTTGTAGAAACTATTTTGTTTTATTAAAATATCTTTGAGTAAAGATGTTTCAAAATACAAAAACTCTATGGATGTCATAATCAATACATAATATTGTTACAACGTAAAGACCTAATGGTCCCGATCACTATTTCAAGTTGTCTCTTAATCACTCAACATCCTAATCAAGTTCTAGTAGCTTTAACCCTGTAACCTGTGATGTATTTAAATTAAGTGGGTTAGGTTGGGAAAACTGGTGAGACACATAGGGTTTTCAATCCCACAATATTATTATGATAATAATTTGTAGTTATCAAACCTGCAAAACCAACTATTACCAAAACAATATTGATATATCCTTAACTTAGGCATCTATAAAACATTACACCTATGCATACCCATTCCAATTGATTCTCAAAAATCCCAGTCCACGTTTATTAGGAAGAATCAACTTGCTAGATGAATTGTTTAGAGAAATGGTTTGACTACACAGCTAGTGTAACACCCCATTCTCACCGTAGTCGTAGATTGTAATTATTATGTAAGGTCACACCTTATGATCTGATGAGTCAAACACATGACACACTGATAGATCAGCATCAACGTCTACTACATCTATATCGCCAATGTATCAAGCTTAGTGTGTGTGTATATATATATATATATATATATATATATATATATATATCTATTGTTGGATTAGTGTCTAAGTCTATAACTATAATTGATATATACTTGACTCGAGAGTAACATGGTCCATTTGGGTTGCATATCACCAGGACAATTTGATAGGATGGATTTTCTGAAGAGGTTATTTATGATTTATTTATATATTATAAGTTCTAGTATATTAATATGGAATCATACTATTTAATTAGTATTGATCAAGAATTAATTTGGAATTAATTTTGTGATCAAAAGAGAATAATAAAATATAAGGGGTTGATTTGGTAAATCATTCATTCTTATAAAGTGGGCTTATGATCCATAGTTCTTCATGTTGGGCTAAACCCATGTGGTAACCCATGGATACTCCATGGAGGTTTTAACCCATGGAGAATGAGGGATATGGAAAGTCATTAACATTTACATAGTGTAACCCTAGTTAGCCACACTATATAAGAACCCTTCTAGCTCATGAAAACTGCAAACTAGAGGGTTGGCTGATTTGTGTGTGCAAGGAATCTCTTCTCAAGTTATCCTTTGTTCTAGCTGTGTTGTGATTTGTCACACCCCGAAACCATGATGACGGAAATGTTCCGGGGTGGAGGACGTCATGCATAGTATCACAACATTTGTATAGCAAGCATAGTAAACACAACCATACATTGAATACCAATATGAAAAATGTTTACATCAGTTTGAAGCTTGTTTTAAATACATCAAAAGTATGTATAATATAGAAAACATGACTCTTATTGCTCCGGCTTCACCGAATTCCTAGAAGTACCTATCTACTAATTCCCTGAGAATACAAACACTTTGAAAAATATCAGCATAAAGCTGGTGAGCTCATAAGCATTTAGTTTTAGAGAAAAATGTTCTTTGATTCTTTTGAAAAGTGTTCCTTAAGAAAATCCTATATTTTCTTATGAAAGGTAGTGTTGAAAGGGTATCTAGCAGTAGAATGCAAACCATTAGCTTTACAAATGCTAGTGTTATCCAGGGAAAATCCTATATTTTCCCTAAAAACATGTTATTCGTCCTAGAGATAGAGATACCAGTTTAGAAATCCTTGATTGCTATCAGCATATACAAAAGTTGTTTTATTACTTAAAATAAAACAAATGAAGAATAGAATCTGTAAACAAAGTTAGTTTATACTTATTTTGTGAGTCGTATAACCATACTTGATATGACCGAGAGACCTTCATAACATTCTTCAGGCTTAAGCTAAATGACATTTGTTCACCACAGGCGTGCCCGCCTCACTGTGGCTAGCAGTTCTGGTGTGGGATTGTCATTCCCGAATAGATCTATTCACAAATCTCACGCTCTCCCTCTAAGCAGACTCTGGTTATACTAAAAGGATTTATCACTATACACCTAAGGGTACAGTATTGAAGTAGCGCCTCACAATTCGGTATAATCTAGTTCACTAGCGGGAAAACAGTATAAAACAGTAATTATCCTTGAATAAATGTACTTTATACTTCTGAGAAAACATATAACATAAATTAAATATGCCATAGTTTATATATATTCATTTATGAAATCTGATTAGGTATAGACTGCCTACAGGTTTATCCCAAACTATACCCATTATATTTTATTAGAGTTGATATGGAAAATGCTTTGTAAAAACCTTTCTGAAAACTATGAAGTTAGATTTCCAAAATAGAAGTTTCCCTTATGCTCAACATATTACAAAAGGGATAAAATATCCGAATATGTTATTAAATGTGGAAATCGTTGGTCTGCATTAATAAGTTTAAAACTTAATAAAATACTTTGAGTTTGGCTTGTATTCCCCCCTGAAAACATTAAAAACACGAAAAATGTAGGGGTTTTAACTCACCTCGGGTGATTTGAATGAAGCATCGATATGGAATGCGGGAAGTTCAAGTGAAGCCTTGAACACGATTTGATCCTAATCAGCAAGTAATTACACATAAAGTAGTCAAATGATGGTATTTCACCACTAGATGTGACGAAGAACCATTCTAAGAACTTGGGACTACTTGCACTAAGTGTTAGGACGTCAATGAATTGCATGAGTGAGGTGTATGGCCACCTTAAAGGTGTTTTCAAGGTTCATACTTACATCCATGAAGTGTCCTAGGCCCATACTTGGTTGTAGTACAAGTTTAGGGTCTTAGAAATGGGTTTGTGGTCCTATGGTGTGAGTGTATGGTCTCACAAATGAGTGTGCTGCCGCACACATGAGTGTGGGGCCGCACACAGGAGTGTGCTGCCGCACACACGAGTGTGTGGTCGCACTCCTTCAGCGAGATGAAGAAAATGACGGGACTTTCATGATTCAAGGCCTAGATCAAGATGTTCAAGTATAACAAGCTAAGGGATGGATTACTCACGTTTTTGAAGCTTTGGAAGGTTCAAAGTTGGAGAAACTTGAGAGGAAATGATGTTGTGTGCTGCCAAGGTGTTAAAGGAATGAAAGGAAGGGGGCTACCCTTTATATAGGGGTAAAGGTGCTGCCCAAAAGTGAGTGTGCTGCCAAGGGAGTGGGTGTGCGGCCACACACCCGTGTGTACGGTCGTACACTCCTCCAAGAGGTGTGTATGGCCCAATTTTTTTCACTATTCAATGCTCCAACTTATTCCTAAACTCAACCTTGGCTATATATACAAGCTTAGAACACTTAAATGACCCCTTGAATAGCACTAGAAATCGACAAAACAAGTTGAATATTGATTGAATTGATTAAATGTGCAAGATTGAAATTCCGGGTTGTCACATCATCCCCTCGTTAGAGGGAATTTCGTCCCGAAATTCAAGGATAAAGGACAATCATGAACTTGGAATGAGATGGGGGTACTTCTGCTCGATTGAATCCTCACGCTCCTAGGTGAATTCAAGACCCTGCTTTGCATTCCAGCGGACCTTCACTATCGGTATACGACTCTGTTTTGTATGCTTGACTTCCCGATCCATGATTTCGACAGGTTCTTCCATGAAGTGTAGCCCCTCGTCTAATTCAATCTCGTCGAGAGGAATCACAAGTGTCTCATCGGACAGACACTTCTTTAGGTTCGACACATGGAAGACAGTATGAATGTTGTTGAGCTCTCGAGGTAACTGGAGTTTGTATGCTACGGGACCGATCCTAGCAAGGATCTCGAATGGTCCAACAGACCTTGGGTTTAGATTTCCACATTTTCCGAAACGTATCATGCCTTTCCAGGGCGAGAACTTCAGAAGGACGCGGTCCTTGACCTGGAATTCCAAGGGTTTTCGTCTGTTATCGGCGTAGCTCTTTTGTCTATCCCGAGATGCTTTCAGTCGCTCTCTGATTTGTATGATCTTTTCTGTTGTATCTCGGATGATTTCAGGACCCGTGAGAGTGCTGTTAGGGACTTGACCCTTGACTAACTGAGTATCACCTACTTCAGCCCAGCACAAAGGGGATCTTCACTTGCGGCCGTAGAGGGATTCAAACGGCGCAGCCTTAATGCTAGTATGGTAGCTGTTGTTGTAGGAAAATTTGACCAAAGGAAGATGAGTGTCCCATGACGCGCAGAAGTCGATGACGCAGGCTCTCAACATATCTTCGAATGTCTGAATTATTCTCTCACTTTGTCCATCAGTCTGAGGATGATAAGCAGTGCTCATATCCAACTTAGTTCCAAGTGCCTTCTGAAGCAATTGCCAGAACCTTGAGGTGAACCTGCTATCTCGGTTAGAGATAATGGATACAGGTAACCCAGGAAGGAGAACTATTTCTTGCATGTAGATCCGTGTAAGTCTCTCCATCTTGAAGTTTTCTTTGATTGGCAGGAAGTGGGCGGATTTAGTCAACCGATCGACAATCACCCAGATGGCTTCGTGCCCATTCGGGGATCTAGGTAACTTGGTGATAAATTCCATTGCTATCATTTCCCACTTCCACTCAGGTATTTCTGGCCGTTGAAGTAAACCTGAGGGCTTCTGATATTCCACCTTCACCTTGGCGCAAGTCAAGCACTTGCCCACAAAGGTTGCAATCTCCGCTTTCATGTTTGGCCACCAATAGAGCTGTTTGAGATCTAGATACATCTTATCTGAACCGAGGTGAACGGAGTATTTCGTCTTGTGAGCCTCATTCATGACAACCTCTCTGTACCCACCGAACTTTAGGGTCCAGATTCGGTTCATGAAATAGTACACTCCGTCTCCCTTAACTTCTAAGTTCTTGTCCATTCCCATCAATGCTTCATCCATCACTTTTTGTAGTTTCAAGGCTTCCTGCTGAGCCTCCCTGATTTGTGCGGATAGATGGGAATGAACGGTCTTTGTCAATGCCTTCACCTTTCACCCAGAGTATTCCTTTCGGCTGAGGGCATCTGCTACCACATGGGCCTTGCCGGGATGGTAGCGAATTTCGCACTCATAGTCACTGAGTAGCTCTACCCATCGTCGTTGTCTCATGTTTAACTCTTTCTGATCAAGGATGTGTTGCAAGCTCTTATGGTCGGTGAAGATAGTGCACTTGGTTCCATAGAGATAGTGTCTCCATATTTTCAATGCAAAGACAACTGCTCCCAACTCTGGATCGTGAGTTGTGTAATTGACCTCATGTGTCTTCAACTGCCTCGAGGCATAGGCGATGACCTTTCCTGGCTGCATGAGGACACAACCTAGGCCCTGATTGGATGCATCGCAATAGACCACGAAGTCTTCCGTCCCTTCGGGCAGGGACAAGATAGGTGCGCTACACAGGGTCGGCTTCAATGTTTGAAATGCATTGTCTTGCTTGACTCCCCAACTAAAGGTTACACCTTTCTGTGTCAGGGTAGTTAAGGGCTTAGCGATTCTGGAGAAGTTATGGATGAACCTGCGATAATAGACCGCGAGGCCCAAGAATTGCCAGATTTTTGTGGGTGTTTTAGGTGAAGACTAATTCTCTATCGCTTTGATCTTGGAAGGGTCTACGTGAATACCTTCCTTGCTAACCACGTGCCCAAGGAAATTTACCTTCCTGATCCAAAACTCGCACTTCAAAAACTTTGCATATAGCTTTTCTGCCCTTAATGTTTCCAACACCTGTCTCAAGTGGTGTTTATGATCACTCTCACTCCGCGAATAGACAAGTATGTCATCGATGAATACGATCACGAACTTTTCTAGGAAAGGGCGGCACACTCGATTCATCAGGTCCATGAATACTGCCAGTGTATTGGTCAGACCAAAGGGCATTACTACAAATTCGTAGTGTCCATAGCGAGTTCGGAATGCTGTCTTAGGCACATCATTCTCGTGGACTCGCAACTGATGGTACCCTGATCTTAGATTTTTGTTTGAGAAATAGCTGGCTCCCTGAAGTTGGTCAAAGAGATCGTCAATTTTGGGCAAGGGATATCGGTTCTTGATGGTCAACTTATTCAGCTCTCGGTAGTCAATGCACATCCGAAAGGATCCATCTTTCTTTTTCACGAATAAGATCAGAGCTCCCCAGGGTGCGGAACTCAGCCTTATGAATCCTTTGCTGATCAGCTCATTGAGCTGGCTGGATAGTTCTTGCATCTCTGCTGGCGCTAAATGATAGGGAGACTTAGCTACAGGAGTAGCTCCGGGGATTAATTCAATACGAAACTCGACTTGACGTTCGGGAGGAATTCCTGGGAGATCTTCAGGAAAGACATTGGGAAAGTTGTAGACTTCGGGGATGCTCTCGAGGTCTTTACCCTCTTGTGTCTCATTAACGACATGAGCTAGAAACGTATGGCATTCCTTCCGCAGGTACTTCTGAGCTTTGATGCACGAGATGATACGAAGGTTCAAACTAAGTTTATCACCATAAATCATGAGGGCTTCGCCAGAGGGAAGGTTGAGGGGAATAGCTTTTTTGAAACAAAGGATATCAGCACGATTGGGGCTCAACCAATCTATATCGATAATGA
Source organism: Lactuca sativa (assembly GCF_002870075.4). Taxonomy (NCBI): domain Eukaryota; kingdom Viridiplantae; phylum Streptophyta; class Magnoliopsida; order Asterales; family Asteraceae; genus Lactuca; species Lactuca sativa. The sequence goes on from NC_056628.2 coordinate 144,317,240, forward strand.
CATCGAAACTCTTGATAGATACAGGCATAAGATCGATAGGGAAGGTATGATCGTCTAAGGTAAGAGTACATCCTCAGAATATGTCGTTCGCGCTCTCTTTCTCTCCATTAGCCATCTCGATGGTGAATGTTTCGGTTAAAGGTTGGGATTTACATTTAATTAGATGTTTGAATGCATGGCTAACAAAACTCCTCTTCGCACCAGAATCGAAAAGAATGCATGCATGAGAGTTTTCAAGGAGGAACGTACCCGTAACAACGGTAGGATCAGCGACTGCTTCCTCCTGGCCCATTCTCAGCACCCTTCCTGCATTGCCACTTGTTGTCGCTTTGGGGCAGTTTCTTTTGAAATGCCCAACTTCACCACATCCATATCAGGCTTGGCTGGCACCCGCTCCAGGAGTCAGATTGGTTGGTTGGGCTGGTGCTCTACAGTATCGGTTCGTGTGTCCCTTCCTCCTACAGTTGTTGCAATTAAAATCACGGCAGGGTCCGTGATGATGAAAAGTACACTTGTGCACAGAGGTAGTTTCCCTGAATACCCACCGGTAGGAGCTTAGGTGGTTGGAACAGCAGTGGGAGTAGCAGTAGGAGTAGTAGCAGTGTGGACTGCCACTGTTTGTTGCTTCTTGGAAGGCTCCTGCGAAGACTGACCCTTCCGTTTGTTCTTGAATTTCTTCTACTTCTCACCACTCTCCTTTTGTGGCTCGGAGACAGCTACCACCTCATCCAAATCGATTCCATGATCGATCAGAGTCTGTGCCAGATCCTTGGCGCTTTCGAAAGTAATTGGCCTAGCAGCCAAAACATTCCCTTTGGTTGGTTGTGTTAGTCCCCAAATGTACCTCTCGATTTTCTTGCTTTCCGGGGTGACCATTCCCGGATATAGGAGAGCCAGATCATAGAATCCCGCGGTGTAGGCAGCGATGTCGGAACCCTTCATCTTCAAGTTCCAGAGTTCGTGCTCCAACTTTTGCACTTCGCCCCTCGGGCAGTATTTTGCAAGCATGAGTTCCTTCAGTCTTTCCCAACCCATGGCATTAGCCACTGGCAGGGTTAGGGTTTTGACTCGACCATTCCACCAGGTCAAAGCTCTGTCGGTGAAGGTGCAAGTGGCGAACTTCACCTTGTTTGCTTCAGAACAGACGCGAATTTCGAAGATAGATTCGATCTTCTCGAACCATCGAGTCAAAGCGATAACACCTCCATTCCCGTTGAAGGATTTGGGTTTTGCAGTCATGAAGTCTTTGTAGGAACACTCTTTCTGATGTCCCTGACTTCCATCTTGTCTTTGAGGGTCGGTTCCACCCCCAGTCCCACCAGCATTCACTTGTGCCATTGCTGCAGTCACGGCGGCTGTAACTGCTGCCTGAAACATGACAGGGTCAAACTGAGGAGGTGGTGGTGGTGGCAGAGTGTCGTCGTTCCTTCTGATGGGTCTTGGTCGGGGAGGCATCTTGTTCTAGAAACAATCAGGAAGAAGAGGATGGTAAGTCCTCGATATTATATATATATATATATATATATATATATATATATATATATATATATATATATATATATCATCCTGATAATAATAGTGTTCTACCCCGCGATAAGCACATAAAGTTTACTAATGTAACTAAGTTATTGCTACAAAATAGATAGGTGGTAACACTAAGAATGAATCTCCTCACTGAATTTGGCTCTAGCGAAATACTCCTACAGTATTTTCTAGTGAATTTTTTTGGTAAGTTTTAGGCCTGCTATAACACCACCGTCACTCCCAAGCACATGTTGGTCATGTTTTGACTGAATATAGTTGATCAGACTACATTCACCCGAAACATGATTACATAACCGCCCAGGTTTGACCGCAGTGTCCCAACATCCGAATACTTTTTGTGTTGTTCCACTAATGACACGAATTCTGTTAGGTATGCTTGCTCGTATACTTTTATAAAAATGCTTATATTTTTGAAAATATATTTTTAGTGTAGAGCACTTAGGCCCCTTTAGTGTTTATAGTTGTATACCATGTAAGGTTCGGTATACTAGTTCGCTATAAACAAGGGCTCTGATACCAATCTGTCACACCCCGAAACCATGATGGCGGAAACGTTCCGGGGTGGAGGACGTCATGCATAGTATAACAACATTTGTATAGCAAGCATAGTAAACACAACCATACATTGAATACCAATATGAAAAATGTTTACATCAGTTTGAAGCTTGTTTTACATACATCAAAAGTATGTATAATATAGAAAACATGACTCTTATTGCTCCGGCTTCACCGAATTCCTGGAAGTACCTGTCTACTAATTCCCTGAGAATACAAGCATTTTGAAAAATATCAGCATAGGGTTTCAATCCTACAATATTATTTTGATAATAATTTATAGTTATCAAACCTGCAAAACCAACTATTACCAAACAATATTGATATATCCTTAACTTAGGTATCTATAAAACATTACACCTATACATACCTATTCCAGTTGATTCTCACAAATCCTAGTCTGTGTTTATTAGGAAGAATCAACTTGCTAGATGAATTGTTTAGAGAAATGGTTTGTGTAACACTCTAAAAATTCCAACCAATTTAAACTTTTCAAAAACATCCCAATTTCATAAATATATTACAAAAAGGTTTTCAATACATTTATTATCAGAGTATTTCCCAGAAACAACATCGTAAACACATAAAACCCGAGGAGCGGTACGATCATGCCTTTGCCTTGCCATGGTCTCCTGAAATATCTGAAACATTTAAACCACAACTGTAAGCCCGAAAGCTTAGTGAGATACCCCCAAAGTACCAACGCCATACAAACATAACCATATCATATAACCGATACAGAACAGCCATGCACTTCGGGTCTAGTGTGTGACTGGCCTGCCGCATCGGCCTACAGCCCACCTGGTCCATCCTCTGAGTCTAGCCATATACATCGAGTCTACAGTGTGATTGGTCCGCCCGCACCTAGCCTTCAATCCACCTAGTCCACTCTCTAAGTCTACAGTATGACTGGTCCGCCCGCACCGGGCTTACAACCTATCTGGACTGCTCGCTGGGCCTTCGGGATAACCAATCCGCCCTGGGTATGTTGGCCTACAGCACAAAGCAGGACCCGCCTCAACCCAACCCCAATCCAACAACCATGTGCACATAAACATATAATCATATAACAATCCACATCCAATCAAACCGATCTAGCAGATCACATAACATAACCTCATCCTAACATGGATACCGACCTAACCGGTCACTAGCATAGCATCATCCTATATACCAGGATACCGACCTTAACCAGGTCTCTAACATATACCATCCTAACTACCAGGATGCAAACATAGCAAAGCAACAACATAACAACAATACCCGGATTACAATCCGATAAAGGGCCGGCCTTGGTGCCTTAGTCCCTGTTGATATAGTGAGGATAACTCATCTCGCAACCACCGACTGAAAGGATAAGATCACGCTGCTCCAACCTCCGACACGAACACCACCACTGATCAATACCAAAAGACTGAACTCAATAAATACCCATAATTACCAAAATACCCCTGGAAGTCAACTGGTCAACTCTTGGTCAAAGCCAAAGTCCTCAGTCAAAGTCAACCCTCTTAACTGACTCTACTAGTCGAGTCAACTCGCTGACTCGTCGAGTCCCCATGCTCTGAAACTCCCATAACACGACTCAACTCGCCGAGTCGCCCCAAGACTCGCTGACTCCCACAACTCTGAGTCTAACCGTACTCAACTCACTGAGTCATCCCCTGACTCACCGATTCACAGCTTAACCAGAAAAGGTTAGGATATCACGACCAGACTCGTCGAGTCCAAGAACAGACTCGCCGAGTCCAAGGCTATCTTCAACCAACTTGCTGAGTTGTTCTTCCAACTCGTCGAGTTTCTGCCTATCTTCATGCAACTCGCCGAGTACACCCATGTGACTCGCCGAGTACCTCTAGCTCTTAACCCATACAGAGGCTTTCCAAGCCATGCAGGGTCTCAAATCCATAGATCTACTCTTATACAAGCCATCCATCACGTAAAGTGGCAAACTTTACGTGAATCCAAGGAGATCTAAGCATAATATACTCTTGGCTAAGGTTTGGGACTAAAAGGCTTCATCAACAGCTCTTGAATAGGGACTTTATGCTCTTTTGGATCATCACTACCCTAGATCTGAGGTAGCAACCTCATATCCAACCTCCAAACTCAAGATAGCACTAGATAAATTCCCAAAAATCCCACAAATAATACATCTAGATGGATAACAGCTCAAGCAACGAATCCTTATCTCCAAAGAAGACTCCAACAGAAGAATAAGCCAAAACCTTGCAAAGCCCCTTGCTCCAAGCCTCTTAATCTTCAATGATTTCTTCAATAAACACTCCTTCAAGATCCAAATGCTCTCTAATTCCCCCACACACGAAAATTAGGGTTTCGGGACTTCAAGGGAGAGCAAAGAGGTTGGGAGAGGGTATTATGTTCTTTATATAGGGCTCAATCCCTAGGATTAGGTTTTTCTCCACACATCACCAACTCGTCGAGTCCAACCGCCGACTCGCCTAGTTGGCCACTTAACACGCGACCATAATCGCGACCCTACTCGCTGATTCTACCCATGGACTCACCGAGTTGACCATTCACATTTTCACTTTGAACCCTCAACTTGCACTCCTAAACTCGGGATGTTACAATTCTCCCCCACTTAAATTAGGCTTCGTCCTCGAAGCCTGCGGCAACACAACTCCAAAAACTACTCTCGCAATGCACCACCTAGCATTAACCAGACCAGGTTCCTCAAAACACAACCATCGAAACCCAAAACCTAACTCTTCCCCTGCGGTGTCCTGGCCACCGCCTCATCCTATGATAACCACACTTATCAACCGAGTACCATTTCAGGATACTTCACTTGCCCCAATCACAACGATCGCGCGACCCTTACACAGCTAGACATCCCCCAGACCTCCGGGTCCTGACCCGATACCAAACTGCTATCCCTTTCCTTGACTAGCATAACTTCTATCGAATTCACTTCTGGGACTCATCCCGCTTCAAATCTGAATCCAACTCTTTTCCTTCCGCGCTGACAGGATGACCCATCCTTCAGCTCCTTAGCTCTCCTCTGCAATCACACCCACATGCTGAACCTGATCCGACATCCTCGGGCTCTTAAACCCGGCACACTGTCAATATCTCTAGACATCCCCATGATGAATTACCGCTACATACATAACCTCCTGATCACAACCATACTGGGAATCCAAGGCTCCATCCTTGCATCCCTTCCGAGCCTCATTGGCTTTACACCCTTGGAATTCCTTCCGTGATCTCAGCAGACATCCAACCCGGATGTGCTCCATACCACCGGCGCAAACACTCTACTCAACACCATAATTGGAACACCTCAATCATACCTCCGCGCTACTGTTTTCACTTCCGTGAACTTACACTCCCTCTCGGAGTTACATACCTTTCCCTTTCCTTATCCAAGGAAATCTACTTGGCCGCCTTATCACTACAACAAGTGCCATGGTGTACACACTCTACTCTACATTATCCCTTGTAGAGTAACAGCTACTCTGTTCATCGCACATTCTCTGAATCCGCTCGCAAGGACTCTCGAGTCCATGCACTGCTTTCCACTAACTAGATCAACACTTGGGGCCATACCATATCAATCACCATTCCCTGGCGACGCATTTCCTCATTCTCCTCATACCGATCTACTAACACATACAGAGTCTTCAGCATGGCTGGACCGCTCCTCCAGGCCTTCAGCCTATCTGGACCATTCTCAGAACCTTCAGCATGTCTGGACCGCCTCTATGGGCCTTCAACCTGTTTGGATCGTTCCCCCGAGCCTTCGACCTGACTGGTATGCCATCTAGCCTTCAGTCTTCCCGGTTTGCTCAACTATCATACATCATTCCAACTACCCTTCCAGGGAATCCTTCCCGATCATACTGTTCTAGCCCCTTAGGGGTTCTGAACTCTCGTTCCGATTCCGGAATTCTTTCCATGGCCTAAACCCAGGCCTAACATCAAACACTATCTACCCTGAATCCATGGCCTGCTCCCTGCCCCCACTAGTCTGCCACTTACTCATACCAGCCCACACTCTTGGCTGACTGAAACACCGCTGACTTCCAAACATCTAATCAACCTCAAATACTTGCCGATCCTCCTGAGAACTTTCCAATTCTCCCTACTTAGAGCACTGACTATCCAGCACCGGTCTCCATAACCGACCTCCCTTAACAACCCTTCACAACACATTCCCTTACACGCGAACTGATTTTCCACTAGAACGAGCAACCTACACCAAATCACATATCAACATTGATCATCTCGGACTCGAAAGAAGCCTGACCTTCAGCTAACCACTCCTCAGACTGCAGATGCTACCCGACATTCAGGCCAAAAGCCTAATTTCCCACTAATAATCCCCATGGATGATAACCAACGAAACTCCCAATACCAAAACCGTTAACTGAACCATAACCCTCAAGGAACAAACGAATACAATACCAAAAATCACACAACGAGACTAGCAGATATACAATACTCCATTATAATTACAAGATAACCAAATATCAAGAAGGAAACATACCCGCAACTGCATCCGACATTGCCCTAACCTCCTCTGCTGTAAGCTGAAAAGCACGACCCTGAGCCCTCAGGGGCTCCGCTCCACCCTGGCCTCCACCCGTAATCCTCAAAGTGGCCGGTGCTGGAGCTTGCACCGGTCCTGCAGCAAGTTGTGGACAGTTAACCCTCAAGTGTCCAACGTGATGGCAATGATAGCAAATCCTCAAATCCTGAACCGAGGCTGTCTGCTGAAAATCCCTCGCATAATGCCCCTCTCTTCCACACTTGCGGCATGCACCACCGGACCTACAAACTCCAGTGTGACCCTTCCCGCACTTCCCACAAGTGCGGATGCTCTGATCTCCCAACCTTAAATCAACGGTCTTAGGCCGCTTCGGCGTCGGCTGCGACTGTGCCGGGGCCTGCCTCTACTCTCTCAACTATAACTCAATCTCCAACTCACGCCACCGAGCGGCCTCCTGCAACTCCAGCAAGGTCTCGCACCTCTGTGTAGACACAAACTGCCTGATATCCCTCTTGAGCATACTCAGATATCGGGACATCTGAGCCTACTCCAAAGAAAACTCCGGGAAAAACATCGCCCTCTCTGTGAACATCCTGGTGATCTCCGTCACCGACTCTGAATCCTGCTTCAGCTCCAGGAACTCCTGAGCCAATCTCTCCCTGTCAACTCGCGGAACATAGCGAGTACTGAACATCTCCCTGAACCGATCCCATGAAACAGCAGCTCGCTGCGCATCAGAATACGATCCCGTGGTCGACCTCCACCAATCCTTCGCCTCGAGCCTCAACAGGTTCAGAGCACACCTCACCCCTCCACGTCTGACAACCATCCCATAGCAACAATCGGGTCCTGAACTCCATCGAAGGAAGGGAGCTTCGTATTATCGAAGTCCAGATACTGAAAACCTCTACCGGCTCCTCCCCCTGCCGCTGCTACAGTCGTTGTAGCTGCCGCGGTAGTCGTCTCTGTAAGGGCCACATAGCGCTCATCAAAATACTTGACCATGGCGGTCTTGATCGACCCAAACAATTCCGGCAACTCGGCCCGGAACATAGCAGCAACCTCGACATGCAGGATCTCACGAATCCTGGCATCCAGCTCGTCTGTGCTCATCCGACCAATAACCTCGGGTGGTGTTGACCCACCCTGACCGCCTCCTCCTGCTCCTGATCCTGACCCGGATCCACTCCCAGCATGCCTCGTAACCACCATACTGAAATTACCGTAAAACATTAGACGCTTCTCACTAACCCGAGAACCGACTCTCGACCCAACCCTAGGGGTTGTGACCTCCTTGATACGTGTATGGGTCCTGTGCTTTCGGTAGTACGGGCCCATACTACCTTCCACACCTACCCATATTTATATCAAGTATCACCACAACACCCTAGTGAAGAACAGGCATAACAAGCACTCAACCCTCACTCCTAGAGGAACACTGGAAATCTCATACAGAAAGAAACCCTAGGCTAGCAGGCATCATAAATCAGGCAACTCTATCATGCAATTCCTGAAGATCCCTAGCCTAGTACTAGCTTGTTGTTCTATCATATCTCATATACAAATAACTTGTATGGTATTTTGGGGTTACTTACTGGCTCCGGCTAATCGTACCTCCGAGTCCTTCTTTACTTATTTTTGAAAACCCTTTTTAAATTCTCTTTTGAAAAATCTCCTTGATTTGAGACTGGATTCACACGAATGTTCCTCCAATTCGCTCAAACCAAGGCTCTGATACCAACTTGTAACCTCGCAACCACCGACTGAAAGGATAAGATCACGCTCCTCCAACCTCCGACACGAACTCCACCACTGATCAATACCAAAAGACTGAACTCAATAAATACCCATAATTACCAAAATACCCCTGGAAGTCAACTGGTCAACTCTTGGTCAAAGCCAAAGTTCTCAGTCAAAGTCAACCCTCTTGACTGACTCTACTCGTCGAGTCAACCCGCTGACTCGTCGAGTCCCCATGCTCTGAAACTCCCATAACACGACTCAACTCGCCGAGTCGCCCCAAGACTCGCCGAGTCCCATAACTCTGAGTCTAACCGTACTCAACTCACTGAGTCATCCCCTGACTCACCGATTCACAGCTTAACCAGAAAAGGTTAGGACCTCACGACCAGACTCGCCGAGTCCAAGAACAGACTCGCCGAATCCAAGGCTATTTTCAACCAACTCGTCGAGTTGTTCTTCCATCTCGTCGAGTTTTGCCTATCTTCATGCAACTCGCCGAGTACACCCATGTGACTCGCCGAGTACCTCTAGCTCTTAACCCATACAGAGGCTTTCCAAGCCATGCAGGGTCTCAAATCCATAGATCTACTCTTATACAAGCCATCCATCACGTAAAGTGGCAAACTTTACGTGAATCCAAGGAGATCTAAGCATAATACACTCTTGGCTAAAGTTTGGGACTAAAAGGCTTCATCAACAGCTCTTGAACAGGGACTTTATGCTCTTTTGGATCATCACTACCCTAGATCTGAGGTAGCAACCTTAGATCCAACCTCCAAACTCAAGATAGCACTAGATAAATTCCCAAAAATCCCACAAATAATAGATCTAGATAGATAACAGCTCAAGCAACGAATCCTTACCTCCGAAGAAGACTCCAACAGAAGAATAAGCCAAAACCTTGCAAAGCCCCTTGCTCCAAGCCTCTTAATCTTCAAAGATTTCTTCAATAAACACGCCTTCAAGATCCAAATGCTCTCTAATTCTCCCACACAAGAAAATTAGGGTTTCTGGACTTCAAGGGAGAGCAAAGAGGCTGGTGAGAGGGTATTATGTTCTTTATATAGGACTCAATCCCTAGGATTAGGGTTTTTCTTCACACAGCACCAACTCGCCGAGTCCAGCCGCCGACTCGCCGAGTTGGCCACTTAACACGCAACCAGAATCGCGACCCTACTCGCCGAGTCCACTCATGGACTCGCCGAGTTGACCATTCACATTTTCACTTTGAACCCTGAACTTGCACTCTTGAACTCGGGATGTTACAGTTTGAATACACAGCTAGTGTAACACCCCATTCTCACCATATTCGTAGCTTGTAATTACTATGTAAGGTCACACCTTATGATCTGATGAGTCAAACACATGATACACTGATAGATCAGCATCAACGTCTACTACATCTATATCGCCAATGTATCAAGCTTAGTATATATATATATATATATATATATATATATATATATATATATATATATATATATATATATATATATATATATATATATATATATATATATATAATTGATATGTACTTGACTCGAGAGTAACATGGTCTATTTGGGTTGCATATCACTAGGACAATTTGATAGGATGGACTTTTGTGAAGAGGTTATTTATGGTTTATTAATATATTATAAGTTCTAGTATATTAATATGGAATCATATTATTTAATTAGTATTGATCAAGAATTAATTTGGAATTAATTTTGTGATCAAAAGAGAATAATCAAATATAAAGGGTTCATTTGGTAAATCATTCATTCTTATAAAGTGGGCTTATGATCCATAGTTCTTCATGTGGGGCTAAACCCATGTGGTAACCCATGGATACTCCATGAAGGTTTTAACCCATGGAGAACGAGGGATTTGGAAAGTCGTTAGCGTTTACATGGTGTAACCCTAGTTAGCCACACTATATAAGAACCCTTCTAGCTCATGAAATTTGCACTTAAGTGGAATACTAGAGGGCTAGCTGATTTGTGTGTGCAAGGAATCTCTTCTCAATTTATCCTTTGTTCTAGGTGTTTTGTGATTTGTCACACCCCGAAACCATGATGGCGGAAACGTTACGGGGTGGAGGACGTCATGCATAGTATCACAACATTTGTATAGCAAGCATAGTAAACACAACCATACATTGAATACCAATATGAAAAATGTTTACATCAGTTTGAAGCTTGTTTTAAATACATCAAAAGTATGTATAATATAGAAAACATGACTCTTATTGCTCCAGCTTCACCGAATTCCTGGAAGTACCTGTCTACTAATTCCCTGAGAATACAAACACTTTGAAAAATATCAGCATAAAGCTGGTGAGCTCATAAGCATTTAGTTTTAGAGAAAAATGTTCTTTGATTCTTTTGAAAAGTGTTCCTTAAGAAAATCCTATATTTTCTTATGAAAGGTAGTGTTGAAAGGGTATCTAGCGGTAGAATGCAAACCATTAGTTTTAGAAATGCTAGTGTTATCCTAAGAAAATCCTATATTTTCCCTAAAAACATGTTATTCGTCCTAGAGGTAGAGATGCCAGTTTAGAAATCTTGATTGCTATCAGCATATATAAAAGTAGTTTTATTACTTAAAATAAAACAAATGAAGAATAGAATCCGTAAACAAAGTTAGTTTATACTTATTTTGTGAGTCGTATAACCATACTTGATATGACCGAGAGACCTTCATAACGTTCTTCAGGCGTTAAGCTAAATGACATTTGTTCACCACATGCGTGCCCACCTCACTGTAGCTAGCATTTCTGGTGTGGGATTGTCAGTCCCGAATAGATCTATTCACAAATCTCACGCTCTCCCTCAAGGAGACTCTGGTTATACTAAAAGGATTTATCACTATACACCTAAGGGTACAGTATTGAAGTGGCGCCTCACAATTCAGTATAATCTAGTTCACTAGCAGGAAAGCAGTATAAAACAGTAATTATCCTTGAATAAATGTACTTTATACTTCTAAGAAAACATATAACGTAAACCAAATCTGCCATAGTTTATATATATTCATTTATGAAATCTGATTAGGTATAGACTGCCTAGAGGTTTATCCCAAACTATACCCATTATATTTTATTAGATTTGATATGGAAAATGCTTTGTAAAAACCTTTCTGAAAACTATGAAGTTAGATTTCCAAAATAGAAGTTTCCCTTATGCTCAACATATTACAAAAGGGATAAAATATTTGAATATGTTATTAAATGTGGAAATCGTTGGTCTGCATTAATAAGTTTAAAACTTAATAAAATACTTTGAGTTTGGCTTGTATTCCCCCCTGAAAACTTTAAAAACACGAAAAATGTAAGGGTATGAACTCACCTCGGGTGATTTGAATGAAGGATCGATATGGAATGCGGGATGTTCAAGTGAAGCCTTGAAAACGATTTGATCCTAATCAACAAGTAATTACACATAAAGTAGTCAAATGATGGTATTTCACCACTAGATGTGACGAAGAACCATTCTAAGAACTTGGGACTACCTGCACTAAGTGTTAGGACGTCAATGGATTGCATGAGTGAGGTGTATGACCACCTTAAAGGTGTTTTCAAGGTTCATACTTGCATCCATGAAGTGTCCTAGGCCCATACTTGGTTGTAGTGCAAGTTTAGGGTCTTAGAAATGGGTTTGTGGTCCTATGGTGTGAGTGTATGGTCTCACAAGTGAGTGTGCTACCGCACACATGAGTGTGGGGCCGCACACAGGAGTGTGATGCCACACACACGGGTGTGCTGCTGCACACACGAGTGTGTGGTCGCACTCCTTCAACGAGATGAAGAACATGATGGGACTTTCATGATTCAAGGCCTAGATCAAGATGTTCTTCAAGTATAACAAGCTAAGGGATGGATTACTCACGTTTTTGAAGCTTTGGAAGGTTCAAAGTTGGAGAAACTTGAGAGGAAATGATGTTGTGTGCTGCCAATGTGTTAAAGGAATGAAAGGAAGGGGGCTACCCTTTATATAAGGGTAAAGGTGCTGCCCAAAAGTGAGTGTGCTACCAAGGGAGTGGGTGTGCGGCCGCATACTCGTGTGTACGGCCGTACACTCCTCCAAGAGGTGTGTATGGCCCAATTTTTTTCACTATTCAACACTCCGACTCATTCCTAAACTCAACCTTGGTTATATATATACAAGCTTAGAACACTTAAATGACCCCTTGAATAGCACTAAGAATCGACAAAACAAGTTGAATATTGATTGAATTGATTAAATGTACAAGATTGAAATTCCGGGTTGTCACATGATTCCATTTGAGGCATTCATGCTATTGGTGATAGGCTCTTAAAGCTCCAAGTAACAAGCTACAAGAAAAGGTATGTCATCTAACTTGTTTTATTACCCAAGTATCAAAGTTTTGTATGTTAGTTAGGGTAATACCTTGGAATGTTCAAGTTTGCATGTATAATAGAGAAAGCATAGATCCAAGGTATTTAGGGTTTCATGTACACCTTATGAGTGTTAGAATGCTCAAAACCCATCATATATAACATTCGGGCAAACCCTAATGTTGTGATTGTGGCTTTGTGTTAATCGTCTTTGTGACAAACCTCTTTCTTGGTGAAAGAACAATTTGGAGAAGTTCTATGTTATTTAATTTATGTTTATTATTTTTCTTAGATTCTTTTGATGTTTGTTATTCATACTTGAAGTGTATCCGATAGAAACAAACCTTCAATTGGTATTAGAGCGGGTTTATGATACACTCAAGTAATCACGTCGACTTCTTTCATTCCAAAGTCAATTGTTTGTAATAAGATCCATCCGTTAGACAAAGACAACTTATTTGATTGGAAATCAAAGGCCATGGAAGTTCTAGAGTTCATGGATTTCAATATGCTTGACGTCGTCAACAAAGGTCCTATAGCTGTTATGCATCAATCATCCAATGATCGTGCATCTGGCAGTACGATGAAAGGGAAATTTGTTCCTGATTATAATAAGGAAAAGAAAAGGATACCGAATCTTGATGTAAAGGCTAAAATTTCTATTGGAAACTCACTCCCTTTTCTGTCTATTGTTCGTTCTAAAACTATTCAACTGCTCAAGAGATGTTGACCACTCTATCATCTACTTTTGAAAAGGAAAACTCTTTAGAAGATGAAATTAAGTGTCTCATGGCTCAGATTGTTGAATCTCACATTGACACTTCACATGAAAGCATTGGGATCCTTAACGATGATTCTCCTCAAACTACTAAAGACCTCAAGTTAGAATGGGACGATACATCAGTGTATCAAGTAAAAAATCGTGCTAATCTTTCCTCTATTGACAATATCAAAAAAGATGACATGATAGATCTCTTGCATTTCAATTTATTGATCTCAAATAAAGAAAAATCTTCTCTCGGTCTTGAGCTAAAGATTCTTAAAGAAAAACTATCCTCTCTAGATAAATCTCTTTCTGTTTTTGAAAAGGAAAACACTTGTATCTCGCTAACCAATAACTTTATTCACACTGAAAAAGAAAAAGTTGTTGATCATGCTAATCGCACTCAACTTATTTTGAATTACTAGGCATCCTCTTATTTTAATGTAACAAGAATCATTAATGCTCAGATTCCATATCAGTGTAAGAAAATTCTTGGAGGTGAATAGAAGGTGTTGTTTCTTTAACCAAAGATGAAACTAAACAAACGTTTTATAAAGTTGAGTGCTTAAAAGAAGACTTTAAAAGTAGATTTGTGAGTTCTTATTTTATAAATCAAACTTTAATCAATACTAACTGCTCTACTGATTCTAATGGCATTAATAAATGTGTTTCTAAATTATCTGCTCTTGATCCTTCTCTCTAACCTTCTCATCGTGATTATGTTCTTCCCTCCACTAAGATTTTGCTAAAGTTTGCTATATGTAACGGTAAAGTTCATTATGTAAACGAAAATCTTAGCATGTTTCCTCAGTGCCCAGTTAGCAATTCTGAACCTGAAGATCAATCAAAGAATTCTACTCCTGATAACTCTTCAAAGGATCATGAGTCTCATGACAAGGTAGTATATGAGCATACCATTGATAACGTTCCTTGTTACAGAACTAAATAAAGAGCTCTTAATTCAAATAATCAAAGTTCTTCAGATTCAACAGTTGAAAAGAAATCAAAATCTAATGTTGAAGGAAATAATCCTAGAATTAAAGTTTTTTATCGATGTGATGACGCCTCTCACAGAGTCAGTGAGTGCACTTTTGAAAAAACATTGTTTGTGCTGATAATATCATGACTCCAAATGATAAGTAGATCAAAAAGAGAAACTCGGTGAACTGTCTCCCTGATGATTGTTATAACATCTTTTCTTAGTGATCCTTTGCAAATGGGTCAATGTATATTTAGTGTATATTTTTCTTTTGGACTTACTGTACATCTTAGATTTAGGGTAAAGAGCATATTTGGTATTTAGACAGCGGTTGCACAAGACATATGACAGGTTTCAAGTCTCTCCTGGAAGATTTTTTAAACAAGGATGGTATGTCAACTACATATGGAGATAATGTCAAGTGAGCTACAAAGGGATATTGATCCATCAAGTGCAATTCTATTGTTTTCAAGAATATCTCTTATGTGAAAGGTCTTCAACATAATCTCATTTCTATCATTCAACTGTGTGACGTTGGCTATGAAGTTCTCTTTAACAAGAGAGAAGGAAAAGTTGTTGATCAAAAGAGCATCACTGTTGTTACTATAAATCGAAAAAATGACATCTATGTTCTGGATATGTTTTCTGCTGACAACTCTCTTCGTCGTTGCTTCTTCTCTGATGCTCAGTATCATCTAAATTGACTGTAGCACAAAAGGCTATCACATCCGAGCTTCAATAACATCTCAAGGATTGCATGTAATCAACTTGCGAGAGGAATTCCTAAGATGCAATTTGTCAAGGACAAATTGTGCTCAACATCTAAAAAGGAAGAAAACCAAGTATTCGTTCAAACCAAAGTCCTGTTCTTTAATCATCAAACCTCTTCATCTCCTTAATATGACCTTTTTGGACCAGTTCCAAAGAGCTGGGAAGAAATATACTCTTGTCATTGATGATGAATTTTCAAGGTTTACGTGGGTAGTCTTTTTAAGAAATAAGAGTCATGTCGCTGATGAAATCATTGCTCTCATTAAGCAGTCGGAAGTCCTTTATGATTACAAAGTAAGGAAATTACGTAGTGATCATGGAACTGAATTCAAAAACTCCTATCTAGAAGATTTTTGCTCAGTCTCAGGAATCCATCAGAATTTTTTGGCAGTTAGAACTCTCCACCAAAATGGTATTGTAGGAAAAAGAAACATGACTCTCATTGAAGCTAGAAGAACTATGATTGTTGAAGTTGGTCTTTTATTATCATTTCAGGCTGAAGTTGTCAATACAACGTGTTATACCCAAAACCAATCTATTATTTTTAAACGCCATGTGAAAACTGCTTAAGAGCTACTGAAAGGAAGGAAACCAGACATCTCTTATTTTGATGCGTATGTTACATATTGAATCAAAGATATTAGCATTCAAGGTTTGAGGCTAAAGTTGATGAAGGAGTGTTGCTAAGATACTCCAACGTATCTAAGGCTTTTAGAGTATTTAATCTTTCAAGGCAAATTGTTGAGGAAACAATTCATGTCACCTTTGATGAGGACTCATTCATTCATGATCGACTTGATCACCCCTCTTCAATTATGAATGAACTTACTTACAGTCCTTCAGACCCTGTTCCTGAGATCTTGTTAAATGACGTTGATCCTATTGCTCCCAATGTTGATCAATTAATAAATTCTCAAACTATCTTTGAAGGTCAGACTATTGTCCCTAAAGAAGATGGATCATCAAATCAAGAAGTTTCTGCTCATAGCAATACAAATGAAAGTTCTAATCCAAGAATCCTTTGAGATCATCCTAAATCTCAAATCATTGGAGATGTAAATTCTAGGATTCTCACTCGCGGCAGAGTCAATAGCGACTTTTACATGTTTAAAACTTCATCTCAGTGATCGAACCAAATAATATTGTTGATTCCTTAAAAGAAGTTGATTGGATTAAGGCTATGCAGGGTGAGTTAAATGAATTCGAATGTCATCATGTGTGGACTCTTGTTCCCAAACCTCAAGGAAAGACTATCATTGGCACTCGCTGGGTTTTCAGAAAAAAAAAAAAGGATGAAGATGGAATCGTTATAAGACACAAGGCTAGGCTTGTAGCTCAAGGGTTCTACCAGCTTTGAGGGTTAGACTATGATGAAAATTTGCTCCAATTGCAAGACTTGAAGTAATTCATCTATTTCTAGCTTTTGCCTCTTTCAAAAACTTCAAATTCTACCAAATGGACATCAAGACTACCTTTCTACATGGATATCTTCAAGAAGAAGTCTTTCTAAAACAACCCCCAGGGTTTGAAAAAGAAGAGTTTCTAGATCATGTGTGTATTCTTGATAAAGCTGTCTATGGCTAAAAGCAGGCTTCTAGGGCATGGTATGACACATCGTCAAGTTATCTTCTCTCAAGTGGATACAAACAAGGAAAGATCGATAATACTCTGTTCATAAAGCAATCAAGACATCATATCATTCTTGCTCAAGTGTATGTGGACGATATCATCTTCAGATCCACTGATGAAAAGCTAAGTTCAGAATTTGCGAAGGTCATGGCCAAGAAATTCAAGATGAGCATGATGGGTGAACTAACATTATTTTTGTGCTTGTTGGACAAACAAATAACTTATAGTATTTTTGTTTTTCAAGATAAATATATTGCAGATATGCTGAAGAAGTATGGTTTCTTTGATTGCAAACTGGCAAAGACTCTGATGTCTTCATCAGCGTCTATTAGCGCTGCTGCAAGTGGAACTAATGTAAACGAAAATCTGTTTCGAGGAATGATAGGCTCTCTACTCTATCTTATTGCCATTCGCCCTGACATTATGTTTTCCACCATATTGTATTCTCGCTATCAAGCCAGTCCTAAGGAATCTCATCTTCACGCTGTCAAAAGGATTTTCCAATACTTAAAACACATACCCAATCTTGGGCTATGGTATCCTCGTGACTCTAAGTTCAAGCTGGTGGGATACACTTACTCCAATCATGGCAGGTGTGGATTGATCGTAAAAGAACTTCACGAGGACCTCAAATGCTTGGAAATAGATTGGTAAGATGGTCCAGCAAAAAGCAGACATCAGTGGCTTGTTCTACCACTAGGGCTGAATATGTTGTCGTTGGAAGGTGTTGTGCTCGGATTCTTCAGATTCAGAATCAACTCTTGGATTATGGTGTAAAGTCTAAGCTTCTTGAAGACACCCATCTGCTGTGACAACACCAGTTCCATTCAGATGATACAAAATCCAGTTCAGCATTGCAAGACCAAGCAAATCGACGTCCATCATCATTTCATCAGGGACATAGTTCCAAAGGGAAAAGTGGAATTGTTCTATATTCCATCCACTGATTAGCTGCATGAAATCTTTACCAAGGTATTGGGCGAAAAGAGTTTGAACAAATTAATTGCAGATCTTGGCATGTTTTCAATTTATTAATCCTTTTCTAACTATTTTTCGTCTTATGAAAAACTCAAAAACATGTGCTTTTTTTATTATGAATGCAAAATCTTATTTACAAGCCTATCTAAGATTTATCTGCATTTTATTACTTTCGAATTTGTAAGGACTGGAGCTTTCTTGAAGGATCTCAATGCTCTTGGTGTTAAGAAAAAGAGTGGCATCATGTCCTCTTCTTCATGGGGATACATTCTTTCTCCTTCTCTCAATGTTATGGATGCAAAGGGCAACCATCAATGTAGTAAGTCTTGTTTTCATCTACTGACTCATGATCATGTAAAACCTTGAATGCCCTCATGTTAACCTTGAAGACATGATGGTTTTATGGATTCGATCCAGTTAACTCATTGGTTACAAAGACTAATCTTCACTTATTCTCTTGTTCTTGATGAACATGAAGCTTGTAATCCTTCTGTAACACTTTGTGACAACCCGATATTTCAACTCTTTGTAATGGCCTAATAAGTCAAGTATTGTAACCACTTTTGAGTTAAAGAAATTAACTTTGATAATAAAATGTCCAAAAAGTTCTATTTAAATTCCTTCTATGTTTAAATGTCATTAAACCGGGATCATACGTAAAAAGAATGCCCAAATCCGGCTTCATATATTGAAGTTAAGATTTTTCCAAGTTCGGCTTAGCAGCAGACAGCTAAAAACTCGAATCGGAGATCGAGCGACTTTTGGCCGGAATGACCTAAACGAGAATCGAAGGTCTCGACAATGGTATTTCAGCGGTGAAAAGTCTGGCAAAAACCGATGTCAGATAAAGAAGTTATGAATTTTTAAAGAAATTCCTTAATCACGTCATTTTATAAATAAATAATAAAAATAATTTCGGAATTTGCCAACGGAATCTAAACGAAAGTTGTAGAGCGTAGTCTCACCTTCGCGTGGATATAAAGACCATCGAAAACGGAGTTTGTATGAAGAAGATATGATTTTTTGAAGTTTATTAAATAAATTATATATAAATTTATATCAAACATCCGGTAATATCCGAAGAAGGAGTCAGCGTCCTCATCCGAGTTACACGCTGCGTAACCCCGTACGCCCCGCGTACCCGAGGGCCTTGGTCTCGGTCCGTCCACGTCGCCCCTATGCGAAGCTACCGACCCGCCCCATCCGACCCGTCCCATCCGATCCGTCCCATCCGAAGCCGAGGCAGTCGAGGACTCGCTCATGCATGACGTACGCGTACGCGCTGCGTACGAGCGTACGCCCTGCGTACCGAGGCTTCTCAGACCCCCTATAAATAGAAATGCGAGGGTTCCGGAAAAATCACCCCATTTCTCTCCTTTCTCTCACGATCTTGCCTCGATTTTCGTGCCTATTCAAAACCGAAGCTCTGGTCTTTTTGCTCAAGTCCTAAGGGTCGATTTTACTCCCGAGATTCCCGAGAATCCCGAGAAAAATCCATTTCCCAAGACGAAACTCTGCCCGGTTTTCCATCTCGCTATCTTCAAACTTTCAAGTGAGTTCATACCCCTTAATTAACCTTTTTAAGATATTCTAAATGCTTTTATATGCTTTCAAGGGGGGAATACAAGTAAAACACACGAGTATTATCGTGTGGTACATAAAGAATTATTTTATACGCTTTTATATATCCAAATCACATGTGATTTATAAACTTTATAGGAAACTTTCGTATATAAAATATGTTACAATAGAATTCTATCTTTTGAAAGATAAATTGTTGTAATGCATGTTTAAACTAAACTTTTTCTTAGATTTTATGTATACTTGTCTATCTTAGGCTCTACAAAAATCCATGCTTTCATAACAAATGGTTTCTTTTCTAGGTATTTCTAAACACACGAGACACACTTTTAAAACTATAATAGGTATAGTTTTACGATCAAATTTCTAACTATTTGAAACATGATTTTCAAGAAGTCACTTTCATATACAAGAACAAACAAACATTTTAACACGTAAATCTGTTTTTATACCACGGTTTTGTGAGACATAAACTTCACGTACGTTCGAGTACACATTTCAAGTCCTGTATTATATACCAGAATCCCTTGGAGGGGGAGCATGGTGTTTGTGTATAGATCTATACGGGCTTGACAACCCGCGCCTTGACTGTTAGCTACAGTCCACCATTTGGGGTGACAAACGTCATAACATTCCAACGCCTGAAGAACGTTGTGTATAGGCATTCCGAGTCAATAGTATGGTTATAAAACTCACATGGAGTATTGGAAAACACATTGATTTACAAGGTTTTCAAACACATTGGTTATTTCACACTTACATACATTTTAGAAACAAACATTGGTCTTGAGAGAAGGCTACTTTTATACTAGTAGAAAATATAGGATTTTCTAAACACAAACAAACAAGGACAAAACATTTCATTTTCATACAAACATTGTGATTTAAATACTTATGAAACTCACCAGCTTAAATGCTGATCTACTCTTTCAAAATTACTTGTATGTCCCAGGGAATCAGTAATTTTAGGTATCATTATGCTTTTGATGAAGGGATGCTGCAGCGCCAGTTTAATCTCATATTTTGACATCATATTGTAATTGGTTTTGAACATGTAAACTTTTGACAAATGTAAACTTTCAATTATATATGTGATGGTTGTATTGCTTTCTTTACTATGTATTTATTTGTTACGTTACCACATGAAGTCATCCGCCCCCGAACGTTTCCGCCGTTCAGGTTTGGGGGTGTGACAGATTGGTATCAGAGCAATGTTTATAGTGAACTAAGTATATCGAACCACATAAGATATACAAACTATAAATGCTTAAGGGGCTAACACTCTCTGACAAAACATTTTTCTTTTTACGCTTAAGCAGCATTACGTTTAACTTAAATTGATAGTTCATTTAAGTACAATTACATGCATACAACAAATTATTTTAATGATATCTAACTATACAACAAGTATTTAGACAAGTTGACACTACGATTAAGTCTCGATATATGTAATTAGATTTTGGACAAATATAGCGTGATCAACTATATTTGCCCGAGATTGGACCAACCTATATCGAGGAATGATCATAGTAAGCAACAAGTCAAAACTTACCAAATCGTTACTAGAATCAAACACAAGAATTTAAATACTATAGGAGTATTTGCTACCTAAACTAGCTTAACTTACATGTTTTGCAAGTTTCAACTTTATTCAACTCCTATAACCTTATTTCTCGTACAGTCAAATGGCTGGATTTCACCACCCCGAGAATGCACCTATAAGGACTTTACTAACGCCAAGCCCCGGATGTTTTATGGATTTGGTGGTGTGTTAGCCCTGAGACAGTCGATTGAAAGGACAGAGTCAGTCTTTGAAATCTGCTCCTGTCCCGAGCACAGCAAAGTCAAATTTGCAACTTTCACCCTTATTGATAGAGCTTTAACTTGGTGGAATGGCCACGTTAAAGTACTTACCCTGATTGTGGCAAACTCCATAAGCTGGGAGAGCCTAAAAGCCATGATGATGAGAGAATACTGCCCACGGGGAGAGATTCAAAAGCTCGAACACGAAGTATGGACTCTCGGAATGGTTGGTACCGACATCGCAACTTATACCAACCGATTCTGCGATCTGGAAATCCTTTGCCCAGATATGATTACTCCCGAGAGCAAGAAAATAGAAAGGTACATCTGGGGACTGACGCCCCAAATACGATCAAGCGTGTTAGCTTCCAAACCTGACACCTTTGAAAGTGCTAAGGAACTGGCACAATCTCTGATTGACTACAGAGGTCATCAGAACTCAACCGTTTCTGCACCAGAACCACAGAAAGGAAACAACAACAACAACAACAACAACAACAACAACAACAACAACAACAACAACAACAGGAAGAGAGTATGGAATAAAGGGAAGGGTGGGTCTTCCCAAGAATCCGCAAGGAAACAACTGGTTTCAGTGAATGCTGCCACTGTACCTACTACAGTCCCTACAAATCCCTACCCCACAAAGCCTTATGTGGGTAACCTTCCAAAGTGCAACAAATGCACTTACCACCACCATGGACCTTGTCGGGAAATGCAGTGCGCCAACTGCAACAGGAAGGGACACACAGCCCGTTTCTGCAAGGACCCCGCAAAACCGATCACTCAAGTTCCCAGTGCGGGTGTAGGCCAGACTTGCTACGGTTGTGGCGAGGTGGGCCACTACAAGAGGAACTGCCCTAAGGCAGCAGGCACCGTCGGTGTGGGACGAGTTTTGGCGATAGGCCACGATGAAGCTGTAGCTGACCCAACTGTAGTTGCTGGTACGTTCCTTCTCGATAATTCATATGCATGCATATTATTCGATAGTGGAGCGGAGAGAAGCTTCGTGAGTCAAAACTTTATTCATTTACTTAAACCTAACCCTAGAAAGTTAGAAAAATCATAGAGATGGCCAATGGAAAAACCGAAAACACTAACTGCATATACATGGGCTGTACGTTAACTTTAGACGGCCATTCTTTTCCAATCAATCTCATGCCGGTCCAAATCAAAAGTTTCGACGTCATAGTCGGCATGGATTGGTTGAGTCTTCTTCGCGCCGACATCATGTGCTTTGAGAAAGCAGTCCATCTTAATCTCCCTAACAACGAAACATTAGTTATCTACGGCGACAAATCAAGTACAAACCTTCGCATCATTTCGTGCATCCAAGCTCGAAAGTGCTTGCGGAAGGATTGTCGAGCATTCCTAGCGCACATCGTTGATACAAGTCAAGAACTGAAGGACATCAAGAACATTTCAGTAGTACGTGACTTTCCCGATATCTTTCCAGAAGAACTACCAGGATTACCACCACAACGCCAAGTCGAATTCAGAATCGACTTAGTTCCAGGGGCTACCCTAGTAGCGAAGTCACCTTATCGCCTCGCACCAACAGAGATGCAGGAACTTTCCAGTCAACTTAATGAACTCCTTCAAAAAGGATTCATAAGACCAAGTTTCTCACCATGGGGCGCACCGGTCCTGTTTGTAAAGAAGAAGGACGGATCGTTCCGTATGTGCATCGACTACAGAGAGTTGAACAAGCTTACCGTCAAGAACCGTTATCCTCTACCCCGTATTGACGACCTATTCGATCAACTTCAAGGAGCAAACTACTTCTCAAAGATAGATCTACGATCCGGATATCACCAATTACGAGTTCTAGAGGGGGATATTCCAAAGACAGCTTTCCGAACTCGTTATGGACACTACGAATTTGTAGTGATGCCGTTCGGATTAACCAATGCACCAGCAGTATTTATGGACCTAATGAATAGGGTATGCCGTCCTTACTTGGATCAGTTCGTCATCGTCTGTATCGATGATATACTTGTCTACTCCCGAAGTGAGGAAGAGCATAGTCAGCACCTACGAAAAGTCTTAGAAACACTGCGAACGGAGAAACTCTATGCGAAGTTCTCTAAATGCGAATTTTGGATTCGAAGAGTCGAATTTTTAGGCCACGTTGTTAGCGAGAAAGGGATACACGTGGACCCCTCCAAAATTAAGGCCATTGAGAACTGGTCGGCACCAAAGACACCTACAGAAATTCGTCAATTTCTAGGTCTCGCTGGCTACTATCGCAGATTTATAAAGAACTTCTCTAGCATTGCGAAACCTCTTACTACATTAACCCAGAAAGGCGTGGCCTTTGGCTAGGAAGTGAAACAAGAGAAGGCATTCCAGACGCTAAAACAGGCCTTGTGCACCGCACCGATACTATCCCTCCCCGAAGGGATAGAAGACTTCGTAGTGTATTGCGATGCGTCAAATCAAGGACTTGGTTGTGTTCTTATGCAGAGAGGGAAGGTTATTGCTTATGCCTCCCGACAGCTTAAGACACACGAAGTGAACTATACGACACACGATCTTGAGTTAGGAGCAGTGGTATTTGCTCTAAAGATCTGGAGACACTACTTATACGGAACAAAGAGTACTATTTTCACCGATCACAAGAGCCTTCAACACATTTTCGATCAGAAGGAACTCAACATGCGGCAACGACAATGGGTTAAGTTACTAAATGACTACGAATGCGAAATTCGTTATCATCCTGGCAAGGCCAACGTGGTAGCTGACGCCCTCAGTCGAAAGGAATACATTGGTCGGAGGGTCAAAGCTCTGACTATGACTATCCATTCCCACTTATCCACACAAATTAAGGCGGCACAAATGGAAGCTTTGCAACCTGAAAATATGGCGGGTGAATCCCTGCGAGGAATAGAAAAGAATCTAGAAGTCAAGGGTGGCGGAGCCTACTATCTCATGGACCGAATCTGGACCCCGAAACATGGTGGTTTCAGAAACGTAGTCATGACCGAAGCACACAACTCAAGATATTCCATTCACCCAGGTTCAGATAAAATGTATCTGGACCTTAAGAAACTGTACTGGTGACCTAACATGAAAGCAGAAATTGCTACCTTCGTAAGTAAATGCCTTACTTGCGCTAAGGTTAAGGTCGAGTATCAGAAACCGTCAGGATTACTACAACAACCGGAGATACCAGAATGGAAATGGGAGCGGATTACTATGGACTTCATAACCAAGTTACCCAAGACGACGAGTGGACTCGATACCATATGGGTCATTGTTGACAGATTGACCAAATCCGCACATTTCCTACCCATCAAGGAGACTGACAAAATGGAAAAGCTTACACGAACTTACTTAAGGGAAGTAGTGCGACTGCATGGTGTTCCGATATCCATTATCTCCGATAGAGATAGTAGATTCACTTCAAGATTCTGGCAGTCACTACAAAGTTCCCTGGGGACTAGGCTAGACATGAGTACAGCCTACCACCCACAAACAGACGGGCAAAGTGAGAGAACGATACAAACTTTAGAAGATATGCTGAGAGCCTGTGTGATTGACTTTGGAAAGGCATGGGATATCCATTTACCCCTTGTAGAATTTTCATACAACAATAGTTATCATACAAGCATAAAGGCTGCTCTGTTTGAAGCCCTCTATGGTCGAAAGTGCAGATCCCCTCTGTGCTGGACTGAAGTTGGTGATACCCAGTTAGCTAGAGGAAGAGTTCCTGAAAGCACTCTCACCGGTCCGGAAATCATACGACAAACGACAGAGAAGATCGTTCAGATTCGTGAACGATTGAAAGCCTCTAGAGACCGACAGAAAACCTACGCTGACCAAAGGAGGAAACCTTTGGAATTCCAGGTAGGAGACCACGTTTTATTAAAGGTCTCACCGTGGAAGGGTTTAATACGCTTTGGAAAGCGTGGGAAACTAAATCCAAGATACATAGGGCCTTTCGAGATTCTTGCCAGAATCGGCCCTGTGGCTTACAAGCTTAACCTACCGCGTGAACTTAGTAACATACATCCAACATTCCACGTCTCAAACTTGAAAAAGTGACAACCCGATATTTCAACTCTTTGTAATGGCCTAATAAGTCAAGTATTGTAACCACTTTTGAGTTAAAGAAATTAACTTTGATAATAAAATGTCCAAAAAGTTTTATTTAAATTCCTTCTATGTTTAAATGTCATTAAACCAGGATCATACGTAAAAAGAATGCCCAAATTCGGCTTCGTATATTGAAGTTAAGATTTTTCCAAGTTCGGCTTAGCAGCAGACAGCTAAAAACTCGAATCGGAGATCAAGCGACTTTTGGCCGGAATGACCTAAACGAGAATCGAAGGTCTCGACAATGGTATTTCAGCAGTGAAAAGTTTGGCAAAAACCGACGTCAGATAAAGAAGTTATGAATTTTTAAAGACATTCCTTAATCACGTCATTTTATAAATAAATAATAAAAATAATTTCGGAATTTGCCAACGGAATCTAAACGAAAGTTGTAGAGCGTAGTCTCACCTTCGCGTGGATATAAAGACCATCGAAAACGGAGCTCGTATGAAGAAGATATGATTTTTTGAAGTTTATTAAATAAATTATATATAAATTTATATCAAACATCCGGTAATATCCGAAGAAGGAGTCAGCGTCCATATCCGAGTTACGCCCTGCGTACCCGAGGGCCTTGGTCTCGGTCCGTCCACGTCGCCCCTATGCGAAGCTACCGACCCGCCCCATCCGACCCGCCCCATCCGACCCGTTCCATCCGATCCGTCCCATCCGAAGCCGAGGCAGTCGAGGACTCGCTCATGCATGACGTACGCGTACGCGCTGCGTACGAGCGTACGCCCCGCGTACCGAGGCTTCTCAGACCCCCTATAAATAGAAATGCGAGGTTTCCGGAAAAATCACCCCATTTCTCTCCTTTCTCTCACGATCTTGCCTCGATTTTCGTGCCTGTTCAAACCCGAAGCTCTGGTCTTTTTGCTCAAGTCCCAAGGGTCGATTTTACTCCCGAGATTCCCGAGAAAAATCCGTTTCCCAAGACGAAACTCTGCCCGGTTTTTCCATCTCGCTATCTTCAAACTTTCAAGTGAGTTCATACCCCTTAATTAACCTTTTTAAGATATTCTAAATGCTTTTATATGCTTTCAAGGGGGGAATACAAGTAAAACACACGAGTATTATCGTGTGTTACATAAAGAGTTATTTTATACGCTTTTATATATCCAAATCACATGTGATTTATAAACTTTATAGGAAACTTTCGTATATAAAATATGTTACAATAGAATTCTATCTTTTGAAATATAAATTGTTGTAATGCATGTATAAACTAAACTTTTTCTTAGATTTTATGTATACTTGTCTATCTTAGGCTCTACAGAAATCCATGCTTTCATAACAAATGGTTTCTTTTCTAGGTATTTCTAAACACACGAGACACACTTTTAAAACTATAATAGGTATAGTTTTACGATCAAATTTCTAACTATTAGAAACATGATTTTCAAGAAGTCACTTTCATATACAAGAACAAACAAACATTTTAACACGTAAATCTGTTTTTATACCACGGTTTTGTGAGACATAAACTTCACGTACGTTCGAGTACACATTTCAAGTCCTGTATTATATACCAGAATCCCTTGGAGGGGGAGCATGGTGTTTGTGTATAGATCTATACGGGCTTGACAACCCGCGCCTTGACTGTTAGCTACAGTCCACCATTTGGGGTGACAAACGTCATAACATTCCAACGCCTGAAGAACGTTGTGTATAGGCATTCCGAGTCAATAGTATGGTTATAAAACTCACATGGAGTATTGGAAAACACATTGATTTACAAGGTTTTCAAACACATTGGTTATTTCACACTTACATACATTTTAGAAACAAACATTGGTCTTGAGAGAAGGCTACTTTTATACTAGTAGAAAATATAGGATTTTCTAAACACAAACAAACAAGGACAAAACATTTCATTTTCATACAAACATTGTGATTTAAATACTTATGAAACTCACCAGCTTAAATGCTGATCTACTCTTTCAAAATTACTTGTATGTCCCAGGGAATCAGTAATTTCAGGTATCATTATGCTTTTGATGAAGGGATGCTGCAGCGCCAGTTTAATCTCATATTTTGACATCATATTGTAATTGGTTTTGAACATGTAAACTTTTGACAAATGTAAACTTTCAATTATATATGTGATGGTTGTATTGCTTTCTTTACTATGTATTCATTTGTTACGTTACCACATGAAGTCATCCGCCTCCGAACGTTTCCGCCGTTCAGGTTTGGGGGTGTGACACACTTCAATAATAAAAGGCTACATCACTTGTGATATATTGTGTCTTTTTTGTGTGTGTGATATGGTTAATCTTGCTTGTTCTTTTTTATAGCTGAAATTTCAAGTGGTAGATATCTCGGATAATGGAAATGCATTAATGACCATTCAATTCCAAAGATTTGATGGAACGAGTCTTTATCACCTTTCTGAAAAGCTGCACATTTTTTTTAAAAACTATTTTCTTGTTTGAATAATTTTTTTTTTGTATTCTTATATTGTTTATTATTTTGTACCATTTTGTAAAGGAATCCAACGGTGGCAATTTTGATCCTAGTATGCAAATTTTGATACATCATCGTCCCTAGAAGCATGCTGCTGTATGTGACAAAATCTCTCTAAGTTTCTTATAAACAAGACCATCTGATGAGAACATTGAGTCACCCTCTCATGATGATTGTCTAGCATTATCTAACGTCTCAAAGTGAGACTGCCTGGTCCAAATAAAAATATATTCATAAAAAGGTTGTGGTGTTTATTTTTAATTTAATCATCTTTACCTGACCCTGTCCCTGGAAGCATGTTTGATGTGTGCATCAAGCCTCATGTTCTACTGACACATTGAGCAAAACCTAATGGCTTACCCTGATTGCATAGTCAAAGTGCAGGACTTACTTGTATGGTCCTTGTGACAACCCGAAATTTCCATTCGGTCAAACCCTACAGGTCAACCACTTCGTATCGTAATTCAAAGTCATTATTTCTTATTTTTAAGGAATATAAAGTTCATTTGATTTTTTTAATTTTATTTTTAAACGAACGGGTGAAAGAAAGTGTCGTCTCGGGTTTTGATTTTTGAAAACCGCAAACACTTCGCGTATTAGAAACACCCGACCAAACTTTTATGTTTTGGGTTTAGAAATCACCCAAAACCGTAAACTCATGCCTATGTATGAGTTTACTCCCCAAAAAGTTAGTCATTTGTGTTTACTCCCCAAAAGTCAAAAGAGTAAACTCCAAAATATCCTCTCAAGTATCATCCAAGATTTAATTCCAAATCTTCAAAGTTGTAAGTGTTCTAACCATTTCAAGTTAGTAAAACACTTAATCTAGTGTTTGTGCATCTATTCATCCATTCATTTATGTATTTTGTTTAGATTTTCCAAAACACCAAGAACACACACTAAGTGTTCTTGGCCTTTTAGCATAAATCAAGCCTTCCAATAGTAAGTGCTTCTATCCTTGAGTGATTTTAAGCTAGTATTACATTTAAACATCAAGAAAATATGTCAAGAACACAAGACTTAAGGTGTTCACGATCCAAGGAGATGCTTGGGCCGTAAACACCATAAATGACACCAAAGTGTGTCTAAGCCTCAAATCTAAGCCCTAGTTGACGTTTAAACCTTCCTTGACATGTTTAAACCCTTCCTCATTGAGTTTAAACCTAGAAAAACATCAAAGACCATCAAATATAGGGGTCTACGGTTTGGGGATCTCCTAAAACCGTAAACACCCTAAAGTGAGTTTAAGTTGGTCATTTTCCTTCCTTAGGCTTAGAAACTAGCACATACACTTACCTAATTGTGTTAGGGACTTGGAAACATGGCTTTACACTCTCCCATATGGGTTTACGGTTTATGAACCCAAGGGAAAACGCCATGAGGCCGTAAACTCCTCAAATGAGGTGTTTTGATGCCCTGGTCCATTCCAAAGGCCAAACCACTTAGTAGAATTGCTCCAGGAGGTTTGTTAAACCACCAAACAACACCTAGTCATTAGGACTAGAGTTTACGACCGTAAACTCTAGAGTTTACTGCCGTAAACTCTTGGTGTCATGACCATCAAAACCGTAAACTCCAAGGGAGTTTCCCTTGGACCCCAAACACACTAGCTTTTCCTACAACACTTAGATGCAACCCTTGAGACTTATAACACTTGTATAAAGTGTTTAGCATGTCCTAGAGTGTCTTAACTTGTTTATTAGTTGTTTAAAGACTAATTTTGTATATACATATATCCTCATATGTTATTAGGATCTTTGTGCGTGTCTAACTCTTCACTTGACACCAAGCACTTATCCGACACTTCCTTCCGATCCACTTACTACAGGTGAGTTCATACCCCTTAATCAATGTTTTAACTATTTTTAAATTTTTTATGGGGGGATACAAGTAGAATAATGCTAGTTATTATATTAATCACATGTGATTAATAAGAAACATACAAATGGTTGGCTACTCATTAGCCGTTTTACCAAATAATTTACTTCAAATGTTTTTCATAAACACTTTATGTGTTTAAAACTCCTCTTTACACTGTACATTTTACTATGTATGTTTTATTTCGAACTTATTTACAATTGTGACTCAAACAAATGTTTCCTTATACTAAAGTTGTTTTATCAAACCCATGCCTTCAAAACGTTTTATAGATTGACATCAAGTCGATCTTTTCTTAGATAATAATTATGTTCAAAGGTTTTACAAAACTTATTTTATGCTTTTATATTATAAATTGCATGCCTCTATATGTATAGTTATATATGTAATGTTTAAAAGACTTAGGAAGGCTATCCACCTTGTTTCTTTTTCCTCGATTTGGATGTGGTCTGATAGGATATCGGGTACTCGTCTGAAGGTCATTTAAATATTAGTTATATATCATGTGTACATATATAGTCATAAAAAGGGTCCTTCCAGTTCATCCAATGCCCTTGGGTAGCAACAGTATACATCCATATTCATACGTCCCAGTTAGATTACTAGTAAACTACCGTATGGGTAGTTTAGGAAGATACTAGAACTATTGCTAGAACACGATACCATACAATAAGTCAGTTCATTCATGAGTCAATACCTTACAGCACATTACTATACTTGCTAGATAGAGAGCACGTACACTACAGCTAGAACATTACAGTACATTACTATACTTGCTAGATAGAGAGCACATACACTACAGCTAGAAAATTACAGTACATTACTATACTTGCTAGATAGAGAGCACGTACACTACAGCTAGAACATTACACTACATTACTATACTTGCAAGATAGAGAGCGCGTACACTACAGCTAGAACATTACAGTACATTACTATACTTTCTAGATGGAGAGCACGTACACTACAGCGAGAACATTACAGTACATTACCATACTATTACATAGATATGGTCACATGATCACATTTACATGAGTACACTTACATGGATTACTAGTACATTTTATATGTATAGATTCTGTTATATAATCATCATTCTTATCTTTACCTTGTGATTCAATCACATAATCGACGAGATAGATTGGATTTAATATCCTAGTACCCAAGGATACGTTGCGGGACTGACCATTCCTAGAATCTCTGTTAGCTACAGAGGTAAAAGCACATCCACGGATGTCATCGGTTGATACCATTATAGGTATAGTTTTTGGGACTGACTATTCCTATACCCAGCTGTTAGCAACAGAGGTAAATGTACATCTACGGATGACTTCGGTTAACATTGTTAGTTGCCCTTGTTCCAAAGGGTAATACTAATACAGCTTGGTCTTGGTAGAAGACTACATCTAGAACAGTTAGGTCTTGGTAGAAGACTACATTCAGAACAGTTAGGTCTCGGTAGAAGACTACATTCAGAGTAGTCAGGTCTTGGTAGAAGGCTACATTGAGAACAGTTAAGTCTTGCTAGAAGACTCCTTTTTGTTACTAGTAGGAATCATAGGGATTTTTAGGGTTATTCAAACGTTTACAGTTGTTTTACAAACGTGTTCATACTTACAATTCATATACATTTTCATACTTACAATTCATTTACATTTTCAATACTTACTATTCGTATACATACAAATACTTACATTTCAAATACATACAAGTATTTATATACAAATTAAGACACTAAAATACTTATGATCTCACTAGCTTCAAAGCTGATACTCGCTTTCAAAATTACTTGTATCCTCAGGTCATCATAGACAGGTACCGATGCAAGGTTCAGGAAGACAGTGCTCGATCAAGACACATCTTTCATTTTGATTTATACTTTAGTGTTTATCAAAATTTGACAGAACACAATTGTATAATAATTATATTATTAATGTAATGGATGATGTTGTTGCTTGTTTACTACTTTGCATTGTTGTGATACTGTACATGACGTCCTCCGCCCCAGAACATTTCCGGCATTCTTGGTTTTGGGGTGTGACAGATTGGCATCAGAGCATTGTTTATAGTGAATTAAGTATATCAACCCATAAAAGATATACTAACTATAAATACATAAGGGATTAAGAATACTCTGGCCAAGAGTTTATACTTTAAATAATAAAATATTTAATTAAGTATATGTGCTGCATTCATACAAAAATCAGTGTCACTAGGACAGTACAAAAGAATTACGGTTGTTGGGCAACACAGGTGGACTTAGAGACATATAGTCAAAACTGGGAAGATATAGCCTGATCACCTATATTATCCGAGGGTTGACTAGCATGTGCCTAAGTGTAGTTGTGTGGTTGCAACAAATCAAAAATCTTACCAACCCTACCACAATGTGAACAATAGAACATAATATTAAACTTAAAATACTATAGGAGTATTTGGTGTTACTATAAGTACGTTATACTTGAGAACTAAAACGGGATCTTCATTACTAAGTTGATAGTTGCTAAGTGGATACACTAAGGCTATATGTAATTAGGATGTTATAGACTTAGAATCTGTGAAAATTTTACTTCACCCCTATTGTGTGAATACGGAGTTAAGGTCACTTATTCGAAGGTCTATCCTGTTTAGATTACACATAACTGGTATGCACTTCACAAATGGCGATGTAACTAATGAAGGTTTTCTAAATAATTATCTAGATAGTTCGTCTAATAAATATTCTCTTACCCCAAATTCTCGCATAGATAACATAGCTGGACTCCATCCCCACGGCAACCAGTATCTTCCGAACGAAGTCATAGCTGGTTGATTTGAAGAAGAACCAGAGAATGATCATCCTATCCCCGTGAATGATCACCATGATGAAAACCTTTCAGACGATGCTAACTCCGAACCAGAGGTTGAGAACCTACCCCAGGCAGCTCTCGTTCCAATTCCTAACCCTCGTCTGGCTTTTCATGGCCCGACGCCTCCATGGGTGGAATGTTTGGAAACATGGAGCCAAGGACAAGATCAGCCCATGCCATTTGATGGTGACTGAAGCTTTTATGACCTGAGCAATGGGGGCTCAGCAGACAGAGTCTTGCCAATCTTGGACTGCAGAGTGGCCCGAAATGAGATTTAAGGTAGGACAGCCCTACATCAGATCACCGAAGTTGTCGCCGATGCTAGAATGCATACCCTCCGCACCATTCGTCTAGAAGATGCTCGCGAGAGATCTGAGAGAAATCATGAAACCCTACTGCAAGCACTGGCTGAATCACGAGCCGAAGTCATAGAGCTCCGAGTACGCCAGAGGGTGTACGAAAGACACCTACTTGACATGGAACGGCAATTGGCTGAACTAAGAGTTCACCAGAGGGATGACCGTCGCCAATAGTAGACGTTTTACTTTATTTTCCTTATTAAAAGGAATCGTTTTTCTGTCTATGCCCGATGTGGCATTTTCTATGAAATTATCTTGTACTGTAAGTACTTTTGGTTAGGTCTTTATGCTGTCAAGACTATCTTCGCTGGATATGATGTAAGACCTTTACAAGGTCAATTTTCCCGAATCTTTACGTCGTGAATATCAAAGATATTGATAGCCGGCTAACTTCTGTGTCATTATTTAGTCAAGTACTCTTATAATACTTTCATTGGAGTCTATCTGAAACCTGCTTTAGTCAAGTCATTGGACTATAGTAATTTAGCTCCGGAGACATTTCCAAGTCTCTTTTAATGGTTGGATCTTGTTATTCACCCACCAACGATACCTCGGCTTGAACGAAAAACGTCTTGAGACCGTTCTACAAACTTACTTCCATTCCGTACTAGGACTGCATCGTAGGGATGTAGGTCAAACCTCCGTGAACATACTTCCGATCCGTTCTAGGACTGCATCATAGGGATGTAGGTCAAACTTTCAAGAACATAGTCATACTCTTTACATGAACAATCTAAGTACATCAAGGGTCAACCAGAGTCGCTCACAAAATCCTTATCTTTTGTGTTACAGAATCATGTCGTCATCCGGAAGTAATCAGTCGAACAGCGAGACCTCCGCCTTTCCTATGGACGCCGCTACCTTCCAAACAGCAGTTACAGCTGCCATGGTAGCTGCCGTAACCGCTGTCCTTGCGTACCATAGCGCTATCAATACAATCAATGCTAATGATGGAATTGAAGTTTCCAATCGTGGTATCCATCCAGGAAGTCATCAAACGGTAACAGTCACAGGCTCGCAAACCCAAAAAGCAGAGAACAAGAAACGAAAGCGTCAAGCCCAGAAAGAACGCAAGAAATCCCAAAGGCTGGCTATGCAACAGCAGCAAGTGGAAACTCCTGCCATTCCCGTACCGAGCAGGCCATACGAGGGAAAACTCCCGAAGTGTGATAAGTGTAGTTTCCATCATCATGGGGCTTGCCATGAGATGCAATGTTGCAATTGCCTAAACATAGGGCACCATGCTCGTAACTGTGGAGCACCGGCACGACCCATCACTCAAGTCCCTTTCATTGGGACTAACCCTACACACGAGAGTAGTTATAAAGCCGAACGCTTTAGGAAGCAATTTCCAAGGTGGAGTAATGAGGAAGGCACTCGTGTCCACATAACACTGGCTAAACACCTCACTTCCACCACCAATGTTGGTGTTGTCCAAATATGTCACCAATGTGGTGAAATTGGACACCTCAAGAAGGATTGCCCGATAGCGAAGAACTCGGGAGCAGATGGGAAGATTCTCAGGATCACAGCTGCAGGAGAACCTACTCCGGAACCCACGTTAATGTAATTTAGGCGCTTCATTGTAACAGACTTATAAACCATCCCAAAACTAGTGCAACTGGAGTCTTACCTTTTGCGAGATCCTGTCTGTATAGGGATTCTCGTGCTGCGTATACTTGTGTTTTGTAGTATATCTTATTCGCAGCAATAGTCTTGTGGTAAATCTAAAGTTCTGTAACTCTGTTCATGGTTGCACGGTTGTGTTTTGTCTGTACACGTCTTAT
This sequence comes from Lactuca sativa, assembly GCF_002870075.4. Taxonomy (NCBI): domain Eukaryota; kingdom Viridiplantae; phylum Streptophyta; class Magnoliopsida; order Asterales; family Asteraceae; genus Lactuca; species Lactuca sativa. The sequence continues at coordinate 144,351,879 of NC_056628.2, forward strand.
GTTCAATCTAATGTCTTTATGTTTCTGTATGATTCTGACATTGTCATACAACTAGATTCAATTTGATCGACACCATACCAGCTTCATACGTACATCTCTTTATCAGTAAATGTATTTTTAACGAAACCGTCATTTCATAACACCGAAGTACCCATGACTAGAGTACCTCATAGTTCCTCTCCTTTCCGAAGAAATCCCCGAAGTACCACTCGTGCAGTACGTCAAGTTCAACCCAAAGATTCATACGGTTGGTCTGTTGCTGAGGAATGTATACATAAGGGTAATATATAATCAAGGTTCTACAGGTTTAGAATTGATGATTCCACTTTAACATCTTTTTTCCCCAATGGGATATGAGCTTAAAGAAGAATCAGTTATTCGACTACCTTTTTAGTCTTAATTATACACGAATCGTATACACAAGATTGTGATTGTGAAACCATGTATGAATTCTAATATGAACTTTAGGACGGAGAACTGCCTAAATCTATGAGTAATCACATCGTCATGTGAACAAACTTAGAACCCAGTACGACTCCTGTAAACCGATCGCCCTACAGTCTAAACACCTACGGACATACAAGAACAGCCCTGACAACTTAACGAACTACACAAAAATAGAATTAGAAGACTAGGCTTCTCACCCTAGAGAACTCTGGTCTTATTCTTCCAGAGATCGACGGATTGCATCGTATGTACCTCGGATATCGGGGACTCCGTCAAGATTTTTCATTAGAAATCGTTATCTCTGCCTCACATAGATGAAATGGTTGAGCAAACGCAAGCAAAGAATTACTTTCAGAAATGGATCCGAGATCTGAAATATCACCAGTTCGAGTGTTAGGGAAGGATGTCCGGAAGACTATCTTCCGAACTCGATGCGGACACTTCGATTCCGTAGTGATACCCTTCGGATAGGACCAATATGCCCATAGTTTTCATGAGCAAAATGAGTAGGGTACGTCTTTCTTACTTGGATCAGTTCGTCATTTCTCCCTGCAATGACTTACTTATCTACCCTCGTAGTAAGAAGAAACCCATGGAAACATTTCCTTCAGAGGAACTTTTCGCGAATTTCTCTAGGCACGAGTTTTGAAATTGAAGAGTTAAATTTCTATGACACAGTGTTAGTGATGTGGGAAATTTTGAATACTCTTACAATTTGTCAAAACCGTTGAAAATTTGTCGAAACTAGAGACGCCGACAGACATTCGCTAAATTCTAGGTCTAACAGACCTACTGTCATAGTTCATCCAGAACCCCTCAAAAATCACAGGAAACTGTACGACCTTGACCCGGCAAGGAATGACCCTTGACTGGGAAGTTAAACAAGAAAAGGAAACCATGGAGATTCCAAGTGAGAGACCAAGTTCTTTAGGAAGTCTCACTCTGGGAACGGCTTAATACACTTCGTAAAGCGTGGAAAGCTAAATCCAAGATAGATAGGGCCTCCGAGATTCTTGCCAGAATCGGTCCTGTATCTCACAGACTAGATCTACTCCGCGAACTCAGTAACGTACATTCTACTCTTCGCGTCTCGATTGTCAAACCGTACCTTTCTGTTAGGACTCTCGTAAGTCCACTCGTCGAGATCCTCGTCTTCGTATTAGAACCGTAGTGACCCTCGACCGAGAGGTCAAGCAGACGAAGCAACGCAGTCGCCCGTTAGTGAAGGTTCGTTAGGATACCAACCGAGAACCCGATTTCACTTAGGAGCGCTAGAACCAATCGATTTGGAAGTTTCCTCCTCTCGGCTCGATCATTCATGCCTACTTCCTTAGCTAAATTCTAATTTTGGGACGAAATTCCCTTTAACAGGGGGATGATGTGACAACCCAAAATTTCCATTCGGTCAAACCCTAAAGGTCAACCACTTCGTATCGTAAGTCAAAGTCATTATTTCTTATTTTTAAGAAATATAAAGTTCTTTTGATTTTTTTTATTTTATTTTTAAACGAACGGGTGAAAGAAAGTGTCGTCTCGGGTTTTGATTTTTGAAAACCGCAAACACTTCGCGTATTAGAAACACCTGACCAAACTTTTATGTTTTGGGTTTAGAAATCACCCAAAACCGTAAACTCATGCCTATGTATGAGTTTACTCCCCAAAAAGTTAGTCATTTGTGTTTACTCCCCAAAAGTCAAAAGAGTAAACTCCAAAATATCCTCTCAAGTATCATCCAAGATTTACTTCCAAATCTTCAAAGTTGTAAGTTTTCTAACCATTTCAAGTTAGTAAAACACTTAATCTAGTGTTTGTGCATCTATTCATCCATTCATTTATGTATTTTGTTTAGATTTTCCAAAACACCAAGAACACACACTAAGTGTTCTTGGCCTTCTAGCACAAATCAAGCCTTCCAATAGTAAGTGCTTCTATCCTTAAGTGATATTAAGCTAGTATTACATTTAAACATCAATAAAATATGTCAAGAACACAAGACTTGAGGTGTTCACGATCCAAGGAGATGCTTGGGCCGTAAACACCATAAATGACACCAAAGTGTGTCTAAGCCTCAAATTTAAGCCCTAGTTGATGTTTAAACCTTCTTTGACATGTTTAAACCCTTCCTCATTGATTTTAAACCTAGAAAAACATCAAAGACCATCAAATATAGGGGTTTACGGTTTGGGGATCTCCCAAAATCGTAAACACCCTAAAAGTGAGTTTAAGTTGGTCATGTTCCTTCCTTAGGCTTAGAAACTAGCACATACACTTACCTAATTGTGTTAGGGTTTGAAAACATGGCTTTACACTCTTCCATATGGGTTTATGGTTTAAGAACCCAAGGGAAAACGCCATGAGGCCGTAAACTCCTCAAATGAGGTGTTTTGATGCCCTGGTCCATTCCAAAGTCCAAACCACTTTGTAGAATTGCTCCAGGAGGTTTGTTAAACCACCAAACAACACCTAGTCATTTGGACTAGAGTTTACGACCATAAACTCTAGAGTTTACTGCCGTAAACTCTTGGTTTCATGACCATCAAAACCGTAAACTCCAAGGGAGTTTACCCTTGGACCCCAAACACACTAGGTTTTCCTACAACACTTAGATGCAACCCTTGAGACTTATAACACTTGTATAAAGTGTTTAGCATGTCCTAGAGTGTCTTAAATTGTTTATTAGTTGTTTAAAGACTAATTGTGTATATACATATATTCTTATATATTATTAGGATCTTTGTGCGTGTCTAAGTCTTCACTTGACACCAAGCACTTATCCGACACTTCCTTCCGATCCACTTACTACAGGTGAGTTCATACCCCTTAATCAATGTTTTAACTATTTTTAAATTTTTTATGGGGGGATACAAGTAGAATAATGCTAGTTATTATATTAATCACATGTGATTAATAAGAAACATACAAATGGTTGGCTACTCATTAGCCGTTTTACCAAATAATTTACTTCAAATGTTTTTCATAAACACTTTATGTGTTTAAAACTCCTCTTTACACTGTACATTTTACTATGTATGTTTTATTTCGAACTTATTTACAATTGTGACTCAAACAAATGTTTCCTTATACTAAAGTTGTTTTATCAAACCCATGCCTTCAAAACGTTTTATAGATTGACATCAAGTCGATCTTTTCTTAGATAATAATTATGTTCAAAGGTTTTACAAAACTTATTTTATGCTTTTATATTATAAATTGCATGCCTCTATATGTATAGTTATATATGTAATGTTTAAAAGACTTAGGAAGGCTATCCACCTTGTTTCTTTTTCCTCGATTTGGATGTGGTCTGATAGGATATCGGGTACTCGTCTGAAGGTCATTTAAATATTAGTTATATATCATGTGTACATATATAGTCATAAAAGGGTCCTTCCAGTTCATCCAATGCCCTTGGGTAGCAACAATATACATCAATATTCATACGTCCCAGTTAGATTACTAGTAAACTACCGTATGGGTAGTTTAGGAAGATACTAGAACTATTGCTAGAACGCGATACCATACAATAAGTCAGTTCATTCATGAGTCAATACCTTACAGCACATTACTATACTTGCTAGATAGAGAGCACGTACACTACAGCTAGAACATTACAGTACATTACTATACTTGCTAGATAGAGAGCACGTACACTACAGCTAGAAAATTACAGTACATTACTATACTTGCTAGATATAGAGCACGTACACTACAGCTAGAACATTACAGTACATTACTATACTTGCTAGATAGAGAGCACGTACACTACAGCTAGAAAATTACAGTACATTACTATACTTGCTAGATAGAGAGCACGTACACTACAGCTAGAACATTACAGTACATTACTATACTTGCTAGATAGAGAGCACGTACACTACAGCTAGAACATTACAGTACATTACTATACTTTCTAGATAGAGAGCATGTACACTACAGCGAGAACATTACAGTACATTACCATACTATTACATAGATATGGTCACATGATCACATTTACATGAGTACACTTACAAGAATTACTAGTACATTTTATATGTATAGATTCTGTTATATAATCCTCATTCTTATCTTTACCTTGTGATTCAATCACATAATCGACGAGATAGATTGGATTTAATATCCTAGTACCCAAGGATACGTTGCAGGACTGACCATTCCTAGAATCTCTGTTAGCTACAGAGGTAAAAGCACATCCACGGATGTCAATGGTTGATACCATTACAGGTATACTTTTGGGGATTGACTATTCCTATACCCAGCTGTTAGCAACAGAGGTAAATGTACATCTACGGATGACTTCAATTAACATTGTTAGTTGCCCTTGTTCCAAAGGGTAATACTAATACAGCTTGGTCTTGGTAGAAGACTACATCCAGAATAGTTAGGTCTTGGTAGAAGACTACATTCAGAACAGTTAGGTCTCGGTAGAAGAATACATTCTGAGCAGTTAGGTCTCGGTAGAAGACTACATTCAGAGCAGTTAGGTCTTGGTAGAAGGCTACATTAAGAACAGTTAAGTCTTTGTAGAAGACTCCTTTTTGTTACTAGTAGGAATCATAGGGATTTCTAGGGTTTTTCAAACGTTTACAGTTGTTTTACAAACGTGTTCATACTTACAATTCATATACATTTTCATACTTACAGTTCATTTACATTTTCAATACTTATAATTCGTATACATACAAATACTTACATTTCAAATACATACAAGTATTTATATACAAATTAAGACACTAAAATACTTATGATCTCACCAGCTTCAAAGCTGATACTCGCTTTCAAAATTACTTGTATCCTCAGGTCATCATAGGCAGGCACCGATGCAAGGTTCAGGAAGATGGTGCTCCATCAAGACGCATCTTTCATTTTGATTTATACTTTAGTGTTTATCAAAATTTGACAGAACACAATTGTATAATAATGATATTATTAATGCAATGGATGATGTTGTTGCTTGTTTACTACTTATCATTGTTGTGATACTGTACATGACGTCCTCCGCCCCAGAACGTTTCCGCCCTTCTTGGTTTTGGGGTGTGGCAGTCCTTAAATGACAAAGGGTTGTTCATGTCCATGATAATCTAGTCTAAGGTATGACATGGTACCATTATGATTTAACGGTGAATCTTTTATTCTAGATTGAAACTTACTCCATGATACAAAAGTTTAAATCACTTCTTGTTGATGACTTAAACTGTTAATGTTTCACAACGATTCACCTCAACGTGACTAAAACAATCCATTCTCTCCATAAGTCTTCTAATACATAACTTGATGATTCACTGTATAAAACCACACACTAATGAAAGTTAGAAAGTTTATGCCGATGGTTAGTCTATGTATCGTAGGCTATCACACGCCCCAATCCATTCTTGCCCTTACATTCTTCTTTAAAGTTTTATGATTCAGCGTAATGTACCATCCGATGATGAGAGCTTGACAAATCTATGCCAATGAGTATATCATTTTCCATGATATATTACACGCACCTATCCACTCTTTCCCTTTTTCTTTTAATAAAAGTGATTTATGATTCGATGTATGAAACCACATGTTGATCAGATCTCACAATACTATGTCAGTGTATGGTAGTTTAAGCCCACGCTATCAGGAGACATCACAATCTTACTTGACTACAATTTGAAAATATATTCTGCTCGATATTAGCTGTTGATGTCAAAAAGGGGAGAAAATCTTGGTAAAGCTGAAATCCCGCTACTAGAACTACAAAAAAGCACATTCTAAGAAGGAGTCGAGTCAAGCTGATGCCAACATTCTCAACTCAGTTCAAGCTCATTATCTATTCGTCCCTTGTCTTCTGTAATTCATAAATGTTTTATAAGTCATTCATCTTCTCATGGGGAGCATTTGTTAAAACTGCAAGAGTCAAGATTTCATTCTTACTCTCAGGGGGAGCACGATCCAAAAGCATTCCGCTTATATACAAAGAAGTTTAGTTTTGACATCATCAGTTAAGGGGATATTGTAAGGTCACACCTTATGATCTGTTGAATCAAACACATGACACGCTGATAGATCAGCATCAGCGTCTATTACATCTATAGCGCTAGTGTATCAAGCTTATCAACGCCAGCTTACAGTTCAGTTATCTGATTGTAATCTTTTGTTTACTAGGTAATAATAGAGATAAGTATAGAATAAATCACAAATCCGGTATCTTTGTGATAAGATCGGTTTTTAGTATAGATTAGACGCAGTCCCTTCAATCAAGGGATATACATGTATAGATTAGTATTTATACAACATTAGTGAAAACCCTAATTTGGTGATCGTGGCTTTGTTTCAAGCGACTTTTTGACAAGCCCGTCTTCTTGGTGAAGCCAAAACTCTTTCTCGGTGAAAGAACAATTTGGAGAACTTCTGTGTTATTTACCTTCTGTTTATTATTCTTCTTAGATTAGTTTTACGTTTGTTATTCATACTTGAAGTGTATCTAATCGAAACAAACCTTCATATTATAAATACGAAATAAAAATATATTAATCTTGAGAAAACATAATTGTCATAGACAGGTAGGAAATGTCAATACGATTCCAGTAGATATATAGAATGCCAAAATCCAACTTCATATGAAGAAGTTATGCTTCTTTGAAGTTTTGCGTTTAAATCGACGCTGCTCAGCGTGTCGAAAAAGTGAGTTTTAGACAGGTGGCTTATTAGCTTAAGCAATCCAAATGAATTTTGTAGTGGTCATAAAACTGAGAGCGTACATATTTAGAACGCCCAAAACTGACTTCATGATAGGAAGTTATGATTCCCACAACAATCTTAGATGTCTAAGCCTATGAAAATATAAAATTTTGATAGAGCAAGAATTAGATGTTAAAGTCTTAATTAAAGTTTTAGATCTCATCGAGATCATTTGAGCGATATAAAGAATGTCGAAAATGCAGCTTGTATGCAAAAGTTATGGCTCTCCGAAGATCTGCGAGAAACATAATGTGTTGATGACGTGGCAGCACTGGAGTGCACCACATGGCAAGCCGACCTTTCATTCCCTCCAAGAGACATTGTGATGTGGCATGTTATGGATGTGACACATGGAACCATAAGATTGTGATACGTATCACCTTCTAGAAGAAAGAAATATGGATTCATCGGAGCACGACACGTGTCAAAAGGAGGGAGGAGCCAGCAAGGGCCAAGTGTGCGGCGCGCCTCTTGGTCTTACGTAGCGCGCCTCCACCTCCCCCAGAAATACCCTTCCGAAAATCACTCGTTCTCACCCCAATTTCCATATATCTCTCTCCAATTTCATTAGTTCCTTCAAATCCTATTTTGTAGCAACTTTTGGGGTATTTTAGTAAGGTTCTAAGGTCCTAAAATGCTCGACAAATAAAAAAGTTCGAGTCAGGATTTTGTCCGCATATTTTCCCTAGTCTTTGCTAAAAGCTATGTAAGTTGAGCTACACTCTCTTGATTTCAGTGTAACTTATAGTCATAATTTATTGTTATATAAATAAGGTTTATCAGTAATCCCAAGTCAAAATACTGATTAATCTACTTATAGGAAAGGTGCCTAGAATGGTCATGTTGGCTTGGTTGTTGGATTTCAGAAAAGTTATATGCCAAAATTATCCTGCCTCCCAAATGCCCAACCTGGTCAATCCTACATTATAGATTCCCATAGAACTAATAAACTATAGTAATATAGGTCAATCCTTTTTGAAGTGTTGGTCATCAGCTAAATTGTCCGGTTAACTGTTTATCCCTTGAGAATCTGTCCAGGTGAGTTCATCTCACTATATTGTATACTCCAATATGTATCCACTGTATGTTAGGATATAGATATCTGTATTATACACTTAAGCAATTAGGCTAGATAGTTGTAGGTAACGTAGGAATAATGCTTGCTATATGTGTTAATATATTATGTAGGAATTGAGGGTGGACCAGCTTCATGATGAACGCCAATAGACTAAGACGAACTAGCTTTATGCTAAAGGCCAAGGTGCAGCCCAGCTATATGTTTTAGGAAAAATGGGGCGAACCAGCTTTATGGTGAAGGCTAAAGGGGCAGACCAACTATATGTTGAAGGCCATTGTGTGTATGCATTGTATATGTGTTGTGGTATGGAATATTTTGAGGGAATTCACTAAGCCTCAACTTATAGTTGTTGAATAACTGCTTTATAGGATGTTCATCTGATCGTGGAAAGGCTAATGCATGACTATATCGACATCGAAGAATCAATAATGTTTTATAGACTTCCGCTAAGATACTCTTTTATATAATAATGAGTTGTAATGTTTTGTAAGACTTATATTTTTACTATATAAAAATGAAAAAATTGCCTTTAAAATTCGGGATGTAACAAGTTAGTATCAGAGCCCTGGTTTGAGCGAAATGGATGAACACCTATATGATTCTAGACTCAAACTAAGGATTAGAATATCTTAAAAAAATTATCTAAAAAATGATATAAAGAGAAAAGGGATGGGAAGCGTACAGTCAGGTGGGGCTCAGTAAGGAAAAGTGATTCTCGAAATATTCATATTATCATATCAGTTGATATATGATCCGTTAGAAATACATACTAGTATGTACGCTAAGGATCTTTCCAAGAATTATAGATTAGAATTTCCTGATACCTAAGAGAAATATATTTCTTATTAAATAAATATCTTTCTTCTCCTTCTTTTCGATTTTCACTAGAAGATAACATGAGCATGGAAATTTGAAGCAAGCATTCAATCTTCTAAAGTGGTTGAAATATCAATCTTCCATGATCATCCTTCAAACCTCCATAAGAAACCATAGTCTCCCGTGAAATAAAGCCTCCTTTCAACAATAATCTATATAATTTATTTTTGTTGACTTTGTATTTCACATCTTCATTGATCACAACCTAAGAATCATAATCTAAGTACACCATCTTTGATCAATCGAGAAGATCTTGAGTTTTTCTAGAGAGAGAAAGTGATTTTGAATGGATTTTCTAGAGAGATAAAGAAAAAATCACTTGAATTCTAGTGAAGAAAATCGAATTATGAATAGAATCAATGAACAATTCGATTTCTAGAATCCAAACTCTCTAAAACATGAAGATTTGAAAACAATGAAGAATCACCAAATCTAGAATGTCATCATGGATCAATTCTTGATCAAATCAGGAACACCTGCTCTGATACCAATTGTAGTGGTGTTGATTATGATGTCAAATGCGGAATATGAAAGATCTAGTGAATCATCATACAAATCATGAACACATGGAGTAAATACATATGGTTTAAGCTCTTATTAGTTTTTCATTAGAAAGAGTACACATATGGGTTTGTTATTTCTCTCTCTAAAACTAACACTCCAGAATGATCATTACAAGTTCTTACATAATGGGAGTCACTTACTTCCTATTTATAGGAAAGACTTAACCCATTTACAAATACAAGAGGGTAAGACACATCCAAGCATTCCTTTGCACCCTAACAATCCTGGAAATCCCTCGCCAGCTACTGCACCTTAATAGTTAGTGCAAAATCCCTCTAGAACCTCTGAACAAAATCCTCCCAGGTCATCACTACCACTACGGCTGACCCCACAGCTCGGGTAACCTCCTCCCACCAGTCTCGTGCTCAGTCCTTCCACAGGTAGGATGAAAATCCCAAATTTGCCCTCTCAGGGAAAAAATTCGTAAGCTAAGCATTCTCTATGTCAGTGATCCAATGTCGGCTAGCGATGGGGTCCTTAACCCTAAAGAACTTAGGAGCTCCATAGGCCTTGAACTCCCAGAATGAGGGAGTTTAAACTCCAATCTGACCCGCACCAATCTCAGCTCGAAATGACCTGAGCCTCTCATCCATCAACACCATACTGTCATCCTTGATGGTACCGAACATCACATGAGTAGCATCCAAGATACCGTGACTAACCTCAACCAAAATGAACTTGCACAGCCGCTCATCAGTCGGTTCTATGCCTGAGCCAGAACCTAAACCAGAACTAGATCCAGAACCTCCTCGAGTAATCATCACCATCCTCAACTGAAGCACAACATATAAATAATCAGCATAAGACTCAAAGGGATTTTAACTACAATGGCCTCCTTAGAGTTTCTAGGCCCGATATCATCTCAGGTACAAATCTTGTGCTTCCAGTAGTACGGGCCCAATACTACCTTTCAAACCTATATGTACCTTCCTCAATACAAGGCCCGATTCCTCTAAGTCACCAAACTAACCATATAATAATCCTATGCTAAACAACATGTGTATCCTAGACTCTTCTAGGAAATCTCAACTCCTACAACTCGCGATACCAATAACCTCAACCAACATTATTGGTTGCCTTCTTCATGCAAGTTATACACAAATAGAAACAGATATATTGTCAAATGATGACACTACCCTAAGTCCACAACCAAACAAGGAACATGAAATGAGGTCAAATCAATCATTATAGGGCTATATGATCCTAGTCGTATACAACTTTGAAAGCATACACTTAGCAATTAATTGAGCCGATATCAATTCCATGTAATACATAACATCAAATTCCCCTAGGCTATAAGGCATCACATAAATAAAACAATTCTATCATATGATTCCTAAATGTATCATTAGCCCTAATCTAGCATGCAATTCTCATATCAAGCATACTACTCATAACACATATGTATGGGTAATTTTGGGAACCACTTACTTGAGCTCGGATGATTGCATGCATCATACATCTTTTCTTAGTAAAAATCTTTTTAGAAGTTCAATTTCATTTTTCTTTAAAAAGATTATCATTTCCTCGGTTTGAGTTTTGACACACCCGAAAGTGTGCTCGAATCCCTCAAACCAAGGCTTTAATACCAACTTGTAACGTCCCAAAAATAGTGATTTTTTTTTTGCATTTGGAAGTTTATCAATTCATTCATAAATTGTTCAAAATAAAACACCTAGTTATAATATTCAAAACATCAGAGTACAATTATTCGGAATGTAGAAATCATGAAGGGAGGATGTTGTGCCATCACGTTGGGCCATTCCCTTTCGAACCAAAAGTACCTAAAACCATAAACAAAACTATAAGCACAAAGCTTAGTGAGTTCCCAAAGTACCACATACCACACACAAGATAATGAATACTATGTGTCGAATCGTAGTCTTACAGTCACTTTTTGTCATGGGCCAAATCATGGTCTTTCCTTGTAATGTCGAGGGCCAAATCCTGGTCTTTCATACAAATGATAGGGGCCAGATCCTGGTCTTTCATACAATTGCAAATGGCCAGATCTTGGTCTTTCATACAATTGTCAGGGGCCAGATCCTGGTCTTTTATGTAGTATCACAGAGACAATTAGCATTCTACATAACAAAGTAATGAGCTGGCATTGGTGCCTTCGACCCATGGTCTAGTGAGAAGACTCACCTCCAAAAGAAGACAACCGAGCCACAAACTGGAGATGCTGCTAACATAGCTCCTCACACTAATTAATTCCCAAAAATAAGCCTAATCAATAATCTAGGTTTTTAAACCCATAATAAATGGTCCAAAAATCCCAATATCCTAATTAGGGGCAAAAAAAGGTCATTTTTTTCTTGCCATTCGGCCCAACCTGAAAAACCCAACACCTAATCGTCCAAGGCCCAAAAGCTGGAACTAGGCTGTATGCCCCCACGTACTACCTTGTATGCCCTGCGTACAAGGATTGGTGCAAAAGGGACAACAGGGTCGAGGTGCAGTATGTGCGGCGTACAAGCTTTTATGCCCGGCGTACGCACCCTAGGTCAAAACTCCCATTAATTTCTTAATGCATTAAGACCTTACGTCCAAACGTCATATCTGAGATTATTAAAATCTATAAGGCCATAAAGTTGCAATCTTTATGCCTTTGCATGGCTACAAAGATCCGAACACTAAACACCTAACTAATTCAATCATTTGCTATACCATATCTCTTTCATGGGGACAAACCAAGATCCAAGCTTGCATTTTATGACTTAAAATAAACTAAAATGTCTTAAAGGTAAACTTAAAGGCTTTGGAGTACCTCTTACTCACAAAGACCAAGGTTTTCGGACAAAAGGAATAAAAATATAAGCCTAACCAAGATCTAGAGAAACATGAATCAAGGTTGGAGCTTTTATACCTTCAAATGGTGAACAATGAAGAGAAAAAGTTAGATCCAAGGACTTGAGAGCAAAACCACTTCATGATGATCTTCCTTCACAAACAAGAATGCCCACAACTCACTCAAAAGCTCAAAATGGGTTACGGTTTGCAAGGGGGTCGATATGAGGGATGGAGGCTGATAAGAGGAAGGATTTTGGGGCTATAAGAGTGTTTAAATAGTGCACAAACCCTAAGTATTAGGGTTTGGTCCAAGACACGTATGCCCCGCATACTAGTGTATACTCAAAATACTCGTGTGAGACCAGGCATGCCCAATGTACCATCATATACACCCAACATACCCATGATCTCCCTAAAAATACAAAAATGCCATAAAAGAGCCATTTTGCAAATAATCATATACTAAGGATAAAAATGGTAAATACCTAGAAGAACAAGATGTTACATTGGTATCAGAGCCTTGTTTTGAGTGATTTGGATGAACATACATGTGATTCTAGATTTATACTAAGGATTTGAGAATTTTCATAAAAACCTTTTTCCGAAAAGATTAATTCTGAAAGAATGAAGGGGGAGATGCGATGTGTACAGTCACCTAGAGCTTGAGAAAAGGGATTTCCCAAAATATCCATACTTTTTTTATATGTTGTAATCGAGTTGTTGTTATATGAATTGCATGATAGAGTTGTCTGATTTTGTGATGCCTTGTAGCCTAGGGGAATGCTTGTGATGATATGCTTGGAGTTGAAATTAATATCGTTAATTGATATTTGTATACTATATGGTTGTACATAATTAGGATATCATAGCCCTAGAATGCTTGGTATAGCCTTATTTCACGTTCCTTGTTTAGTTGTGGACTTGTTGTGGAATCATTTATCCGACCGTCTATCGGATAATGGATTATGTATGATTGATATACGTAGAGCAATTAGCGATATTAGTGGAGACTTCTAGAAGTGTGGGAAGGTGGTCAAGGAGGAACTTAGGACGAGTACCTAGGAGTTAGATGTGGCTCATTGGAATATATATATATATATATATATATATATATATATATATATATATATATATATATATATATATATATCTGTGTGTGTGTTTATGTATATATATATATATATGTATGTGTGTGTATGTATATATATATATATATATATATATATATATATATGTATGTGTGTGTATGTGTGCCGATGCACTTAGTACGATGTAGCTTAGTGTCTGGGAGCTTTGGGATGAATTCTAAATCAAATATGGATATGTGTAAAAGGTAGTATGGGTTTGTATTACTAGAAATTTCAAGGGCTGATGTTCGGGATGACTGAATCTGATTTTTTCACAAGCATATTTCATGTGAACGTTACTTATTGGATTATGTTTTAAGTCAAAGGCGGTCCTCAAAAATCAAAATTTTTAAAATCATCATATTTTTCAACTTTTTTGGATTTGAAGATTCACGTTTATTCCACTTGTCAAGGGGCATTATAGCTTTGATACATCCGCTTTGAGCACATTCTCAAGCTTATTTAAAGGTTTTATAATCATATTTTGATTATAAAAAGGTGGAGAATTTAACATGGTGATTCGAAAGAAGATTGTTACTTATCAAAGTTGTGATTTTTGATGAATCATTTGAAAGAAATATAGAAGCGGGGTGTATTATTTTAGGCGTTGTTGAGCTTAAGAAGAGGTTCCAATGACCATGGTGCCTTGATTGACTTGAAATTTTGGCTATTTCTAGATCAAGTTTAGTCGGGGATCTAGATTTTTATTCCTTACATGGCAATTTTTGGTGATTATGACATTCGAAAATGTTCTTAATGCTTATTTGAAGATCATTGTGACAAGGAGGGGGAGTTCTTCATGCTTATGACGTGATTTGGAATTTAAGTTCCGAAGTGGTTTTTATGGCGGGTTTGGTTTCGTGTTTATCTTTGGGATTACTTTAGAAGATGAAGGTTGAACATCCTTTTGGATCTCTTAGGGGTTAAGGTTGATACTCCCTTTGGTGCATGGTTTTACATACTTATATTCTAAAACTCGTTTTCAAGACTATTGAAGAATCTAGATTCGTGGATTGCTTTGATATTCCTTGTCACAATTACACTTTATATTTTCTAGATGCTTTAATTTAAGGCTTGTCATCAATTCCAAACTTTGAGGGGGAGAATGTTGGATTCAAAGTTCTACATGGATGACAACAGGGAGCCTTTTATGACATGTAGGTTGTTTACCTTGACTTGTATGTACACCTATAAACAGACTTGTTGTATTCATTTAGCGGGTGTGGTAAGATGTAGTCCTTGTGTGAGTTGAGATTCTTTAGTGTAGATTAGATATATCACAATCTTCATTTTTGTAATTTCCTCACAGTAGTACACAATCTTGTCTCCAAAACATATCGCATTGATTGTGTTCTTATCACTTCCGCATGTCAAATATGGGTTTACTGTCATAACAGAAATTTTAGAGATTCCTTTTATGGTACACCTTTTAGGATGATTTCAAAACAATTTTTTCAGCTTTGTCAAGAATTTTGAATCGATAGGAAAGTTAAGCAATGGGTGAAACACGTGCTTTATCTCTTTCATAGCTTAAGTTAGTGACCTATTTCTTTGAAAGACTACATACCAATAAATCTAATTCGTTCCACGTATAAGTTGATTTCTAAAATTTTATCCCTCCCACTTAAAATAGTTATTGATAGTATTATTAAACCGAAGTAATCAGTCTATGTTAGGGGAGAAGGATTCTCATTGGCCCTCTTGTTGTTAATGAGCTTGTCACATGGCTAAAAAATCTTAAAAGAAAGTTTTAATTTACAAGGTTGACTTTGATAAAGCTTTTGATTCATAAAATTAGGATTTTCATGATTCGGTTATTTTGTAAATGGATTTTGGGGCGAGATGGAAAAACTGTGTATAAGGTTGTCTTTCATAAAGTAGGGCTCCTGTCTTGGTCAATGGTTATCTGTCCAAAGAATTTGAAATTAAAAGAGGAGTAAGATAGGGAGATCCACTTGTGTCTTTCTTATTTAATATAGTTATGGAAAGCATTGTGTTGTTATGGTGACAATATGTGAGTGTCTTCCATTTAACAGTGTCTATCTTTCTAATAATGACCTAACATTATTTCACTTAAATTGTGTCAATGACGTGTTATTTATGGCCGACTGGTCCGATTTGAATTTTATAAATCAAAATCGACTTCTTCAGTGTTTCTTTATTGCTTTTCGATTAAAGTTGAATCTTCATAAAAGTAAAATTTATGGTCTTGGTGTGGAAGATTTAGAGGTTGCTCGTCTTTCTAGCATTTTGAAATGTATGCCAAGTTATTTTCCCTTTTTTTTTTTATCTCAGTCATCCCATTGACGCAAACATGAAATTTAGCAAGCATAAGAGTGTAATTGTTGAGAATTTTAAAGTGAAGTTGAGTATTTGGAAGGCAAAGAACCTCTCTTTTGGAGGTAGACTTACACTCGTGAATTGGGTTTTAAATAGCCTTCCTTTATATTACTTATGTAACACCCCTCACGAGGGCCCAATTGTAAAATCCTTTTCTAAAAAACTTTTTTAACATCAAAAGTTTCAAGTTAATGTGGAAAAATTTAACGGTACCCAAAAGTGAAATAAAAGTTTTAAGGAGCGAGGTTGGTCATCAGGTATCATAACAAAGGTTCAAGATCCCCACAAGTCGGGGTCTTCTAAAGCCCATACTATCTCCTAAGAACTAACCAAGCCTCTCAATATGAACTTACATCCAAAATAAGTTAGACAATGAAATGTCTAGTGAGTTACCCAAGGATCAACACATTTTGAGTAAGGTATAACACTCCCAATAATTGAATTAATCCTCCCAAAAACTTATAATTAACATTTTAATTGAAAAAGGGCAGAAACATTTTGTTCCAACAATGTCAAAAGATGAATAAGAGTTTCATGTTAAATGCAATGCTATGCATGCATCTATTCCCAATCCCATGTTAACCTAAAAGTACAACTCACAAGTTGATGGTCGGATGTGAAGAACATATGACAGACAAAATTTCTCAAGTATGCCCATACATCCACAATCAAGTCACTAAGGAACATCCAACCTGAGCCACGCGAGGGGTAACGGGACATTACTAATGCATGTGAGGATTGTCTAGAAATCTACTCACAACAAGAACACTAACAAATGTCCATTTGAGTACCCGGGATCTCAAGTCACACCCATCCTAGTATGAATATGCACACATAGATATGACAAAATTTTTCCAAGATTTCAAGTTCTTTGGCTTCATTTATCAAAACATTTCAAAAATAAAATTTCACGAATGCAAAATTTCTCATAGAGGAATTAATAAGTACTTAAATCACCATGCAATGAAAATAAAGTGAGAATTATTAGATAAAATGAGTAGGTGGGGGATGTAAGTTCCCGGTAACTCGCCTTATGTCACACCCCCAAACCGAAACGGCGGAAATGTTCGGGGGTGGATGACGTCATGTGTACTATCATAACAATTGCATCACAGTAATCAAAGTAAACACAACCATTACATTAAATATATAAAGGTATTTACAACTGTGTGATTTATACTCATATACATCAAAAGTAGCAAAATATAAAGACGTGAATCTATATGCTCCGTCTTCTCAAAAGCTGCGGGAGTACCTGTCTATTGATTTCCTGAGAATACAAGTTATTTTTAAAGAGTAGATCAACATTTAAGCTGGTGAATTCATAAGCATGTTTTTGTGATGAAAACTTGTCATTGAGTCAGTGAAAATGTTTGTATGTTCTCAAGAAAATCCAATATATTCTTAGTATTGAAAAGTAGTCTTAAACTCTAAGACCAGAGTGTATGTTTGTTACTGAATTCTGTAAATGTATATGAAAATCCATGAATACCATTAGTAATGTAAAGTAATGTATTGTATAAAAACTCTGGCTAACACCAGTAATGTATAGTATGTTCTCTTATAAATACCTTGGCTAACACCAATAATGTATAGTATGTCCTTGTATGAAAGCCCCTGGTTACCACTAGTATGTATAGTAGTTTCATTACTTAAAATAAAACCGTGTATTTTCCATACTTATGTCATATAAGCATTGTACATGCAAAGTATATTACTACGTAAATATATCGTTGATATCTACTTGCGAGTTTTATGACCATAGTAACTGATACGACGTGAATCGGACGCCAATATCCTTAATGACTTTATCACC
Source organism: Lactuca sativa (assembly GCF_002870075.4). Taxonomy (NCBI): domain Eukaryota; kingdom Viridiplantae; phylum Streptophyta; class Magnoliopsida; order Asterales; family Asteraceae; genus Lactuca; species Lactuca sativa. The sequence goes on from NC_056628.2 coordinate 144,369,631, forward strand.
CGTAGACCTGTCGGTCCTATTGTAGCTAGCAGCAATGTGCGGGATAGTCAGTCCCATATAGATCTATACACAAACTCACGCTCTCCCTCCAGGAGACTCTGGATCATAAGGGTAGTATTCCATTAGTACATGTATAAGTACCTAAAGACGTGTCTCTCAAACTAGATTAACGACTTTACAAGTAATAATTGGAAACCCTTTTCATAAATAATATATGAGTTTATAAACAGAATGCTTTCGTTCCCTAAAATTGTATGCTTATAATAGTTTGTGTGCCCTTATATGTAAAATCGTTTATTAAATTCCCAAACTATACATATTATAATTTGTATGCATGTTATGTACTTGATTTATGTATTGGTCGGAAAAACTAAGCAATTATGCTTATAAGTTGAAAACGTCCCTTATGCTCAGCATGTTACAAAAGAGATAAAAACATCTAAATATTTTATAAAGATGTGGAAACCATATGGTTATAATATTTGCATCAGTTTTAAGTGTGTTGAAATCTTTTTGTATAAATTCACACAATCATTTGTATTTTGCTTGTATTCTCCCCCTGAAAACGTTAAAAATGATAAAATCATAGGGGTATGAACTCACTGCTGGTTGTGTGAAATGTCGGACCACGAAACTGGGAGTGAAGACCCTTGAGTTGATGTACGTGACACTTAACAAGATCCTAATATCAATTAAATATCACATATGCATTTATTAGCAAAAACCATTATTTATAGTGTTGGAAAAACACTTGCTTTTGGTGTAAGAATGTTATCGGGACATGATTGAATTGAAAATGTGGGTTTCCAGTCAAGTTCATCACTTGGGGAGGGTTTGCGGCTGTGTAGAGGTTTACGGCTGTGAACTGTTCTCGGTCGTGAACAACCTCTTGAAGGGTTTACTGTCGTGAATTGTGTTCTTGAAGGAATTATGAATTTGTTAAGGGTTTACGGTCGTGAACGGTTTGCAGCCCTTGAAGGTTTGAAGATTTGAAGGGTTCTCGGCCGTGAACTCCAGAACAGTGATGCTTGATCCGAAGAAAAATGCATTTTAGATGTTCCACAATAACGCCTAAAGGTGATTCTTGATGATTTTTGGAAGAAAAGAGGGTATTTTGGTGTTTGCGATTGGGAAGTTTAGAGAGACAATGGGGAAGTTTTCGGCCAGAAAGTGTAAATGAGGGTAGGAATCACGTATATATAGGGGGATCATGGTCGGTGGTGGGGTCCACCATCTGTGAACGGGTTTACAGACGTGATCGGGTTCACGGCCGTGAACACCAGTCAAGCCGGAAACTGTTGATTTTTCAAAGGAAACTCGGGTTTTTCGCGCGATTTTTGGTTACGACTCATATATGAATTTAATTATATAAAACTTAAATGATTTTCCAAACCATAGAAATTTAACGGAACAAATAAAAACGTGAAATTTATTTAACGGAAAACGGCTAACTTTAACGGAAAAGGGTTCGGGTTGTCACATCATCCCCCCATTAGAAGGAATTTTGTCCCGAAATTCTAACATAGATTGCAAATCATGGACTCGGAAAAGATGAGGGTACTTCCGCTACTATGAATCTTTTCGCTCCCAAGTGAACTCAGGTCCCCGCTTGGCATTCCAGCGGACCTTGACTATTGGTATGCAACTTTGTTTCGTTCGTTTGACTTCCCGGTCCATGATTTCGACTGGTTCTTCCACGAAGTTAAGGTTCTTGTTGATCTCGATCTCATCAAGGGGGGGGGGGTTCACAAGGGTTTCTTCGGATGGACAGCTTTTAAGGTTCGACATGTGGAAAACAGGATGAATGTTGCTAAGCTCTTGGGGTAAGCGAAGTTTTGTAAGCTACGGGACCGATCCTAGCGAGGATCTCAAATGGTTCTATGTATTTCGGATTCAACTTCTCACGCTTTCCAAAATGTATCATGCCTTTTTAGGGTGAGAGATTCAATAGAACACGGTTACCAACCTGGAACTCCAAAGGTTTTCGTCTCTTTTATCGGTGTAGCTCTTTTGTCTATCTATTGAAGTTTTTAATCGATCTCGAATCTGTACGATCTTTTCTATGGTTTCACGGATGACTTCTGGGTCAGTGAGAGAGCTATCAGGGACTTGATATCTAGCTAGTTGCGTGTCATCCACCTCAGCCTAGAACAAAGAGGATATTCACTTATGGCCATAGAGAGCTTCAACGGGTGCAGCCTTGATACTAGTATGATAGTTTTTATTGTAGGATAACTCGACCAATGGCAAATAGGTGTCCCACTACTTGCCAAAGTCACACATGCTCTTAACATGTCTCCCAAGGTCTGAATGGTCCTCTCATTCTGCCTATTGGCTTGTGGATGGTAAGCTGTGCTCATATCCAGCTTAGTTCCAAGAGACTTTTGCAGTGACTGACAAAATCTCAAGGCGAATCTGCTATCCTGTTTGGAGATAATGGACACAGGCACACCATGGAGACATACTATCTCATGAATATACATTCGTGTTAGTCTCTACACATGAACTTGAACTGTCGGACGAGTGGTGGTTCTGGAAGATCTACTGGATATATGTTGGCAAGGTTTCAGAAGCCATGGTACTCTTCTCATGAGTACTTCGGGGTTTAGAATAAAAAAGGCATTTCTGAGGTCTGGGTTGGATAATCGTTATGAGTGACGAGGGGTTAACACCCCCAAACCAGAATGGCAGAAGCATTCGGGGGTGGATGACTTCACGTAGTATCACAACAATTGAATATTGTAAAGAAAGTAACACAACCATCATATATATAATAAAAACGTACATTGTTGCATTATACATGTTTCCAAAAGAATATTACAATATGATGATGTAAAATGTTTAGTAATAAACGCCCTTAACGTTCCTTCTTCAAAAGCTGGTAGTTACCTGTATTACTGATTCCTTGAGAAATACAAGTGGTTTCGAAAAAGTGTCAACAATAAAGTTGGTGAGTTCATAAGTGTTTTGTACTGAAAAGTATGTCTTTTTGAAAGAAAATCGATGAATGTGGTTTTCAGAAAATCTAATATTTTCCACATATAGTTTGAAAAGTTCCCAAGGTTGGAGGGCGTTAGTATCTTTTGTATTTAAATGATAAAGATAAGTTTTGTACTCGAAATAATGTAAATACCGAATGCATGTCTGAATCTCGTAAATCAAACTTGTTTTTATACTTTCGTGTGAGTCTTATAACCATACTATTGACACGAACTGCCCGTAACAACATTCTTCAGGTGTTGTAGTGTTATGACATTTGTCACCCCAGACCTGCTGGTTTAACTGTAGCTAACAGTTTAGGTGCGGAGTTGTCAATCCCGTATAGATCTATACACAAGTATCACGCTCTCCCTCCAAGAGATTATGGTTTATAATACAGGACTTGAAATGCATACATAAGAGTACGTTGAAGTTTGAATATCTCACATTACTTAGTATAAATGGATTTACGATAAGAAAGTCTTTATTTCACTTTAGATGAAAGTATTTCGTTTTTCATGATGTATATGTAAGAATGTATGAATAACTTGCAAACTATATCCATTATAGTTTTTCAGAAAGTACGTTCCATTTGGTGAAAATAACTTGGTGATACACTAAACTTTATACGTAAAGATAGTTGTTGCATTTAAGTTTATATAAAACGAGATGTTTTCTTGCATTATACTTGTATTCCCCCCCCCCCCTAAAATATGAAAAGACATGAAAATTAGGGGTATGAACTCACTTGTTCGGTTTGAAGAGAGTGGGACTAGAGTCGAGCAGAACTTCAACCACGGAAAGCTGCGTCTTCGAGCTTCTCGGGGATCTCGGTAGCGTAGAACCTTCGTCGGGGGCTCGGGTGCGGAAATCGAGGGTGTCGGGACGGCCTCTGGTGCTTGCAAGTGTGTGAGATTAAGTGTGAGTTTGAGAAATGTGTGCTAAAATCCGGAGCTTATGCCTTCTATTTATAGGCCTGAAAATGCGAGTACGCTGGGCGTACCACCGGAGTATGCTGCGCGTACGCGTTACGCTGGGCGTACTCCTGAATTACGTCGGGCGTAATCCTGGCTTCTATCTTCTAAATTCCGTAACTTTCGCGTACGGGCTCCGTTTTTCGCGTTCTTTATATCCATGCGTAGGTGAGATTATGCTCTACGTCTTTCATTTAGACTCCGTCGGCTAGTTTTGACTTTATTTTTAATGCTATGTTTTTAATAGGTCGGGACTGCTAAAGTCCGTTAAAAATTCATAGTTTCTTTATCTGACGTCGGTTTTCGTTTGTCTTTTTATCATCTTACTCCTATTGTGGAGACCTTCAACTTTTGTTTAGGTTGCGTTAGCTAAATATCGCTCGGTGTTCAATTCGAGTTTTTAGCCCTCTACTACTGTTACGAAACTTAGAAAATTCGTAACTTCTTCATACGAGGTCCAATTTGGGCGATCTTTTTATGTACGTTTACAGTTTAACGAACTCTACAACTTTTGTTTAGATACTTAAGGCTAAAATGCATTTTATTGTAATTTCACTTTTTACGTTAAATAGTGTTTTACCGGGTGTGTCGTAAATATTTGAGTGGTTATAGTTTCTTCAATATAACCCGGTTTCGAATGTTCTTTATGTTTTTGGAAACCTTGGCACGATATCTAACATTTGATGCATCCCAATTCAGATATTTGAACACTTTATTTTGAGGTTAATTTCGTTGATTCCAAATAGTTTTCGTTGTATTTAACTTTTGAGTGTTACATTGCTTTTGGAAAAATATAAGGTTGTCACAGAGGGTTTTGTTCATCAGTCTGTTACGGCGGTGGATTTTCGTAACATATGAACTTGGTATGGTGAGGACCACGCCAATTCACGTCGAATGACGACGTAGGACTCCCTATAGAACAAGTGTTGAGTCGATTTGAAAGAGACGTCTATTATAATGATGGTGTATCCCGAGTGTGCTCGACAGTGCATTCCGTGTAGGCTTTATAGTGTTTGATGAATAGTGACGATACTTTATATTATGATCCTTCTCGGTAACTCTATGATCGCTTGGCATATAAAATCATGTATAAATAAGATGAATAAGATGGCCGACGGAGTAACTCTGCCCTAAATCCACAACCAAACATGGAACAAAAATTAAGGCGGAATCTCTCACTCTAATTCTGCAAAAACTTAGCTATGTATAACCGTGATGTGTGTCCCAAGCCACCATAGCTCTCCTACACTGATTTATGGCCGTGAACGGGTTTACGGCCGTGATCGGGTTCACGACCATGAACACCAGTCAGGCCGGAAACTGTTGATTTTTCAAAGGGAACTCGGGTTTTTCACGCGATTTTTGGTTCCGAATCACATATAAATTTAATTATATAAAACTTAAATGATTTTCCAACCATAGAAATTTAACGGAACAAATAAAAATGTGAAATTTATTTAACAGAAAACGGCTAACTTTAACGGAAAAAGGTTCGGGTTGTCACACCTTAACTCCTAGTTTCTTACACCATTTTTCTTTAATGAGTTACCGCCCCCAATCACTACCTATATGAATTGAAAGTACATTACGATTTTGATTAAAATAATCTAAGAAATAGAAGTATAAGTATCAACAATTCAGATTATAAGTCCCAAAAACCAAGGAATGCTTAAAATTGGACTTAAGTTGATTCGAGGAACAAATTGGCATTAAAACTGAGTATGCTAGGCAGAGCGCACCTCGCCAAGGGGTGGTCATGCCGCGCTTTCTGTATAGACAAATTCCAACCTCTTGTTTTGTTCCATTCTTTTAGCTTTAAGCACTTAATTATTCCCCAACAAAATATCACAACAAGTATGAAGCCATTAAGCCACACCCATTAATTTGACTTAATCCATAAAGCTTTCCCAATGATTTTGGCATCAATTGGTCATTAAACCACATTATATGGATAAGTACTCAATTGACTAAAAGATTTATTCTCTTTACCACACACTTCCTCCATGAACATAAATTCAAATAGATCGATATATATGAGTATGATGAGTTTCTCAACCATCCAAACTAATGAATTGACCTTAAGAACATCATTTCTCTATTTTATTTCCATTTTACCCTTTTGTCCCAACAATCACTAGAACCCCACTAGGATGTGATGATTCTTCACGTTGAGCTTCAATTCATAAACCACAACATATAACCATGATCATAAACAATAAATACTCCTTATAACACCACCAATCACCATTAAGGTTCATAACTCAAACTTGTCCCCAAATCTCATCATTTAAAAAAATGATCATGGTTATATGTTGTGGTTTATGAATTGAAGCTCAACGTGAAGAATCATCACATCCTACCATTGTTTGAATTGTGTTATTTTATGAAGATTTGCAATCAAACTTTTCTCAATGGTCATGGAATCATATAAATTTTATATTATTACATCATTATTATCATTGGAAAAATCTAAGGTTTGTGGAGATTTAGCAATTCCAACATCAAATCTACCATGGGATGATGGGTTTGAGTTAGAGACCAACATAATCATCTTAGCTTGCTTAGAACATAAAACCCTAGTCCTCAGATTATATGAAAATCAAATTGAACTCCCAAGCAACATGTGAAACTCGAATGTATACACAAAAGGAGGAATAAGGTATACCTTGAACCTCTAGATTACTTCACAACTTGCACCAAATGAACTATAAAAGCTTGAGATCGAATCTTAGGATCTTCTTATGCTCGAATCACCATTTTTCACAGCCCTAGCTTCTCCCAACATTTCCCATTTGTTGGACTGAAGAGTGTAAGGCTCTTAATTCTGAATTTTACACTTCTAACCCTCAAATTTTGAGTTTTTGGCAAATTTTACCCAAAGTTCTATCAATTGGGATGTAACTTTGCTAGTGTACATCCCAAGTCCTTATCCATCCAAAACATGATCAAACTATTCCTAAGTAGTTAAATGGGTCAAAGTCTAGTCATGTCATACTTTTGGTAATTCGACATATTTAGTCCCCAATTACTAAAATATTGCGAAATTATTATTCTAAACTTATGAAATGTTTTATTTTATTTCTAAAAAATATTTATTTATTGTTGTAAGTATTTTCACTCATTTATCCATACTTATATAATTATTTTTTTATTTGTTGAGTTATTTAAATATATAATTTTTAAACTTTTAGCCCAAAATTCGAGATGTTACAACCCTTAGGACGATATCGTCCCCGAAATTGCAATATCTGGAAAAAGGTGCAGATAACACCTTTTCATATCCACTTTAGTCTCCCAAGTAAGGTTCGATCTCGAAGAGTGCTTCCTTTTCACAAGTACCAAATCAATCATTTTTCTTCTCAACTTCTTTGTTTCTCTAGCCATGATTGCTTTTGGTTCCTCAATCAGTCTTTTATTTTTATCTATGTGAATTTCTTCAAGGTGAAATAACTATACTTTATCGCCAAGCCACTTTCTTAAATAGCATGCATAGAACACATTGTGAATGCCCTCCATCTCTTTGGGCAACTCAAGTCGATAGGCTTGCTTTCAAGGCCCAATACATCGAGGGTTCAATTTCCCTTTCTTCCCAAAATAAATTAGACCTCTCTAAGAGGATACTTTAAGTAAAACTTGATAACCCACTTCAAACGTCATCGGCTGATTCTTAAGATTTGCATAACTCTTTTGTTGATTTTGAGCCGCCAACATTCTTTCTTGGTTGATTTTTATTTTATCTGCAATTTCTTGAATTACACTTGGCCCTACAATTGGTCTAGCCAAAGATTAATCGGCACCTAGATGGGGACCATTAATTGTACCAAAATTTATTTAAAAATAAATAAATATTACCTCTATTGTAACGACCCAATTTTCAAAAGAAATTTTTATTTTTAAATAATCAAAAACATTTTCCATAAACCATAAAATCTCAATACATTTGTTTTCAAATTCTTAACAATAAAAATATTATTCCAATCATCAGAGTGTCTAATAAAAACGCCTAAGAGAGAGTGTATGTCGCGCCATCAAGCCTTGCCCTTGTCCTTGGGCTCAGATGTACCTGAAACAAATCCACAAACTGTAAGCTAATGCTTAGTGAGTTCCCCAGAGCATACCCCACACACAATCCATATAAACACATATCATATTAGCTATAAAACCTACATATACCACATAAGCCATGCATACAAACATATAAGGAAGCCATGGAAACCCTCTAGGGTCTTACACCTAGTGCCACTGGAACCCCCACGTGGTCTTAACTAACTACCATGGGAACCCCCACATGGTCTTCCTGCCATGGGAACACCTACATGGTCTTCCTGTCGTGGGAACCCCCACACAATCTTTACAATCAAGAGATGAAATACAAACCACACAAGCAAATATACTAGAATGCCATGCAAACCCTCCAAGCTCTTACATATAAGTGCCTCGGGAACCTCACAAGGTCTTTCATGAGAGTGTAACAAATAACTAGCATATCACATATCCCATAACCAACTAATCATAACTCATAACAATAATGGGCGTGCCTTGGTGCCTTCGACCCATTGGTATGGTGAGGAGACTCACCTCTCGTGAATGTTGAACGAACAAGATAAGATCAGATAGTCCTACGTACTGCTCCAACTCAATTGCCTATAATCATCACGTGATTAACTTTTCACAATCCCAAAATACCATCAATGCCCTTAAAGTCAACCCTGGTCAAAGTCAAGGTCAACAGTCCATGTTGACCTCAACTCGTCGAGTGTAACTCGTCAAATCGTCGAGTTACCTGAGTAACTCGTCAAATCGTCGAGTTCCTCAATGTCCCGAAGACCGAAAACTTATGTAGATCGAAAACTCCAATCCTTCACTGAAATCACTCGGAATCTTGAAAACGGGTAAACCCTACCCGACTCGTCGAGTTGGATAAGGGAATCGATGAGTTCCTTCGGTTCTTTTTGTGTTCAGACGTTTTTAAGCTACCCTAAAGCTCCAAATTGCAGATCTATCTTCCTAAGGTATGGTTTCCACGTACAGTTGCAAACTTTACGTGCATGCAAGCTCTTAAGTGCCAAAACCAAGCTAAGGGAGGGGTTTTAGCCAAAGAGAAGGGCCAATGCTTGATAAATTCAATGACTTTATAACTCTAAGGACTTAGAGGAGTCCAAATCTGAAGTTGCAACTCCAGATTTTACCTAACACCCGGAATGCTTAACAAATATACTAAAAATGGCCTAAAACCCAAGAAAAAGGGGATCTAATGCTAGAATGATCAAGGAAACAACTTGTTACCATCAAATGGGTGCCCAAACGTTGTAGATGTTGGACCTACAATCTCCTTCCCGCTCCAAGTTTCTCAACCTTCAAACTCCTTCAACAAAATGAACTAAAAGGCCATGGATAACCTCAATGAGCGTTAATTTTGGTAAATTATGTTCATTTATCGATAACATGTTGATGGCAATTGGAATATCAATGTTCATTACATTGAAACAAATGTTAAATAAAATGTCATTGCTTATTTCACATCATCATTATTACTTGGTCAATCACCATTATGGATGTATGAACATATATACTTTTTCAACATTAATTACAATAAAATTAACAACTAAAAATAAATAATTAATATTTGGCAAATAGTTTCTTACAACACATCCAAAAACTACAAAATAGAACTGAAAAACGGTTCATAATGTCTTTGTGATGTTGTTGAAACTTATGAGATTAGTTCTTTGAAGGTCATACAAGTAAATAGAGAGGTTGGCAAAGTTTTTTCCTAATCACGATATGAACTCATTTTCTAATATTACAGGACATGTTTACGAAATCTTGGTTGTTAGTGAAAGAAAAGATGATGTGTAGGATATGTATTACAAAGATTATGAAATATGTATCAGAAATATATAAATACCAGGGCCGGTCCAAACATATATGAGGTCCGGCGCAAAAAAAGCAAAAAAGGTCCCTTAGGTCACCGGTCCAACCCTATATGTTGTTGTGTCATGTCGTGTTTGTGTTAGAAATCGACACGATAATAACACATAACGTCGTATTCGTGTTCATGTTCAAAAGTCATGTATATTTAGTAACATTATATGTTGTTTTATGATTATTTTTCTCGTGTTCTTCGTATTTAAATTAATTTTTTCACAAAAACTTATGTATGACATTATGCAAATAGTTACTTTTTGTTATTTTTGTCGTTCCACGTCTACTGTTAAACAACATATTGTGAAAATCTAATTTAAATAAATCTCCTCTTAACTCTTTAACTATTAAAAATCTTTCAATATGTTTTTCAGTTATATATATTTTTATTGATTAGCGTACCAAATTTAACATATATGAAATCATTGATTAGGTTGTTTAAAATAAAGGAAGACAAAGACAATAAATGAGAGACTCTTAAAAAAAAAAAATATGGTTTATTTTTTAACGGTAAAAGTGTAAAACAAATATAAATGATTTACATATAAAAATAATAGTTAACAAAAAAAAGAAAAAAAAAGTCTCACATTTGTGAATTCAACGGACTACAGTGTTTAAGAACTTTATTAGTTTGTCAACTACTAAACTAAAATTTGAATGTATTTTAAATAACTTGTGAGTAAAAAGAAAATTTGAATGTATTTTAAATAACTTGTGAGTAAAAAGATTCGAACTCCAGCCAATTGTTTACATATTTGCTAAATGCATTTCCATCTCATCAAAATCAAAGTTTGTGTGTCTATTTAAAATAAAATAGTTATATATTAAAATACCTGACAGAATTAATTTTGGGCCCTCCAAAAGTCGTGAGGCTCGGGGTGGTCGACCAACTTGCCCATCCTAACGTACAAAGACACTCCATAATGTATGTTTGGAATGTTTGTGATATACGATGGCATTCCAAAGTTTTAGGGCGTCAGTCCGAAATTGATTACGTTGGTCTCGAATGTATGTTATCAGATTCCGTAAAAACTTTACGTCAAATGTCACCATACTCACACCGGCTTCAGAGCGGTAGCATGGGGTGTTCCGGAGAAAATGGTTAGTTTCCGGAAAAAAGTTAAATTATTTTTATTATAAAGTGCCATTTATAAGGATTAATTTAATTATATCCCAACTTTTATCATATTTGTACAAAGTTAATAAGGATATTGTATCATTATTTATTTTGCAACCATGGTTACTTTATAAAGAAGCCATGTTTCAAAAGTAGAATTCTTTTCAGCCATCTTTTTCATTTTTGCTTCCGAGATCAATACTAGGGTTTTGCTGCACATTGTTGCTTCTTCTGATCGAGAAATCGAGAAATGGAAGCACTACCGTTGGGTTTCAGATTCCGGCCAACGGACGAGGAACTTATCAATTACTACCTCCGCCAGAAAATCAACGGCCACCATTCAGAGGTTCATATCATCCCTGAAGTCGATGTCTGCAAGCTAGAGCCTTGGGATTTACCCGGTTTCTCTCCTTCTCACCTTCCTATTAAATCTACTATGTGCTTACATGTCTGCATCTCTGTGTTTTTCTCTCGCATCAGCATAGTTTCTGTGATACGATTTCGTCTTTAGAAGTTTTAACTTTTTGTAATCGTTTTATATGCATAAAATTGACCACACGACCCCAAAATCTGGAATCTCGAATTTGTTCTTATCAATCATTAATGGTCAATTGCATCTATTCATGGAATATTAGTTAGGTGATAGTTAATAGTACTTGTCGTTTATCCACTTGAAATAGATTATAGATTTTTCAGATTTCGCTCTCGTAACTCCTCATCTCTTCTTAATTCCAACTAGACGAATCAATTTCTACTCTTAACATGTTCTATATTCTATACATCTACAGATCAATCAGTTATAAAGACGGATGATCCAGAGTGGTTTTTCTTTTGTCCTCGGGACAGAAAGTATCCAAATGGCCATCGATCAAATCGTGCCACAAATGCTGGTTACTGGAAAGCTACAGGAAAGGATAGAACGATAAAAACTCGTGGTCGATCAGATGCTAAGATAATCGGCATGAAGAAGACGCTAGTTTTCTACAGAGGTCGAGCTCCCAAAGGCGAGCGCACCCATTGGATTATGCATGAGTATCGTCCCACAGAAAAAGATCTCGATGGCACAAACCCTGGCCAGGTAATTGTTTCTGTTTTCCATTTTCAAAATTTCTATACGCATCTCTTGATTTCTCAGTTCATGTAATGCAGGTAGCATATGTTCTTTGTCGTTTGTTCAGAAAATCAGAAGAAATCATGGATCCCTCAAAGTATGATGAACCGGAACCAAGTAGTTTATCTCCTACACCACATAAATCATCTCCTGAAAATGCATCTTTTGATTTCCTACAACCACCATCACCACTCGATCTTCAAACAAATGGAATCGAGCCTGTTTGTTTTGAAAGCAGGGTTGCTGACGTGGACAAGATTCCAGAAATCGGAGCATACTTAGATTCAAGATTTGCAAATGATTTTGGTAGTGATGACAATGGGCTAGGTTTCCAAGATGGGACATGTGAACCAGATGTATCCCTTTCAGAATTGTTGTCACTCCTACAAAAGGGTAGTGAGTCATCATTTAAAGATCCATGTAGTCTGAAAAATGAAGAAATGGGAAGTGAAACATTTATGTCTGGACCATTTCAGACATCACATCATATATTTCCTGTTAATTCACATATGATAGACAATGGATATGATTTGCCCCAAAAACAGGTAACAAATGACTCATTCCATTCCATTCCTTTGTGATTCCATTCCATTATATCAATTTTAATTGAAGTTTTCATGTCTTTCAGATTTTAATGCCTCCAAGATCTTCTGAATCAACTAGTGGAACGAATGCTAGTGGGAGTGGGAGTGGGAGTGGTCAAACGGGTCGACCTGACATCAAGATCCGGACCCGTCAATCTCAAACGGATCCAAATCCGGAACATGTCATGGGGCAGGGGACTGCTTCTAGAAGAATCCGTCTGCAGATTGATTCTTCTTCTGGATCAAGCAGCCATGGTGATAGCTGTAGCAACGACCATGAGAATGAAGAAGAAACAAGTTCATCAGTATCTGAGGTAATTCCAAATCTTTCTCACCCATGTTTTGTCATAATGGAGGGGCATTATTGTCATTTCAACATTTTTTTTTAATGGAGGGGCATTATAGTCATTTCAACATTTTTTTAATAATGGAGGGGCATTATAGTCATTTCAACATTTTGGTTATACAGGTTTGTGACACTGGAGAAGACACTGGGATAACTTCAAATGCATACAAAACTGATCAAGGAGAAGATGAACGGCTGAGATCGAAGAAGAAACAAGAGGGGGGTGTTAGTGTTATTTCCAACATTCAAATCCAGCCGTTGATTTTGGTGAAGGCATACTGTGGTGGACATTTTCTGAGGTCTTCCTTGTTTAAAATAATCAGCGTATTTCTTGTTATATTTTTAATGGTGATTTCTTTAGGGGTTGCAGAATGCCCTATTTTCCTTCTTTGATTAGATCAAAGATGATGATAAAAATTTGTTTATATGCAAACTTAGGTTTCATTTCAGGTGTTATGTAATTGAGTTGAAATTCATGGGATTGGTTTGTGTAATGGTGTAATATTAGTTGCATGTATTGTTTCATGTGAAGTCAGGTAATTTGTAAAATTTTCGATCTTATTGGGCTTTTTTTATGGGCCCGGTCAAGAAGTTTAGTGGGGCCCGCTCGTTATAGTTTTGGCCTTTTGGGTTCTTAATTGATTTTTTTTATAACAAGTTTATAATATGTCATAATAAAATTGTTAACTACTTAAGCCTTTACATGGTCTAAACACTTTTTGTTTCCAACCTTCTAAATTATACTTTTAAATTACGTCTAAAGAAAAAGTGAATGAAACGAGTAATAAGAAGGGGAAAGGGCACACTTCCCGACCAGAAAGCAAAGTTCATATGATGTAGTGGAGAAATCTCCGATGCATGAGATGCAATCAAGTCGTGTCCTTTCTTTAATATAAGAATATATGAAACAATTTAAATATAAAATCGAAAGCGCATAAAGATTAGTGAGTAACCTAAGATACTACAAACCATATATAACATAACGGACCTATTTTAACCTTAGGCGATGCTATGAGCCAAATTATAGTTTTACAATCACTTTCTGTTATGTGCCAAATCATGTCTTTATTTGTAGAAGTGTTAGGAGCCATATTTTTGGTCTTCCATACCATTGCAAGGGTCCAAATCCTAGTTTTCGATGCAAATGTCAGGAGGCCAAACCCTGGTCTTTCATACAAATGACAGTGGCCAAACCTGATCTTTCATGTAAGAGTCACAAAGGCAACTACCATCCTAAATAGTATAGTGAAAAAACTCATCTAAACTATTCAACATCAGCTCAACAGCCACCTCCACAACAACACAACTACCCAGAGCGACCTTATGCCAAATGAAGATCATTCCTTAGCCAAATACTTAATTCTACAAAAGTTTGACCACAAGTCAAACCGGTCAAAAAGTCAATGAACAAAAGTTAATTCAGCTAGTCACACGCCGTGGTGAACTTTTGGCCACACCATGTCTGCTAAATAACAAAACAATCGCGATGAGTTCCGCCACCATGCCGTGGGCATTCCTTGGCCACACCGTGGTTTCCGTCTGAATGGCTTTTCTTTATTAAGGGCTTAATACAAAAACACCAAGGCTCATAACATCATATCAGGTCCTTAATAGCTTCATAATGGATAAAGTTTCCAACTCTATCCATTAGGATGGTCCAAACAACCAGGATCTTGACTTTAAGTCTCAAAGGGACCAAGAATGCATCTTTCTCAACTTAATCCATTAAGTCAAAGTCTCTAACCTTCAGATATTAATCAACATGGTGTCTAGATGGATAAAGTTTCCAACTTTATCCATAATAATGCCACAAACTTTCAAGATCTAAACTTTAATACACCAAAATGACCTAAAGGACTAAGATAACTTGCATGAATTAAAGGGAAGGTGAAAGATCATAACTTTCCTAGTTCATGAGGTATAAGAAGCATTCCAAACTGATCAAAAGATGTTGGAGTCCACCTAACTCCAAGATCACCCATAAAATGGATCAAAAGTGCCAAAAATCCCAAATGTCAAGATCTAAAGAATTAAAGAGCAACTTAGGAACTTTATACTCAAAATACTACAAAAATGAAGTGACTTTGATGGATCCAAACTTGAAACAACATTCCTTCCAAACAAAAGAACTTTCTTGATCTTCAAGCTTCATCAAAACACCACCAAAAGCATCCAAAAGAGGAGAGAAAAGAGGGGGGGGACTTAAATCATGAAAAGGGATGCTAGGGTTGCTCCTAAGGAGTTCTAGATGAGATGGAGGCTGAGAAAATGTCCTAAAATATGAATCCTTACCTTTAAATACGGTGAAAACCCTAAAAATCATGAAAAATCATGGGCTTAGGCCTACTCAACTTCCACTGAGTGGAAGAAAATTCTCCACTCTATGGTGATTGCCACCCCTTCGAAGACAATTCTCCGCTCCATGTCGATGAGTTTCCACCTAAATATATTCCAACTTCAAACAACCATAACTTCTTTGTTTCAAATCTATTTTCGGCGATCTGCATATGCACGTAGATGTATTGACAAGCCCACAATTATGTCTAGTTACTTTTGACTAAAAACATATATAACTAAAACTCATTAGTTCATGCAAGAAGTCTAAAATATCACATTACCATTTTACCCTTTAGTTCAAAGCACAAATCAAGGGCTTAGATCAATTAATCAACACTATCAACATCCAATAATTTCTAAACTTTTATTCCTTTATAGACCAAGAACTTTCCTTAAATACTGAAATAAGAAACATCCCCAAATTGGGTGTTACAACTCTCCCCTACTTAAATTGGATTTCGTCATCGAAATCCGTCTTGGTTAGAATCTCTGAAAACAAAACCAACACAATCCATATGCTCCCTCCAACCACTTTATAAAATTAAAGCATCCATAAAGAAAACTCGAGTGACTACTCAGAACCCTACTGATGCCAACAAACGACCCAACACTTGAAAACATTCAACTGCAACAACTACCTCTTTCTCCCTAAGTATAAGATCCGTCTCATAGTGAAAACCATTAAATTCTGTAAACTCTCAAAACTAGTACTACAACCAACTCCAACAATATACTTCCCAAAACTGGGAACCCATCAGTCTAAACTATAGAAACCATACCTAAGACTGATGATCATCCTTTGGTCATACCTACCCTTAGTCCGTAACTAGGATCGCCACCAAACCATGGAACATCCTAATCATGTATTTTAACAAATATCAAATACAAAATTTCTGCACAAACGACCTCAAATAAACACTTGACTTCCTACAAAGTCATCACTACCCACCGTTCTCACAAGCGTAATAATGGTCAGTCCAAGAATCTCACAATGCATCCAAATTCCTACATTAGCTCATGTATACATGTAACGCCCGTCGATCCGGGCTAGTCAATTTAGAGACGATAAACATCAAAAGTGACTTTTTTATGGAAGATTATTTAGAATGACTAATCTTAACTAAATTTTAGTATATGTTACAAGGGTTCCGTAAATATAAAGAACGCTGAAATCCGAGTTATAGCGAAGAAGTTATGACCTGTCGAAGTTTCGCGACAGAACCGGTACGAAACAACGCGACATAAATAGTGAATTTACGATGAAGTGATTTTTTAGCTGGAACAATCTAAATGATAATCAAAGGTCTCGTCGATAGTAGTTCAACGATAAAAAGACAGACGAAAACGGACGTCAGATGAAGAAGTTATGAGTTTATAACGGAGTTTTCTTGTCCCGGCCTACTAAAAATAAATATAATAAAAATTAAATTCAAAATTAGTCGACAGAGTCTAAACGAGAGTTGTAGAGCATAATCTCACCTTCGCGTCGATATAAATAACGTCAAAAACGGAGTTCATATGCGAAAGTTATGAATTTCTGAAGTTCGGGGCGTGAACCCCCAAAACTGTCAGAGACCACGACGTGAAAATAGTGTTCACAACGTGAAATGTCTTCTGATACCTCCTGGAATCTGCCAGACCCAACTTGCGATGACGCATAGTGACGATCAAGCCCATGGCGTGAAAATACTGTTCACGACGTGAAAATCGAGAAATCAGCCTCATAAATAGATTTGAAGGGGCAGCCGGCCAAGGTTGCTAATTCACCCTTCTCTCACCCATATTACCTCGATTTATGTGCAAAGAAGTACCCCCGAAGCCCCGGTAACATCACGAGACCCGAAGCGAATCCCGAAGCCTAAAGATCCCGAGAAGAAAAAGAGTTTCCACGCCGAAGGTCTACCTGCGAGCAGCCCGGTGTTTGAAGATATTATAGTTTCATCAAAGAATACTACTCGAAGAGCCGTAGTGCTGTCCAAACATCGTCTAATCAAGTGAGTGTGTAGTTACTTTCGTCTAACACATAGATATGAGGTATTTGCTATGAAATACGTGTTATGTGTTTATATATTGTTTGTTTATTTGAGATGGATGTTGGATGAATGTTTTATACAGGTTTGTATATGATTTAAACTATATATGTAATTTATATCTACAAATATGTTGAGTAGAACATGGGTAGATGAAATAGTTGGTGTGTGATGAAAGATGAGTTTAAGGATGAGACGTAAGATGATATAGATCATGAGATGAGGGTGACAGGTAAAAAATGAGTGAAACCTTTACCCAAACGATGACCCCGTCATTCAGCAGAGTAGGGATGACAACCACAGACGATTCTAGACAGTCCAGTGGAATGCTGGTAGGTTCATAACCTGTAGGTGTTGTGAACGATGTGTTCACCGGTGTACTCTAAAAACCCTAGAAGCTATAGAGTTAGTGCCTTATATAAATACAATGGTAGCTATGGATTTAGTACTATGTAGATGAGCCTTGGTAGCTATGGATTTAGTACTGTGTAGATGAACCTCAGGCAACAATGGACTTTGTGCCAATTCGTTAGGTCAATCCTTAGGAATGAATGAAGGAAAGATAGTTGATTCTTAGGGTAAAACCTTAAGAAATAAAGAAGATAATGGGGATGGGTAATTGGGTTGATTGTTTGATGATTAAATATAATAATTATACTATTATGGGTAGAAAAACCTATATGCTCACCAGGCTCCTATGCCTGACCCACTCAGTTTTCTTTGTATCACAGGTAGTGGCACAAGAACATAAGTTAGTTGACATGACGAGAGATTTTGGATGATAGATCAGTAGTTATAAATAGCTGTTGTAAGGTCTATTTTATACTGTTTTTGCTTTTAGTCTGTATCGGAACATGACATCCCGATATTTTATTATTTAATGTAAAGTACATTCTCTTTGAGAAATGTTTTGATAAAGTTTTATCATATCTTGTTTGGGAACAAATTCCGCAACTTTTTTGTTTAAAAGATTACTCTGATTTATAAAAGAAAGCATAAACAAATCGGTCGTTTCTGGCCGTGAAAAAGGGGATGTCACAATACAACCACCAAACAAATCCTTCAAGACGTTTACAACGAACTTTATGATCTGAAGTTTCAGAACCAATACCCAACATTGGTAACCAAACTCCTACTAAACAACCCATAAGAAAACGGGGGTCAACATATGCAAACATTCAACAAGCGACTTCTTATGCACAACCAATACTTCCA
The DNA here is from genome assembly GCF_002870075.4 of Lactuca sativa. Taxonomy (NCBI): domain Eukaryota; kingdom Viridiplantae; phylum Streptophyta; class Magnoliopsida; order Asterales; family Asteraceae; genus Lactuca; species Lactuca sativa. The sequence continues at coordinate 144,388,249 of NC_056628.2, forward strand.
ACAAACACACTCATACTATTCACATGATCCAAACCAGTTGGTCACTGAGCCTTCCGCCTCCCTAAATTTTTTAAGACCCAACCAAGCCAATAAGACTAACGATGCGAGACCTAAGAGTCTAAAAAAATGACTAATGTAACCCACCCATAAAATTCATATAATCACTGGTTCATGACACGATGTAATACCATTCAACCACATTGACCAAATGAATTCACATATTTGATCCGATGATGAAACATATACCCACACATTTCATCTAATGAACCTTGAGAGAAACTAACTCGTTACTCTTAACCTGAAGGCTCCGAGGTTGTGCCTGACAACCTGTGAATAGACTATCCAATACATCAATACAAATCTAATACCCCTCCCCCGAGCCTCAATGAACGCAAAAGTAAAAAACAATAATGAGTCAAATTCAACCCATGTGAATGCTATGATCCAACAACAAACTTATAGTCACTTCCGACCTATTTCAACTAACGGTCTCCTTTCATACCTAGTCATTGTTACGGGCCAAATCATAGTCGTACAATACTCCTACAAATTCTATAGGCTCCCCCATGGTCATTCAAAAAAAACTATACGATAACAAGCATGAACTAACACGAGTTGGACCCCTAGTCTGCTCGAACTCATCAGAAGTTTAGGTCATGATTCGAACCCCAAAGCCTTAATTAGAAACGTATAAGCAGAGACTCCCTCACACAACTCTCGACCAGATCCTAGACACTAACTCAATATAACGCCGCTACCAATGCTTCAATTCTATAGACGAGACAACCTTTAATTATCAGCATCTATTTCCTTGGTCACTACCTACTACTAGACAACATTTCCTTGCATAAGTTTCATCCTTGAAAACAACCTACATCTGCTTCCATCTAACCCTAAATATAAACCTCGAGACAACTTGTAATTATACGATCTTGCATCCTAAAGGAGTGACTCTCCCCTAATTAGAATTAGTTATGCCCTGATACTTCATGGCCATATAAAATTCAGGCCAATCAACACACCACACCACTTGGTCCTTAACAACGACAACTATCAATTGAGGGTACACATTCAAAAGAGACAAGATATACACAACACAAAACTTGATGAAAGATTGAGGCATCCATAACACTTTCAACTGATACAACTCAAAACCTTCGAACAATTTCAACTGATGACGATGAAGGATATAACCAACTATCGAAAATGGATTGGAAATTAATCCAATGGTTCAACCAACTATTGAACAAATCCCATTCGAAAAGTATACATACCCAACTTTGATCCTGGTTGCCAATCAACAACCACTCTTCCCCTTACTACATATAATGGTCTATACAACGAATTAACCAATCCCTCAACAACTGATACTCAACCTAAGTAGATCCATCACCTTTTAACCTAATCTTCAGTGTCCCTAAAAGGGACTATTGGCCCCTAACAAGGTCTTTTTCTAACAGTTTCCGATGTGAAGAGCAAACACACATCCCTGAAGACAAGAACCTAGCGGCAACTAACTCTGCACTTACAGTCTGACCAAACCATAAGTATTTCGTAACGATGAAGGATTTCGACGAATCCTTGAGAACACGATGAGAAACTTCCCAACTCTAAGAACTTTGATGGTAGCCCACCTTCCTTCTTTTATGCCGCAATAAAACTGAACCAAAAATCTAGCATACATGCAATGCAGATTGCTCGGACCCATTGATCCGAAACCATAAAATTTAAATCGGATGATGATCCTCCAAGCATAATACCCAATTCTACCCCACTTAGGCTCAAACCATCATGGAATCAAGTCTACTACATTAGAGCCTCTGACTGGCTCAAGTAGATATATACCAACCTTGACTCTTGGAATATATCATAGCATATGACGATCATTCGGATAATGAACAAATAATCATAAAGAAACCATGAACCTCAGAAACTCTCCCCAACACCATCTCCTTAATATTAGCGAAATCGATCATAATAACATTGGATTGACGACGCACCTTACAAACTGAACTTCGTGCAACTAAAACTTGGATTAGAAGAATTTATCCACAACCATATCCTCCTCTAAAGCTTCAAAAATCCCTTATAGATGCTCAAATAATAGCTCTTTCGAAATCAACATATCAATAGAACTATCCTCTCCGAGTCAGAAACATGTTGATACTCATCGGGTACGCCCGATCATCTAAAAAATATGTCAAATATCCAAATCATGACATGGTCTTCACCTAGGCCATCAAACCTAAGGAACAAACGAGTCTTGAAAATTCCTTGCTGAAAGACATAAATGATTCATCATGAGTCGAACGATACTCCCTTGTAGTAGAAAATGATGTAGAGAACACCCTCCCTTTCTTATATGTATCGATTGACACACATTTGATCTCTTCTGCTCGCAAACATGGGAGGATGAAAGAACATAACCCCATCGTAGAGAACGACGTCCCAATCCATCGACCAACCACCCATCCTCAGGTTGCAATCCTCGAGTCGATTATCACATACGCCTCCTACATGAGTCTATGAATCAAACTGGAACTGCCTTGAATAAGGTCTTTGACACCTTAAATCAACCGACTCTTACAGATCTGTACCCTTCAGATCCAAACTACCATGACCACTAAGGCCCGAACAAATACCAGAATCATCTTCATCATGGACAACCATAACTGAAAGACCGATAAACACATAAACATTGCAATGAATCATGGTGCCAAACCATGCTATTTAACCTCAACTAGCTCCTTAGAATCCCCATGATTTCCCTCGATTTAAGTACGGACCCTATGTTTCCAATAGTACGAGACCAATACTACCTTCCACACCTATTTGTACTTACCACAAGAATCATCCCGGATTCTCTAAGTCACTTCCCTATTACCATACTCATAGATCCTTATGCTAAACAGTGTACTAAGGTACTTCCTAGGCTCTCCTAGGATTCCACATCCTATATAAGCATGTTCTAACACTGTTCCTAATCTACTAGGAACCCTACCTCACCCCGCTCTCAACCACAAAAGAAACTTCTACCAATGTCAATTAACTATCTTATGAATACAATTACATGCAAAAAAGATTAAAAAAATTCTTACGACTAAATCCTTCCCTACAACTATTGGACTTAAACAAGAACTGCGTAGTAGAGCCAAATGAAGCAATCTAAAATTATCCAATCTTTGTGGCATACAACCTAATGTATTTTCTTAATAGTTAATTAGCATAAATATAGGCCTCACATAGCACACATCAAGCATCATTCGAGTAGTGAAACTGAATGGCAATAAGGCATCAAAAAGATTGGGTAATCCTCACACGAAATTCCTTAAGATCCTTAGTCTACTCGTTATCAGGCATCTCTACCGGTTCACATATCAGGCATAAATGAAATCTCTCCTAAGCAGACATTATTCAAGCATGAAACCTTGATCAGATCTATATTCTAACTTCTAGCATACATATCATACTATAATACATATAATATATCAACATGTATGGGTATTTTGGGAATCACTTACTTGAGCCTTATCTGATTCCATGCATCACACCACTTTGTTTATAAAAACCTTTTTAGAAAATAGTTTTATTCTAAGATAATTTATTAGTCCTCAGTTTGAGTTCAGACACACTGGGAAGTATGCCCAAATCCATTAAACCAAGGTTCTAATACCAACTTGTAATGTCCCAAATTTCGACAATTTTTTTTTTGAAAATAAAAGCATTTGTTTAAATTACAAATTCAAAGATCTATATAAAACCATTTGATTCAAAACATTTATCAAAGTATCGTCATAAAGTTATTAAGCATGGAAATCTCCAATGGATACAATGAAATCGAGCACACCCTTCCTTTAATATAAGAAAACCTAAAACAACTTAAACATAAAACTGTAAGCACAAAGCTTAGTGAGTTTCCTAACATACAACATACCATACATAAGATAATAGGTCTATATCAACCCCATGTGAATGCTATAGGCCAAATCATAAGCTTATAATCACTTCCTACCATAGGCCGAATTATGGTCTTTACTTGTACAAGTGCCAGTGGCCAAATCTTGTTTTTCCATACCATTTCTAGGGTCCGAATCCAGGTATTCCATGCAAATGCTTGGGGCCAAACCTTATTTCTTCATACAAATTCCAGGGGCCAAACCCTGGTCTTCTATGCAAGACTCACAAAGACAGCTAGCATCCTACATAGTATAGTGAGAAGACTCACCTGAACTACTCAACATCAGCTCAACAGCCACCTCCAAAACAACACAACTACCCAGAGCTACCTAATGCCAAACCAAGATCAATACTTATCTAAATACTAAATTCTAAACAAGTTTGAGCAAAAGTCAAACTACTCAAATAGTCAACGGACAAAGTCAACTCAATAGGTCACCACAACGTGGCTGCTAAACGACGAAATAATTGCGATGAGTCCTTCCACAATGAATTGGGCCTTCCTTGGCCATGCCTTGGTTTCAGTATGAAAGGGTTTCAACTTTATCCATAATAATCACTACTAGAATATAGAGCTTTAATGACACGCAAACCATGACACATAGTGATTTATGATACACAAAAGTGTGTGCCCTAAAATAATGTCATCTCCCCCAAAATTTTAAGGATATAGGACACACTTTTTTTATATGACCTAAAATTAGTGTCAGAACCAAAAAAATAGAAACACATAGAGCGCCCCTTATAAAAAGTGTGGCGTGTAAGTATGTCGCTTTATAATTCTTAAAATGAACGCACGAACTATTTATCTTATAAAAAAATCGCAAGGACCACTATCTAGGTCTTTTACAAAGGAGTGCTCTCTATAAAGTTTAGATTGATTTCAATGGCGGCGATCTTATCCTTCGTCACATCTGTAACGCCCGTAGATTAGGGCTAGTCAATTTAGAGACAATAAGCATCAAAAATGACTTTTTTATGGAAGATTATTTAGAAGGATTAATCTTAACCAAGTTGTAGTATATGTCTCAAGGTTTCCTAAAATATAAAGAACGCCGAAATCCGATTTATAACGAAGAAGTTATTGTTGGAATAGTGTCTAAGGCTGCAACTATATTGGGCAAGTACTTGACCCGGTTGTGCATGGTCCTTTTGGGTTGCCTTCACCATAGCAACTTGATGGGATGATTTATTGAGAGAGAGTAAATATTATAAAGAATAATATATGGTTATTTAATTAATATAAGTCATAGAATTAATTGGAATTAATTTGGTGACTTAAAGAGATTAATTAAATAAAGTGGTATAAACTGTCAATTGTTTGATAGTTAAACTTTAGACTGTAAATTCATTGGGATATACTTTGGACGGATTCTAAGAGCTTAGGGATAGCTAAAATCGTCCATATGAGTTATCTAGGAATGGATTTGGATAGCCTTAAGAGAAGATTATCCAATTAGGGTTTAGGTTGTAACCCTTAAGGAGTCTACAAGTATAAATAGACCCTATGGCATGGGGAATTCGACACTTGACCTAAAGTAAGGAACCTCTGGTCGAAATTCCTTCCCTCTCCTCTCTTTTAAATCATTCTTCTTGCTTTGGTGTTTGTAAGCCATTAGAGGAGTGACATTTGTGACTCTAGAAGCTCCAAGACCTCAAGATCAACAAGGAACTCAAAGGTATGATTCTAGATCTGTTTCAATGTTGTTATTTAACCTAATTAGTAATTAGAAGTCTTGGATTCAAATCATGTTTATTAGAAAGCCTAGATCCGAGCATTAGGGTTTTGCATGCGCACATAGGAAAGTTCTTATGGCTAAAACCCATCAGTGGTATCAGAGCCTAGCTTGGTTTTCTTTAAATTGTTGCTTGATTAACTGAAACAAACCTGCAAAATTCGATTTTTAGGTTTCTGAGTCACTGACTCGGCGAGTCCCCTTGTGCACTCGGCGAGTCCAGGCGTCAGGAATGACCAGATTCGGGATTTCTTTGTGATTATCTTATGGAAACTTACCTTAATCATAATAGATCAACCTAAATCCGATTTTATGATATATATGACTATTATCTTGATCTAATTAAAGATATTTATCATATAATAAAATATTTAATTTCCTTATATGATAATTAATTAATTATTTTGATTATTTTGATAATTATCTTAAAAGAAATCTTGAATAAATCAAATATAGATAATTAGGATATTAATTGTTAATTGGAATTATTTGTTATTTGATCCTCCATGTTTTAAATGTTTAAAACTTGCCCTCAAGTTTTGAAATTTATATTTGTGATTAAAAGCTTTAATTTAGACAACTTAAATTTCAAACCCTAGATTTTAAAAAGTTTTAAAATACAACCCTATACTAATATGATATTACTAGTATAATATATATATATATATATATATATATATATATATATATATGTATAACTAAATGCTAGTCTTACCGTTAGTAGGCATCATTCACGAAGCCAATCTATAAGGTGGGTATAAGGTTGCGGCCTATAAAATGGCGCTTAATGGGTGTACACTCACACCCACCGCTTGCTTGATTGGTGGAGTGTCGTTAGCCGAACGGGTAGGATAGGGAAACCTCATCCTCTCATTAAAAGTATAATAAGAAATACAAAGTAACTACACATATTTTTAAAATTTCCCAATCCTAGTTACTTTAGGAAAAGTGAATTGATGCAATCCCATGAAATTACACTTTGCACCTTGCTGAGATGTTAGTGGAGCGTGTGTGGTTTACCGGCACACTAATTGGTTCTAAGCGAAGGTGGCAAAGGGTGATTCATTGTTTATCATAGTTCGATGGAGCGTGTGTGGTTTACCGGCACATCGAATAGGTGATCGTTACAATGAAGGCACCATGTGAATTTGCATGGTAATTCACACCCGCTTTGTGATCCTCGGCATCCCAGTCACAAACGAGAGGGGCATATCGAGATTTAAACATGCCATTGAATAGTTTCAATGAATCTCATCCGAACCTAGGAATTCTCAAAAACACTCAGGACTAATAGTTTAGGTTTTTGTGATGGAGAATTAGTGAATCGTCATTCACTTACCTTCAATTTATTTGCATGTTAGATTACGGCATCCCTTTTCTAATATGTAAATGTTATTGTTGGATCCTAGCCCTAATTTTCTTATTGGGTGATAATTAGGGATTCTTATTCTAATCTATCTTTGTCCTTTTTTTTTCTAATCGTAGATGTCAAACGCTAACAACGCTGCTGCTAGTTCTTTCACGTTGATGAGCCTTTGCCAAAAGGTCACCTTCGATGGAACGAACTTTAGCGAATGGATAAGATACATTCGCACCATTGCTCGCTATGAGGACAAGGAGTATGTCCTTGATGAGAAGCTCGAGAAAATCAACACCGAAATCGCTACTCCAGCCGAAATCACCGCCTTTGAAACTCATGAGCGAGATGCAACGAAGGTACATTGCATCATGATTGCTACCATGAACTTCGAATTCAAAAAGTCCTACGAGGACATGTACCCGTACGAGATGCACCAAGACTTATTGGAGAGGTACCACCAAAACGCGAGACAAGAGCGGTATGAGATTTTCACTAACATGATTTCCACGAAGATGGGTCATGGAGAATCTCTTACCGTGCACTTGCAAAAGATGCAAAGGTATGTTGACCGCCTTCGCAAGTTAAATGTTGACTTCGGTGAAGACTTGGCGATCGACATGGTGCTTCACTCTTTGCCTCCGATGTACAACCAATTTAGGATGACCTACCACATGAACAAAGAAGAGGTCACCCTAAGCAAGCTCCAAGGTCTCTTGAGGGTTGCTGAGAGCAACTTCAAGGACAAGTCTGTTGCACCTACTCCCAATCCGTACGATGTTCCTGTCTTGGCTATTGGTCAAGGAAAGGGAAAGAAGAGGAAAGCTTCATCAAAGAACTATCGCAAGGTGAAAGCCCGAGATGGTGCCTCTTCTAGTGGGACCAAAGTTGATCCCGCTAAGCCCTGTCCTAACCCGAAGGAGGCAGAGTGCCACCACTGCCACAAGATAGGACATTGGAAGAGAAGCTGCCCAGAGTACCTGCAAGCAATCAAAGAAGGAAAGATCAAGCCATCTTTCGCAGGTATATACACAATCAAATCTAACGATTCTAATCATGCTATTTCTTGGGTTCTTGATACCGGTTGTGGTTATCACATTTGTTCTAATGTGCAGGGACTAAGAAGAAGTAGGGATGTGGAGCAAGGAAGGATCAATCTAATCATGGGGAATAGAAGATCGTCGCCTGTGACCAAGATTGGAGTGTATTCTTTAGTGCTTAGGAATAGTTTGGTTTTAGATTTGAGCAATTGTTGCTATTCGCCAGAAATGGCTAGAAACATCATTTCATTTCATGGTTTATATAGACAAGGATTTAGATTTTCTTTTAATAATGAGAATGGTTCTATTTTAGCTTATCTAAATGGTGTCTTTTACTTTGAAGCTATACCATGTAATGGAATATATGAAACCGTTATGATTGTTGATAACTTAGGAAATGATGTTTTGAATATTGATTCTTCCACTATCATGGATAAAGCATCCTTGTGGCATTGTCGTCTTGGACATGTCAACAAGAAACGCATAGCCCAACTCCAAAAGGATGGAGTGTTGGAGTCATTCGACCTTAGGGAAGATGACACATGCGAGTCTTGTTTACTTGGAAAGATGACTAAGTCACCCTTCACGAGTACATGTGAGAGGGGCGAGGGTCTATTGGACCTAATACATACCGATGTATCTGGACCATTTAGATCAACCACGAAGGATGGGAACCGCTTCTATGTGACTTTTACCGATGACTATAGTAGATATGGGTATATCTACTTAATCAAGCAAAAGTCAGACACCTTTGAAAAGTTCAAAGAGTTCAAGAATGAAGTGGAGAATCAATTGGGCAGGAAAATCAAGATGCTTCGATCCGATCGAGGAGGAGAGTACCTAAGTCTTGAATTCCACGATTATCTCAAAGAGTGTGGAATAGTTTCACAATTGACGCCTCCTAGGACACTGCAGTTGAATGGTGTGGCAGAAAGGCATAATCGAACCTTATTGGATATGGTTCGCTCTATGATGAGTCGTGCTTCACTACCTATCTCTTTTTGGGGGTATGCCTTAGAGACTGCCGCCCATATCCTTAACCGAGTCCCTACTAAGAAGGTTGCCAAAACACCTCACGAGATGTGGACAGGGAAAGCTCCCTCGTTGGCACATATCAAGGTTTGGGGTTGCGAGGCTTTCGTAAGACGAGACACTCACGACAAGCTTGAACCTCGAAGTGAGCGATGTATTTTCATCGGCTACCCGCAAACATCCTTTGGATATCTCTTCTATAGACCGAAGGACAATGTTGTCTTCGTTGCGAGGAGAGGAGTTTTCCGAGAGCGAGAACTCATAAGCCAAGGAGACAGTGGGAGGCAAATCGAACTTGAAGATATTCAAGAATCGATAGATGAAGGAACCTCTACCGCTGGCACTCAACCCGAGGAGGAAACTCCGGTTGAACCAATTGACGAATCCTTACCTCTTAGACGTTCCGATAGAGTTAGAGTTCATCCCCAGTTTTATGGCCTTCATATTACTACCGAAGGGGACACGTATATTAGTGATAGTACACTAATAAATCTTGATGAACCTAATAGCTATAAGGAAGCCATAGTAGGCCCGGAGTCTGAAAAATGGAAAGAGGCAATGGATAGCGAGATCCAATCCATGTATGATAACCAAGTTTGGAATTTGGTTGATTACGTGCCCGGACGTAAGACCGTTGGGTGCAAATGGATCTTCAAGAAGAAGACCGACGTGGATGGAAACGTACACACATATAAAGCGCGATTGGTCGCGAAGGGCTTTACTCAAACTCCCGGAGTTGACTATGATGAGACCTTCTCACCAGTTGCGAAGATTAAATCTATTAGAGTGATGCTAGCAATTGCCGCATTTCATGATTATGAGATTTGGCAAATGGATGTCAAGACCGCTTTCCTTAACGGAAAGTTGGCTGAGGATGTTTACATGGCTCAGCCAGAGGGGTTTGTGGATCCGAAGCATCCGGATAGAGTGTGTAAGCTTGAGAAGTCCATTTATGGACTTAAGCAAGCGTCTCGCAGATGGAATCTTTGCTTCGATGAGAAAGTCAAAGAGTTTGGATTTGTACGAAGCGAAGACGAATCTTGTGTATATGTCAAAGCCAGTGGGAGTATAGTAAGCTTCCTCGTTCTATAGTCGATGATATATTACTCATAGGAAACGACATCCCGACTCTGCAGGAGGTTAAGTCTTGGCTCGGGAAGTGCTTCGCTATGAAGGACCTCGGAGAGGCTTCTTACATTTTGGGAATAAGGATAGTAAGAGAGAGAAGTAAGAGACTAATTGGACTTAGTCAGAATACTTACTTAGAGAAGGTACTAAAACGTTTTAGTATGGAAAACTCAAAGAAGGGAGAACTACCGATACAAAGTAATGCCAAATTGAGTAAGACTCAAAGTCCGAGTACTGAAGCTGAGATAGCGGAAATGAGCCGAGTACCATACGCTTCCGCAGTTGGCTCAATCATGTACGCTATGACTTGTACTCGCCTTGATGTAACCTTCGCTTTGAGCATGGTTAGCAGATATCAAGGGAATCCTGGCAAAGCACATTGGATTGCGGTGAAAAAACATCCTTAAGTACCTTCGGAGGACGAAGGAATGGTTCTTAGTCTTCGGAGGGAGTGATGACTTGAAGGTGCGAGGGTATAGTGACGCCAGCTTTCAGACCGACAGGGACAACTACCGTTCGCAGTCGGGCTGGGTCTTTACCCTAAATGGAGGAGCAGTGACATGGAAGAGTTCCAAACAAGAAACCGTAGCTGATTCAACGTGCGAATCAGAGTACATTGCAGCGAGCGAAGCGTCGAAGGAGGCAATATGGCTAAAGAACTTCATCGGTGATCTTGGAGTTGTACCTGCCATAAAGGAGCCAATGGAGATTTTCTGTGATAACGAAGGTGCGGTTGCCTTGACCAAGGAACCGAGGGATCATGGTAGATCAAGACATATCGACAGAAAGTATCACTTCATTAGACATCGTGTAGAAGAAGGACAACTCGTATAAAGAGGATATCATCAGAAGATAACCCAGCAGATCCGCTTACGAAGGGACTGAGTAGGGTTAAGCACTTGCAGCATGCTAGGAGTATTGGGCTGAAGGATGATATTAGCATAGATTAGATAGTATTAGAAACGTATAATAGATAAATGTAATTAACATTTGATGATTAAATAAAGGAGTTTTATTCATGAGTAATGTTACTATCTTATGTTAATTGTTTAGCTATTGTTTCACTTTGCATGTTTTGACTTCCAGAATAATTGAGTTTATTAGGAATAATCGAATTGTTCAAATGGTCCACAATCGTTCATATGTTGGGAGTAGATATGAATGAAGATTGTCATGAACTGGTGTGTAGAATGTCTAAATGGTGTTAGACATAGCAAAAGATTGCTGCAACGTTCATGAGTGCTTATGAACTAAGTTTTGAGCATTGGAACAAACCCGCACTTGCTGGAATCACCTTATGGAATACGATATAAAAGGTGATCGCAAGATGATAATATCATATAGTCTTAAAACCTAGATATATGGTTTATTATTTGTTAATTGATTGTACATTGATAATACGAAAACGCATCAGTAACTTGGTGTTGTAAAACGTATTGTTGTGTATAGTTGGTTAATGAATAAGTAAATGCATATAAGTCGAAGTTTATTTGTAACTTTTCTCTAAGAGGGTAAAAGCGATATCTTGGCCGCTCGATGATTTGATTTGACTTATGTGCCGGGCCCGGTCAGAACTGAATTGATGTGTTCGATTAAGTTCTATGTCAAATAAATCAGAGATCGAGAAACCTAAATGCTTGACTAACCATTCCATAGGATTGTCAGCATGATATCTAACAGAGGACTGTACGTTCCCTTATCTAAAGGACAAGATTGATTAGATCAGAGTTGACAGCGTCTTTGAGAGCTACGATTGCAAACCGAATTGTACTTGTATAGTTACTAGACTTATCCAAGTGGGAGACTGTTGGAATAGTGTCTAAGGCTGCAACTATATTGGGCAAGTACTTGACCCGGTTGTGCATGGTCCTTTTGGGTTGCCTTCACCATAGCAACTTGATGGGATGATTTATTGAGAGAGAGTAAATATTATAAAGAATAATATATGGTTATTTAATTAATATAAGTCATAGATTTAATTGGAATTAATTTGGTGACTTAAAGAGATTAATTAAATAAAGGGGTATAAACTGTCAATTGTTTGATAGTTAAACTTTAGACTGTAAATCCATTGGGATATACTTTGGACGGATTCTAAGAGCTTAGGGATAGCTAAAATCGTCCATATGAGTTATCTAGGAATGGATTTGGATAGCCTTAAGAGAAGATTATCCAATTAGGGTTTAGGTTGTAACCCTTAAGGAGTCTACAAGTATAAATAGACCCTATGGCATGGGGAATTCGACACTTGACCTAAAGTAAGGAACCTCTGGTCGAAATTCCTTCCCTCTCCTCTCTCTTAAATCATTCTTCTTGCTTTGGTGTTTGTAAGCCATTAGAGGAGTGACATTTGTGACTCTAGAAGCTCCAAGACCTCAAGATCAACAAGGAACTCAAAGGTATGATTCTAGATCGGTTTCAATGTTGTTATTTAACCTAATTAGTAATTAGAAGTCTTGGATTCAAAGCATGTTTATTAGAAAGCCTAGATCCGAGCATTAGGGTTTTGCATGCGCACATAGGAAAGTTCTTATGGCTAAAACCCATCAGTTATGACCTGTCGAAGTTTCGCGACAGAACCGGCACGACACAGCGCGACGTAAATAGTGAATTTACATTAGAGAGATATTTATGCAAAACAATCTAAATGAGAATTGAATATCTCATCGATAGTAGTGCAACGACGGAAAGACGGACGAAAACGGACGTCAGACGAAGGAGTTATGAGTTTATAACGGAGTTTTCCTGTCCCGGCCTACTAAAAATAATATATAAGTAATATAATTATAATATATTAAAAATAAAGTCAAAATTAGCCAATGGAGTCTAAACGAGAGTTGTAGACCATAATCTCACCTTCGCGTCGATATAAAGAACGTTGAAAACGGAGTTCGTATGCGAAAGTTATGAATTTCTGAAGTTCAGGGCGCGAACCCCAAAGCTGTGTTAGAGTCAACGACGTGGCAAGCAGTGCCACGATGTGGCAAGTCTCCTGACACCTCTGGGAGTCCCCCAGAAGAAAATTGAGATGACGTACGCAGTGACGACCAAGCCCACGACGTGGAAAAAGGGTGCCACGACATGGCAAGGGCCAAATTTGCCCTATAAATAGATTTGAAGGGCCAACCGTTTAGGGTTGCTATTTTCTCTTCTCTCGCCCGTTTTACCTCGATTTATGTGCATGAAATATCCCGAAGCCCCGGTATCAACCCCGAGACCCGAAGCAAGTTTTGAAGCCCGAAGATCCCGAGAAGAAAAGAGTTTCCAAGCCGAAGCTCTGTTCGCGAGAAACCTGGTGTGTGAAGTGATCCCGGTTTCACCGAAGAATATCTACTCTTAGAGCCGTAGTGCTGTCCGATCATCTTCTGATCAAGTGAGTGTGTGGTCACTTTCATCTTACGCATAGATATGAAGTATTTTATAAAATACGTGCTATGTGTATATATATTGTTGTTTATATGTGTGAGTGTATAGTCCCTTTCATAACACGATTTTATACAAGTATTGTGTGAATGTATTAAGTATATGTTTTGGGTGAGTATGTGATCACTTTCTTCTAACATATATATATATATATATATATATATATATATATATATATATATATATTAAGTATTTGCTATGAAATACGTACTATGTGTTTATATATTGTTGTTTATTTGAGATGAATGTGGAATGGATGTTTTATATAGGTGTTAAATGAGTTAATCTATAAATGTATTTTATATCTACAAATCTATTGGTTAAAACATGGGTATATGAATTAGATGACGTGTGATGATAATTAGGTGATGAGAAATAGGTGATGAGAGATAGGTGAGGATAGAAATGTGAGGATAATTAGGTGATGATAGATAGGTTATGAATTACCAGTCCAGGCGATGTAGTGGCTGCGTATTCATGCGATGATAGTCTAACCCTTATTATGAATTATGATTCCAGGTGATGTTGTGGCTACGTATTCATGCGATGATAGACTAACCCTTATTATGAATTACCAGTCCAGGAGATGTTGTGGCTGCGTATTCATGCGATGATAGTCTAACCCTTATTATGAATTACCAGTCCAGGCGATGTTGTGGCTGCGTATTCATGCGATGATAGTCTAACCCTTACTATGAATTACTAGTCCAGGCGATGTTGTGGCTACGTATTCATGCGATGATCCTTAGGAACAAACATATAAGGAAATGTGATGTAAGGAGATGAGAGGTAAATACGATGTATGAGTTGACCCTTAGGATAATTCCTTAGGGAAGGTACTTAAGAATAAACGAAGATAATGGGGATGGGTAATTGGATTGATTGTTTGATGATTGAATATAATAATTATATTATTGTGGGTTGAAAACCCTATATGCTCACCAGGCTCCCAAGCCTGACCCACTCAGTTTTCTTTGCATTACATGTAATGACACAAGGGTATAAGTCGGTGGTCTTGACGAGAGAATTTGGCTTATAGATCAGTAGTTATAAATAACTGTTGTAAGGTCTATTTTATATTGTTTATGCTTTTGGTCTGTATCGGAACATGGCATCCCGATGCTTTATTATTTAATGAAAATACATTCTCTTTGAGAAATGTTTTGATAAATGGTTATCATATTTTGTTTTTGGGACAATTTCCGCGATTGTTTTCCTTAAAAAGGATTACTCTGATTTTAAAACAAAGCATAAAAAAATCGGTCTTTTTCTGGCCGCGAAATTAGGGATGTCACAGTTGGTATCAGAGCATTAGTTTAAGCGAACTAGGAATTTGTAGGATTTCTAGACTTAAACTTAGGATGCTAAGTAATGATTGTGAGGAGTGTGTCCAAAATATGTTAGGTAGTACACCTAAATTGACACGAGCACTAGTATATTTTAGGAATGATGCCTAAAATGCTTTTATGTGCTAAATGTTATATGTTTTCCATATATGCTATTATTTGTTCGGATCTATGGTCTGTTGCCGACCGGATCTGGAGACCTAATGTGTTTAGGATTCTAAACATTTGATACGATATTAGAACTAGCATGTAAACGTTTCGGAGTGATAAGGAGATTTATACGTCTATCGTAAATAAAGCTTTCTTATCTTAAATTCTCGCTCAGTACACTGAACGTCTGCTTGGGTATACAAGAGGTCATGGTGAAGACCAGTAGAAAATTGAGTAAATGGAGGAAATGAAAAGGGCTTATGATAGTGAATGACACCTATCGGAAGATATCGTAAGAGTGGTGTCTTGCCTTTAGTTTATGTTTGATAAAATAATGGAACGTTTAGAGGAGTACGGTACGTCTGAAGTACACCTTCGATTGGCAGGACGATGGAACGATTGGTGTAGTTCTTGAAGTTGTCCCATCGTCTGGTATTTCCATCACCAATTGAGTTGAAGTAAAGTGGATGATTGAAGATACACATGGAAGAAGTCCTAGTAGAGTCTAGGAAAATTTGTATGATTAATTGGACACATTCGTATGTGTTTAACTGTTTTGTGATTTTTAGGACTTGGGGACTGAGAGACAATACTTGGGACGAGTATGAGTAGGACTCACGCTTGGATCAGGGAAGGTCACAAGGTTACCAAGAAGCTAGTGATTTGGTCTCGTTTTAGTCAAGAATGTCGTTACCATTGTTTCGGTAATGACTAAAAAGATGACTGATATTTTGATCCTAGTGGTCATATCAAATTGAGTCCACTACTAGAAAAACAGCATTTTACGATGCTCATTGCGCACCGTAAAAGGCTCAGACGATGCGCAAATGTGCGTCAAGGAAGGTCCTGTCATAAAGAGAGACGACGCGCATTTACGACGCTCATTTACGACGCGCGTTTACGACACACAATGCGTATCAAGGAAGGCCCTGTGATAAAGGAAGACGACACGCATTCGCGTGTCGTAACCTTACGACGCGCGTGTTAATGACACGCAATGCGTGTCAAGAAAGCCCCTATCAAGAAAGGTCATGTCATAAATGAAGATGACACACATTTTTGCGTATCGTAAATTTAAATGTTTTAAAAAAATAAATTTATATATTTATTAGTTTTTAAATTAAATTTGCATTTAATTTCTTATAATAGAAATAAAATACCATATATAAAAAATACAATCCATTGCATAATATAAAATAAAATTTCATACTCAAAAAATAAAATAAATTGCACAAATTATAATGTCATACAAAGAATCATTCAAATGTTAAACAAAAATAATACATTGCTAAAATGTGTTATACATTCCTATAAAACTAAAAAATAATCGTACAACTCTGTTTCTTACCGAAAAGGAATGCCAAACATGATTACAAGTCTCCCTTAATCTTGATTACTCACTTGCTTAAGTAGAATGCTGTTGTTGAAAAGGTTACCTAGCAACAGAAAAAAAAACACAACACCTCTCCCACAATCACAACATCATTTACAGAAAAGGGTTGTCAATTACTTTCATCATCACAACCCGTTTTTTATTAAATAAAAAACGAAAGATTAATTAATCACTTACAAAAAAGTTTTGATACTCAAACAAATCTGCCCATTGAGATTCAGCCTGCCCGATTTCATTAGAACACAAACACAATCTGGACAAGAATTACTCTCACTGCCCTCAAAAAACCCTGAAGTGACAAAAATGTTCCAAAATTATTCAAAAATATCATATTTTCTCAAAATGAGGTTTTCCACATTAACCAACACCTAACATTTTCTCAAAAATATTATTTAAACATCATTTACATTTTTTCTTTTTAAAAAAGAAAAAACATAAGGTACCTCAGTTAAACTCAAAACTTTAGTTGGAATCTCATCAGGTAATCTAGGTAATCCGGGAAGATTAAACCCTCCAACTTGTAAGGCCATTTTCGACAAATAAAAACATGAAGTTTCAAAGCATTGAAAGTACAATAATAATAATAATAATTAATAATAATAATAAACTCTGTAGTACCTGGATAGCTATATGTTGTTAAGCCTGGGCCATAATGGTCTCCTGTTCAGATTTCATCTGCCCGCTGCAGTAAAATAAAGAGCACCAAAAACATCAGATTTATCATAAACTTGTTCATAATAATAAAGCCCGCATGGATTGAGAAAAATTGAAATTAATAATAATAATAATAATAATAATAATAAAAATAATAAAGGATATTTTAAATAAAAACCTGATGGTTGCACCTGGCATTGATCTATTAGAACCTTAGTCTTTGGTCTCAGGTTTGCATCAAACCTGAATCCAAAATAAGTGATAGAAAAGCAAAATCTCAGGTATCGGTAACTATACACGTAAAAACACAACTGATAAAATATCATCTTGTTTATAAATAGAATGAGCTTGTAAATATTTGTATGTAAAGTTGGTTTATACTTCACTTCTTGTAGATTGGTAACAGGAGGGCATATACCTACAAAATCATTGTTTTAAAGGTCAAAATACCATTAAATGTTTGAAAGACCTCAACATTGAAGAACCTTCTACTTAACTCTTAGTTGGCTCATTTAGCCTTCAAATTGTGGTCCTAACTGTAACAACACTTGCAGTAATATAATCTTTCATACACAAACAAACAAAAAATATATATAAGTAAATTAAAAATATTAAAATATCAGAAGAAAATTTAAAAATTAAATATTATTACTTCAATGTGTATGGACCCCCTGCTTTCACTTTCCCACAGTCCTTGCAACTCCAGATTCCAATCTCCCTCTGTTGGTGACTCCATTGATTCCCACTGCCACTGCCAAGTGTTAGCAGCTTCTCCACGTGTTCGAATACAACATAGAGCCATTTTACATCTTGGATTATTTCCATATCACCCGGTAGCTTGTTCGCTGCCAATGTAATAAGTCAGATTAAAAAAATGACTATTTTACCCTTGTGTCTAAAAATTGTAATTGAGACATTACACATACCTTGTAAAGGCTTCAATGCAGAAGCAATGGTGAAGTATAATTGGTCGATTTTTATTGTCATGTTCTTTAACCCACCAAATCTAGTCTGGTTAAGAGTGTCAGCTGCAGCTCTGAAAGCAGTACACACCATTTGCTCTAGTAATTGATGTGGTCTTACTGTTTACAAATTTTGAACACCTCTTATTTTTCTTGACCCACCCATCGATAGATACAAACGGTAATACTGCCATGAGAACAATATATAACTGATTATTATAACTTGATATATCTACAAGATGCATGAATGGAAAGATGTTGACAAAACGGTTATAATTATATACGCAAAAATAAAAACTTTACCAGCCAGCAACCATACCAATGAACTGGATCAACAGGCTCCGTAGTTACAGGCATAGGAGCTACTGAATTATTCATTATCAGACAAAGATCAAGAAGAAATTTAGGTTTCAAACCAAAACGGAAGACCAGCAGATTATGCCTAGGCTCTGTTTTTACAACGAAATAGTCACAATTGAATCAGTGGTCAGAGAAATATAATAAAATCATCAACAAAAATGCATATGAAGAGGAACCAAAGATAGTTTTATAAAAAGAACACCAATGTTTACACAAACAAAACTAAACAAGTTTTACAGCACAAATCACTTTAGAACACACATCAGTAAACGACAAGACTTAGAAATATATTAACTTACACTCAGTGTTTCCAGGAAAGAATCTATAATCTACAAAACAAAAAGTTAAACATAGACCACCTGGGTAAAGAGACTTACTTATGCCCTTAGTTTCAGTGCTTATCTGGAATTGAAAAAAATAATAATAAAAAGAAATCGCCAACATTTTCACCACTACAAATACAAGTTGCTTTAAATTATTGTATTATTTGTTGTATTAAATTGAAATCCAGTACTATTTAACACAAAAAGGATTTTGCAATGTTAATGCTTTGTTTTTATTGTTGGGCAGCAATATATATATATATATATATATATATATATATATATATATATATATATATATATATATATATATATATAGCCAAAGCAGTAGACATCGAATGAACAACATTAGTCTTGAATGGAAGTACAACAGAAGTTCCCCTGATTTGCTCATATTGTGTGTAAACTAGGAAACACCAAGACACCAAATTGCCAAACACAACCCATGATATCAATGGCTCAAGTCACCCTATGCCTAGGATAGCCCTAACCTGCTGTATATTTTGTGAAGCTAAACTCCATTGAAGTTTTGAAATCGACTGTTGGAACACCCAACCTCTTCTAGACTGAACAACTGAATCACATACACACTTCTTCACCTGAGGAATTCTATAACTCCCAACAACATAGAAATATGTGCAGACATGACAAAATTATTAATGGCTTTATTAACAATAGTTGATTTGTTGTGATTCCTATAGTTGCATAATATCTACACTGCGACAGTTTTGTGGATTACCCACCTCTTCGGGAAGGTATACATGCTCATTACTTATTTTTGTATTTTCAAATGGGATCCTTCTCCCTCTCCCTCTGGTAATTTCCTCTTCAAACCCGATCCTTCTGATTTAATAAAACATAAGACTATCAGTCTATAACCTCAACAATAAAAAAATAACAAATTATTATTAAAAAAAAGATTCTTTGTGTCCTCAACAATTATTTCAGGTTTAAAGACTTTGGAACGTGCAAAAACAAAGAAAATAGAACTTCACCATACCTATAACTCATGCCAAGTTGCCAACAACGATCTACCTTTATTGATTCGATCAATGCCTTTTCCTTAATATATTGACCTACGAGAGCAATTTACAAGCAAACAAACATAAAATTATCTTCAAAAATGATAAGAATTTGCTAAAAGACAGAAAACAATGAACTGGATCAGTTCAAATACAATTTAAGTTCACAAATTGTTTTCAGAAAACAAAAATCAATTTACGTTCACAAATTCTTCCTACTGACTTGAGAAACTTTTCAGGATCCTGTATGTGAAGGACTACAACCAGAAACATCGATAACAAGAGAGCACCTCGATCTAAAAATTGTAAGAGAGAGAGAGAGAGAGAGAGAGAGAGAGAGAGAGCATTCAAAAGGAATTAACATGGGAGTTTATTAGAGCGAGAGAGATGAGAGATGAGAGAGGAAGAGAGAAATGGAGGGGAAGAGTAGCTGCAACCCGTAAAATTTACCTTCACTGTGTCTTCGGTTGTGTTGTTGAAGTAGGCCCAGTAAATTACGTAGTCAATCCAACTTCCTTCCACACAATCTTCTTTTCTCAATCCCAAGTCCGGGAAGTTTTTGGTCATTAGAGCAAACCATCTTCTCCCCAAATCACTCCAAACCCTAACCCCTAATTCACTAATCCAACAGTGGGATTAATTTTGTATTTACGGGAAGATAGAAAGGAAGAAGATGAATACGAAAGTAAATACGCTAGAGCAGTCAACCATGTTATGTAATTGCTTCACTGTTGGGCCCCATCGTGAGTTGCAGCAGGGCGTTGTCAACGTGAAGAGTCGCAGACCCCCAATCGCCGGTTCTATGAAAGATTTTGTGAGGGACAAGAAGTGGTGATAGAAACTAGGGTTTTTGTGGGAGACAGAAAAGCAATATAAGAAGCGAGCCTGATTCTTTGGTTGCCGATTTTATTATATGGAGCACGAAGAAGATAACGACGGGGGAGAAGAAGATAGATCCGACGAAGGTAAAAAATATGGAGCAAGGAAGAAGGAACGTGAATGGCCAGTGGTTGTGTCTAGGGTTAGAGAGAGAGAGAGAGAGAGAGGAGGGAGAGAATGGCTCTGTGTGAGAGATAAGGTGACCCATAGGATCAGAGTGAGAAGCGGGGTATTCAAAATTTTAGAATTTTAGATCCCTCTTTAAAAACGCGCGTTTAGTTAAAAAATATAAAGCGACAATAAGCATCAAAAAATGACTTTTTGATGGAAGATTATTTAGAAGGATTAATCTTAACCAAGTTGTAGTATATGTCTCAAGGTTTCCGAAAATATAAAGAACGCCGAAATCCGAGTTATAACGAAGAAGTTATGACCAGTCGAAGTTTCGCGACAGAACCGACACGACACAGCGCGACGTAAATAGTGAATTTACATTAGAGAGATATTTATCCAAAACAATCTAAATGAAAATTGAATATCTCATTGATAGTAGTGCAACGACGGAAAGACGGACGAAAACGGACGTCAGACGAAGGAGTTATGAGTTTATAACGGAGTTTTCTTGTCCCGACCTACTAAAAATAATATATAAGTAATATAATTATAATATATTAAAAATAAAGTCAAAATTAGCCAGTGTAGTCTAAATGAGAGCTGTAGAGCATAATCTCACCTTCGCGTCGATATAAAGAACGTCGAAAACACAGTTCGTATGCGAAAGTTATGAATTTCTGAAGTTCGGGGCGCGAACCCCAAAGCTATGTCAGAGACCACGACTGTAACATCCAAAATTTCAAAATAATTAAAACTTTTCAAAACCACTCATTTTAATAACGTTGTTACAAAAAGGTTTTCAATACATTATTTAACAGAGTATCTTCCCCAGGTTCATATCATAAAACACCAACGCGAGGAACGGTACGATCACGCCTTTGCCTTGCCACAGCCTCTTGAGAACCTGAAACATAAAACCACAACTGTAAGCCCGAAAGCTTAGTGAGATACCCCCAGAATACCAACCACATATACGCCTTTCCAGGCCCCGACCTTCCGGTCCATGTGTCTCAGGGGACTTCCGTCCCTGCTGGGTAAACCTTCCGGCCCTACCCACGCCGACCTTCCGGTCCATCACACAACATATTGCCTTCCGGCCCATAACATATCGCCTTCCGGCCCATAAGCATAAAATGCATATATAACATAACAAATAATCATATAGCAGTTCATAGACAACAATCGATCAATAGATCACATATCATAGCATTACTCTAAACAAGATACCGGTCTAGCCGGTCACTAGCATAACATTACCCTATGAATCAGTCAGCATACTAAATGCATACATACGCCTTTCCAGGCCATGACCTTCCGGTCCACATAGCAATGCCTTCCGGCCCATAACATGTAATGCCTTCCGGCCTATATCATAACAATGGCAACTACCCGGATTTCCATCCGATAAAGAGGGTCGGCCTTGGTGCCATAAACCCTAGCGATATAGTGAGGATAACTCACCTCGAAACTGCCGACTGAACAGATAGCTCAAGCTGCTCCGATCACTGATACGATCTCCACCTCTAGACAGTCACCAATGCACTGAACTCAAACAATAACAACAATTACCAAAATACCCTTGGAACCACTGGTAAATCCTTGGTCAAAGACAAGGTCAAAGTCAACCCCCGACTGACCCTACTCGCCGAGTCAACCCAAGACTCGCCGAGTTCAACGACTCTGAGTCCACTCGCCCTTAACTCACCGATTCCTTAAGACATCCTTTCTACACGTCGAGTATCCCCTTTTTACTCGACGAGTTCCTCCTGGAAGAATCGCGGGGCCACCCCGACTCAACTCGCCGAGTCTGAAGAACAACTCGAAGAGTCCCAGTAAATCTTCAAGCTACTCGCCGAGTCTGCTCATCGGACTCGGCGAGTCCATGCCATGCAACCGCTCAAACTGCTTTCTAATGGCAGAACTGCTCTGACCATTCATAGGCCTGGCCTTCCTAGACTGGTCCATCACGTAAGGTCCTCATTTTGGTGCTCATGATACACCCCATGATTCATAACATACATATTGACCTAAGGCATAAGGATTCCAATCCAAAACCTTCATCAATTCCCGAAATGTACAGGCATGGGACATTCTGGACCTCCAAAGGTCCCAATACAGAGTCACAATCGTTTGGGGGACTAGGGTAACATTCAATCTAATCACAAAAGGGTTCCACAAACCCTAATTCCATAACCACATCAACATAGCAGAGCATAACTCGAATTCTTACCTGAATAATGTGCCCTCTGTGTCCCCAAATCCTCAGAACGTGACTCCCTTGCTGTTCCTTTAGCCAAGCCCTTCGCTTCCTTGCACAACAACACTTCCAAGATCAACAATGGCCCTTGAAATTTGCTCCAGATGCACCCAATCGATTTAGGGTTCTTCTCAGAAGGCTAAAATGAACAATGACGGCCAATAAGTGCCTCTTATACGTCCCAAACCTGAACGGTTAGGGTTTTCGCTAAACAGTGCAGACTCGCCGAGTCCATATCTGGACTCGTCGAGTCCAGTCGCGAACCCGCGACCCGGTCTGCGATCCTACTCGGCGAGTCTAGGCTCCAACTCGCCGAGTCCCCTCTTAAAACACCCCAAAAACATAATTATTACAATACTTGGAATTTCGGGCTGTTACAACTCTCCCCCACTAGGACTAGACTTCGCCCTCGAAGTCTCACTCTGAAAATAGCTCCGGATGCTGCTCCCACATCTCACGCTCCGGCTCACAGGTCATTTCCGATCCCCTCCGGCTCTGCCACTGAACTAACACCAGAGGTATCTCCTTATTCCTCAGAACCTCGATCTTCCGATCTCTGATGACCACTGGTATCTCAGCCTAATTCAGGCTCGCATCCACCTGAATGTCTTCTAATGGGACCACTGCCGACTCATCGGCTTTACACTTCCTCAATTGCGACGCATGAAAAATGTCGTGGATTTGTGTCAAATCCGTGGGCAACTCCAAACGGTAGGCCACCCGGCCTACCCCCGCAATCACATGAAAAGGCCCAATATACCGGGGCCCCAACTTGCCCTCTTCCTGAATCGAATCACTCCTCTCCAAGGAGAGGCCTTCAGGAGTACGATGTCGCCGACCTGAAATTCAAGCTCGGACCGGCGTCTGTCTGCATAACTTTTCCTGTCGGCTCTGGGCAGTCAATAACCTCTGTCTAACCTGCTGAATCTGCTCTGTCGACTGAAGCACGATCTCTGTACTGCCCATCACTCTCTGGAACCGAGAATTACCCAAGATGCAACTCTGCTCTAAATCTCAACGATCACTTGACCCATAAGGGTTAGGAAACCATGAACCACCGGATCCCCGGTCCAAAGCCCACTTTGTCCATTCCGGACCGACTGAGAGACCCTTTCTCACTCTCAGAGCAACTCTCACGAGTTCTCCTCTTGCAATCACATACACATGCTGAACTAGCCCCAACGCCCGCAGGTTGGGAGACCCAATACACTGATGATATCCTCGAACATCTCCCAAGATGAACCACTAATATCCACCCTATACCCTGATCAGAATCACACTGAGAATTCAAGATTCTCTCTCCCCCTGCATCCCTTCTGAGTCTCGACAGTCATCCCAACCCGGATGGGTTCCTACTTCACTGCCGCGAACACGATGCTCAAAACCATACTCGAAATACTCTAACCATCACTCTGCTCTGCAGCTTTCACTTTCGTGAACTTGCACCCCCTTCGGAGTTACTCACCTTCCTCTTTTCCTTTTCCAAGGAACCCTCTTGACCATAATGCCACTCCAACCGATGCCACGGTGCTCGCCCCCAACGACACCACCCTTTTTGCGTAACCGCTATTCACATACTCTGGCTCTCATTGCAGGGGCTCTCAATCTCATGCACTCTCTCCACTCATCAAAATCACTGCCTCAGCTAAACAAGATCACCAATCCCGGGGCCAGACCTTCCAATGTAATCACACTGCAACATACACCATCCGCAATCTCAAACTGATCCAGCAATACCAACAGAGTCTCCAGCATGACTGGACCGACTCTCATAACACATACTAGCCACTCGAGGCTATATCTCTGCGGGTCCGTACACCCAAACTCTGCGAACCCTCAGGTTCTAACTCAGGGAACCTTCCGGTTCCAACTCTAGAAACATGCACAACATAAATCCCGTGGGATTAATGCAGTACAACCCATCACGTACATCAAGCATACAAATACTCTGATCGCATAACCTCGGTTACTTACTCAAACTTGTTCCCGGCCTGCTCCCAGGCCTCCACATTCAAATGCCCTAGGTCTGTATCCCGCCCCGCGTACTCGACACTCGCTCTCGTCGGCCTATACTCTGAGCTGACAAACACTGCTGAATCCCAACAGCTGAGCACCCTCACATACTCATCGATCTTCCAAAGAATTCTCCAATTCTCCCCCACTAAAGCACTGACTAACTGCCACCGATCGTCATTAACGACCCTTCAGAACAATCCTGTACAAAGAGAACATTTACACACTGACTGCTTCCCACAAGTATAAGCAACCCTCAGCAAAACACATCTCCTCCCTGATCAATCCACTCAAAAGAATCCGGTCTTTCAATTATCCACTCTACGACTGCAGATGCTACCTGACATTCAACCCAGTGCCGCATCTCCACTAACAACCCTCACGAACGATAACCAACGGAATTCCCAACAATAATCCGTAACCAAACCCACAACCTGCCAAAGGATGAATACCGCATCGAAAACCGCACAAGGCTACCGGCACCAAAACACCAAACTATAACCATACCAAACCATCAGGGAACAACGAATGCCAAAGCGAAAACCTGAAGCACCAATCCATAACCATGCCAAACCCGCGAAACAACGAATACCGCATCGAAATCCACACAAGATACCAGCACAAACAATACGCCACAATCAACGCAAGACAATCAAGACATCAAGAAAGCATCATACCCGCAGCTGCCTCCGGCACTGCTTCGTCTCCCTCTGCCGCAAGCCGATAAGCACGACCCTGAGCCCTTGGGGCTCCGCTCCATCCTGTCCTCCTCCTGAACTCCTCAAGGCGGCCGGTGCTAGAGCCTGCACCGGTCCTGCAGAAAGCTGTGGACAGTTGACCCTCAAATGTCCAACCTGCCGACACTGATAACAAATCCTCAAATCCCGAATTGGCACTGACTGCCGACAATCCCGTGCACAGTTCCCCTCCTTTCCGCACTTGAGGCATGCACCACCGGACCAGCAAGCTCTGGTGTAACCCCTCCCACACTTCCCACAAGTGTGGCCGCTCCGATCCCCCATTCTAACATCTACGGTCCTGGACCGTTTCGGCGCCGGCTGCGACTGCATCAGGGCCTGCCTCAGCTCACGCAACTGCAACTCAACCTCTAACTCACGCCACATGGCGGCCTCCTGCAACTCCAACAAGGTCTCACACCTCTGCGCAGACACGAACTGTCTGATATCCCCCTTGAGCATACTCAGATATCGGGACATCTGAGCCTGCTCCGAAGCGAACTCAGGGCAAAACATTGCCCTCTCAATAAACATCCTGGTGCTCTCAGTCACCGACTCCAAATCCTGCTTCAGCTCAAGGAACTCTCGAGCCAATCTCTCCCTCTCATCTCGCGGAACATAGCGAGTACTGAACATCTCTCTGAACTGATCCCCTGAAACCGCAGCCCTCTGCGCGTCGAAATATGACCCCGTGGTCAATCTCCACCAATCCTTCGCCCCGAGCCTCAATAGGTTCAGAGCACACCTCACCCTCTGATCAGCAGGGCATAAACTCATGGAGAAACACCCCTCCATGTCTAATAATCATCTCATAGCAACAATCGGGTCCTGAACTCCATCGAATGTGGGAGGCTTCGTATAATAGAAGTTCCGATACTGAAACCCCGACTAGGTCTTCCCTTTGCCGCTGCTACAGCCGCTGTAACCGCCGTGGCAGCCGTCTCTGCGAGAGCCGCATATCGCTCATCAAACTACTCAACCATGGCGGTCCTGATCGACCCAAACAATTCTGGCAACTCAGCCCGTAACAATGCAGCAACCTCATCACGCAGGATCTCGCGAATCCTCGCATCCCGCTCGCTCGTGCTCGTCCGATCGATAACCTCCGACGGCACCGATTCACCCAGAACTCGCTCTCCTGCTCCCGATCCTGATCCGGATCCACTATCATCATGCCTCGAAATCTCCATACTGAAGGCACCCTACCAATCTCAGACACTTCCCACAATCCTGGGATCCAACTCTCGCAACCCTACCCTAGAGATCATGGTTTCCCTGATACGCGTATGGGTCCTGTGCTTTCAGTAGTACGGGCCCATACTACCTTCCACACCTACCCATATTTGTATGAAGTACTACCACAATACCCTAGAGAACATGCATAACAACTATCAACCCTCACCACTAGAGGAACACTGAGAACATCCCATAGGGGGCCCTAGGCTACAGGCATCACATATCAGGCAACATTATCATGAATTCCTGAAGTTCCCTAGCCTAACTCTAGCATGCTGTTCTATCAAGCTCAAATAAACAAATATCATGTATGGTATCTTGGGGTTACTTACTGGCTCCGGCTGATCGTACCTCCGCGTCCTCCTTTTTACTAAATTTGAAAACCATTTTAATTTCTCTTTTTAAAATTCTCCTCGATTTGAGACTGGAGTCACACGAATGTTTCCCCAATTCACTCAAACTAAGGCTCTGATACCAACTTGTAACATCCAAAATTTCAAAATAATTAAAACTTTTCAAAACCACTCATTTTAATAACGTTGTTACAAAAAGGTTTTCAATACATTATTTAATAGAGTATCTTCCCCAGGTTCATATCATAAAACACCAACGCGAGGAACGGTACGATCACGCCTTTGCCTTGCCACAGCCTCTTGAGAACCTGAAACATAAAACCACAACTGTAAGCCCGAAAGCTTAGTGAGATACCCCCAGAATACCAACCACATATACGCCTTTCCAGGCCCTGACCTTCCGGTCCATGTGTCTCAGGGGACTTCCGTCCCTGCTAGGTAAACCTTCCGGCCCTACCCACGCCGACCTTCCGGTCCATCACACAACATATTGCCTTCCGGCCCATAACATATCGCCTTCCGGCCCATAAGCATAAAATGCATATATAACATAACAAATAATCATATAGCAGTTCATAGACAACAATCGATCAATAGATCACATATCATAGCATTACTCTAAACAAGATACCGGTCTAGCCGGTCACTAGCATAACATTACCCTATGAATCAGTCAACATACTAAATGCATACATACGCCTTTCCAGGCCATGACCTTCCGGTCCACATAGCAATGCCTTCCGGCCCATAACATGTAATGCCTTCCGGCCTATATCATAACAATGGCAACTACCCGGATTTCCATCCGATAAAGAGGGTCGGCCTTGGTGCCATAAACCCTAGCGATATAGTGAGGATAACTCACCTCGAAACTGCCGACTGAACAGATAGCTCAAGCTGCTCCGATCACTGATACGATCTCCACCTCTGGACAGTCACCAATGCACTGAACTCAAACAATAACAACAATTACCAAAATACCCTTGGAACCACTGGTAAATCCTTGGTCAAAGACAAGGTCAAAGTCAACCCCCGACTGACCCTACTCGCCGAGTCAACCCAAGACTCGCCGAGTTCAACGACTCTGAGTCCACTCGCCCTTAACTCACCGATTCCTTAAGACATCCTTTCTACACGTCGAGTATCCCCTTTTTACTCGACGAGTTCCTCCTGGAAGAATCGCGGGGCCACCCCGACTCAACTCGCCGAGTCTGAAGAACAACTCGAAGAGTCCCAGTAAATCTTCAAGCTACTCGCCGAGTCTGCTCATCGGACTCGGCGAGTCCATGCCATGCAACCGCTCAAACTGCTTTCTAATGGCAGAACTGCTCTGACCATTCATAGGCCTGGCCTTCCTAGACTGGTCCATCACGTAAGGTCCTCATTTTGGTGCTCATGATACACCCCATGATTCATAACATACATATTGACCTAAGGCATAAGGATTCCAATCCAAAACCTTCATCAATTCCCGAAATGTACAGGCATGGGACATTCTGGACCTCCAAAGGTCCCAATACAGAGTCACAATCGTTTGGGGGACTAGGGTAACATTCAATCTAATCACAAAAGGGTTCCACAAACCCTAATTCCATAACCACATCAACATAGCAGAGCATAACTCGAATTCTTACCTGAATAATGTGCCCTCTGTGTCCCCAAATCCTCAGAACGTGACTCCCTTGCTGTTCCTTTAGCCAAGCCCTTCGCTTCCTTGCACAACAACACTTCCAAGATCAACAATGGCCCTTGAAATTTGCTCCAGATGCACCCAATCGATTTAGGGTTCTTCTCAGAAGGCTAAAATGAACAATGACGGCCAATAAGTGCCTCTTATACGTCCCAAACCTGAACGGTTAGGGTTTTCGCTAAACAGTGCAGACTCGCCGAGTCCATATCTGGACTCGTCGAGTCCAGTCGCGAACCCGCGACCCGGTCTGCGATCCTACTCGGCGAGTCTAGGCTCCAACTCGCCGAGTCCCCTCTTAAAACACCCCGAAAACATAATTATTACAATACTTGGAATTTCGGGCTGTTACAACTCTCCCCCACTAGGACTAGACTTCGCCCTCGAAGTCTCACTCTGAAAATAGCTCCGGATGCTGCTCCCACATCTCACGCTCCGGCTCACAGGTCATTTCCGATCCCCTCCGGTGCTGCCACTGAACTAACACCAGAGGTATCTCCTTATTCCTCAGAACCTCGATCTTCCGATCTCTGATTACCACTGGTATCTCAGCCTAATTCAGGCTCGCATCCACCTGAATGTCTTCTAATGGGACCACTGCCGACTCATCGGCTTTACACTTCCTCAATTGCGACGCATGAAAAATGTCGTGGATTTGTCTCAAATCCGTGGGCAACTCCAAACGGTAGGCCACCCGGCCTACCCCCGCAATCACATGAAAAGGCCCAATATACCGGGGCCCCAACTTGCCCTCTTCCTGAATCGAATCACTCCTCTCCAAGGAGAGGCCTTCAGGAGTACGATGTCGCCGACCTGAAATTCAAGCTCGGACCGGCGTCTGTCTGCATAACTTTTCCTATCGGCTCTGGGCAGTCAATAACCTCTGTCTAACCTGCTGAATCTGCTCTGTCGACTGAAGCACGATCTCTGTACTGCCCATCACTCTCTGGAACCGAGAATTACCCAAGATGCAACTCTGCTCTAAATCTCAACGATCACTTGACCCATAAGGGTTAGGAAACCATGAACCACCGGATCCCCGGTCCAAAGCCCACTTTGTCCATTCCGGACCGACTGAGAGAACCTTTCTCACTCTCAGAGCAACTCTCACGAGTTCTCCTCTTGCAATCACATACACATGCTGAACTAGCCCCAACGCCCGCAGGTTGGGAGACCCAATACACTGATGATATCCTCGAACATCTCCCAAGATGAACCACTAATATCCACCCTATACCCTGATCAGAATCACACTGAGAATTCAAGATTCTCTCTCCCCCTGCATCCCTTCTGAGTCTCGACAGTCATCCCAACCCGGATGGGTTCCTACTTCACTGCCGCGAACACGATGCTCAAAACCATACTCGAAATACTCTAACCATCACTCTGCTCTGCAGCTTTCACTTTCGTGAACTTGCACCCCCTTCGGAGTTACTCACCTTCCTCTTTTCCTTTTCCAAGGAACCCTCTTGACCATAATGCCACTCCAACCGATGCCACGGTGCTCGCCCCCAACGACACCACCCTTTTTGCGTAACCGCTATTCACATACTCTGGCTCTCATTGCAGGGGCTCTCAATCTCATGCACTCTCTCCACTCATCAAAATCACTGCCTCAGCTAAACAAGATCACCAATCCCGGGGCCAGACCTTCCAATGTAATCACACTGCAACATACACCATCCGCAATCTCAAACTGATCCAGCAATACCAACAGAGTCTCCAGCATGACTGGACCGACTCTCATAACACATACTAGCCACTCGAGGCTATATCTCTGCGGGTCCGTACACCCAAACTCTGCGAACCCTCAGGTTCTAACTCTGGGAACCTTCCGGTTCCAACTCTAGAAACATGCACAACATAAATCCCGTGGGATTAATGCAGTACAACCCATCACGTACATCAAGCATACAAATACTCTGATCGCATAACCTCGGTTACTTACTCAAACTTGTTCCCGGCCTGCTCCCAGGCCTCCACATTCAAATGCCCTAGGTCTGTATCCCGCCCCGCGTACTCGACACTCGCTCTCGTCGGCCTATACTCTGAGCTGAAAAACACTGCTGAATCCCAACAGCTGAGCACCCTCACATACTCATCGATCTTCCAAAGAATTCTCCAATTCTCCCCCACTAAAGCACTGACTAACTGCCACCGATCGTCATTAACGACCCTTCAGAACAATCCTGTACAAAGAGAACATTTACACACTGACTGCTTCCCACAAGTATAAGCAACCCTCAGCAAAACACATCTCCTCCCTGATCAATCCACTCAAAAGAATCCGGTCTTTCAATTATCCACTCTACGACTGCAGATGCTACCTGACATTCAACCCAGTGCCGCATCTCCACTAACAACCCTCACGAACGATAACCAACGGAATTCCCAACAATAATCCGTAACCAAACCCACAACCTGCCAAAGGATGAATACCGCATCGAAAACCGCACAAGGCTACCGGCACCAAAACACCAAACTATAACCATACCAAACCATCAGGGAACAACGAATGCCAAAGCGAAAACCTGAAGCACCAATCCATAACCATGCCAAACCCGCGAAACAACGAATACCGCATCGAAATCCACACAAGATACCAGCACAAACAATACGCCACAATCAACGCAAGACAATCAAGACATCAAGAAAGCATCATACCCGCAGCTGCCTCCGGCACTGCTTCGTCTCCCTCTGCCGCAAGCCGATAAGCACGACCCTGAGCCCTTGGGGCTCCGCTCCATCCTGTCCTCCTCCTGAACTCCTCAAGGCGGCCGGTGCTAGAGCCTGCACCGGTCCTGCAGAAAGCTGTGGACAGTTGACCCTCAAATGTCCAACCTGCCGACACTGATAACAAATCCTCAAATCCCGAATTGGCACTGACTGCCGACAATCCCGTGCACAGTTCCCCTCCTTTCCGCACTTGAGGCATGCACCACCGGACCAGCAAGCTCTGGTGTAACCCCTCCCACACTTCCCACAAGTGTGGCCGCTCCGATCCCCCATTCTAACATCTACGGTCCTGGACCGTTTCGGCGCCGGCTGCGACTGCATCAGGGCCTGCCTCAGCTCACGCAACTGCAACTCAACCTCTAACTCACGCCACATGGCGGCCTCCTACAACTCCAACAAGGTCTCACACCTCTGCGCAGACACGAACTGTCTGATATCCCCCTTGAGCATACTCAGATATCGGGACATCTGAGCCTGCTCCGAAGCGAACTCAGGGCAAAACATTGCCCTCTCAATAAACATCCTGGTGCTCTCAGTCACCGACTCCAAATCCTGCTTCAGCTCAAGGAACTCTCGAGCCAATCTCTCCCTCTCATCTCGCGGAACATAGCGAGTACTGAACATCTCTCTGAACTGATCCCCTGAAACCGCAGCCCTCTGCGCGTCGAAATATGACCCCGTGGTCAATCTCCACCAATCCTTCGCCCCGAGCCTCAATAGGTTCAGAGCACACCTCACCCTCTGATCAGCAGGGCATAAACTCATGGAGAAACACCCCTCCATGTCTGATAATCATCTCATAGCAACAATCGGGTCCTGAACTCCATCGAATGTGGGAGGCTTCGTATAATAGAAGTTCCGATACTGAAACCCCGACTAGGTCTTCCCTTTGCCGCTGCTACAGCCGCTGTAACCGCCGTGGCAGCCGTCTCTGCGAGAGCCGCATATCGCTCATCAAACTACTCAACCATGGCGGTCCTGATCGACCCAAACAATTCTGGCAACTCAGCCCGTAACAATGCAGCAACCTCATCACGCAGGATCTCGCGAATCCTCGCATCCCGCTCGCTCGTGCTCGTCCGATCGATAACCTCCGACGGCACCGATTCACCCAGAACTCGCTCTCCTGCTCCCGATCCTGATCCGGATCCACTATCATCATGCCTCGAAATCTCCATACTGAAGGCACCCTACCAATCTCAGACACTTCCCACAATCCTGGGATCCAACTCTCGCAACCCTACCCTAGAGATCATGGTTTCCCTGATACGCGTATGGGTCCTGTGCTTTCAGTAGTACGGGCCCATACTACCTTCCACACCTACCCATATTTGTATGAAGTACTACCACAATACCCTAGAGAACATGCATAACAACTATCAACCCTCACCACTAGAGGAACACTGAGAACATCCCATAGGGGGCCCTAGGCTACAGGCATCACATATCAGGCAACATTATCATGAATTCCTGAAGTTCCCTAGCCTAACTCTAGCATGTTGTTCTATCAAGCTCAAATAAACAAATATCATGTATGGTATCTTGGGGTTACTTACTGGCTCCGGCTGATCGTACCTCCGCGTCCTCCTTTTTACTAAATTTGAAAACCATTTTAATTTCTCTTTTTAAAATTCTCCTCGATTTGAGACTGGAGTCACACGAATGTTTCCCCAATTCACTCAAACTAAGGCTCTGATACCAACTTGTAACATCCAAAATTTCAAAATAATTAAAACTTTTCAAAACCACTCATTTTAATAACGTTGTTACAAAAAGGTTTTCAATACATTATTTAATAGAGTATCTTCCCCAGGTTCATATCATAAAACACCAACGTGAGGAACGGTACGATCACGCCTTTGCCTTGCCACAGCCTCTTGAGAACCTGAAACATAAAACCACAACTGTAAGCCCGAAAGCTTAGTGAGATACCCCCAGAATACCAACCACATATACGCCTTTCCAGGCCCTGACCTTCCGGTCCATGTGTCTCAGGGGACTTCCGTCCCTGCTAGGTAAACCTTCCGGCCCTACCCACGCCGACCTTCCGGTCCATCACACAACA
The DNA here is from genome assembly GCF_002870075.4 of Lactuca sativa. Classification (NCBI taxonomy): domain Eukaryota; kingdom Viridiplantae; phylum Streptophyta; class Magnoliopsida; order Asterales; family Asteraceae; genus Lactuca; species Lactuca sativa. The sequence continues at coordinate 144,422,209 of NC_056628.2, forward strand.
TATTGCCTTCCGGCCCATAACATATCGCCTTCCGGCCCATAAGCATAAAATGCATATATAACATAACAAATAATCATATAGCAGTTCATAGACAACAATCGATCAATAGATCACATATCATAGCATTACTCTAAACAAGATACCGGTCTAGCCGGTCACTAGCATAACATTACCCTATGAATCAGTCAACATACTAAATGCATACATACGCCTTTCCAGGCCATGACCTTCCGGTCCACATAGCAATGCCTTCCGGCCCATAACATGTAATGCCTTCCGGCCTATATCATAACAATGGCAACTACCCGGATTTCCATCCGATAAAGAGGGTCGGCCTTGGTGCCATAAACCCTAGCGATATAGTGAGGATAACTCACCTCGAAACTGCCGACTGAACAGATAGCTCAAGCTGCTCCGATCACTGATACGATCTCCACCTCTGGACAGTCACCAATGCACTGAACTCAAACAATAACAACAATTACCAAAATACCCTTGGAACCACTGGTAAATCCTTGGTCAAAGACAAGGTCAAAGTCAACCCCCGACTGACCCTACTCGCCGAGTCAACCCAAGACTCGCCGAGTTCAACGACTCTGAGTCCACTCGCCCTTAACTCACCGATTCCTTAAGACATCCTTTCTACACGTCGAGTATCCCCTTTTTACTCGACGAGTTCCTCCTGGAAGAATCGCGGGGCCACCCCGACTCAACTCGCCGAGTCTGAAGAACAACTCGAAGAGTCCCAGTAAATCTTCAAGCTACTCGCCGAGTCTGCTCATCGGACTCGGCGAGTCCATGCCATGCAACCGCTCAAACTGCTTTCTAATGGCAGAACTGCTCTGACCATTCATAGGCCTGGCCTTCCTAGACTGGTCCATCACGTAAGGTCCTCATTTTGGTGCTCATGATACACCCCATGATTCATAACATACATATTGACCTAAGGCATAAGGATTCCAATCCAAAACCTTCATCAATTCCCGAAATGTACAGGCATGGGACATTCTGGACCTCCAAAGGTCCCAATACAGAGTCACAATCGTTTGGGGGACTAGGGTAACATTCAATCTAATCACAAAAGGGTTCCACAAACCCTAATTCCATAACCACATCAACATAGCAGAGCATAACTCGAATTCTTACCTGAATAATGTGCCCTCTGTGTCCCCAAATCCTCAGAACGTGACTCCCTTGCTGTTCCTTTAGCCAAGCCCTTCGCTTCCTTGCACAACAACACTTCCAAGATCAACAATGGCCCTTGAAATTTGCTCCAGATGCACCCAATCGATTTAGGGTTCTTCTCAGAAGGCTAAAATGAACAATGACGGCCAATAAGTGCCTCTTATACGTCCCAAACCTGAACGGTTAGGGTTTTCGCTAAACAGTGCAGACTCGCCGAGTCCATATCTGGACTCGTCGAGTCCAATCGCGAACCCGCGACCCGGTCTGCGATCCTACTCGGCGAGTCTAGGCTCCAACTCGCCGAGTCCCCTCTTAAAACACCCCGAAAACATAATTATTACAATACTTGGAATTTCGGGCTGTTACAACTCTCCCCCACTAGGACTAGACTTCGCCCTCGAAGTCTCACTCTGAAAATAGCTCCGGATGCTGCTCCCACATCTCACGCTCCGGCTCACAGGTCATTTCCGATCCCCTCCGGCGCTGCCACTGAACTAACACCAGAGGTATCTCCTTATTCCTCAGAACCTCGATCTTCCGATCTCTGACTACCACTGGTATCTCAGCCTAATTCAGGCTCGCATCCACCTGAATGTCTTCTAATGGGACCACTGCCGACTCATCGGCTTTACACTTCCTCAATTGCGACGCATGAAAAATGTCGTGGATTTGTCTCAAATCCGTGGGCAACTCCAAACGGTAGGCCACCCGGCCTACCCCCGCAATCACATGAAAAGGCCCAATATACCGGGGCCCCAACTTGCCCTCTTCCTGAATCGAATCACTCCTCTCCAAGGAGAGGCCTTCAGGAGTACGATGTCGCCGACCTGAAATTCAAGCTCGGACCGGCGTCTGTCTGCATAACTTTTCCTATCGGCTCTGGGCAGTCAATAACCTCTGTCTAACCTGCTGAATCTACTCTGTCGACTGAAGCACGATCTCTATACTGCCCATCACTCTCTGGAACCGAGAATTACCCAAGATGCAACTCTGCTCTAAATCTCAACGATCACTTGACCCATAAGGGTTAGGAAACCATGAACCACCGGATCCCCGGTCCAAAGCCCACTTTGTCCATTCCGGACCGACTGAGAGAACCTTTCTCACTCTCAGAGCAACTCTCACGAGTTCTCCTCTTGCAATCACATACACATGCTGAACTAGCCCCAACGCCCGCAGGTTGGGAGACCCAATACACTGATGATATCCTCGAACATCTCCCAAGATGAACCACTAATATCCACCCTATACCCTGATCAGAATCACACTGAGAATTCAAGATTCTCTCTCCCCCTGCATCCCTTCTGAGTCTCGACAGTCATCCCAACCCGGATGGGTTCCTACTTCACTGCCGCGAACACGATGCTCAAAACCATACTCGAAATACTCTAACCATCACTCTGCTCTGCAGCTTTCACTTTCGTGAACTTGCACCCCCTTCGGAGTTACTCACCTTCCTCTTTTCCTTTTCCAAGGAACCCTCTTGACCATAATGCCACTCCAACCGATGCCACGGTGCTCGCCCCCAACGACACCACCCTTTTTGCGTAACCGCTATTCACATACTCTGGCTCTCATTGCAGGGGCTCTCAATCTCATGCACTCTCTCCACTCATCAAAATCACTGCCTCAGCTAAACAAGATCACCAATCCCGGGGCCAGACCTTCCAATGTAATCACACTGCAACATACACCATCCGCAATCTCAAACTGATCCAGCAATACCAACAGAGTCTCCAGCATGACTGGACCGACTCTCATAACACATACTAGCCACTCGAGGCTATATCTCTGCGGGTCCGTACACCCAAACTCTGCGAACCCTCAGGTTCTAACTCTGGGAACCTTCCGGTTCCAACTCTAGAAACATGCACAACATAAATCCCGTGGGATTAATGCAGTACAACCCATCACGTACATCAAGCATACAAATACTCTGATCGCATAACCTCGGTTACTTACTCAAACTTGTTCCCGGCCTGCTCCCAGGCCTCCACATTCAAATGCCCTAGGTCTGTATCCCGCCCCGCGTACTCGACACTCGCTCTCGTCGGCCTATACTCTGAGCTGACAAACACTGCTGAATCCCAACAGCTGAGCACCCTCACATACTCATCGATCTTCCAAAGAATTCTCCAATTCTCCCCCACTAAAGCACTGACTAACTGCCACCGATCGTCATTAACGACCCTTCAGAACAATCCTGTACAAAGAGAACATTTACACACTGACTGCTTCCCACAAGTATAAGCAACCCTCAGCAAAACACATCTCCTCCCTGATCAATCCACTCAAAAGAATCCGGTCTTTCAATTATCCACTCTACGACTGCAGATGCTACCTGACATTCAACCCAGTGCCGCATCTCCACTAACAACCCTCACGAACGATAACCAACGGAATTCCCAACAATAATCCGTAACCAAACCCACAACCTGCCAAAGGATGAATACCGCATCGAAAACCGCACAAGGCTACCGGCACCAAAACACCAAACTATAACCATACCAAACCATCAGGGAACAACGAATGCCAAAGCGAAAACCTGAAGCACCAATCCATAACCATGCCAAACCCGCGAAACAACGAATACCGCATCGAAATCCACACAAGATACCAGCACAAACAATACGCCACAATCAACGCAAGACAATCAAGACATCAAGAAAGCATCATACCCGCAGCTGCCTCCGGCACTGCTTCGTCTCCCTCTGCTGCAAGCCGATAAGCACGACCCTGAGCCCTTGGGGCTCCGCTCCATCCTGTCCTCCTCCTGAACTCCTCAAGGCGGCCGGTGCTAGAGCCTGCACCGGTCCTGCAGAAAGCTGTGGACAGTTGACCCTCAAATGTCCAACCTGCCGACACTGATAACAAATCCTCAAATCCCGAATTGGCACTGACTGCCGACAATCCCGTGCACAGTTCCCCTCCTTTCCGCACTTGAGGCATGCACCACCGGACCAGCAAGCTCTGGTGTAACCCCTCCCACACTTCCCACAAGTGTGGCCGCTCCGATCCCCCATTCTAACATCTACGGTCCTGGACCGTTTCGGCGCCGGCTGCGACTGCATCAGGGCCTGCCTCAGCTCACGCAACTGCAACTCAACCTCTAACTCACGCCACATGGCGGCCTCCTGCAACTCCAACAAGGTCTCACACCTCTGCGCAGACACGAACTGTCTGATATCCCCCTTGAGCATACTCAGATATCGGGACATCTGAGCCTGCTCCGAAGCGAACTCAGGGCAAAACATTGCCCTCTCAATAAACATCCTGGTGCTCTCAGTCACCGACTCCAAATCCTGCTTCAGCTCAAGGAACTCTCGAGCCAATCTCTCCCTCTCATCTCGCGGAACATAGCGAGTACTGAACATCTCTCTGAACTGATCCCCTGAAACCACAGCCCTCTGCGCGTCGAAATATGACCCCGTGGTCAATCTCCACCAATCCTTCGCCCCGAGCCTCAATAGGTTCAGAGCACACCTCACCCTCTGATAAGCAGGGCATAAACTCGTGGAGAAACACCCCTCCATGTCTGATAATCATCTCATAGCAACAATCGGGTCCTGAACTCCATCGAATGTGGGAGGCTTCGTATAATAGAAGTTCCGATACTGAAACCCCGACTAGGTCTTCCCTTTGCCGCTGCTACAGCCGCTGTAACCGCCGTGGCAGCCGTCTCTGCGAGAGCCGCATATCGCTCATCAAACTACTCAACCATGGCGGTCCTGATCGACCCAAACAATTCTGGCAACTCAGCCCGTAACAATGCAGCAACCTCATCACGCAGGATCTCGCGAATCCTCGCATCCCGCTCGCTCGTGCTCGTCCGATCGATAACCTCCGACGGCACCGATTCACCCAGAACTCGCTCTCCCGCTCCCGATCCTGATCCGGATCCACTATCATCATGCCTCGAAATCTCCATACTGAAGGCACCCTACCAATCTCAGACACTTCCCACAATCCTGGGATCCAACTCTCGCAACCTTACCCTAGAGATCATGGTTTCTCTGATACGCGTATGGGTCCTGTGCTTTCAGTAGTACGGGCCCATACTACCTTCCACACCTACCCATATTTGTATGAAGTACTACCACAATACCCTAGAGAACATGCATAACAACTATCAACCCTCACCACTAGAGGAACACTGAGAACATCCCATAGGGGGCCCTAGGCTACAGGCATCACATATCAGGCAACATTATCATGAATTCCTGAAGATCCCTAGCCTAACTCTAGCATGCTGTTCTATCAAGCTCAAATAAACAAATATCATGTATGGTATCTTGGGGTTACTTACTGGCTCCGGCTGATCGTACCTTCGCGTCCTACTTTTTACTAAATTTGAAAACCATTTTAATTTCTCTTTTTAAAATTCTCCTCGATTTGAGACTGGAGTCACACGAATGTTTCCCCAATTCACTCAAACCAAGGCTCTGATACCAACTTGTAACATCCAAAATTTCAAAATAATTAAAACTTTTCAAAACCACTCATTTTAATAACGTTGTTACAAAAAGGTTTTCAATACATTATTTAACAGAGTATCTTCCCCAGGTTCATATCATAAAACACCAACGCGAGGAACGGTACGATCACGCCTTTGCCTTGCCACAGCCTCTTGAGAACCTGAAACATAAAACCACAACTGTAAGCCCGAAAGCTTAGTGAGATACCCCCAGAATACCAACCACATATACGCCTTTCCAGGCCCTGACCTTCCGGTCCATGTGTCTCAGGGGACTTCCGTCCCTGCTAGGTAAACCTTCCGGCCCTACCCACGCCGACCTTCCGGTCCATCACACAACATATTGCCTTCCGGCCCATAACATATCGCCTTCCGGCCCATAAGCATAAAATGCATATATAACATAACAAATAATCATATAGCAGTTCATAGACAACAATCGATCAATAGATCACATATCATAGCATTACTCTAAACAAGATACCGGTCTAGCCGGTCACTAGCATAACATTACCCTATGAATCAGTCAACATACTAAATGCATACATACGCCTTTCCAGGCCATGACCTTCCGGTCCACATAGCAATGCCTTCCGGCCCATAACATGTAATGCCTTCCGGCCTATATCATAACAATGGCAACTACCCGGATTTCCATCCGATAAAGAGGGTCGGCCTTGGTGCCATAAACCCTAGCGATATAGTGAGGATAACTCACCTCGAAACTGCCGACTGAACAGATAGCTCAAGCTGCTCCGATCACTGATACGATCTCCACCTCTGGACAGTCACCAATGCACTGAACTCAAACAATAACAACAATTACCAAAATACCCTTGGAACCACTGGTAAATCCTTGGTCAAAGACAAGGTCAAAGTCAACCCCCGACTGACCCTACTCGCCGAGTCAACCCAAGACTCGCCGAGTTCAACGACTCTGAGTCCACTCGCCCTTAACTCACCGATTCCTTAAGACATCCTTTCTACACGTCGAGTATCCCCTTTTTACTCGACGAGTTCCTCCTGGAAGAATCGCGGGGCCACCGCGACTCAACTCGCCGAGTCTGAAGAACAACTCGAAGAGTCCCAGTAAATCTTCAAGCTACTCGCCGAGTCTGCTCATCGGACTCGGCGAGTCCATGCCATGCAACCGCTCAAACTGCTTTCTAATGGCAGAACTGCTCTGACCATTCATAGGCCTGGCCTTCCTAGACTGGTCCATCACGTAAGGTCCTCATTTTGGTGCTCATGATACACCCCATGATTCATAACATACATATTGACCTAAGGCATAAGGATTCCAATCCAAAACCTTCATCAATTCCCGAAATGTACAGGCATGGGACATTCTGGACCTCCAAAGGTCCCAATACAGAGTCACAATCGTTTGGGGGACTAGGGTAACATTAAATCTAATCACAAAAGGGTTCCACAAACCCTAATTCCATAACCACATCAACATAGCAGAGCATAACTCGAATTCTTACCTGAATAATGTGCCCTCTGTGTCCCCAAATCCTCAGAACGTAACTCCCTTGCTGTTCCTTTAGCCAAGCCCTTCGCTTCCTTGCACAACAACACTTCCAAGATCAACAATGGCCCTTGAAATTTGCTCCAGATGCACCCAATCGATTTAGGCTTCTTCTCAGAAGGCTAAAATGAACAATGACGGCCAATAAGTGCCTCTTATACGTCCCAAACCTAAACGGTTAGGGTTTTCGCTAAACAGTGCAGACTCGCCGAGTCCATATCTGGACTCGTCGAGTCCAGTCGCGAACCCGCGACCCGGTCTGCGATCCTACTCGGCGAGTCTAGGCTCCAACTCGCCGAGTCCCCTCTTAAAACACCCCAAAAACATAATTATTGCAATACTTGGAATTTCGGGCTGTTAGAACGACGCGGCAAGCAGTGCTACGACGTGGCAAGGGCCAAATTTGTCCTATAAATAGATTTGAAGGGCCAGCCGTTTAGGGTTGCTATTTTCTCTTCTCTCTCCCGTTTTACCTTGATTTAAATGCAAGAAATATCCTGAAGCCCCGGTATCAACCCCGAGACCCGAAGCAAGTTCCAAAGCCCGAAGATCCCGAGAAGAAAAGAGTTTCCGAGCCGAAGCTCTGTCCGCGAGAAACCCGGTGTGTGAAGTGATCCCGGTTTCACCGAAGAATATCTACTCTTAGAGCTGTAGTATTGTCCGATCATCTTCTGATCAAGTGAGTGTGTGGTCACTTTCATCTTACACATAGATATGAAGTATTTTATAAAATACGTGTTTTGTGTATATATACTGTTGTTTATATGTGTGAGTGTATAGTCCCTTTCATAACACGATTTTAATACAAGTATTGTGTGAATGTATTAAGTATATGTTTTGGGTGAGTATGTGATCACTTTCTTCTAACATATATATATATATATATATATATATATATATATATATATATATATATTAAGTATTTGCTATGAAATACGTGCTATGTGTTTATATATTGTTGTTTATTTGAGATGAGCATGGAACGGATGTTTTATATAGGTGTTAAATGAGTTAATCTGTATATGTATTTTATATCTACAAATCTGTTGGGTAGAACATGGGTAGATGAATTAGATTACGTGTGATGATAATTAGGTGATGATAAATAGGTGATGATAATTAGGTGATGAGAGATAGGTGATGATAGAAAGGTGAGGATAATTAGGTGTGTTGTTGCTTCTACTCTACTCTTCTTGAAACCTCCCCACACTCCTCATGTCAAATTCGACACTTTTGTTGAAACATAATTTATGATTTTGTGTTGGAAGTAAATAGAAATGGCTATAAATGTTTAGTTATCAGATTTGAAACTCATTTTTTGACCAAATATTTACCAAATTGCATCCAGATTGGTATTATAGAAAAAGGAATAAGATACATCGGATGAAATTTGTTGGATAGTAGGTTATAAACGACACACATTTGTTCATAATGAAGTATAACATTTTATTATGACAAAATTCCACAATTTTCTTTGTGTGTTTCTGAATTCAGGTTGAAAGTGCATTTAATACTTTGTATCCAGACTTCAGGGAAGTGGATAATCTTGATAATACCTCTAGAGTTTTTAAAGGTTTTCAGGACGCAAGGGCCGGAGGAAGCAGGTTGCACTGGCTATGGCCATGAGGAAGCAGGTGGAAGAGAAGCCCTAGACCAAGATTTTGTAGAAAATTTTGGTGCTGAATCAACAATTGTTTGTTCATAGGTTTACCATTTTTAATCATTCATCTGTTCTTACTACCATTTTTATTAGGTTCTCAATTTACTTAGCACACTTCAGTTCAGTTCTTCTTAGGCACTCATGCCATTATATGTACCTTGTTTGCTTTGTTAAGGCCTTTTCATGAGGTACTTAATCTACTCATTTAGAAAGCATAAAATTTATTCATTAATTTTTATTAGATTTTGGCAGTTGCTGGTGCTCCTTATGATACACTACAAGAAGTCATTGGAAACAGAGATGGAAATGGATTAGGTTTATTAAAAGATTTTGGAATAAGTTATCGAGAAGTTGCAGTAAGTTTCTCCTTATCTGTTCTTTAACCCTAAACCCTAAACTCTATGTGGCAAGTTCTTATGCATGCCTTGTTTCAGCTTGCAGATGATAAAGGTCTTGATTGGGATGTTCTTGAAGTCGCTTTAAAAACTGAAACAAAGTGTACCTTAATACAAAGATCATTTGGGTATTCTTGGCATAAAATTTTAAGTATAGACAGTACTTTGGGAGCAGCTGGATGCATATTTATAGCCTAAATGAAATTATAACCAAAGAAGAATGATGAGGAATGACTTGGAGTGCTTCAACTAAATAATCGTGTTCGAAACGAGTCGAAAAGTCAAATATGCGATCGCGGATTTGGACATCTACATTCGGAAAAATGTGTTGAGGTTTTGTAAGGTTGAAAAATGCCATATGGAGAAAAATAACGAAGTTCTGCGATCGCATTTTTCTTACCCAACTCCTGAAACTTCAGAAATAGCATCGTACTTTATTTAATGGAAAATATGGAAAAAATGGTCATTTCTGCGATCGTATTTTTCATATCTGCGATGTTAGATTTTGATTTCTTGTTCCTGAAGCTTCCGTGTTGCGTATAAATTTGACCCTCGTGATCAGATTCGAAAGATAGACAGTTCCAGACGAAGAAAAACCCTTCTAAAGGCGATTTCTAATACCCTTCAACGATTTCTAAAGATTTGGAGGCTGTGAATCATCTTGTACACTTAGTTTAGACGATTAATCAGTTAATTTTTCTTTTTGCTAGTTTAGATTCGTTTATACCCATGTCTGGGTAAAACCCTAGTTTTTAGTTCTGCATTAGACTAGTAATTTTCATGTGATCAGTTATCATGTTTGGTTTTAGTTATGTGCTTCTAACTAGTTGTTTTAGTTTTCAACTTAGTGAATGCTTGATTTTTAATTCTTGTTAGGCTAATCACCTAGCTAGGATTTTATCATTCCAGATAATAAGTTAATAAAATATGTAATTGTTCTTGTCAAATGGTAATAAGTAATAAGTATAAGATTGGTTATGTGTTAGGGATTTAACTCTGATATAAACTGAAATATCATATATTTACGCTTCCGAGCTTGTGAGAAGTATTGGTTATTGCAAGGAATTTTACATAGATCTTAATGAAACTTTTATGATCTCAATTAAGAGCTTGTTCAATTAGACAGTAAAAAGTTAGGGTTAACTAAAAAGCTTGTTTTGGTTAATATAACTAGGTAGAAGAGGTTATACTACAGCTTGTTAGTTTTTCTCAGTACCAGCTTAGATAGAACGCATTCTAAATAACCAGATTTGGGCTGCTTGCATAATTAGGAATGTCACAATAGAGCTGGATGGTTTTTATTACTGAGTTTAATTTAGTCTATTTTCACTACAATTTTAGTTTTTTAGTTAATAATTAAAAACCCCATTTTATATTTTCTGTTTTGACTAGAATGTACCTTACACAAAAGGCATTAAATGTTAGGCTATCCCTAAGGATTCGACCCTGCTTCCTTGTGCTATCCATTAGTGAAACCAGTAGTGAAATATTATTTATGCCCGTGATAGCGTGTTAACAAATTGGCACCGTTGCTGAGGACATGGTCCTTCTAATAGTTTTATGCAATGAAATTTTCATACAGGTACACCTATAGAAATTGATCCAAAATTTGAAAGATCTGCAAGGAAATTGAAGAAAGAACGGTCATCTGTTTTCTTTGGTTCATCCTCTTCGGTACATCCAACATATATGTGTCCACTATTGCAAGAGGATGTGACTCCAACAAAAGTTGTCAATGGATATCAGTAACATAAAAACTTTAATCAGCCTTCAAATTTTTATTAGAGCAGTTATCAGCAAGGAAATCAATTTCAACATCCTTCGGGTTTTTTGCAAAAGAAAAATTATCAGCAGAACTTTCAGAATAATCATCAACAAAATTTTCAACAGTCAAAATTTAAGAATCAACCTTCAAATCAGTAACCCAGTAGTTCCAGCGTGGCCTTAGAAGATATTATAAAAAGTCTTGCCATGAGCACCTAAGCATTGTAGAACAAAACCAAAGCTAGTATCAAGAATCTGGAACAACATGTCTCTCAACTTGCCACTTATGTGGGTCGTCCAGAATCTCAAGGAAAGTTAGTGTGACATAATGAAAATAATCCAAAGCACAATGTAAGTGCTATCTCCTTGAGAAATGGAAAAAGTTATGAAGGCCCAAGTGTATCTGAACCAGAAAAAGAAGCTGAAGAAGAATATCAAGAAGTTTTGGTTGACGACGATGCTAAAAAAGATGAAGGAACATAAACCCCAAGACCAACTGCAACGCCTGATTCCTGGTATGCATTTAATTATAATTTATTCATTTTTGAAGAGCTAGTTGAAAAGTTAGGAGCCCCAGTCGTCGAGTAGAAATGAGATTGGAAGCGGGATTTAAGTCTCCTACTAGACGAGCTGAGAGCCTCGACTCTACGAGTAAGGCTGTCAGGATGAAACCCTAATTTCAGGGTTTTGCACCCTATTTAAGCATCTTAATTAATCCCCACTTTATGGACTCATTTCCAGCCTCCAAGTCCCACACCCTAATCCACAAAACCCTAGAGCCTTGTGTGAGCTCGTGAGCCATTTTTTGAGTGAACTTTGTGTGATTTGAAGCTTGTAGAAGAAGAAGAAGCTAGAGGATTCCACGAGAAGATTGTAGATCCAGAAGCAACATCTCATCCTCTTCATTTTCTGGTAAGAAAGCCTTAACCTTGCTTAGTAGCTTGTTAGATCTCATTCTTATCATTTGATGGGGTTTTTGGTCCAAGAAGCTTAGTCCTTGGGATATGGACGTCCTAAGTGATCTACCTTTCAGATCTGGGGTCTAGAAGGGGTTCCATGGCATAAAGGTGAAAACGTTATGACCATGGAAGCCCCATGCAAGCGTTAAGGTGTTATTATGGCCTTTTAAGCCCCAAAAGGCCATGCATGGAAGGAAAATTAGGAGCTTTACATGTTCAAATGATGTCTAAGGCCTAGATCTATGTTAGTATGCTTTAGTTTGGAGTATTATGGCTTTTGGACGAAGATCTATGTCCTAGAGAACTAGGGTTTTAGCTAATCCATTAAGAAGGACTAATAACGGGTAAAGTTGGAAACTTTACCCTTAAAAGGGCATTCCTAGTATGTAGATGAAGTAGGGAGTTTGGATCTAAATGATAGGAGCTTAATCTGTTAAGATGGCTCAATCAGACTGGGGAACTCGGTGAGTTCAAAGAGGGACTCGAAGAGTTGAGTCGTTTTGTCCCGATTCAGTTTAAGGTAGAACTCGACGAGTCTGTGACGGGACTCGATGAGTTGATTTGCCAAATCGCGAGTTGGACCGCGCTTTCAAGATTTTTGATTTATAGAACTCGGCGAGTTGAGTCAACCTAGGACATTGACTTTGACCAGAATGTTGACTTTGACTAGGGGTAAAATGGTTATTTTATCCTAAGAAAGATTATCAAATTTTTGACTAAGGCACCAAGGTCGTCAAAGATTCCTCACCACGAGATTTGACAGTTAGCTTTGCGAGGTGTGTTTTCCTCCAGTAGGAATGAGTCGAAGGCACCAAGGTCGCCCGTTTATGTATGATAGTATGTTCTGGATTAAGGTCCGATGCTGGGCGGGGCCCGATGTAGGTTTATATGTTTTTCCGGATTTCGATCTGATGCCGGGACGGTACCTGAAGAATGTTAGTATGCTTGATGTCTTTGTGATTCTTGCACGTATTTGTATTTGTATGTTCCGGACTACGGTCCGATTCCGAGGCGGTTCCTAAGGAATGTTTGTATGTTTCTAGATTTCGTTCTAATGTCGGGCGGGCCCCAAGGAATGTGTATATGTCTATAGTTAAGTGGTTATGCTTATGTTATGTGTACTAATAGTTATGCTCATATGTATGTTGATCTTTGCTCGATGTCGGGTGGGGCCCCATGCCAGATGCAATATGATGTCGAGCGGGGCCCGATGCCATACAAGTCGATGTCAAGCAGTGTCTGATGTAGCCGGGCGGGGCCTAATGTATGTTATATGTGATTATGTGATTATGTGTATGGTATGTGGTAGTTTAGGGAGACTCACTAAGCTTTATGCTTACAATTTTCAGTTTTGGTTTTAGGTACTTCTGCTAGTAAGGGGAAGAGCTCAGGATGACTGCATGACACACACCACATCATTTTAGCCTGGGAGGATTTACTATGATATTTTGATATATGACTTGGATACAGTGTTTTGACATGATGTTTTGAGATACTACCACTTATGTTTTTAAGTGATGATTGGATTACTATGATTTTATAATGATTTAAAACAAAATTTTTGGACTATATTTTTGGGGTGTTTCACCAACCAAGCCAAATCTGAAGGAGTACAAGCCCTTACCTCCATTCCCGTCACGAGTGAAGAATCTGAAGCGCGAGCAAGAGGACGAGGATATTATGTAAATTTTTCATAAGGTTAAGGTAAATCTTCCACTTTTAGATGTTAGTAAACACATCCCTTGTTATGTCAAAATTTTAAAGGAATTATGTGTTTCAAATAAAAGATTTAAAACTAATGAAACATTAAAAGCTGGTGAAAATATTTCAACTATTTTCCAAAAGAATTTACCTCCAAAGTGAAAGGATCGGAGAGTTTTCTCAATTTCTTGTAAATTGTTCGACCCTAATTTTCGAAAAGCCATGCTTGAACTAGGAGCCTCAGTAAATGTCCTTCCCTTTTCGGTTTTTGAAAATATTTAGGAACTTTAAAAGAGACCGGGACAATTATCCAGTTGACTGACCACTCGATAGTAGACTTAAAAGGTGTACTGGGGAATGTTTTTGTCGAAGTGAATAATTTGATCTTTCCCACTGATTTTTATATTTTGGACATGGGTAATTTTAATATATAAGATATAAACTCTATTATTTTAGGTAGGCCATTCATAAAAACTGCAAAAACAAAAATAGATGTTCTTAATGGTACAATATCAATGGAGTTTGACGAGGAAGTGATTAATTTTAAAATAAATGAGGATGATTTTCCAACTGATAAATTTTTTGTTAATTATCTGGTTACCAGCAGTCCTTTATATGAGGATTGTTGTGAGTTTTCTAATGTCTTTGTGCAAGAAATATTTGTAGACATGAAGTTATATGACACATCAAAAGAGCTGGAAAGTGGGAAATCTTGGGGAAAAAGAAGAGGAATTAGCTGCTGAAAAGAAGTTAATAGAAACAGATAAATCGGAAGAGGAGCATCTGATTTCTACTAAATAAACATCAGATAAGGTGCTGAATGAAAAAAACTAAGCTTGAGGAAGAAGAGGAGAAGTTGATTTCTGCTAAGGAAAAATCAGAGAAAAAACTGAAAAACAAAATTGCTTTTGGAAAAAGAAAATGAAGGAGAGGTGATTTCTAATATGAATCTGAAAAGAAGAAAATCTGAAGAGAAGGAGAAGATACATGGAAAGAAAATCAGAAAACGAAAGAAAGTTGAAAATCAAAAGAAAAACTTATCTGATAAGAATATGAAGTCTTTTTAGTTTGCTGTACAACCACCAGATCCACAAATTCTACCATATATTAAGGGATCTTGAATAACAAGGAAACAAGTTGAGCTTTGGAGAAGTCCCAACCACATCAGTTAACAAATCTGGTTGGGCAAAGTCGAGTCAACAAATTTAAAATTGGGCAGATTTCCGGGAGGCAACCTTATGAGTAGTTTTTAGTTTTTATGCTTTCAATAAATAGATAGTCATAGTCCAAAACAAGCTTGGGGAATCAGAGAATCGACAAAGTTGCTGAAATTCACATTTTTCTCCCAAATCATCATCAAAATTAGAATTTCTGCATACTTATCAAATACACTCTTTCTTAGCTGCATCCTTCTTGCTTTTATATCCTTTATTGAGTTGTTCATTCCTCTCTAAGCATTTAGGACAATGCATCATTTTAAGCTTGGGGATGAGGTTAGTGTAAAAATTTGCATTTTTTTTGTTAAAATATTAAAATCTTCAGTTTTTCAGCTAAAATTTTCATATTTTATTTTCCTTTTTGCATTTTATTTCCTGCATTGCACTTGCATTTAAAAAAAATTAAAAAATAAGAAAAATATATTTTCTGTTTTCATTTTTCAGCATTCATAAAAAATACACCAAAATATTTTATTTATAGTTTTTAGCTTTATTTTCTTCAATATATATATATATATATATATATATATATATATATATATATATATATATATATATTAAAAATGGTTAGAGATAAATTTTTCTAGTGTTATGTGGGATAATTTGAATAGAGTTCTAAGATTTAGTTGAACAAATATGTTATAATATATTTGTGACTTCCTAGTTCAAGTCAAATCATGGGACAACAACGCGAACTTGTGCAGTTTGAGGGACATAAGATGTTTAAGTTTCATTGCACTCTAGAGTCAAGGGTTGAGGTTAAGTTCTATTGCTTAAGTAAGGCCCTGTCATAAAGGAAGACGACACGCATTCGTGTGTCGTAACCTTACGACGCGCGTGTTAATGACACGCAATGCATATCAAGAAAGCCCCTATCAAGAAAAGCCATGTCGTAAATGAAGATGACACACATTTGCGCGTATCGTAAATTTAAATGTTTAAAAAAAATAAATTTATAAATTTATTTATTTTTAAATTAAATTTGCATTTAATTTCTCATAATAGAAATAAAATATCATATACAAAAAATACAATCCATTGCATAATATAAAATGAAATTTCATACTCTAAAAATAAAATGAATTGCACAAATTATAATGTCATACACAGAATCATTCAAATGTTAAACAAAAATAATACATTGCTAACATGGGTTATACATTCCTATAAAACTAACAAATAATCATACAACTCTGTTTCTTACTGGAAAGGAATGCCAAACATGATTACAAGTCTCCCTTAATCTTGATTACTCACCTGCTTAAGTAGAATGCTGTTGTTGAGAAGGTTACCTAGCAAAAAGACTTCACTCTATCAAGAGCTTCTTCAAGAGAAGATGGGTCTGCAGCAAAAGTTACACGAATCTAGTTTTTCAAACCTATAGTAAGTCCTGCAAAACCCAAAAAGAAAAGTTAAAGTGGTATATTACTATATTATATGGTAGTTTGTATTAAGAAGAATATGTGTATTTACGTGAGAACAAATTAATTGCCATAAAAGTCATCATTATGGTTATGCCTTTGATTTGAAAGTGGCATACTGTAAAAACTCAGACATGGCTAAAATGGAGATAACAGGGATATATATATATATATATATATATATATATATATATATATATATATATATATATAAATTAGCTTCCAGATCAGATTGAGACCTGCAAAAAAAGTAATATATGAGATTTAAAGAGACATATGTTAAGTAGTATTTGGAGGATGTAATTTGATGACATATACGTCCAGAAGGCTATTATCTATGAGCAGCTAACTTGACTAAGTTGACATGGTTTCTAATTGGAACTAGTTTCTAGATGATGAATGGAATATAAATTCAGCAAGTAGGGTTTTGAAGTTTGAACAACAAATATGTTGTTACCTTAACGAGGCTAGGTGGACCATAACACCACATTTTTGCTGAATTTAATAAATGAGAGATATTTCAAAATTTTGTAAATACACAAATCATGAAACCTGATATTGGAATACACACTTTGAGACATGAATACGAGTAGATTAACCTGGATACATAGGAAGTAAAGATGGAAGGTGCTAGAAATCCGGGGGCATTGGGTTGGTTCCTTCCCGCTCGCACACACCAAGTATCTAAAAACAAATAAAATTTTCTAAGTTTTTTTCACATATAAACTAAAGCATATATTCTATATAATACACTCACACAAAGGAAAAAGAAAAAAAGAAAAGGTTGATGTATTACAGAAAGCCATGGTTTGCCCCATGATGGGATGGTGGTGACACTGCCATGATCCAAGATCCATTTGCGGGCTTTGGTGCATGCACCATTCAAACCACCATCCAGACCTTCACCCAAACACATGACCAATGATATACAAACACTTGACCAAGGGCTGCATGATAACAAGATCTTCTAGAGCTTCTACTTTGTCTAGTGATAAGGTGTTGTATAACATATCAACATCCTCAAACTCATCAAAATCCTCCTGCAGATGAAATGGTTTGTGGTGGTTTTAAACAATTTGACATTATATATACAAAGAAAATCCATTTAACCTTGTAATAAATTGTATCCAGAATACAAAACTCCAGCCCTATTAATCAAATACTACACTAGGTACATAAGAGCAAGCACAGGCTGCAAAAGCAAAAGTAAACAAAAAATAACAATGTTGATTTGTTTTTATTAGGATAGTCCTATTATCAGTCTTTGGTCCATATTTGACTCACTAGCCCATGAAGCTTTATGTCTCGTTTTCTTCATCTTCAAGATAAGGCTTTAAGAACAATATTTGTATGAGGATATTTGAAGCATGATTTATTGGTATGCACGTGCATTGCTAAAAACCATATTTCTAGTGATGTTTCTGTTGGAACAATGAATATACTAGGCAAGTTTCTGTTGGAACTATCCGTACAATTCACCAGCAGCAATTACACCTTCATTTTCCGGGTTTAGACCTGGCAAAACCACCAACCTTTCTTTAATTAAAAAATCCGAATTTTTTCAGAATCTAATTTTTCAATAAATTCGGCATAAATTCACGACACACGATTATAAACATGGCTGCGGTATCCTGTTGCTGGGCCCTACGGAGTGCCCCCAGTGCATCTTGTAATGAACCCGCTGCTATGTACAATATCAGGGACCTGTCATGTTCCAAATCCCAATCAGACAAAATTTGCATTTTTTTGGAACAAACAAAATTTGAGAAAGAAAAAAAAAGATATTTTAGAAAACTCAATACCTCCAGATGTTATGTTCAGCATGAAGGACATGTTCAACCCATCTCTGTAATACCCTGCAAAATCCACAAAATATATTAGACTAGATCTTAATTAAATTAAATATCTTTATGAAAAAATAAAATCCTTCTAATATGTTAATGTGATATGCAAAACTAGCAAATATAAACATTCCAATTAAAAATTAAATATAAAAAAATAAAAAATTCAAACCTTGCATAATCGGTTCCTTTTAAATGTGTTGCTGCTAATGTTGCAGCATTTGTCCAACAACCCGCATTTTGTAGCTGAAACATATGTTACAATAATTGCAATGTGACAATAGTATTTTGGTCTTTTGGAAAAAAAAAAGGAAGAATGAAATTGGATATTTTTTGTAGCAATAAAAGAACACCTATGAACAAGCTTCTTGATTCCTCCCTACAGCACATAGCAAATGTGTGCCAAATAATGACGTGTCTATGCTCAACATACTTGCTGCAACCACCTACAACAAAATTAAATTATATATTGAAAGTGGAAAATTTATATATAATACAATATATATTGAATTTTTAGTTACCTTTACAGCTAATTCATTTAAAGATCTTGAAACAGCTGATGAAAGAGCAACAACACGCAAAGCATTTGGAAAAAAATAAGGGATTTCTGGAGGAGTAGAAAGCATTAAACTTACAGCACCTTCCAAGTTACCAATTGACACAAGCATGATAATTAATTAATTACATATTTAGAAAAGAAAATATAATTATTATTATATAAAAAAAGAATTATTATAATACTAACTCATGCACATGGTTCTGAATAGATTCTTCATCTTCTAATTTTTCATGCCACGAAATACGCTCATTAGCAATTTCCCATACAGTGAGATATCAAACTCTATGTAGTACTCTATCATTTCTCTAATTGTTCATCTTGTTGTGTTTTAGCCCTCTGATTAACATCCAATTGCCTAGTATATTCATTGTTCCCCATTTATAGATTGGATAATCATCACAGTAATCATAGTATGAGAATGTCCCAGCTTCTGAATACCCAAATTTATATGCATATGTGTTGATTGTAGAGTTTATGATCTCCTACATGAACAAATAAATAATGGTGTAAGATATATGTTCCTTAAAGTTTCTAAATCATACTGAACTAATTACTGATAAAGACTTTATGATTTACCTAAGGATATGTAGTACTAGATAATATGAAATTGACATGCTCATAGGTAAATCCTTCGAGAAAATCCATGAAGCTTTCACTCGATTAATATTGTATTGCTATACATATTCGTGGATCTTCAGTTTGTAGGAGCCAGTTCATTTGTTTACCCCACTTTATTGGAAAGAAACTCTTCTTAAATAACCAGACATTAGCATAAATTTCTCATATTCATTTCATCTGGCTAGCTTATCAAGCATTCAAGCTAAACTCGAAGCAAATCCTACAAAAGAAACAATAATTTTCAAGCAAAACAGGGATTTAAAATCTAAATTAAGGTATGAATCAGGGTCAATGATATCACATACATTGGATTGGGAACAGAAATGCGATGATCAAGCAGTGTGAATCGAAGATCTATAACTTTTTCGTGGAATCGATAATCATAACAAAACATGTTATGACTTACGATCGCTGAAACATAGCTTGATTCCATATAAATAAAGCAAAGTTGATAACTAATAAACCCTCGTTTGGTGACATTTCGTCTTGCGTACATGTTTTAGGGCTTTCTTTCACCTCATGATCCGCCGAACCACCGACAACTTCCATGCTCTCTCCCTCATCTCCCCCTTGCTGCTCACCTACGTACGCTCGGCCTATCTTCTCTGTTGTTCCTCGGACCGGTCACCGCTCACCTCCTCCGTTCGAAGACCTTTGTGAACTACACCACCACCTCCATCCACTCTCTCTCTTCCGTTCACATATCTTTATAATTGTACGTGAGTGATGGGCCTATGTACACGTGAAGACACTGGAGAGGGATGGATTGACGCATCCTACCCTAAGTTGGACTCACTTGGATGGATTAATTGTTGGGGAATAACAACGAGAAACCTTCATCGCCGGAGAGGTGGGTTATGGAAGAGAGATTGTAGATGGAAGAGAAAGTGGAGATGGAAGCGAAGGAGAGATAGAGACGGAACCAGACCTAAATCGCCACGGCAGGTTTTCAACTTTTCTAATTTTTGGGGAATTCCTTTTCCCGCTACTAAAGATGAAGATGTGCGTGTTTTATTAAAAAAAAATATAAAACGACATGATTTCACGACGCTCCTTTTATGAAAGGTTCCCTCCGTGTTTTTTTTGTAACACTAATTTTAGGGCACAAAAAAATGCGCGTTCTAAATCCTTCACATTTTAGGATATTTGACATTATTTTTAGGGCACACACTTTTGCGTATCGTAAAATAGCGCGTGTCATGGTTTGCGCATCATTAAAGGGTATTTTTCTAGTAGTGACTCATGTCTTTTATCATAATTTCTGTACTATTAGCGTTTTTGTGTCGTTTTCAGATAATTAGAGTGGACTGGTACTTTGGGAGTAGTTGGATGCATATTTGGAGTTTAAATGAAGTTGGAAATGAAGAAGGATGACGTGGAATGACTTGGAGTGCTTAAACTGAAGAATTGCGTCCAAAATGAGCTAGAAAAGTCAAATCTTCGACCGTAGATTTGGACATCTGCGTTTGTATAAATGTGTCGAGGTTTTGGAAGGTTGAAAATTCCACCTAGTGAAAAAAAACCAATTTTTGCAATTACATATGCATATATGTAATTGTATTTTTATTACACAACTCCCAAACTTCGGAAATAGCATAGTACTTCATTTGAGGGAAAAAATGGTCATTTCTGCTCACAGATTTTGATTTCTTTTTCCAGAATCTTATGTCTTGCGCATAAATATGACCCTCATAATCAGATTCAAAAGAGAGACGGTTCCAGACGATGAAAAATGTGATGACGATTCATGATACCTTTCAGGGATTTTCTAAAGATCTGAAGGTTCTGAATCATCTCCTACACTTAGTTTAGAAGATTAATCAGTTAATGTTTATTTTTAATAATTTAGATTTGTTTTTAGCCATGTCAAGATAAAACCCTAGTTTTCAGTTTTGCATTAGACTAGTACTTATCATGTGATCAGTTATCAAATTTGGTTTTCTTTGTGTGCTTCTATCTAGTTGTTTCAGTTTTGAGCTTAGTGAATGTTTGATTTTTAATTCTTGTTAGTCTGATCACCTAACTAGGATTTTATTATTCTAGTGAATCGGTTAATAGAATCCGTAATTGTTCTTGTCAACTGGTAATAAGTAACAAGTATCAGGTTGGTTCCGTGTTAGGCATTTAACTCTGATATAAACTGAAATATCATATCTTTACACTTTCGAGCTTGTGAGAAATATTGGGTATTGTTGGGAATTTTACATAGATGTTAATGAAACTTTTCTGATCTCAATTAAGAGCTTGTTTAATTAGACAATAAAAAGCTAGGGTTAACTGAAGAGCTTGTTTTTGTTAATTTAACTAGGCAAAAGAGATTATACTAGAGCTTGTTAGTTTTTCTCAGTACCAACTTAGATAGAATGCATTATGAATAACCAGATTTGGGATGATTGCATGATTAGGAAAGACGAAGCAATGCTGATATCGTTTTTATTATTGAGTCTAATTTAGTTTATTTTCACTACAATTTTAGTTTTTCAGTTAATAATTGAAAACCTTATATTTTTTGTTTTGACTAGAATGTGCCTTATGCAAAAAGACGTTGACTGTTAGGCTATGTCCCAAAGGATCTGAGCCTGCTTTTCTATGCTATCCATTAAAGCAACCAACAATGAAATATTATTTGCTTAATACACCCATGACAGCGTGTGAACAACAAGATACATATAAATGTAGGAGGCTCCTAGACAAATCGAACTATTTTATCAAACATATGCCTAAAGGTGCAAACCAATTAGCTAATACATACAAGAGAAAGAAGACCCCTTATCACCATTAATAATGAAATAGTTGGACTTTAAAGCACTAAAACAACTATATGATATTAATGTGATCTTGGAACATATATACATGATGAACCACATATGAGACATTTTCAAAAGTATATGGGTACAATTACATTGGGCTTTTCATTTTACCTTATCTGCTCTAGTCATTTCTTTGTTTTTAAACAAGGCTGTCGACCAAGCCATTTTTCATTTATGTGTCTTTAATAAAGTAGGTGGATAATGTGCATAAAGTAGTTGTCTATTTTAATGTATGTTCTTTTTGTATAAAGGAAGTTTGTAGGTTCTTCAATTTTCTCTTAACTTTTGACAATTTCCTGTTCTCTTCCTTTGCACACATACTATGAAAAAATGAAATACTCTATCTTTTTTTTCGTTTTCTAAAAAAGTAAAGAAGTTATAAATGACAATAAACCAACATTTGGTATCAGAGGTCCACGCTTATGCCAAAATATCAACCCTAATATGCATCTATGGGAAATTCGTCAAGGAACGACAAGGACGGGCAAATTACATTATACTATCTAATGCTCTTAAGAAAAAACTATGCTACATGGACCATTAAATGAAAGTGTTCATGCAAGTACAAGGTGTTTAGGATGCTGTAGAGCCTAGTAAACTGGAAGATGTAGTTGTAGTTAGAAAATGTAAGATGGCACTTGCAACCATCTATCAAGGAATCCCAGATGATATGTTGTTGTCATTGGCAGAAAAACAAATAGGAATGCAACCTTGGGAGACTCTAAAAATTATGTACATGGGGGCTGATAGAGTAAATATAGCAACAATGCAGACGTAAAAGTAGAATTTAAGGTTCTAAATATGTAGGAGATGGAGACAGTGGATGAGTTTTCTATGAAGATAAGCAATATGGTAAGCAATATATGGGATGTAGGAGACAAAGTTAAGGAAGCATATGTAATGGAGAAGATACTATGAGCAGTGCCATCAATGTTCTTGCAAATTGCATAAACCATTGAGAAATTCACAAACCTTGATAAGATGGCTATTGAAGAATTTGTTGGTAGGTTGAAACCTCACGAGGAGAGAATTCGAGGGCATAGTGAAGTTGAAGAAAAGAAGCTTCTGTTGACTCACCAAGAGTGGTATGAAAGAAACAAAAAGCAAAGTGAAGAGGACTCAAAATCCTCTCATAGATCCTACCATAGTTATCCAAGAAATCAATAAGGTTGTGGAAGAGGTTGTGGCAGATGTAGTAGTTATAGCAACCACGGAAGAGGCCATGGATGAGGCCGTGGAAGAGGTGTTACTGACCAACAATGAAAATGAAATCGTGGGCCGTCTAACATTCATGAAAAAAGCAAACTAAAATACTATAATTTTCAAGAATATGGGCATTACACCTTAAGAGTGTAGAAACCCAAGACGTGAAAGGAACCATGAAGCAAATATGACACCAAGATCATGCTGAACCGACATAATTATTGGCTTCTTTTAACAATAATGATGCAATAAAGGAGGTGTTGTTAACTGAAGAAAAAGTGACACCAAGACTGAAGTTAGCAAGTGATGAAACAACTCAGTCAAATGTGTGGTATCTAGACAATAGAGCAAGTAACCACATGACCGGTCAGAAAAAATTTGTTTTACGATCTTAACCAAAAACTCAAGGTTATGTAATGTTCGGAGATGGGTCCAAGGTACATATAGAAGGGAAAGGTTCAATCATATTCCAGTGCAAGAATGGACAACAACGAAAGCTGCAATATGTGTACTACATCTCAAGCTAGTTTAATAATATCATAAGCTTGGTTCAACTAGCAGAGAATGGTGAACAGATCTTGATACATGGATCATTTTTGTGGGTTCGTGATGTAGAAGGGAGACTACTCACGAAGGTAAAACAATCTCCAAACCGTGTATATAAAATCATCTTGAATGATGCCGGGTCCCGATGTATACATAGAGAGCCTTATGAACAAACATGGCTTTGGCATGCAAGAATGGATCATATTGATTTTACTACCCTCAAACACATGCCAAATAAGAACTTAGTTTATGGACTAACAAAGATAGATAGCCCTACATGGTTGTGTGAGGGATGTATAGTGGAAAAGAAGACATAAAAATCATACCCAACACAAGCAAGCTTCAACTTAAAATATAGGCTTGAGCTCGTGCATGGGTACCTTTGTGATCCTATTTCACCACCCGCACCTATATATAACCGATATTTTATGTTGTTAGTTGATGATTTTGACTCGAGTAATGTGGGTATATATGATGAACACTAAGGATGAAGCCTTTGGTATTTTCAAAAAGTTTTGGATATACGTTGAAACAGAAAAAGGTGAAAAGTTAAAGACCTTCTGAATGGATCATGGTGGTGAATTCCTGTGAAAACAATTCACCACGTATTGTTAGGAAACCGGTCTACACCGACACTAGACGACACCATACTCTCCACAACAAAAGGAATAGTCGAGAGGTGAAATCGCATTATTGTAGAGATGGAAAGAAGTATACTCAAGAGTATGCATGAACCAGAGACGTTATGGGGAGAGACTGTGCATCATGTTGTTTACGTTCTTAATCGGGTAACCATAAAAGCCTTAAAGGATGCAACACCTTATGAGATTTGGACTGGAAAAAAGCCACAAATTGATCATTTAAGAGTGTTTGGATATATTGCTCATGCAAGATAATTGAAACAAGAAGTCATCTTCAAAATCTTGATGATTGAAGAAAACATTCGGTGCATTTAGGATGCGAGACAGGTACGAAGGCATATAGATTATTTGATCCATACATAGCGAAACTATGCATTAATAGGGATGTATGTTTTGAATAAGATAAATCTAGGTCATAGGAAAAGTCGAACATGTCAAAAACTACATTAGGAACAACTTTTACAATTGAAGGCTACCTTCCAGAAGATAGCCATGAAGATGTGAGCAACTAGGAATATAAAATATGGATGCAAAATCCTACAGTAGAAGAAAAACAACAGACAAGTGCATAAACTTCTACATCTACCCCCACAAGTTTAGCTTGTTCAGATGCTTCCACAAGTACCGCATCAAACTCGATAGGCGGAGGAGCCCTGAAATGGTATTGTTTATTGGACGATATTTATGATGAGTGTGACTAAATTTTATTCATGCATGATAGTGATGAGCCTTTTTCGTAATCCATGGCTAGCAAAAATGTTGATTGGGTAAATACAATGAGAAGTGAACTGGAAGCCATTGAAAGAAATAAAACTTGGAACCTAGTTGAACTCCCACCAGGCCGGAAACTCATTAGTCTCAAGTGGGTTTACAAACTAAAAAAGGACCCAAATGGAATGTATAGAAGCACAAGGTGAGGTTAGTAGCAAAAGCCTACATTCAGAAAACAGGGATAGACTTTGATGAAGTCTTCACACCCGTTGCTCGACTCGAAATGGTATGTATTTTGCTTTCTCTTGCAGGTAAAAATGGATGGATTGTGCACCACCTTTATGTAAAATCTACATTTCTATACAAAGATTTGGAAGAAGAAGTTTATGTAACTCGACCAGAGGTGTTTATAAATCATAACGAACCAAGAAAAGTATACAAGCTGTCAAAAGCTTTGTATGGGCTTCGTTAAGCTCCTAGAGCTTAGAACTCCCGTTTGGATAAATGGTTGAAAATTTGGGTTTTATAAGAAGAATGTGCAGTTTACACAAGAAAAAAGAATGATAAGCTCTTAATAGTTGGGGGTGTATGTTGATGTTCTTATTATTACAGGAAATTGTAGTAATGAAGTGAAGCTCTTCAAAGAACAAATGCAACATGAGGTTGAAATAAGCGATCTTGGCTCATTGTCGTACTACCTAGGTATTAAAGTTGTTCAACAACGAATGGTATTCCTCTAAAAAAACAACATATGCAAAAAATATCCTAGAAAAGGCAGGAATAGCTGAGTGCAACTGATGCAAGTACCTAATGAAACCCAACTTAGAGCTAAAAATGGATGAAGAGGGAGACCTGCTGAACCCTATAGATTATAGGAGCATTATAGGAGGTTTAAGATATCTTACACACACTCGACCCGATGTCTCTTATGTTCTTAGGACAGTAAGTCAACTCATGGAGAAACCCACAATTAAGCATCTACAAGCAGTGAAACATATTCTGAGGTATATCAAAGGAACCATTAACTATGGCTTAACCTACACTAGGGGGAGTAGAGAAGTCATTATAACCGGGTACACATACAATAATCTTGTAAGGGACATAAATGAAAAATGCAACACATCAGGATAACGTTCTATCTCAATGAAAATCTGGTTACTTGGGGGTTGCAAAAACAGGGGAGTGTAGCTTTTTGCTCATGCTAAGCAGAATTCATGGTCGTGACAAGTGCAACGTGCCAAAGTATATGGTTGCGTTGATTGCTTAGTGAATTAACAGTATTAACAGTGAATTAACAGTAATGATAGTCAGTCATGTGGTGTTGTATGTTGGCAACATATCAACCATAGAATTCATAAAAAAACCCAGTGTTTCATGGCAGAAGCAAACACATAGAAATAAGGTTTCATTTGATAAGTGAGTGTTTCGAGAATGGAGATATAAAAGTCATGCATGTGACCAGCAAAGAACAGGAGGCATATATTTTCACAAAGTCTATGGCAAACAACAAGTTTGAGGAAATGTTTAACTTGTTGGGAGTGAAGCATATTAGCAATTATGGGTTAGGAGGGAAAAGATGAGAATAATCCATAAGTTTTTAAAAGTAGATGGGTACAATCACATGGGGCTGTCCATTTTATCTTATCTGCTCTAGTCATTTCTTTGCTTTTAATCAAGAATGTCAGCCAAGCTATTTTTGATTTATGTATCTTTAATGAAGTAGGTGGATAATGTCTAGAAACTAGTTGCCTATTTTAATGTATGTTCTTTTTGTAAAAAGGAAGTTTGTAAGTTTGAAAGTAATCGACTGTAACTTTCTCTCAACTTTCTCTCAATTTTCTGTTCTCTTCATCTGCACACATACTAGGAAAATAGGAAATACTCCATCTTCCGTTCTCTTTCTACAAAAGTAAAGAGGTTAAAAGGGAAATAAACCAACACATTAAAGGGAAAGAAATTCACATCGAAAAAGCTCCCTAGGAAAATAAACCAATATATATATATATATATATATATATATATATATATATATATATATATATATATACATATATAAATTCACATCCAAAAACTCCCTTAACAAGTATTTATTATTCGTGAGTTTTAAACACATATAGTGTCATATATATTCTGTAAGGGAAGTGATTGTGTCACAATAATTTTTCTCCATACACAACAATTTATGTTTTAGATAGTTATACTTTATAACATTTTAAAACATAAATTGTTGTGTATGGAGAAAAACTGGTGGACTCAACCCAACTTTCTTCCTTAAATTTTGATAAGTTAAAGTTTAATCACTCTCCCGATGGTGTGTTTTATGTTGATTATTTAAGGAGAAAAATTGATTCAGAATTAACTAGATTCTCAGCCATCCCACTGGTATGGATTAAAATAGTCCCTATAAAGGTGATTACCTTCATATGGAGGGCTTGCCTAGATCGTATACCCATTGCCTTGCCCTTAGGTCCAAAGGTTTGCATATAGCTTCTTCTTCTTGCTCTCTGTGTTTGCTGGTTGAAGAATCCACAGATCATCTCCGTGGGTCTTGTTCGTTCACTTAAGAAGTGGTGCATTGGATTTCCAAATGGTGCTCCATTTCATCTCTCGGTTTCTCTAAAGTGGGGATGCAATAAATTATGCAGTTAATTGAGGAAATTGTCCAAAGAAAAGAAAAGTGTTGTTAGCCATCATCTATGGTACTCTTTGGTGTGTTTGAAAAGCGCGAAATGACAAAGTCTTCAAAAGGATACATATTATCCACTACAAGAAAAATGCCAATTAGTGACAAAAACGAAATGGTCACTAACAATAGAAGGACTCGTCACTAAGCGATTTAGTGACCAAAATTTTGGTCGTCACTTTTTGTCCCTATAGGTCCGTCACAAAAATATTTTAGTGACGAAAATGTAAAAGCAGTCACTAAATAGTGACTACAACATAATGGTCACTGAATCTATGACGATCCCTTTCGTCACTAAATGTTGTCACTAAATAATTAAAGTCGTCACTGATTTATCTACTTAGAGACCATAGAAAGTCGTCACTGTCTTATCCAATTAGTGACCATAGAAAGTCGTCACTGGTTTATTCAGTTAGTGACTATAAAAAGTAGTCACTAATTTATCCGATTAGTTACCAAAAAAACTTGGTCATTGATTTTTGTTGCTATTTCTTGTATTTAACCCATTTACAAATTGATTTGTAAATTAGAAAAAAGAATACAACTGCCATTGAATATACAAATAATAATAAAATAATACAATTTTTGTTTATTTTTAACTTAATATATTCAGTGGATTACAAATTAATGGTAACAAGAAATTCCTTATGGCAACAAATTTAACTAGTCTTCTACAAAACTTGAGTATTTCATCAGCATCTCTTCGCCTGCCATCTGGACCAAGATTGCTTTGATAATCATGAGGAGTTTCATCTGCGAACCATATAAAGAGCAACATGTAATGCATATTTGTATTATGATTATAAGATATATTTATACGTTTATGCATATCATTATGTACAGAAATCAAGAGATATAAACTCACCACAAAAGTTACATATGAAAACATGAATGGAAAGAATGATTGCAACGGGAACTACAAACATAGTCACCTTCACCAAAATCCATTATCTTAAAAATAAGACAAATTTTGAAGCCATATTGAAATGAGTATATTACAATTTCAAAAACTTCAAGAAAACTAGTATTTTCAAGTCTTACTTGGGTAAGCTGCTTGGATGGATGTGAAAGGGCCAAGGGATGAACCAGAGATGTGTTGACACGATCCTAAATTAAAGTAAGAAACAAATGTGATGTTCACAAGAAAAGTTGTTGAAAGGGGATACATATTACCAAAAGACATAAATTAGAACAAATACTTCCATAATCAGATCCATCAAGAAACATTAAGCGATTATTGTATCGTTTGTCTTTAAGTAC
Organism: Lactuca sativa; assembly: GCF_002870075.4. NCBI lineage: Eukaryota > Viridiplantae > Streptophyta > Magnoliopsida > Asterales > Asteraceae > Lactuca > Lactuca sativa. The sequence goes on from NC_056628.2 coordinate 144,451,388, forward strand.
CTTTTTTTATTGCAATAGCTTCTCCGCTTTCTAAGCACTTGGCCTGCACAAGAGGGTAAAAAAGTAATTCCATTACATCTCTCTTTCCAGAGTTGTTGCTTCAAGACTCAAAGTATTACCTGAAACATAATTCCAAAAGAATCTTGGCCAAGCATGTGCTTTTCCATATAGCTTATTGTATGAAAGATAAAATGTAACCAAATATCATATTGTTCATTTAATACAAAATACAAAAAGTGATTGATAAATGATAATTACCTGTTTGGGTTGGCCACCATACCCTTCATTTTAAATCCGAGAACAATAATAGTTGTATATGAGGGGTATCTTAAAATGCAGTCTCATGATGAGATGATAGTTAAAAGTCAACCAAGATAGATAGGAAGGAGTATCCTCTGTTAAGTGTAAAAAAATTCTTGTGGGCCAAAATATCGCAACTTTCTTAGTAGTTCTCTAGTGAGTTTTCCCACTAAAATAACAAGTGCTAAATAAAAATTTAATATGTTAGTTGATGATGAAAGTATGCAACTCCCTATTTCAAAACACAAAATGAGTAATAGATTACCTAGATGACAACTGGAAAATCATCTTGAAAGTGGGGAGGAAAGAAAAGATCTTCTTGCTTTAAGTGAATGCGGGTTTTCCTTCATGTATAGAAACAAAAAGCATTAGCTTTTCTAAATAAGAAACCCAAAATTAATGAAAATGAAAACAATATGTTAAGAGAATAAACATGGTTCAGTGACATGAAGCTTTGAAGTAGCTTGTCCAGGATTAGAGCTTTTGTTGCAAAAGAAATAAGAATCAAAGGATCATTGCCAGTAACCTGTTGAAGGCATATAAATATGTTATTGTTACCAATGTACTTTGATGAAGGCAAAAAAAAAGAACCCATTTTAACTTATCTTTTGTACTTTGAAAGAGCAAATATGTTGCATGTGCTTCAAGAGCTTGACTTCGTTGCTGATCAACTGAAAAAGTTACTCAAATCAGAATGGTATGAGGCTATTATTAAAACGCAGGAATTACCATAGGTGGTGCTATATGCTAACATGTTACACTATGAAATAGTCAAATAGAAACCTCTGGTGAGCTAGGGGTAATTCTAATTAACACCAACCATTTCTCAAATGGATCACATATGTAGTTGATTATCTGATTGTTTGATAGATTAGCTATTCTATCAAACATCTTTGTAGGTTCAGAATCACCTGTAAGAAAAAAGAATGCATCATGTTTCATAAAATATAACTTGATAAGTTTGAAAGAAAATAGGAATTGTGTGGAAAATAAAGGAAAAGAGTAAGAAAGAGAATGCACCAGACATTTTATCACAAAGGAAAAGGAAAACAATAAGTTTTTCACCAAAATTATGTTGGCTTAGCTCATGGAACCAATCATATATTTTTTCCTGAAAGCATTTCCGGCATTTCTACCATTTTGCCTTAGTGTGTACAGTGTAATCACCCATGATAGGACTAGCATTATTATTCCAAAGCCCCTGAATCAAACAGATTGAATATTATGATAGTGAATTTTGTGTGGGGATTTTCATCGAACATCTTGCATGCATCGTTTACACCAAAAGTAGAACGAAAATGTAATTTCATAAATTTGAATAAAAGTAGAAAGAAAATGTAATTTCATAAATTTGAAATTGCTAACTTAGTTAATCAAGCAATCCATAGAAATCAATCGATGCGCCTTAAAGAACTCCCAGGGAGCTGTTAGTAGAGATGCTAGTTTCATTAGCAGCTTGGCCATAAAGAGAGCCGAAAACGCTGTGAATTTGATGCGCCTTCTTCCTTAATTGTCTGACCCTCAGAGTGATCTCCTTCTGCTTCGGTCTTGTATGGGTATTGCTAAGCTTTTCTTTGGGCTGAGGACGTGCCAAGCCGTTCACATGGAGGAGGCGGCAATATTCTTTGACAATGGGTTGCGCGGGGCCATTGAGGACATCGTGGTTTGTGGTGGCCCTTTCTTTGGTGACCTACAATGGCGCATTGCTTCCTTACCCATCAGGTTTGGTGGTTTGGGTTTATACTCGGCAGTAGAGGCTACTTCATATGCTTTTGTTGCCTCAAGGGCCCAAACTTGGGTATTGCAAGACCACATCTTACGAGATAACGACATATATGGTATGTATTCTGATTATGATGGTGCCTTGGCTTCTCTTCGTAACAAGCTTCCAGATTCTGACCTTAGCAGTTTTACTACTAAAGACACCGCCCCCCCTTAAATCCTAGAGTACGCTGGCGAGTGCCATTTTTTCGTAAAATTGTCCAAGATATGGAAGTTCATCTCGACATGACGGCCCGTCAGAAAGCGGTTTTCCAGTGCTTACGTGCACTACATGCCCAAGATTTTCTTCTTGCTATCCCTATAGATGGGATTGGAGTATCGTACTATCCTCAAATATCGAATCATGATTCCAATATTCCCAGCTGACGAGATATGTCCGGTGTGTTGCGAGGCATGTTTGGACTCCTTTGGAGAGCATGCAGTTCACTGTAAAGAACTCTCGGGGTTCAAATACAGGCACGATATGGTCAGAGATGTTTTGTTCGATATATTTAAGCGTGTAGGAGTTTCTGCTAAGAAAGAGGCACCTGTGAATTTATTGACTGACCCAACAGAAGGAAGGTCAACCCTTAGACCGGCTGACATTTTGATTTTTAGATGGGTCAGAGGGAAACATGCATGTGTGGACCTTACAGGGGTATCCCCTCTCGTGGGCTTGAGGACGGGGGGTTTCACGGCAGGACTGACTGCTTTAAAAGCTGCTACAGGCAAAGTCAACAAACATGAGATATCGTGCATGGAAAATCAACACGTGTTCATACCATTTGCGTTTGATACGTTTGGTTTCCTCGCACCGGATGCGGTAGAGCTTCTTAATAGAGTACAACGGATCATGCATTGCAATGGTATATCCCCTAGTTCTATAAATGTAGTCTTTAAAAGATTGAGCTTTGCTATACAAAAAGGCGTAGCGGCGCAGCTTGTTGCCCGTTTACCATCTCACTTGTTGTACGATGATAATTAAATTTATTTAATGGAATGTAGTCTTTAAAAGATTGAGCTTTGCTATACAAAAAAAAATCAACAATAACCTTTCACGCTTTAAAAAACAGAGCAAGAGTGGACAGATTGAAGGGTGGGGGGCCGGAGACATACCTAGGTGCATCGACAGGAGGGGGTGGAGCGCGCCGGTGAACCGGAGAGAGAGGTGTTGAACTGTCGGATAGAGGTGTGCATTCGTCGATTGAGGGCTGTGTATGCCAATGTTGACGAGAACTATTGTTGCGTAACAGTAGAAAACATTGGTACAAACGGCCAAAATGCTGGTGGAGGTATGGCAGTGATTGGTGGTGAATTTTTTATTTTATTTTATTTATTTATTTATTTTTTTGAGAAATAAACTAAAAAATTGCATTCGATCAAATGCGCCGATGATGTGTGAAGAAGCTGTCCATTTTCTTGAGATAGCTGATGCCATTAGGAGTTTGGGTCTCACTATTTTGAAAGGAGTTACAGAACCCGAATGTGATAAAACACGGATGTGTTTTCTTGTCGAGGTATTGTTGATATTGTGTGTATAAAAATAACTAAATAAGTAAAGTTTGTTTGTATTTGCTATTTTAATGCGTTGATGCCAATATAGGTTGTATTTACTATTTAACAATTATATAATTCAATTAAATACACGTACAAATTTCATACTGATGAATTTTTTATATATAATCTTTTCTTTTAAAAAAGATTAAAAGTTTGACTTAAACTAATATAATCAATTTATAATTTAAAGACATTTACCAAATTATATAAATTATATATATACAGTGACCACTATTTCTGGTCACTAAATAATTTACATGTTGTAAACTGAGTGACCACAATTATTTCGTCACTGTGTGGGTTTGAAAAACACGAATAGTGACTGTTTAGTGACAACTATTGAGATTTGGTCACTGAATTTGTACCACTACCAAAATTCAGTGATGGACTTTATGCATGGTGACTAAAGGATGCACTTAGTGACCAGATTCCACGTCGTCACTAAAAACTTGGTCACTAAAAAGGACTTTTTTGTAGTGATCCCTTTCGAAGACAGCTGATAAATGTCATTTCTTTGGTGTTTGGATGGATAGAACATATGGGTAAAATAGGAAAATGTAATCGGGCTATTGGAGTGGTAATCCCTTGTGTTTGTAACTTTCTTGGCTTGTTTGTTTTTCTTCCTGCCCCTGCATCTTGCTAGGCAGTGGTAATAAAATTTTGCTGGTTAAATTTTTTTTGTCTCGTTATTGTAAAAATGCCGATTACAATTATTATAGACACGCATGAAATACTATCGTTTCCGATCCTCATTGAAAACAATTAAGAGTCAAATATAGAATGAGAACGATAGGAATTCTTGATGTTATTGCCTTTACTCAGAAATATATAATAAATAATCCATCGACATATCAACTCTATTTATAGGGAAAGATACCAAAGATACAATCTAACCCATTAATTATAGTAAAAGGTAAAAAAAAAGAAGAAAACCACCCAACGCTGAACCATCAGCATCCTCATCATCAATCATCAATGGGTCCACCACATGGCCATCTATTTCTTTAAGGTTTGCATGATGTATTCACCATAAAGGTCCCTGCATAGTCATCATGAACAAATTATCGTAAAATTCCAATGGCTTCAAATTCCTTTAGTGTATGAAGATAAGCTTACATAGAGTACTGAATGGCCTCATAAGCAGTTTTCGAAGGCAGAAACTCATCCACTGCAACCTCCTTGTGCTCATTCTTCTTGTCTATGTATATATGTCAAGAAAACTTATTGAATCATCATGTTCTTAAAAATCTATGGAAGATTCAATAAGGATACAGTCCTCAAAAAAGCGGCGGATTTCAGTCAGACGATGAGGGGCAAGCTGGCTTATATCCGTGTAGTGGCGATATTCTGGATCATCAGCACAAACTGCAATAATTTTATCATCTTTCTCTCCCTACATGCATTAAAAAGTAAAAACAATTCCCGTTTGTCAAAATATCTTGAATTGGTGATCGAAAGTTTGTTTCATGTTCAGCACAAAGGTACCTGGTCAATCATAGGCATCAGTCCAATGGCTCTAGCTCGAAGAAAACATCCTGGCACCACTGGTTCCTGTTCAATGCTTCCAATTTAGTTGTAACTTGATTAGGGTTGATAGCTAAAGGGAATGTGATCATATGTATACCTGCATGATAACTAGTACATCCATGGGGTCATTATCTTCGCATAGGGATCGAGGGATGAAGCCATAGTTATGAGGGTAGACGACTGATGAATATAAGATGCGATCAACCTGAACATAAGTCATGTGTTTAAGATCATGCATAATATGAAATACAACATGCATGCAACCACATATGGCTGTTTAATGAATTTATAACCTTGATGAGACCAGTTTTCTTATCGAGTTCATATTTCACTTTGCTTCCCTTTGAAATCTCAATGACCTGTATTTAACATCGGAACATAATACGCCAGACATTAATAAAAGAGAAAAAAACAATAGCGATATAGATAGTACGTACCACATTGAAGACCTGTGGAGCCTCTGGTCCTGCATAAATCAGATCGATCCATTCGTCAAATGGGAAAGCTCAAGAACAAGAAACAAACACATACGTACCGATATCAAGATCATGCCATGGATGCGCTGCAACAGATCTTTTGGATAAGGACGAAAGGATCCTTTCATTCAAGCGAGGAGCACGCTTCTGATCAGTCATGATTAATTGGATAGATTGATCTTGTCACCTGTGTTGGTTCGAAACTCAGGAGTTTCTGTGAAAACAGTTTGTAATTCATGCACAGATTGATCGTTAATGGATATTTATACAGAAATTAGTGGCTATGCTTGTAAAGGGGACAAATTTGAGGAGTACGTACATTTACACCAATCGAGAGCGTCAAACTCGATTTCCAAGTGGACTATGAATTTAGTTATTCCAATTTATCTATAATTTTATTTAAAACTTACCTTAATTACCTGATATTTGTGCCATAAAATGTCTCTTCGTACAAAACTTGGCAAGCTAAATTACTAATATTTTTATGATGACATAATGAGCAAATTTATAAGGTAAGATTGAGAACTTTTTTTTTTTGAACAGTAAACATTTCATTCAAATCACTCCGATTAAGTCACGCATCTTTTCTCGATCCAACTCTAAGACTAGAGGGTGTGGGGTGCGGTTCAGCTGAAACCACAGCTGATATGGCACTAAAACACCGCCCCCTCCATGCGGTTTTGGAAGTGCGGTTAGGGAGTGCGGTAATGAGAAGGAGCACTCCCTTCTTCTCTCTCTTCCTCTATGTCTCTATCTCTCTCTTCTTTCTCTCTCTTCTTTCCACTCCTTGGGTGTTTTAAGGACATTACAGTAATGGGAGGGAGTGCGGCTCCACTCCCTCCAGCCTAAGCCAATTCAAAGTAATGCTTTTCACCTCACTAGTTATAACATTACAGTCTTTTACTACACAATTGAAAACACTGTTGGGATCATGGGTAGAGCTTTATTAGGGCGATTTTTTGGTTAGAAGTAACCCCTATATTTTAATTTTATAAATATTAAGTCAAAAAATATAAAATTTTGGCTTTAAACCCCTGTATACCAATTTTTATTTTGATACATATTATATTTTTAGCCCCCAAATTAAATACGAATCTCCGTCCCTGGTTGGGATAATCCATAAATGGTGACACTTTTAGTCTAAAGGCTAGTTTTGGAAATTCTTTATTTTTAAAGCATTTTAAGTAAGCTTAGGATTCCAATTAGTTTAGTAAAAATAGGGGGCAAATCTAGAACCAAAAACTTCATGGTTTCTTATCTAAATAACACCGACACATATAACAAATTAAAATATACTAATAGCACGGGTCGGGTGAAAATATAAACGTTTTTAGAATTGTATCCAACGAAGTTTTATAGCTTGAAATATATTGATGACAACATCTTAATCAAAACTTTCTAATACATCTTTTTCACATGATAAAATTTCATAGTTGGTCTTTCTGTCGAATCAGCGTGCGACATGTACTCGTGTGTTTGATTTGATGGAGCACAAAACTCAAAAGTATAGGCGACGATTCAGTTGTGGGCTTGTATTATTATTATTATTATTATTATTATTATTATTATTATTATGTTAAATTTTAATTTTAATGGATTTGGCTAATTTTTGTTGGGTAAATTTTAAGTTGGTTTAGGCATTGTGTCATTTTATATGGATTGTAATATACAAATTACACATAGGTATTTAAAAATCCGATACATATTTTTGTTTTTACAAAAAAATTATTAGGTAGTTCCTTCATAAATTCTAAGGTAGTTCCCCTAAAATTTTACAATATAATTAAGCTTACAATTAAGTTAATTAGGTGGGTCCTAGGACCCACCTTGGTATAACCATAGCTACGCCCCTGTAAATAAGGTATGGATGTATGATGTTTTGAGTAAGTTTTATCAGTCTTTTTTTCAGTAATAAGACATGGAGAACAAGTAGATTCATAGAAAATTCCTCTCTCTCCTGTTTTGTTTTTCCCATATTCAATTGTTCTTTTTTCTACATAGTTAAGTTCTGCTACATTCCTCATTCCCAAGTAAATTGATCCATGTTAAGCCTTGTTATGATTTCCCTATTCAATTTCCTTCTTTGTTTATGGATAAGGTTGATTTCCCTATTTAGTTCCCTACTTTTTTTATGACATACATTCGTAGAATCAGGTAAATTGATTCCTAAATAATCGTATTCTGAAAGAATCAAGAGAATTGATTCCAACATTTAGTTTCATAGCTGAGGAAATACAATTGATCAAAAAAGACAACATCCAAGGACCGAAGATGCATTATCCCATCTTAACTAGACCCAACTATGTTGCATAGGCGATGAAGGTAAAGGTGTTCATTGAAGCGTAGGAGGTTTGGGATGCGATTGAACCTAAGAATCCCCAAAACCCGGTTGGTATAAAGAAGGATAAGATAGCAATGGAAGTGATTTATCAAGCCATCCCATAAAAGATCTTGTTGTCGATAGCGGATAAGCAAAAGACAAATGAAGTGTGGGAAACACTCAAGATCATGTATATGGGTGCAAATCGAGTTCGAACAGTGAAAGTGTAGTCTCTACAGGTGGGGTTCGAGATTCTTAGCATGAAAGAATCTGAGTCAGTTGATGATTTTTTTTTGCAAAAATTGATAATATCGTTAGCAACATCCGGGCGTTGGGTGATACCATCAACCATCGAGCACTCTTTTGATCATGATACCATGTCTATTGAAGAGGTTGTCGGAAGACTCGAATCTCGTGATGAGAGAATCTGTAGGCATGTTGAACATGAAGAACAAGATAAAATGAAACTGGTACTTACTCACCAAAAATGGATAAAGAGGTACAAAAACAAAACAAAGACCATGTGTGTTCGCTAGGCGAAAGCAATCGAAGCAACACACAAAACCAAGGTGGTCGAGGAAGAAGTCATAGTGGAAATTACGCAAATCGTGGAGGTCATGGAAGAGGCAACAACCATTAGTATTGTGAAAACACTCGTGGTACGTATGATAATCAAGATAAGAGTCACATCCAATGTTACAATTGACAAGAATATGGACACTATGTTGCAAAATGCAAGAACCAAAGACGAGAGAGAATATGAAGGAAACCTAGCCTAAGCTCACATCGATGATGAGCCAGCTTTGCTAATGGTTGTACTGTTGGATTAGATGTCTAACTTCATAACTATTTCTGGGATATACTTGACCCGGTTGGCATGATCCCTTTGGGTTGCATGGCATTGCAAAACTTGGATAGACTAAATGAGAGAAAGGACACTTAAGGATTATTAATATATTATAAGTTCTAAGATATTAATAATATTATCTAATTAGTATTGATCAAAGAATTAATTTGGAATTAATTAAGTGACCAAAAAGAGACTAATTAAATATATGGGGTTGATTGTCTAAATAATCTGTTCATATATAGTGGGAAAATGATCCATGGTTTGTATGGATTGGGCTAAAACCCATATGGTGCACCACAGATAATCCATGGAGGTTACAAACCCATGAATCAGGGAATATGAAAAGCCATGACAATTAGGGTTTACATGGTGTAACCCTACTTGTGCCACAACTATATAAAGACCCCTAGTCTAGAAAAATCGGCACTACTTGTACAAGATAGAGGACTAGACAATTTTGAGGTGTAAGTGAACTTCTCTCAAGTCTATTCCAAGAGTTGTAGTGTTGTGTGAGACATTTGAGGCATCACAATTGAGGTTCTAGGCTCACAGGGTTCTCAAGGAATCCAAAGGACAAAATGTATGTTCTTTTTCTAGCATTTATGTTTAAAAGTTCCTCATGGTATGCTAGATAGCTTAAAAAACCTTGGAAAATAAATTTTGCATGTATCATAGTAAAACATAGATCCAAGGTTTCTAGGGTTGCATGTACACTTAGGAGTGTTAGAATGCTCAAAACCCAACTGTGGTATCAGAGCCTAGGCTTGTTTTCTTGATATTTGATGTAAACTTGCTAAAAAAAACTCGAAAAATTGGCTATCTGGATAGTGGACTCGCCGAGTCCATAGGGGGACTTGACGAGTCTATCCCTATATTCAACCAACTCGACGAGTCAGTTCATGCACTCGACGAGTTGGCTTGTCAGATTGCAGTTTTTCGACTTTTGCTGTTGGAAATGGACTAAAAACATTACCCTAAACTGTTTTGGTCTTATAAAACCTGTTAATCCGTTTTCAATAGCTATTATCAAAATTTCAAGTTTCATATGGTTAATTTTATGATTCTTGAAATTGTTGATATGCATGTTCATGAACTTATGAGTTTAGAAGATCATAGGAATTATTTGTAACTTGCTTGTTAGTTTAATTCTTGATCATTATGTGTTTTAATAGAATCCATAATTTGTCCTCAAGTTATCGATTACCAAAAGTCATCCTTTTAAAGTCCATTAAAGAAACACATATGTTACATAAAATGAAAAGTCTCTCATTTTAATAAACCATTTAACTTATAAGTTTTGAAAGATGAAAAGTTTTGAAAGTTACAAAACATGCCCTCAAGTTTTGGAACATGTAAAGTCAGTTTAAAAACTTTAGTTCCAACCCCTAGAATTTTAAAAGTTAAAATTCAACCCTTATACTTTATAATATTCTAAGTTTAATAATAATTATATATGTATAAGAATAAGTCGTTTTACCGTTAGCAGGCCTCATTCATGAAGCCGGTCTATAAGGGGGTATAAGGCTACTACCTATAAAATGGCAGCTTAATGGTTGTCCACTCTCACCCACCGTTTTCTTGACAGGTGGAGGGTCGTTAGCCGAACGGATAAGACAAGGACTATAAATCTTCATTAAAAGTATTAATGATAAATATAAATTAACTAAATGTTTTATAAATTCCCAATCTTAGTTACTTTAGGAAAACTTGAATAAGGTGCTAACCCATGAAATTACACTTTGCACTTTGCTTAAGTTGGTTAGTGGAGCGTATGTGGTTAACCGGAACACTAGCTGGACTTAAGAAGGTAGGCAAAGGGTAACTTGATATTTATCATAGTATCGATGGAGCACGTGTGGTTAACCGACACATCGATTAAAGGGTAAGACATTAAGGGTACCAAGTAATTTGCATGGTTACTTCACACCTTGTTTTGTGATCCTCGACATCCCAGTCACAAAACCTAAAGGGCACACTCGAGGTTGAAACATGCCATTGAAAAGTTCAATGAATCTCAAAGAATCTAGGAGTTTCAAAACCAATTAAAACCTATTAATTATTTCGTTTTTCATGGTGGAAATTGGTGAATCGTCATTCGCCTACCTTCAAATATTCTATAGCTTGGATTACGACATCCCTCTTCCAAGTTATAAAATATTGTGTCGGATCCTAGCCTTAATATTTCATATTGGGTGTTATATTAAAGACTTTAAATCAACTATCTTGAATATCTCCCATTAGATGTCTGGTTTAGACATCTATGATCGTCCCAAATCTCTTGGAATAAGCTTTCCTAATGAAGATGATGTCCCGTGGTTGGATCATGGAAATCATTCTTCACTTCCTCCACCTCCTCCAGTTATTCTCCCTAACCCACAAGTTCAAGGTCACTCAAGCCCTATTGGCAAGCAACGTCTATGTGTGCTCGCATCTTGGAGATGAAGTCACATATTGACAAGCCGGGAGAGTTGGGTGTCAAAGTCTTGAGAAAGTTGGTTGTTCAATCACTTTCTAAGTCTTATAGTAAGTGTCCTTTGGGACTACTACGTAAAAGACTATGACATGACCCTTAATGATCTTATCTATTTTCTTGGTGCTGCTGAATCAACAATGATTTGGAGCATTGGTAGAGCAAATTTGATTAGTAGATCAACTTCCTAAACTACAATGGACATTGACAATTGGTAACATTGGATATCCAGAGAAGCTTTCTCTTCCCAATGGAATGGGATCGACCATGGTCAACGCAAATGGTAAAGAGAAAGGCTAAGTCTGAGATAGTCCCATGTACCATTACCAAAGAGTCCATATGGTTCTATTGCCAAAGGAAGGGGCATTGGTTGCAAAAGCTGCCCTATTTACCTGAAAGATCATAAGGGTGGTCAAGTAAAAAAAATTGACTCCACTTCAGGTAAGCCACTATCTAACTCTATTAAGTTCCTATTTGGAGATTCTTATTACATGATGTGACTGGATCACATGTTGAAGTTTTAAGAATCAAAGAAAAAAGAGGAAGCTTAAAGAAGAGTAAGTTGATTCTGATCGCGAAGATGGATTTCGATCGCATGGTTCAGTGTTCAGAATTTTTGAGCTACTTCTTAAGAGTTGTGATAGATTGGTTAGGAATGGATAACAACATAGTTTTCATATGCATTTTCATTATAAGGATAAGTTTTTCCGCAAGTTTTAAATAAAAGAAAAGTTTCGTTTTTATTTATTTTAAATATCCTTACAGTGGCATTTGTAAAAATAGTTGTTTATATGATTCCATTGATAGCAACATTGGAAAATGGATTTGATTCTTTCGTTTGTGGTAGTATCATAATTTACCAAATAAGGAAAGATTCTCATTACCCAAGTTTCAGTTGGATAGAAACTTGGAATCATGCAAGTCGTATGATGAATGAGAATTTTCATCTTTGGAAAATTAAGACAAATACCTTGTTCACATGTATATGTGAGTCGAGTGAAGGACTAAGGGATTGAGTACACATTCTTGTGCACTAGTCAAGGTCCACCACAAAAGATCGATAAGATTATTCGTCATGATTTACTAAAGTTGAGTAAATATGGTTATACTTATCAGTTTAAGTATAATTCTAAAACATTGGAAAAGTTTCAATGTATTGCTGGACGAATGAGAAGAATCAAATTAGGCAAAAAGATAAAAGTTACTCAAATATGAAAAGATGGGAGAGTACTTTAGTATTATGTATTGTGATCATCTCAATGATTAAGAAACCATATCGCAATTGGTTCTCTAAGGACATATTACTACATTCCTATGGCTAAGAAGAGGAATTAAGAATTGCTGAAATGGTTAAATCAAGAAGGTGAGTCATACTTCGTTCCAAAACAATTCTTAGATTCATACTCCAATATTGTAACTTGAGTGACATATCTTAAAGAAAGGTTTATAACACTTGCCAAATGTAAGAGTAAAATGTGTCCTACTCTTGTACATTTGAAATTGGTAAGTTGTGATGTTTTGGATAAAACAAAGACCAACTAAGGCCAATTGTGTGAAGTGTTTGTCTTGATTAAGAGTCCACACCATCTCTTGAATACTTGGCAAGTGAGTCTTATATGTCAAGAGGACAGTGGGAGTGTTAAAGATCTTGGAAAATCTTCCACATCTAATCAAGAAGAAAAACCTATAGTTTATCACTAGCACACGACTTGAGGTTTATAAACTATCGTGTTGACATATTCCTATTTCTACGCCCATTCCAGTTAAAGTTGGCTTTGCATATGAGTTCTGAGAGTTCTCAATTAGTTGCATAACAACTTCGAAGCAATGACAGGCCCTTGTGCTGCCTGGTGGCAAGAAGTTGAGACTGCACAAGTTCAATCCATAAGATTTTAGATGTGTCACTAACCTTGTCTTGTGATTATGGTTTTGACAAATTTAAATGGATAGGAACACATACACCATAAAATCTAAAGTGTCATAAGGTTTCTATCTGATTTATGAAAACGATGGTGAGGAAATGCTTTCACTAAGTAGATTTTAAGTAGATAGAAATTATGATATTTGCATTCTCAAAGTCGTTAGTGAAGCGTGTGTGGTTAACCGGCACACTAACATGGACTTGTGAGAAATGGAAAAGGTTTAAACAATTGAGACTATGATTACAACATCCCTTTTCATAGTTCTGAAATTGTTTAGACACACATGTGTGCTATCTAAGGAAAGGTGTATGATTTTGATAAATTTTTATCAAAGAATCTCGTATCAGAAATATGAACTTTGGTAAGAAGGTCAATAAAGTATTGATTTATAGAAGTCCAGCTGATTTCTGAGTACATGTTAAAGCTAGTGGGAGCATAAGTGTTATGCTAATAATCATCATGCAAGTGGGAGCATGATAATTATAATAAGTGTTGCAAGTTAGCAATGTTAATTATATTAAACAAAAGGTTTCAATTGGGAAAAAGTTGTTTTGCTATAATTAAGGGAGAGAAAAGTATACTTCATAATCTGAATTATGAGAACTTGGCAAATAGAAATAGAAATATTATAGCAAAAGACTGGTCTAGTATCATGTCTTTATGAATCGTGTCCCATATGCTTTGGATATAGGATCGATTGCATGTGCTATAATATTCATCTGTTCTAAATTTTTCCAAATGCCCAGAGCATTAAGAGGGAAAAAGTACTAGAACTAGATATGACTAATTTGATTAAGCAATTGTCGAGGACAATCTAAGGTTTACCAAAGATTGGTTGCTCAGGGACAGTTGAAAGTATAGTGTTAATTTTGGAAGGACCATATTGACATATTTTGAAAAGAGTCAACTCTTGTTCAGGAGTAATAGTCAAAAAGTGAATATGGAAATGTTCCCATAGGTGGGAGTTATTCATTAAATTTGTGTAAGATTAGGAAACTTAATGCAAGAAGAATGTTCAAAGCAATGAAATTTGAATATGAGACTTCGTTTCCATGGAGTTGATCTCCATTGGAATACTCTGTAATGTTTGTTGACAAGTCTTTGTGACTTTGTGCATAATCATTACAAGAGGACCAATGCATATAAGTTTAGAATCTAACAGATTTAGGTAAATGGCAGGAATTTGGAATTCTTGCATTTGCGGTAAGGATTTGGGATTGTGAAATGAGTATCATTGGAATTATGTTCAGTCGATCTATTTCACAAAGTAAAGATCATAGACAAACTTAGTGTGCATACTTGGTGTATGGCATAACTAATGTTTGGAAAAACATAGTGTGCATACTTGGTGTATGGCATGACTAGTGTTTAGAAAAAACCATAGTGTACATGCTTGGAGCATGGGACAACTATTGTTTTAATTCAAGTATAAAGTTGATAGTTTGAAATAGTATGCAATGAATAATGTGTAATCAATATGGTGATAAATAAAAGATGTTCTATTTATATTCATAAGTTCTGAGACCACATTTGATTCGATTACTCTTGTGTTCCACTTTGCATGTTTTGACTTCCAGAATAACTAGGTCATTCTTCCCGAATGACTAAGTTATTTAAACCATCCACAGTCAGTCATATGTTGGAAGTAGATATGAATCAAGACTGTCATGAAGTTGGATTGTAGATGTCCAAGGTATGGGACATAACACGAGTTGCTGCAACATTCATGAGTGCTCATAAGTTCTGAGTATTGGATTCAACCCACGCTCACTGGTATCACTTCATTGAATTTATCTCGAGTGATCATGAGATGGTAATATCATATAAGTCTTTAGACCTAGAGATATAACTTGTTGCCTATGACTTAGTTATACATTGATTGTACGTAAACGCATTGGTAACTTGATGTTATAAAACGCGCCTTTGTGTATGATTCAACAAGTAGTAGAACAAGCATATGAGTCGAAGTTTATCTGTTCCTTCTTGGATTAGAAGCGATATCTGGGTCCCACGATGATTTTGTGTTGACCCATGTACCGGGCCCGGTTAGAACTAACTTGATGTGTTCAATTAAGTTCTTTGTCAAACAAATCAGAAATTGGGAAACAAACTGTTGGACAATAAATAAGACATTGTTCCATGTATTTGTCCGGTTGATATCTAGAACAAAGGATTATATGATCACTTATCTTAAATGGCGTATCATCATCATCATCTCAGTTCCGCGAGACCTTGAAAGAGCTACGATTATTGAACGGTTACTGAAGTTATTCTTGCAAATATAGTTATTAACTTATCCAAGTGGGAGACTGCTGGATTAGGTGTCTAAGTTCATAACTATTACTAGGATATACTTGACCCGGTTGGCATGGTCCATTTGGGTTGCATGGCATTGTAACACTTGGATAGACTAAATGAGAGAAAGGACACTGAAGGATTATTAATATATTATAAGTTCTAATATATTAATAATATTATTTAATTAGTATTGATCAAAGAATTAATTTGGAATTAATTAAGTGATCAAAAAGAGACTAATTAAATATATGGGGTTGATTTTGTAAATAATCTTCTTATATAGTGGGCTAATGATCCATGGTTTGTATGGAGTAGGCTAAAACCCATTAGGTACTCCATGGATAATCCATAGAGGATACAAACCCATGGATCATGGAATATGAAAAGCCATGACAATTATGGTTTACATGGTGTAACCCTACTTGTGCCACAACTATATAAAGACCCCTAGTCTAGCAAAATCAGCACTACTTGTACAAGATAGAGGGATAGCCGATTTTGAGGTGTAAGTGAACTTCTCTCAAGTCTATTCCAAGAGTTGTAGTGTTGTGTGAGACATTTGAGGCATCACACTTAAGGTGCTAGGTTCACAAGGTTCTCAAGGAATCTAAACTACAAAAGGTATGTTCTTCTTCTAGCATTTATGTTTAAACGTTTCCCATGGTATGTTAGATAGCTTAAAAACCTTGGAAAATCAATGTTGCATGTATCATAGTAAAACATAGATCCAAGGTTTCTAGGGTTGCATCTACACCTTAGGAGTGTTAGAATGCTCAAAACCCAACATGTATTCCATAATAGTGACCTCGAAGATGAATTGTTCTTGAATGAAGAAAATGATATCCCAAAGCTAAAAATGAAAAAAAAAAACAACAACTCTAAGGTATGGTATCTTGATAATGGCGCAAGTAATCACATGATCGGTGACAAGACTAAGTTTCAAAATCTCAATGAAGCGATCCAAGGTTATGTGAAGTTTGGATATGGTTCGAAGGTCAAAACTGGAGGCAAAGGATCAATTTATTCCTTTGTAAAATTGGTGAAAATCGACTACTACAAAATGTATACTACATACCAAAGTTATGTAGTAACATCAATAGCTTGGGTCAACTTGCACAAAACAGTGATCATATCATAATGCTTGGATTATACCTATGGATATATGATAAAAGGAATCGGCCACTCATAAAGGTAAAGTAATCTGAAAATGACTCCATCAAATAACTTTGAATGAAATCAGACAACAGTATGTATTTAATGAAGTTGAAGAACCTATACTCAATTAAATGTCGGGTGAATGATTGGTTTGCGAAATAACAAATATTAATGTCACCAAAACTGTAACACCCGTTCCCTCAGGTAAACTTGTTTCCTTAAATAAAATGTAATTAGTGGGGTTTTGGCCATTACACATGGCATAATGTAGCCCCTACGCAACACATGGGAGGAAGAATGGATTTGGGGGTTTAATTAACTATGCCCTTCATAGCTCAAGCTACGCAGTGTGTAGTTCCCAGAGTCTAAACCCTAATTTTGGGGTTTTGAGCCCTATTTAAAGGCTCTAACCTCCTTAAGGACTTTTATTATCAGCCTCCACTCCCTTTGAGCAACCACCTCAAAACCTTAACCTCTATTTGTGAGTTTTGAGCTTTTGAGTTTTTTATGTTCATCATTGAAGAAAGGATTCCATTGGAGAGCACTTGGGAAGCTTCAAGCTTTGTGGATCTGGGACTTGCATCTCATAAGCATTATCCATGAGGTATAATGTTTAGAAGTTGATGAATGTTTTGTTAGATCTAGTTAGTCTTTTGGTTTATGATCCTTTTTGTCCCATATTCTTGGTCTAATTGAGTTTGAGCTACTCCAGGACTTATGGTTATACTTTTCAGACGTGTTTGTGTGCATGGAATCATAAAAATGCAATATTGGCCCCTTTTTTCCATCCATGTATGAGATATGGAGCTTGAGATTGTGTAGTCAGCTAGGGTTTTGGATTTGGACTCTCTTTACCCATGCAAAGGCATAAAGTTGGAAACTTTATGCTTTATAATGCTCATTAGGGTTAGATATGATTATTGTGTGAAAGGTCTTATGGAAATAAGTGCTTAATGTGAAGTTTTGGAACTTGAGGAGTAAGCATTGTATAATCTAGCCTACGCTGTACTTAGCCTGGTAGAACCTCATTTTCTAGATAAGTCTCTACACCATGCGTAGAGCTGGAGTACGCACAACATATGACAACAGTAGTCTGACTGTTGACTTTTTGACCTGTTGACTTTTGGGAAACTATTAGGGTAGGAATCGGGAAGGGTAAAATGGTCTTTTTACCTTAGAGTGGTTAGTTTTAGTCTAAGAACTTATCGATTTGATATTTTTACCTTGGTTTTTTATTTAAGGCTTTTTGGTGAATTAATAATGTGAGGAGTTTGAGGGCCAACAACTCTACTTTTTTTCTCTGACAGTTGATTATGGTGAGTTCTTCCTCACTATACTCGGTGATCGAAGGCACCAATGACGGCCTTTTAGAGTTGTATGTATCTTGGTATATAGAATGTGCTATGCTATAGAGATTGGATAGTTGGTAGACTTGTATAATTACCTATTTTGCTGGTTAATAAATGTTACTCCCTCTATCCCACAATTATTGTCCACGTTTGACTTTTTAAGTCTCTTTTGTTAAACTTTGACTTTAAATAATTTAAATTTTTCTATATAATTTTTTATGTAAGATATATGAATAGATTGTTTTTTAAACTTATTTTCATTGTTATAAGTTTCATCAAAAATTATATAACACAAATAAAGTTATTTATGGTTAAAGTTGACGTGGAAAGACTTCAAAAGTATTTGACTATGTGCATGTGTCGAGATACTATGATGGGTTAGATTGAGGTGGTCCTGATTTTTGTTGAAATCCAAAATATGCAGGGTGGTCCGGATAGACTGTATGCCTTGCGAGGCGGTCCAGTCAGGCTATAGGCTTGCAGAGCGGTCCTTATATGTTGTAGGCCTTCCGATGCGGTCCAGTCAGGTTGAAGGGTCATACATACATGTTTTTATCTGTTTGGTTGTGTGTGGAAGTTTGGGGGAACTTACTAATCTTGGTCATACAATTTGATTTTATGGTTTCAAGTACATCTAAGAATAGGGGCGAGGCGAATGCATGATTGTGCACATCATCCTCGATATTTATTTGACTTATGAATTTGGGATACTGTGATTAATGATTTGACTTTTGGAAACTATGATTTGTATGATTTACGGATTTTGATATGGTTTTAAAAATGAAAATTTTGTCTTGATTTTTGGAGTGTTTCAAGGTGGAATCGGAGCCCTGGTTTGAAAGAATTGGATGAACACTTGTGTGAATCCAGACTCAAACTAAGGATCTGCAAAATGATTTTCAAAATTGAACTTTAAAAAGGATCGACAGAAAGGATGTATTACATATAATCAGTTGGAGCCAAGGAAACTGAGTCCCCAAGATACCCACACTTGTTTTGTATATTGATGACATGATAGACTGGCATGCTAGTATGTAGGCCACTGATATTCAGGAATTACTTGATAGAATGTATGATGCCTGAAAGCCTAGGAGAATTTCTTGTTATGTTATATGGAACTGATATTATTACTGTGGGTTCCTAGCGTATGAATCTTGTTGAACATAACTAAAATTTTATAGCTTGAGAATCTTTGATTTAGCCTTATTTCCCGTTCCTTGTTTAACTGTGGGCTTAGGTTAAAATCAGGTATTTGATTGTCTATCAAATCCAGTTTTATATTTCATTAGCATATACAAGAGGCTGTAGGGTTAGTGGAAGATTCATTAGTGAGTGAGTATAAGATGTATGCGTATACTAGTTATTGGGCCTTGTAGGCAGGTAGTCTGTGACGATCCCTTGAGACAAATACAGGTTGGTGTGGAAGGTAGTATGGGCCAGTGCTACTAGAAGCACATGACCCGTATGCAGACTAAGGAAGTCACGAACCTCGAGTGGTGAGTATTTCTATGATGATATAGTAGTATGGATTATGAATCTTTTATGATGTATTTTTGTTTCTTTTTTAGTATGGAGATCACTAGAGGTTCTGGATTAGGAGCTGGCAGCCCAGAGAGGCCAAGATTGACTGAGGATGAGATTCATGAGATAATCACCACCTAGGTGACCATGGATGTGAGGGATGCTATCTCGAAGGTTTTATGACCTATTAAGACTACCGTGATTGAGATGTTTAACGAGCACTATGTTGTCGTTACAGAGGTTGTTGTTGCTGCTGCAGCCACTGCAGCTGTTGCTGCTGCGAGACTCTAAGGGAGAGGGACGATGCAGCATCGAGACGTCAGCAACACGAAGCCCCCAAAATTCAACGGGGTTAAGGACCTAATAATTTCCATGATGTGGCTCTCCACATACTCGTGCCAGAGGACCAGAAGGTCAAGTTCTCCTTGAACCTTCTTCGTTTAGGGGCAAAGGAATGATAGAAGCTGGTGACCCTAATTTAATATGAAAACATTACATGTAGCGTTAAGACACTTAAACCTTTAAGTTCACATGCAACCTAAAAAGGATCTATGCTTTCTCTATTGATAACAATTAACTATGAACATCAAGAAACTTTATGAGAGAAGCTACAAAATCGAAAATCATATTAAATCAGGGTTATATACCTCTTGATTGTTATTGAAAATAACCAAAGTAAAATCCTTCTTCAAGACCTTGAAAAGCTAGCACCAAAGGTATGTTACCTCTAATGGCTTGTACCCAAAACCCTAGTAGCAAGAAGACTCAAGGAGAGAGGAGGCACAAAGAGAAATTTCAGCTCTCCTTGTGAGATTATGAGTGGATGAAAATGGGATCCCAAAGGGTCTTATTTATAGGTTGTAGGAAAACCCTAGGTAGTAAATCAACTTTCTTTGTCTCATTAATGAAAAACTTGTGATAGATGAAACACCTATCAACACTAATATGGCAGGAACCTTTCTTTCTAGTACTTATAATTCTACCATTAACTATCAAAAATGGGTCATAGACTGAAGGGCTAATCAAGAAATAACAACTGCTGATTCTCTTCTTCATGACTTGTGGATGGGCCTAAACTTAATCTCTTTGTTAAACATCATAATAAGTCTTCTGCTAAAAAAACTATTGGAAAATTACAGCTATCAATTTCGATCTTTAACCTTGTTTGATATCTTTATTTTATCCGATTTTAATATAAATTGTCTTTTGTTCATAAACTTTGCAAGGACAATAAATGTGAGGATGCTTTTAATGAAAATAATTGCAAAATCCAGGGCTTACAACTGAAGGAGATGGTGGAGAATGGTAGGGATTTAGGATGTCTATATTATCTTGATAGTGTTCCCTCAGGTAATACCTTCGATCATGCTAATTTGGCTCAATGTTTTGTTTCTAAACTTTCTTTGCATAGTATGCTTGGTCATCCTTCTGATCACGCATTAAACAAAATATAAGCTTAATTTTACTACAAACCTTTACATCCTTGTGATATTTGTCACATAGCGAAAGAAACTAGGAATCCTTTCCTATTAGTCAACATACTACTTTTAAGTTAGGTGGACTGAATCATTTAGTTGTTTAGGGAACATATAGGGTAACTGATGTGGATGGTTTTTATTTTTTTTCTACCTATTATAGATGATTATACAACGACAATGTGGGTTTATCTTTTTAAATCCAAAAATAAATTTTTAATTGTTCTTCCTTATTTACAAATCTTTTATTAAATCAATTTGGAACAATAATTAAGGTCTTAAGATCTGATAATGGAACTGAGTTTATAAATAAAAAAATTTAAGTATTTTTTGGAAATAATAGGATTTTACATCAAACATCTTGTATTCATACTCCACAACAGAATGGTGTTGTGGAGAGGAAGCATACACATATTCTCAATGTTGCTAGATCCTTGTTGTTCCAATTTGGTATTTCTTTTCAAATTTAGGTGTATTTTAACTGTAGTTTTATTAATAAATAGAACTCTAACATCTGTTTTAAATGGTTCTTCTCCAGATTAGCTAATATACAAAAAAGGTCCAAATTTTGATAATCTTAGAATATTTAGGTGCTTATGTTTTTCAACTAAACTTAATAATTTTAATGAATTTTAAGAGGGAGTTGAGAAGTGTATATTTATTGGATACTTTGATAAAAAAAAATAGGTTATAAACTTTTTATTCTTGATTCAAAAATTGTTTTTATATCTAGGGATGTTAGATTCTATGAGTCAGCTTGAGAAGTGTATACTTCTTGGATACTTTGCTAGAAAAAAAGTGCTATAAAATTTTGAGTCTTCATTTTGAATTTATTTTTATATATAGGGATGTTAGATTATATGAGTCAATTTTTCCATTCAAGCTAAAGTTGTAACGTCTAGTTGCTAGTATGTATTTAACTTAAATTTATTCCCTTTTATAGAGCAACTCAATGAGTTGGGAGCCACAAACTCGTCGAGTGGAGATCATAAGGGCCACATATTTAAGTAACCTACTCGACGAGTTGGGAAGCCTCAACTCGACGAGTAGGCTGGTAGATATGAAGCCCTAATGTCTGGGGTTTGCACCCTATTTAAACACCTTAACCCCAAGGTGTTGGCCTAATTTCCAGCCTCCAAGTCCCTAAACCTAGATCTCGAAACCCTAATGCTATTGTGAGAGTTTGTGAGCCATTTTAAGTGTTTTAGTGTGTGCTAGAAGCCATTAGAAGAAGAAAAAGCTTGAGGATACAAGAAGGAGTTTGTAGATCCAAAATCCTTGCCTCATCCACGAAATTTTGTTGGTATAAAGTTTGAACCTTGCTTTGTAGTTGTTTAGATCTTATTTTTAGAATTATTTTGATTGGTTTTGGTCCAAATATCATGGTCCTTGGGAGTTGGACTTCCTAAATGGGTTCACTTCAGATCTAAGGTCTTGAGGGGTTTCCATGGCACAAAGCTGCCAACTTTATGGCCATGGAAGTCCCATGCAACCTTTGGACCATCATTTTGGCCTTTTGGAGCTTCTAATGGCCATGCATGTAGAGAAAGTTGGGACTTTACGTGATCTTCTTGTCCCTAGAGTCCAGATTCAGGACCTCATGGTCTATCTTTTAGTTTTGATGGTGTTTGGATTAAGACTTTGGCCTTTTTGGGTTAGGGTTTGAGCTTAATCCATTTAGGAAAGGTATTAATGGGTAAATTTGGAAACTTTACCCTTCTAGAGGAATTTCCAGTCTAGATCTAAAGTTTTGGGTGTAGATCTGAAGAATAAGGGCTTAATGCATTAAGAGGGGTTAACAGATGGAAGAACTCGATGAGTTCATAGAGGAACTCGACGAGTTGGGTCGAAGTGTCCCGATTTTGTTTAAAAGGAAGTACTCGGCGGGTTGGAGGAATGCTCGATGAGTTAGATCATCATTTCACAATTCTGTGATTTATGGGAACTCCGTGAGTTGAAGAGTAAACTCGACGAGTTGAGTCAAATCGGAGCATTGAATTTGACCTATACTTTACTTTGACCATGGTTGACCCTAAGGAGTTATGAGTGTGAAATGGTATCTAAGGGGTTGTTTTGGTTTAGGGAGTGAGTAGAGCTGATTCCAGGGCATAGACGTTTCAGCTATCATCCGACATTTGAGGTGAGTTTCCTCCTGGATTGAACGGGTCGAAGGCACCAATGCTGGCCCGTGTATACTATGTGTGCTGATTAGTAGCTAAGTGTGGGTAGGGCCCTTATCTTAGCATTACTTGACTATGTATATGGAATGTATTGGTAGATTTGGTTATACTTGTTGTTTGTGTGATACTTGTATGTGTTTCTTAGTTAGCTGAGTGTGGGCAGGGTCCGAATCTTACTATTAGTTGAGTGTGGGCGGGGCCCGTAACTCCTAGTTAGTCGTGGGCGGGTGGGGCCCATATCTCCTAGATAGGTGAGTGTGAGCGGGGCTCGTATCTCACTAAGTGTGTGCAGGGCCCATATTTCCTAGGGCGGGGCCCATTATCCAAGTGTAGGTGAGGCTCATATCTCCTTGACTGTGGGCGGGGCCCGAATCTCCTAGTTGCATGTTATGTGGTAGTTTGGGTGAAATTCACTAAGCTTCATGCTTAAGGTTTTCATTTTTGGTTTTAGGTACTTCTGGTAACAATGGGAAGAGCTCAGGATGACCGCATTGCACACACCATGATGTTTAGCCTGGGATGTTACTCTGATATATATATTTAACATATGATTTGATATGGATATATCGTTTACGATGTTTTGAGATACTATGACTTATGTTTTGATGAAATGATTTTATTAATTATGGTTTATCTATGACTTAAAAATTAAATTTTTGAGATCGTATTTTATGAGTGTTACAAAAGTCCTCTTCACATAACAACGGTTCCTTAGAAAGTTCAAAACCGTAGGATCTTTTTTACTTTGATGAGTCTGTACATGTTGAGTGTAATGATGACCATCAAAATATAAATGACTTGAGAGTTATCAACCAATTTAGTGATACTTATGAAACCATAACCTAGATGATACTAATATAGGTCATGACAACAACTAGACTGGAAGGGCCCCTAGTGCGACTAATAACTTGTGTGAGGTTGACTCTAGTAAGCTCAACAACCAAACTGGCATGGCTATTTGTTCCCTTGACTAGTTAGATTATTCCTTGTTCATCTAGATAGGTTGAGGGAAATAATTAACCTAATTCTAATACAGTATATAATCATTTTTTTAAGTTCCACTTGATCTAGAAGTGAAATTTGTATGCCAACTGTTGAGAGAAAAACTTGGAGACACATTTGAACAAAAGGTTAGAACTAGTATATAGCGGAATAGTTAATCTCGAAGGATCTGTTAGCTCAAAAATAATATTAATAGTTAGAAGTTAGCGAGTTAGATGCGGAAAGTAAAGTAATGTAAATGACAACAATTGTTATATCAAGTATACACAAAAGTAGATTCATAACAAGGATTGCATTCAAACCAAGTTAGTAAGCGAGATCTAGCTTAGTGATTAAGTCACAATTAACTTGCTCTATGAAGAGAGATGATGAAAGTAGGAAGATTAGATAAGTGAGATAGAATGTGAATCTGAAGATGTGTATTAGAATTTTATGAGAGAATCACACATAGATTCATACAGAATACATAAGAAAAGATCTCTATTTATAAAGAAGATTACAACTCTAAGAGTATCCATGCAAGGCATACTAGATATTAGAGTGTATTAAAAAAAGTACAAAAACTAAGTAAAATGAATCGACTTCGGTGCAAGAGACTCTGATTGCGGTGGCTGATGAAGAGACTGACTACGGGTGCTGAAGTGGTTGCGGTAGCAGATTTGGATGCGGTAGCTGAAGTTCAAGAGGGTCACTTTCATGATTCAACAATTTCCCCCTAAATGACCTCTTTAACTTTGGTTCATCTATCAAGTTTAAGGAACCTAATCAGAATCCACCAAAATTTCCTGACGTTTTCCAGCCATGTGATACTTCTTGTGATCTAGAAATTGACTTCTGCGGTAGTATGCTTCGATTTTTCAACTGCGGTTTGGCAGATGTCAAGTTGTTTCTTGGTCAGGCGGTGCATGGCAGTCATAGGAATGAAATACTTGACATTGTCATTCTTTCTTTTGTATATGACTCCTAGCTCAGGAAAGTTGGTTGCGCCTAAGGACCTTTCTTCATAGCCTTCGGTAGGCATGGGTGCGGGGTCAAGCGGTGGCAGATCAGCAATCTTGGAGATGATGTGATGAATGTCTGCATCTATTTTTGCGAAGTCACAGACTGTTTCCTTTATAAAGGTACTTGCCCTTTCAAGAGCGATCTTCATCTTTGGATGTTTTTCAGACTTGTGCTGAAAAACTTTGGCGATGAGAAACACTTCTTCCAGGTTCATACACGGAAAATCAGCCTGGATGCGGATATAATCATGCTCCCTCCTGGTCAGAGTGTACTGGATGAACTCAGCCTTCATGAATTTTCTGATCCAGTAGTTCTTTACTACGGATGTTTTATCATTGGACCATATGTGTTCAATTGTAGAGGCATGCTTAGCATAGAATTGGCTAAGTCTCTCGAACTCCATAGGTAGTCTTTTGTCATCCGGAAGGCTGTGGTCGAACTGCTCAAATACAGTGAAGTATCTGGTATTCGGTGAGATAGGGACATCCCAGTATCCATCTGAGGGGGGTTCTGCATATGTGAGATGAGGAACATAATCATCATCAAGAACTCTTCTGTGAGGATTGATCCAAGAATTTATCATGGATTCATCCATAACTGTGTCGAATCTGCAGAGCCTCCATACTTCTTCAGCCAACTTGGCTACCTTCCAGTATCTAGAGCTTGGAGGGGACATATTCTCTGCCAGATTTTTGAAGTGCGGGGGAGTTTATGGTTTGTCAGAGGTTATGGCAATTTGAGGAGGGGAGTTGTGAGGAGAGGTGTGATGAGATGGTTGTGGTGATGGTTGCGGAGTAAGGATTTTTCCAGTAGAGGCTGGGGGAGTTTGATGGTGTGAAAGAGATTGGTTTGATTGATGGGCTTCTTCACTTCCCCCTCTTGAGGAGTTCAGACCCGAAGTCTCCTCAAGCCATTGACGAAGGCCATCAACCTTGTTAAATAAGGTCTGAAATTGAGCTTTGAGCTCTTCAGCCAGTTGTTGATTATTTGGGATGGAGGGATTGAAGAGTATTTGGTGAATTTCCTTTGTGAGCTGAAGAATCTCCGGACCATGGAAGTTGGTGGAGAGTAAGCGTTTCATTTTGGAGATAGTCGTTTGAAGAACAGAGATTGCTGACTCATAAGCATTATGAGTTTCAGCAATCAACTTCTCAGAGTTGGAAGCTTGATCGGAAATTGTTGTTTGAAGATCAGTTTTGATGGCAGAAACTTCCGAGATGAGGCGTTCAGCAGTAGCCAAGAACTCCTTATGATCAGCTTGACGATTTTGGTCAAGAGATCTGATCCCCATTTCAACTTTTAAGGAGATACACTCCGCAGCCAATCTTTCGTGAGTTTCAAGTCTTTCAATTCATTCCATCAGGGACTGCGGTCCCGGGCTATCTTCTGGTTGTGGTTGGTTAGGCTTGACCGCAGCTAAGATTTGATCCACTTTAGCTTGAAGACTTAGAAACTCTTTTCTTGTGATAACTTGCTTCTTCTTCTTCTTCTTCTTCTTCTTCTTCTTCTTCTGCTTCTTCTTATCTTTTGGTTTAGTTGTGGAGTGATGAGATCCACTTGATTCTTCGTCTTCATAGATCATCATCAAATCCTCATCTGAAGGAGAGGGTTTTTTTACCTCTTGTGGTTCATCATCGTCGAAGCCAAAGATTGGAGCAGAGCTTACTTCGATTTCAGGTTCTTCATCCTGGGGCAGCAGTTGGGGAAGGAAGAGCTTGATGATCATGGTGATAAGCAGTGGTTTGTTGAGTTTGCTGAGCGTTGGCTGCCATTACGGACATCCAATCTTGAATCTTCAGAATGTTGGCTGCAGTATTGACGTTGTTGATGGCATCTGCCCAATATTTTGCCACAACTTGAATCTCTTGTTCTTTAAGCAGTTGTTGCTTGATCTGCTGATCTTTCCTAGCTTGAAATGCCCTGTGAAAAGCGGCATACTTCTTGGCTTCAGCCTCGTTAGAGGGTTGATATCTGCTCCAAGAATCATTTGAGTCGTCTCCGTCAATTCCTGAAAAACGCACCAAGGTGTCCCTTGGGTTCACGGATCCTTTCACATTTGTGCTCACCGTGCCTAAACCACCTGATTGTAATGTAAGTAGAGTAGGATTTCCTGAGCTTCATTGGTCACCTTGACCCGTAGTCAAGTCTGGCCTCGGCTCAGTTCTGGCAAAGGCTGAAGAAGTGCCTTGCGGATGGGACTGTGTTTGGAGTGTATGGGAGACGTTCAAGAGGATATAGGTTAACTCCTCGGATGAAAAAATGTGCACTCAGGAAGCCCTGCAGACTTTAGGGCGAGAACCAGTAATATCCCTTTGGGAATGTACTGGAGGGGATTCTCCTCTCTGTTATGATTCAGACTCAATTTCTGAGTCTGAAAGGAAAAGAATGGTGTTAACGAATGGATGTGTAGGCATCCCAAGGACTACCAGAGCCTATGGAGAGGCTGGGGTATCAGTCTGGTCATGCATTTGGCTAGTGGTATTAGCTCTCCTTTTCTTAAGGATAGAGATGGGTTGGTTGTCTTCTTCAGAGTCACTATCGGAGTCATGGTGACTCGGTTCAGTAGTTATGATAACTGGTGGTGACTTTCTCTTCTTAGATGGTTTGGATGGTTTGGTTGCATACTTCTTCGAAGTGCTAGCTTTCTTTGTGGTGCGAGGACCATGAAGGGATGAAACTTTATGTTTACGTCTCTAAGAGACGTTAGAAAGGGTTGTAGAAGAAGGCATTGCGGTTCCTTCAGGGTGTAAGGCTGCGAATGGAAGAGGCGTAGTAGGAAGGAATGGGTCAATACCTTCCGTAGCCTCGACATGGTCTGAGACATCAGCAGTCTCGAGGCTAAGAGTACTAAGGATGTGGGCAGGGAGTCTGTGGATGGGACCAAAAATAGTTTGATCAGAAGAAGGATTGTACCTTTTCAAGTCTTTGGTGACAAAGAAGTTGATGTCGTCACCCATGTCTATTTTGGCATCCGCATGTAGATCTGAGATGCACAAGGACCAAAATCGAGGAAAAGTTAGCTCGGATGGGTTCTGCCTCGGACTCTCCTTTGGAATGTACTGGAGAAAATCGTCCCATAAGATCTGTCTGTAGTTGACATCATGGCCGGTGAAGATGCTCCAAACTAGTTCAAGGAGTTTTAAACCCATGTTGTTTGTGCCTCCGTTTCTGCCGGACAGGCTGCGGATGACAAAATGACTGACAAACTGCCATACCGCAGGTAGCTGATTCTTCTTGAACTCGCCGATACCCTTTATCTTCTTCTGATATCGCATCTGGTACAGTGCTGTGGTGACATCCGCCATTGATGGAGTAAAGAACTTCACGGAGGGATGAATCAGCAGATTGATTGCAGAAAGGAACTTTTCTTTGGTTAAGATAACCAGAGCATCATTGACCAGGTTGAGATGAACTTCTTGGGGATTATCGACTGGTCGATATGCAGAAAAGGCACACTTATAGAGAGTGGATAGAGGAACGATGTCAGTAAATGCATCAAAGGGTCCGAAAAGAGGATGATTTTTCAAGAACTTGATCATCAGTTTGGTTGGTGCATTGTAAGTGGGTTGATCATCGAACACAACTCTGAAATTGCTCGAGGCAATAGTGGGAGAGTCTAAACCAGTTGGATTTGCTGATCCAGAAGCTTTGGTTTGTTTCTTTGAGGCACCGGATTTCACCATTGTTGAGATTGAAAAAGCTTAAAGAATTCAGAGAGAGATTGAGGGTTTTGAGAGCGTAAAGGTTTCTTTGTGAAGAGGAAAAGGGTTTTATAGTGACTTGAAGGAGCGGGAAACGTTAAGGTTTTGACCAAGGTGAAATTGGGTAAAAGAAAATGGTTTATCTATGAAAAAGGTATCTTTAATCTTAACCACATGTTGACAAAAAAGGATAAAGATTAAAATTCCGATTAACCAAAAGAACGCTGCATTTAATGAAATGTCAGATCACGTCTTGAGAACGTGTGCAGGAGGTGAGAAAAATCCGTTGGATAAAGTAGAAGTCGTAACGGATGGGATGGTTTGGGTAATAGGAAGAGACTTTTTAGAGGATTCGATTTGGAAAATCTTTTATTTTGTCATCATACCTAAAATAGGTCCGACATGAGGTTTTGGGAGAGAGGAATGTAACAGTTTCTCAAAGGAATGTTTTTTATTTAATGTTTTATTTAATGAAGGATCATTAAATAGCACACTATGTTTTTGTTGTTTTTTAAAAAGAATGAACCGTCTGGTAATTAATGTGACTGCGGATGAACATATCAATTACGGATGGTTACTTGATATTGCGGATGACTATAGTGAAAGAAAATGAGAAGGGCACTTGTAGAAAAGTTAGTAATCACAAACAAGAAGGACCCATGAAAGATAGATATAATATATGGTTGCGGTACATTGACTGTAGAACAGGGAATGTTCCAAAACCATCTATTATCAATAACTTTAAATAAGGACCGCAATGGAGACCAGGAAGGTCTGTGGTGCTTGTTAATTCAAAAAGAATTTAGGGTCCGGATTCATCATTTCCAACATTTGTAGGAACACATTGAATTTTGTAGAGTCAAGTGCTTTTGTAAAAACATCAGCAATCTCTTCATGAGTAGGAACAAAGATGAGTTCAATATTACCTTTCAGAATGTTGTCTTTGATGAAATGATACCGCAGCTCAATATGTTTAGCCTTGGAGTGCAGAATAGGATTATGAGAAATCGCTATGGCACTTTGAGAATCACAATAAATTGGTATCCGCAGCATCCTGTATCCGTAGTCTAACAGTTGTGTCTTCATCCAAAGGACTTGGGAACAGAAGCAAGCTGCGGCCATGTATTCTGCTTCTGCGGTAGATAAAGAAACACAACTTTGTTTTCTTGAGGACCAGAAGACAAGTCTTCCTCCTAAAAATTGACATCTACCAAATGTAGTTTTTCGATCAAGTTTGCATCCGGCATGATCCGCATCAGTAAACGCTTGAAGAGTGAAGTCATTGCCTGCGGGGTACCATATGTCACACCCCCGAACCAGACGGCGGAAACGTCCGGGGGCTGTTGTGACTCAATTGAATACCATCACAATGAATATACATGAAACGTAACATCATACAATACCAAGCATTGGAATATTACAACTGGTAGCGTTTACATTCAGTATATTGTTTCAAAATATTACATTCCCAAAAGTAGATTGTTCAATACTAGTTAAACAAACAATAAGACATCACTGAGTACATTTTTCCCTTCGGTTTACCTGTTACCTGAGAATACAAATATTTTGAAAAATGTAATCATATGAAATGTTGGTGAGTTCATAAGTAATGTTTGAAATATAGTGGTTTGTATTGTTTTGAAAATCACCAGAAAATCCGATATTTTCTGAAAAGAACTTAGTATAAAAAGTGTGAAGATCCGTAAGTATACTTGTTTGTTTCTATAAATGTAAAAGAGCGATTTGTAAAACTCGGTATGTAACTCGTAGGTGTATTAATTGAAAACCCTAGGAAAACCTGATGTTTTCCTAATACTTTGAATCAAAAATTTATATCTTGTTATTTCGATTACGACAGGTGTATTCGTTGAATCCCGACGACGTTGGATTAATTATGGGTTGTGAATTGTTATAAACACACATTAATGAAAATGACAAGTTTACAACCATACAAACGATCCCTTAGGTGTCGCTCGCACTATTCACTTAATCCAAACCCTCGGACTTCATGTAGCCCCACGACCGAGGAGGGAAAAGAGGGTGCGAAGCCCCGATATTTTCCGTAAGTCGTTCAAGGCTATCGTGAATGCGAAGGGCCCTTAGCCCGACTCGCATTTGGTGAATTCTCGACTTTACTAGCAGCACCAGAAGGCCCTTAGGGTCCAACAGCACAAAGCATGTAAAAGTCCTTTTACACGAAATTAGGTCATATAAGACCCAACTACATGTAAGCGAGTTTCCTTCGGGCCTAAAGATCATGCCATTGGGCTAGCTAGGCCCAACAAACATGATTTGAAACTTTTGGGCCCAAAGACGGTGTATCGATGTCTGGTGAATTCTCACGTGTGTATTGATTTCCCGAATTTTCCGCGTGTGTATTGAAAAATCGTCGTGTTAGTAATTTCGGATTCATTAATGATTCGAGACCGAATCAATTCGTTTGATAACGATTTTTGGTGTTGAAGGTGTATTATAATTTGCCGATAGTCGAGATGCTAGTATTTCATCATGACGGATTGATTATTTAAAACTTTAGGATGTTTCATTATTGCAGCCCCTTTTCTTTTGAATATTTTACACATTTAACCCTTTATATAAAATAATTTCTATTTTAGTCCTCAAACTATTTTTTTCTTGACACTTTAGTATCAAAACTTGTAGAAAAGTTATTTTTCAGCCCAAAGTTATTTGAAAAACAGTTTTAGTCCACCAAATGAAATTTTTCTCGGCTAGAACACTCAATTTCGCAGTTTTTACACTTTTGGCCCAAAATAGAAAATTTTTGCATTTTTGGTCCCTTTTAAATATGAAAAGCATTTTTAACCCTTGAAATGGACTTGGAGCACTAGTAGTCCCTTTAACTTCATATTTTTACATTTTGGCCCCTTTAACTTCATATTTTTAGCATTTTGAGCCCAAAAATGGGATTTTTAGCCCAAAGAGTTCAATTTAACCAACTTGGTTATTTCTCTAGAAATTATTTGTGTATAATAATATGTTTAACACTTGTTTCATACATCCTAATGCAAATCTCGATTTTAAGGACTTTTGGACTAGTTTCAACACCATAATCACATATAAACATGTAAATAAGCATAGAAATCATACAAAGCATACATATACTCATAGATCTACACATTTGCTTGTATCCCCCCCCCCCACAAAACTTATAAAACTGAAAAATAGGGGGTATGAAGCTCACCTTTGGGTGTGGTTTCGGTTTTGGAGAAAATATGGAAGAAAATGAGGTGATTTTCGGCCCTAGCACACTTTGATGAAGATCTCGGCCTTGAGGTGATTCTAGGATGCAAGATCATGATTTTTGCATGGATTAGGAAGATATTTTTGATAAAACAAAGAATCTAGATCATAGATCCAAGCATAATCTTACCTTAGATGAAGAATTTGTGGAAATATCTTCTTGAAAAACCTTCTAAGATTCGAGATCTTGATGAAGAGTGGAGGGAGTTTTCTTAAGACAGTTGTGAGAGAATTGTGTGTGTGTGTGTGTGTTTGAAATCGGCCAAGAATGGGAGAGAGAGGAAGAAGTAGATCTTGAGGTGATATATGCATGGGAATATGAGATATGTTGCATGGATAACCAAGAGGTAATAGTGAGGTGGCACTTGAAAGTCAACCCTCTTCCATGTTGGGTTGTTTGGGCCGAGAAGTGAAGAAGGAAAGGGAGAATATTGGGCTTCTTTTGTTTAAGCCCATATTATGACTTAATTATGTAATTTTTCGGCCCAATTACATCAAGGTATGATTATTATGATCCATTAGGGCTATATGAGTTTGTTGTGACCCAATAAGGTCCATTAGGGTGTTATATTTCATTCTAGGCCCATTATGGCCCAAAATATTAGATTAAATGGAATTGGGTCCAATTAGAGCCCATTTAAAGGTTCTAATCCCATGATAGTCCAATTGGAAGCTTATTGGCCCATTGAGTCCAATAAGGAAGTCCTAGTCCAAAATGGACCTAAACAAGAACTTCTAGGGTTTCCAATTGCTTATTGACTATTAGTAGTATTTGTATGGTGTATTAGATTGTAATTTTATTGTCATAGATTAAGCATCATACATGCTATTAAGTTTTTGATTCTACATTTTACTTGAGTGTAGTGATTACAGATACAAAACTTCTAGTTGTGACATCATCCCCCCGTTAGAGGGAATTTCGTCTCGAAATTCTGTTTGAAAGCTAGATTTGAGAATGCTAGAATAGGTGAGGGTACTTTTGCTTCATTTGATCTTCGCGTTCCCACGTGAATTCTGGCCCGCGCTTCGCGTTCCACCGTACTTTCACGATCGAGATGCGACTTTGCTTAGTACGCTTCACCTCCCTGTCCATGATTTCAACCGATTCTTCAACGAACAGGAGATTCTCGTTGATTTCGATCTCGTCAAGGGAATGACGAGTGTTTCATCCGATAGGCACTTCTTTAGATTGGAGACATGGAACACGGGGTGTACACTGTTTAGCTCTGCGGGTAACTGCAGTTTATACGCCACTGGACCTATTCGGGCGACGATCTCGAAAGGTCCAATGTATCGTGGGTTCAGTTTTCCCCGTTTTCCGAAACGAATAACTCCCTTCCAGGGTGAGACTTTCAACAGTACTTGATCCCCGACCTGAAATTCTAAGGGCTTTCGTCGTTTATCGGCGTAGCTCTTTTGTCGGTCGCGCGATGCTTGTAATCGAGATCTGATTTGAATAATCTTTTCCGTGGTTTCACGAATGATCTCCGGTCCTGTTAGTGCCTTGTCCGATGTATGCGTTTTTGCTAGTTGGGTATCACCCACCTCAGCCCAACATAACGGTGATCTACACTTACGCCCGTATAGTGCTTCGAAGGGAGCGACCTTGATGCTCGAATGGTAACTGTTGTTATATGAGAATTCTACTAAGGGTAAGTGGGTATCCCAAGACTTCCCAAAGTCTATCACACATGCGCGGAGCATGTCTTCGAGCGTTTGAATGGTTCGTTGACTTTGACCATCCGTCTGTGGATGATAGGCGGTGCTCATGTCGAGATGAGTTCCTAGTGCCTTCTGGAGAGACTGCCAAAAGCGTGAAGTGAACCTACTGTCCCTATCCGAGATAATAGACACTGGTACTCCGTGGAGTCTCACGATTTCTCGAATGTATAAGCGTGTCAATCTTTCCATCTTGTAGGATTCCTTTATGGGCAGGAAATGGGCAGACTTCGTCAATCGGTCGACTATTACCCATATGGTGTCCAGTCCATCCGACGTCTTGGCTAGCTTGGTCACGAAATCCATAGAAATCCCCTCCCATTTCCACTCGGGGATTACCGGTTGCTGTAATAACCCTGAGGCCTTCTGGTATTCCACCTTTACCTTGGCACACGTAAGGCACTTACTAACATAGGTGGCAATTTCCACCTTCATGTTGGGCCACCAATAGTGTTGTTTAATATCCAAATACATCTTGTCTGAGACTGGATGAACGGAGTATCGCGTCTTATGGGCTTCCTTCATAGCTACCTCCCTAAATCCTCCGAGCTTAGGGACCCAAATACGGTTCATGAAATAGTATACTCCATTCTCCTTTGCCTCTAGGTTCTTCTTCATTCCGCGCAATGCTTCGCTTGCTCTATTTTTCGTCTTCATGGCCTCTGACTGGGCTACTGCAATTTGAGTGGCTAGGTGAGATTGAATGGTTATTGAGAGAGTTTTCGTACGACGATTAGAGTACTCCTTCCGACTTAATGCATCAGCTACCACATTGGCCTTGCCTGGGTGGTACTTGATCTCACACTCGTAATCGTTTAGTAATTCAACCCATCTTCGTTGCCTCATGTTCAACTCCTTCTGGTTCAAGATGTGCTGGAGACTCTTGTGGTTCGTGAAGATGGTGCACTTTGTACCATAAAGGTAATGCCTCCAAATTTTTAGGGCAAAGACCACGGCTCCCAATTCTAGGTCATGGGTCGTATAATTCGCTTCGTGCGTCTTTATTTAGCGGGATGCGTAAGCTATCACCCTTCCACGCTGCATGAGAACACAACCTAAGCCCTGATTTGACGCGTCACAGTAGACCACGAAATCTTCTGTTCCCTCCGGTAGAGATAGTACCGGGGCACTACAGAGAGCTTGTTTCAGGGTTCGGAATGCGACTTCTTGTTTGTCTGTCCATTTGAATGGTACACCCTTTTGTGTAAGCGAGGTAAGTGGTTTGGCGATCTTAGAGAAGTTTTGAATGAATCTCCTATAATAGCCTGCTAGGCCCAAGAATTGACGAATTTCCGTGGGTGTTGTCGGGATTGCCCATCCTTCAACAGCTTTGACTTCAGAGGGATCCACATGAATTCCATCTTGGCTAACTACATGACCTAGGAAGTTCACACTCCGGAGCCAGAACTCACACTTGGAGAGTTTTGCGTATAGCTTTTCCGATCGTAGAGTTTCTAGGATTGGTCGGAGATGTTGGCCATGTTCTTCTTCGCTTCGGGAATAGACGAGAATATTGTCAATGAAGACGATGACAAAGTTGTCGAGGAATGGTTGACAGATTCGATTCATCAGATCCATAAATGCGGCAGGGGCATTTGTTAGACCGAAGGGGATTACGACAAATTTGTAATGTCCGTAGCGAGTTCGGAAAGCGGTTTTTGGAATATCCTCTTCCCGGACTTTGAGTTGATGGTATCCGGACCGTAGATCTATTTTAGAAAAATAACTAGCTCCTTGGAGCTGGTCAAATAGATCATCGATTCGCGGAAGTGGGTAGCGATTTTTAACAGTGAGTTTATTTAACTCTCTGTAATCGATGCACATTCTAAAAGATCCGTCCTTCTTTTTGACAAAAAGGATTGGAGCTCCCCATGGCGAGTAACTAGGGCGGATGAATCCCTTGTCCAAGAGTTCACTGAGTTGGCTGGACAATTCCTGCATTTCAGCAGGAGCTAGCCGATAGGGTGATTTAGCGAGAGGAGTTGCTCCTGGAACGAGGTCAATTCGAAACTCCACTTGTCTCTCTGGGGGCACTCCTGGAAGATCTTCAGGAAACACGTCTGGGAACTCACATGCTACGGGAATGTCTTGAACGTTAACCTCTTCCTTGGTTTTATCAACTATGTGAGCCAGGAACGCCAAGTTGGTCTTTCGTAGATGTTTTTGTGCCTTGATGCACAAGATGAGGCGAAGGTTCATGCTAGGTTTGTCTCCGTAAATTACTAGGGTTTCGTGATTGGGAAGGCGAAGGCGAACGACCTTCTCGTGACACATGATTTCAGCATGGTGGGGGCTTAACCAATCCATGCCAATAATCACATCGAAACTCCTAATTGATACAGGCATCAAGTCTATTCGAAAGACGTGTTGATTGAGGGTTAGGGTACATCCGATGTAGATTTCCCCGGTAGATTCGGTTTTCCCATTGGCCATTTCCACCGTAAAGGTTTCATTTAGCTTCTGGGGCTGTTGTTTTAATAAATGTTTAAACTTATTGCTTACGAAACTTCACTCCGCTCCGGTGTCAAATAGGATGCATGCATAAGTGTGGTTTAGGGGAAACGTACCGGTAACAACAGTGGGGTCCTGAATCGCCTCTCCCTGACCCATGGTCAGCATCCTTCCTGTTCCTCCGTTTCCTGGATTGTTGTTGTTAGGGCAGTCTCGGCGGAAATGCCCAGTCCTCCCACACCCATAGAAGGTGTGACTAGGCCCTGTATTGTTGCCGCCGGTGGTGATGTTGTTGTTGTTGCAATTGTTGTTGTTGTTGCTGTTTCCCTGTTGTTGGTTTTGGGGAGGGTAGGTCCTGCAGTACTTCGCCGTGTGTCCCCTTCGGTTGCAACTGGTGCACTGTAACTCCTTGCATTCTCCATTGTGATGGAAACCACACTTTTTGCACTTGGGAAGATTACCAGAATAAGGTCTTGAAGCATTGGAAGCAGCTGAGGCTAGAGCATGTGGTGTGGCTGGAACCGGTGCGGTGACAGCGTTAACTGCCACTGTCTACTGCTTTTTAGAGGTCTCGGGGCCCTGACACCCCTTCCTCTTATTGTTCTTCCCCTTCTTGCCATCACCTTCCTTCTTTCCTTCAGCCTCCGCTGCCTTCTCACCCTTCTTGTTGTTATGGTCATACAGCTTCTTTGCCAATCTTTTTGCACTGTCAAATGTTTCGGGGTTTGCAGTTATCACATTTCCTTGAATTGGTGATGTTAGTCCCTAGATGATACGCTCAATCTTCTTTCCTTCCGAAGTGATCATACCCGGGCACAACAGAGACAGTTCACTAAATCTCGATATGTAGGCATCGATATTTGCATTCTGCACAATGAGGTTCTACAGCTCTTGCTCCATTTTCTGAATCTCACCTCGTGGGCAGTATTCAGCCATCAGCATTTCTTTCATCTCCGCCCACGGCATACAGTTGGCTACAGGAAGTTTCATGGCTTCCACATGTCCGTTCCACCAGGTGAGCACTTGATCGACAAAAGTGCAGGCCGCGAACTTCACTTTCATCTGCTCAGGACAATTGCATATCTCGAATACCGATTCCACCTTCTCGATCCATCGCTTCAGAGTGATCACTCCTCCAGTTCCGTTAAAAGTTCGTGGTTTGGCATTTGTAAAGTCCTTGTAGGTACATGTTTTAGTAGGTCCTTGATTCATCCCGTTGTTCGAACTCCCTGCCCCTTGCCCGTTGCCTCCTCCGTTATTCCCTTGGTGGAGTTGTGCCATATCTGCGGTGACCGCAGCAGACACGGCCGCCTGGAATGCAGTGGAGTCAACTTCGGGTGGGGTTGGTCCAGGGTTTCCGCGAGTAGGTCGGCGAGGCATCTTTCTGTCATGAAACGGAAAGATGTTGAGTGTTTGGGGTTTCTGGAAGGTTGTGACCCTACGGACTAGGTGCAATGTACGTACTAAAACATTCCTACCATTCAACATACAATCATAGATTCTCATAGAAATTTGTAATATCCTAACAAAGCACGTAAAAGTTTACTAATATTATCCGCATTTGATATATGAAAAATTTGCTCGTAAGAGCATACATGAGTGACACTAGTTCGACAGCATAACGGCTCTATGAGTAGTGTAGTCACTTAAACATAGAGTCGGGGGTACATACCATAGTTCCTAACGACCTACTAAGATAAGTCTATCCATAACCGCGACGATCTGCGTCCTACGTAGTGGCGGGGTCATATGCCGAAATGTTGCGCCAGTAATTGAGCCATCTCTATCATGTCTCCAATAACCTCATCCCTCTCATGCTCAGCTCGCACTGCCCGAGCCTCTATAGCATACAACTGTTGTCGCAGTGCGGCGATCTCAGCTTCGGGGGAACGGGTCTCCCTTGGGGGGTTCATTGGTGGAGCGGGGTGGTCTGGTTGCGCCTCGTTCCCACACAACGGGATGTGATCCTTGTCCCGGTCTTGCCCTTCCTCAGCGTCATCGTCGGTCTCTCCAAATTCGTAGTCGGTGTCTATGTATTCGTCAGGTCGGACGTCGTGTGCTCCTTCTGGATTCCCTTCTGGTTCATCTTCAAGCATCCCGTGAGCCACTAGGACTTGATGGAACTGGATACCCGGTTGATCTCCCTCCATGACGACTGGGGGAAAGTATAAACTATCGTCACTCCCACGTCTATGATATATACTAAACAGACGTTCTCTTTTTGGTGATAAAGGGGTATAGTTTTAGGTTCCCTAGCTATCACGATCTCATCAGAATGTGTGTTAGTTATACTTTGGAGAGAATGTAGTTGATCAGGCTACATCCACTCCTTGGTACTACTAAGAACAGTCCTGAATTAACCGAGATACTAGCATTATTTTGTTTGGTTCGGCGCTATGTTCCTTGTTCCTAATGCAAGCAAAGGTGTTTTATTGTTGTATTTTTACTTGTTTTGTTCAGAGTTAAGTTAGTCCCTCTTTTGGTTTATAGTTGCATATCAATGTATGGTTCGATATGCTAGTTCACTATAAACAGAGCTCTGATACCAACCTGTCACACCCCCGAACCAGATGGCAGAAACGTCCGGGGGCTGTTGTGAATCAATTGAATACCATCACAATGAATATACATGAAACGTAACATCATACAATACCAAGCATTGGAATATTACAACTGGTAGCGTTTACATTCAGTATATTGTTTCAAACTATTACATTCCCAAAAGTAGATTGTTCAATACTAGTTAAACAAACAATAAGACATCACTGAGTACATTTTTCCCTTCGGTTTACCTGTTACCTGAGAATACAAGTATTTTGAAAAACGTCAACATATGAAATGTTGGTGAGTTCATAAGTAATGTTTGAAATATAGTGGTTTGTATTGTTTTGAAAATCACCAGAAAATCCGATATTTTCTGAAAAGAACTTAGTATAAAAAGTGTGAAGATCCGTAAGTATGCTTGTTTGTTTCTATAAATGTAAAAGAGCGATTTGTAAAACTCGGTATGTAACTCGTAGGTGTATTAATTGAAAACCCTAGGAAAACCCGATGTTTTCCTAATACTTTGAATCAAAAATTTATATCTTGTTATTTCGATTACGACAGGTGTATTCGTTGAATCCCGACGACGTTGGATTAATTATGGGTTGTGAATTGTTATAAACACACATTAATGAAAATGACTAGTTTACAACCATACAAACGATCCCTTAGGCGTCGCTAGCACTATTCACTTAATCCAAACCCCCGGACTTCATGTAGCCCCACGACCGAGGAGGGAAAAGAGGGTGCGAAGCCCCGATATTTTCCGTAAGTCGTTCAAGGCTATC
Source organism: Lactuca sativa (assembly GCF_002870075.4). Lineage (NCBI taxonomy): Eukaryota > Viridiplantae > Streptophyta > Magnoliopsida > Asterales > Asteraceae > Lactuca > Lactuca sativa. Next base: position 144,491,017 of record NC_056628.2, read on the forward strand.
GTGAATGCGAAGGGCCCTTAGCTCGACTCGCATTTGGTGAATTCTCGACTTTACTAGCAGCACCAGAAGGCCCTTAGGGTCCAACAACACAAAGCATGTAAAAGTCCTTTTACACGAAATTAGGTCATATAAGACCCAACTACATGTAAGCGAGTTTCCTTCGGGCCTAAAGATCATGCCATTGGGCTAGCTAGGCCCAACAAACATGATTTGAAACTTTTGGGCCCAAAGACGGTGTATCGATGTCTGGTGAATTCTCACGTGTGTATTGATTTCCCGAATTTTCCACGTGTGTATTGAAGTTTCGTTGTGTTAGTAATTTCGGATTCATTATTGATTCGAGACCGAATCAATTCGTTTGATAACGATTTTTGGTGTTGAAGGTGTATTATAATTTGTCGATAGTCGAGATGCTAGTATTTCATCATGACGGATTGATTATTTAAAACTTTAGGATGTTTCATTATTGCAGCCCCTTTTCTTTTGAATAATTTACACATTTAACCCTTTATATAAAATAATTTATATTTTAGTCCTCAAACTATTTTTTTCTTGACACTTTAGTATCAAAACTTGTAGAAAAGTTATTTTTCAGCCCAAAGTTATTTGAAAAACAGTTTTAGTCCACCAAATGAAATTTTTCTCGGCTAGAACCCTCAATTTCGCAGTTTTTACACTTTTGGCCCAAAATAGAAATTTTTTGCATTTTTGGTCCCTTTTAAATATGAAAAGCATTTTTAACCCTTGAAATGGACATGGAGCACTAGTAGTCCCCTGTTTTACAGAAATTCACAGTTTCAGCCCCTCTAATTTGAAAATCTCGCATATTGGGCTTTATTGGGCCGAAAATTTCATTTTTTTTAGCCCATTATGCTTAAAAATTTCACATTTAATCCTCCAAAGAGAATATTTCCAGAAAAATACCTTAATGAAACTGTTTTGACTTATTTCATCCATCAGAATTTGTATTTTTACATTTTGGCCCCTTTAACTTCATATTTTTAGCATTTTGAGCCCAAAAATGGGATTTTTAGCCCAAAGAGTTCAATTTAACCAACTTGGTTATTTCTCTAGAAATTATTTGTGTATAATAATATGTTTAACACTTGTTTCATACATCCTAATGCAAATCTCGATTTTAAGGACTTTTGGACTAGTTTCAACACCATAATCACATATAAACATGTAAATAAGCATAGAAATCATACAAAGCATACATATACTCATAGATCTACACATTTTCTTGTATTCCCCCCCCACAAAAATTATAAAACCGAAAAATAGGGGGTATGAAGCTCACCTTTGGGTGTGGTTTCGGTTTTGGAGAAAAGATGGAAGAAAATGAGGTGATTTTCGGCCCTAGCACACTTTGATGAAGATCTCGGCCTTGAGGTGATTCTAGGATGCAAGATCATGATTTTTGCATGGATTAGGAAGAGATTTTTGATAAAACAAAGAATCTAGATCATAGATCCAAGCATAATCTTACCTTAGATGAAGAATTTGTGGAAATATCTTCTTGAAAAACCTTCTAAGATTTGAGATCTTGATGAAGAGTGGAGGGAGTTTTCTTGAGACAGTTGTGAGAGAATTGTGTGTGTGTGTGTGTTTGAAATCGGCCGAGAATGGGAGACCTTGAGGTGATATATGCATGGGAATATGAGATATGTTGCATGGATAACCAAGAGGTAATAGTGAGGTGGCACTTGAAAGTCAACCCTCTTCCATGTTGGGTTGTTTGGGCCGAGAAGTGAAGAAGGAAAGGGAGAATATTGGGCTTCTTTTGTTTAAGCCCATATTATGACTTAATTATGTAATTTTTCAGCCCAATTACATCAAGGTATGATTATTATGATCCATTAGGGCTATATGAGTTTGTTGTGACCCAATAAGGTCCATTAGGGTGTTATATTTCATTCTAGGCCCATTATGGCCCAAAATATTAGATTAAATGGAATTGGGTCCAATTAGAGCCCATTTAAAGGTTCTAATCCCATGATAGTCCAATTGGAAGCTTATTGGCCCATTGAGTCCAATAAGGAAGTCCTAGTCCAAAATGGACCTAAACAAGAACTTCTAGGGTTTCCAATTGCTTATTGACTATTAGTAGTATTTGTATGGTGTATTGGATTGTAATTTTGCTGTCATAGAGTAAGCATCATACATGCTCTTAAGTTTTTGATTCTACATTTTACTTGAGTGTAGTGATTATAGACACAAAACTTCTAGTTGTGACACCATAGACCAAGAGATTTGCTTCCTTTTAGGTACCGACGAATTTGTTTGGCTGCAGTCATGAGTAGCACTTTTGGGTAAGCCTGATACCTTGCACACACACCAGTTGCAAAGACAATGTCCGATCGGCTTGCGGTGAGATACATTAAGGAGCCAATGATACCTCTATAAGTCTTATGATCCACAGATTCGTCAGAGGGATCAGCAGAGATCTTATATCTGAAGGCCATAGGGACCGTAGCCGAAGAACAGTTATCCATAGAGTATTTCTTTAGAAGTTCAGTGGTGTATTTCTCCTGATGAATGAAAATCCCTTGCTGAATTTGTTTGACTCGAAGACCTAGAAAGAAGCTAATCTCTCTATTCATGCTCATTTGAAATTTATTTTTCATGATCTTAGCAAATTCATCCACTATTCCTTGATCAGATGATCCGAAGATGATATCATCCACATATATTTGTACAAGCATAAGGTGAGACCCGTTTGCTTTTCTAAATAGTGTGGGATCAATCACTCCTCTTTTGTAGCCTGAAGAGACTAAGAATTCAGAAAGAGTCTCATACCAAGCTCTAGGGGCTTGTTTCAGACCATAGACTACTTTCTGAAGCTTGTAGCAGTGATCAGGGAACTCGATACTTTCAAAGCCGGGAGTCTGTTGAAGATAAACCTCTTCTTTCAATTCCCCATTGTGAAAAGCACTCTTAACGTCCATTTGGTGTAATTTTGTGTTTTTGTGAGAAGCATATGCTAAGAAAATTCGGATTGCTTCCATTCTAGCTACCGGAGTGTATGTTTCATCGTAGTCAACACCTTCTAGTTGATTATAGCCTTTAGCAACTAGTCTTGCCTTATTTCTGATAACCGCACCAGATTCATCTAGCTTGTTCTTGAAAACCCATCTTGTACCAACAATAGTATGGCCTTGTGGAATGGGAACAAGTTTCCTTACTTTGTTTCTTTCAAATTCTTCCAGTTCTTCTTGCATTTCAGAAATCCAATCTGGTTCCAATAATGCTTCATTGATAGATCGAGGCTCGACTGCGGACATAAATGTTGCATAGTGACAATGATCAGATAAATCTTTGGCAGATCGAGTTTGGATACCTGCGGATGGGTTTCCGATAATTTGGCCTGGTGGGTGATCTTTCGTCCATACATGTAGACGAGGCATCAGATGATCAGCAGCTGCGGTTGAAGGAATGTTTTCAATGTCATACGTTGCTTCGGAAGGGGAAGGAAGTTCCCCCTGGATTTGTGAACAGCCTGCTGAATCATTTTAACTTGATGGAGCGAGAAAGGCATTTTCTTTACTTTAAAGCGGTTCCTCCTGGATTGCTGAAGGGTGTTCATCTGGAACCTGAGAAGGTTCCCCCTGGACTCATGATGGATGTTCATCTGAATGCGAAGATTCAGTTGATTTTCTAAGAGTGGAAGCTTGAGCATCATCAAATACTGGAACCTCGATGGTTGTAGTACGAACCGGAGTAGAGCTTTCCCCGTCAACAAGAGAGGTGGAAGTATTGAGAGATGCTACTTGGGATAGAGATGGGCCAGAAACATCAGCGTGTTGTTGTTGAGTAGTTAGATATACCAGAACTTCGGATAGTTTTACTGTTTCAACATGGTCGAAGAGATCATCATAGTTTACTTCAACCAGATTTAAAGGTCATGAAGAGACAGGAATATCGCTTTCCATAATAGCAGTGGTTTCTTTAGATGGAGGGGTGTTGCGAATGTAAGAGTCATTGAACTTTACGTCAAAAATTTCAACGATTAACCTTGTACGTCTGATGAGAACCCGATATGCAACCTTATTTGTGGAGAAACCAAGAAAGATACCTTCATCAGACTTTGGTGCAAACTTGTTAAGTTGATGTCGGTTGTTGATCACAAAACATCTACACCCAAATATGTGAAAGAAACGAACATTTGGATTTCGGTTGTTGAGACCCTCATATGGTGTCTTGTTGAGGCGTTTGCATACGATGCTTCGGTTCTGAACAAAGCATGCAGTGGCTACAGCTTCAGCCCAGAAGTAAAGAGGAAGATGGGCGAAGTTGAGCATGGATCTGGCTGCTTCAGCAAGGCTGCAGTTTCTTCGTTCAACAACACCATTTTGTTGAGGTGTATATGGAGCTGAAAAGTTATGTGAAATACGTTTTGACACCAAGAAGTTGTTGAGTGGATGATTGGTGAATTCAGTACCATTGTCACTGTGGATGCGTCTTACTGGAAGTTTGATCTGAAGTTCTATTTCTTTGATGAAGTTTATAAAAATCTGCGGTGTTTCGGATTTGACTCTGAGAAAGAATACCCAAGTGAAGCGAGTGAAGTCATCAACTATAACCAGTATATATTTTTTATGATGAAGACTAGCTACGGTTGATGGACCGCAGAGATCAATGTGGAGAAGTTCGAGTGGTTCGGATATGGAGGAGTCAATTACTATAGGGTGACTTGCTTTTGACTGCTTACCACATTCACAAGCAAGACATAGAGTGTCATTGCTGAACTTGAGAATGGGTAGACCTCTGACCAATTCTTCAGTGACTAAGGTGTTGACTTATTTGAAGTTGAGATGAGTGAGCTTGCGGTGCCATAACCAGCTAACTTCGGATACGACTTTAGAGAGAAAGCACAGCTGCGGTTTACCAATGATGAGAGTGACATCTAGAGGATACATAGTGCCTTCGGATCGTGACTTGATTAAGCAAGTGCTTCTATCACTTGTCATTATGTAATAGAATTGATCATCAAACTCCACTCGATTGCTTGCTTTACATAGTTGGCCAACACTGATGAGATTGTGTTTAAGGCTTTCTACATAAGCAACCTTCTGAATTGAGAAATTCCCGGTAGTGAGTACACCATAGCCTCGTATGATCCCATTCGTGTTGTTTCCGAATGTGACATTTCCACCATTGCATATAGGCCTGAAATCCCGAAGGTATTCTAACCTTCCGATTATGTGCAAGGAGCAGGCACTGTCGATCAACCATTCTTCTTCTTGATCCTCCTTGCACAAAGCCTACAGAAATTAAATGGTTAATTTGGGCACCGAAGCGAGTTTGGAGCACGGAGACTCATACGATGTGTTAATTGATGCATGATGCGAGGTGGCAGGGATAGGTTTTAAGTCAACTTTCAAGCCTAGTCCTAGGTGTTTGAAGTTCTTTGGAGTTTTGTGAGATTGTGGATAGTTACGATTTTTTTTGGGAGAGATGAGATGAGTCATGAGAGAGAAATTTTTTTACATTGACATTGACACGTGAACTTTTTGTCATTTTCCCTGACATTTAACTTAGTTTAAGGTTTTGAAGAAAAAGTATGCTTATGTCCATTCCGAGGATTGTGAGATTTTACCCTTTTGTTCGCGTGCCTTGAAAAAGTGTTTTGTGCAGGTCTTGTAGGTGTGAACACACGTGCAGACCTTTTGTGATGTGATTTCTTAAACACTTGAGATGACCTTTTGACTGTCGAAGTTGGCAAAATTCCTTTCCATTTTTGAGATTCTGAAAGTGACATTGGAAGGATTGGAGTAGGTAGAATATCTTTCCATTTTGGATCATTGAGAGAATAGATTTGAAAACCATTTGATCGAAAAGACTTGTCCTTAGGGTTGGATGTTTTTTGAGTATTGTCAGAAACAGTGAACTCCTTCCTTTTTGTTTTCTTGCAAACAGTTTTCTTGAAATGATAATTTGAGAAAATAAAATTTTCAGGACTTTTTGACTTTGGACATTTCATAGATTTCTTAAGTTTTGAACAAATTTCCCATTGCTTCCCACGATAATGAAATTCTTCTTTAAAAGCTCTTTTTGCTTCGGTCTTAGGAGAACCGCAGTTAGTGACATTTAATTGCGGTTTCCTTAAATCTTTTGAGGATTTTGAAAAATAGTGACTCGATTCATCCGAACTTGAGAAGTTAGGACTTTGAAAACATTGACCAAATTCAAAATTTTCAATTGGTAATTCATGATTAATTGGCTCAATAGTCACAGAACTTTTGACTTCGGTCAGCGGTGTAGTGCTTTGGACTACCGCAGAGTAAGTCTTGGTGGACACTTTCATGCAACATTTGATATTGGGCAATGGGACAGATTGCAGTTCGTGACTACGGTTAGAAATACTGTAGTTAGACTGTAAGGATGGGAAGTCTAAAGAGACTTCAGGACTTTCAATAACAATTTCCTCATCGGCTACGGATGATGTCTAAGAATTTGTGTTGTCAACATGAGTAGGAAATTCAGGGAGAATTTCTTTTATAACACAATTACTACTCAGATCATGAAGTTTACCAAAGTGGGCTTGGATATCCTCAGGAAATATTTTGTTATTGACCGGAAATAAGAAGTTGCGGTCTGGTGGGACATAGGGACGTTCCGGTGTGAACCGAGGTGAGGAGTCCGTTGCGGTTGGGTAACCATTGGACCAACCCCAGTTAAAAGTGTTATCAACATTCCCATTATTAACAAGATTCTCAATGGCCTCAGTTTCATTAAACAACTTTTCAATTAAAAGATTTAATCGTACAATTTCATTCTGTGTTAGATCTCTCTGATTCAAGGCTATTTCTAATTGTGTTTCACTTAACATCCTAGCATCTTTTTCTAGCATTAAGTCCTTCTCTAACATTGCCATTTTGATTCTCTTATTTTCCAAACATCCTCTAACATGGAACATCTCCTGCAAAGCGATGTTCTTCTCATCTAGGGCCTTATTGTAGTCTGTAAGGACGGCAACACAAGTGTCATTGAGTGTGTCTATGAAAGGTTGACATTCATGCATGTTGTAATTTAAAGTTTGAATCATAAGTTTTACCTGTTCCACAATGCTGAGAGTTCCATCTTTTGCCATATATCAATGGTTTTTCCTCAGACTGGTTGAGCCATCTTCATCAGCAGTTGCTACCATACAGATCTTGCCTTTTCCTTTACTGAGATTATCTTCATCTTCATCTCCTGATGACCACACTTGATGATTCCTTTTCACTTGAGCAACGTAGGCCTTTCCCTTTTCTTTATCTTCCAGTTCTTGAGCCATTCTAAGATAGAAGGCTCTATCTTTCACTACGTTTGCCTTGCAATCTTTGGAAAAATGGTTTCCCTTGTTGCACTTGTGACATATAATAATGTCACTCTTGTCTTCTAAAGAGGTACCAGAGTCAGTTGATTGGGACTGCGGTGGTACTTCTTTGGACTATGTTTGCTAAGACTGCGGTGGAGGGAGAGGATTCTTGGTGGAGCGGAAGTGATTGTTTTGGAAGTTGCGGTTGAAAGGTTGTCGATTGTATTGCTGGTTTTTGCGAAATGAAGGTGGTAAGCAATTGAATTTTTGACTAATAAGAGCGATGGCATTCTGAAACTCTTCTTCGTCGTCATATTCTGAGTCAGCTTCATATGACTGCGGTGGTGAGTCATACGAAGTGGGATAGGTTTGAGTGTGAGGTGATTGAGCTACTAATGCAAGTGGACCTCCGAAGTCTGAGCAGTCCTTGAGTACGGTGGACTCTTGAGCTTGCAATTCTCCATAAAGCTTATAGAGAGATAAAGAGTGAATCTTCCTGTCACCTTGTACAATCATTTTGGCTGTCGTCCAGTGTCTTCCTAAGCCATTAAGGAACTACAGATTTGTTTCATGATTGCTACGGATGGTACCCGCATTGGACAGTTTTGTGACGATCTAGTTGAATCTTTTAAATGAGTCTTCCAAACTTTCACTGGAGTGGGCTTTGAAGTTGTTGAATTCATTGAGTGTTGTAGTGAGCTTCTTGTCTTGAGCCTTCTCTGACCCTTCGTACAAGTTTTTGAGAGCATCCCAAATCTCCTTTGCTGATTTGCAATTTATGATGATGTCGAAGTTGGCAGAAGCAACTCCACAAGAGATTTCATAAAAGGCAATAGCATCATTTTCCATCTTGTCTAGATCATCTTTGGTGGGACGGTTCAAAGCTGGTTGACCTCCTCCTAGCCTTGCTGTGGCTCCATCAGTTTGGACTGGTGTAAGGACCGGAACATGGGGTCCTTCTTCTATGGATCTCCAGACATCTCTACCAAGTCGTCTGAGATATCTTTCCATCCTCTGAGACCAGTGATGATACTCGTTTGCAACCAGTATTGGGGCTCGATTGGACCACAAACACTTTTGGAAACATTCAATGATAACGATTGTGCCATTTTGAAGTTTTTTTGTTTTAGAAATGAGCTTCAGTGGTATAAAGGGCTCTTCGAAAAATCAGAGTTCCGATTTTCTAAAAGCAACCATTATGGCTCCAATACCAATTGTTGAGAGAAAAACTTTGAGACACACTTGAACAAAAGGTTAGAACAAGTATATAACAAAATAGTTAATCTTGAAGGATCTCTTAGCTCAACAATAATATTAATAGTTAGAATTTAGCGAGTTAGATGTGGAAAGTACAGTAATGTCAATGACAACAATTGTTATATCACATATACACAAAAGCAGATTCATAACAAGGATTGCATTCAAACCAAGTTAGTAAGCGAGATCTAGCTTAGTGATTAAGTCACAATAAACTTGTTCTACGAAGAGAGATGATGAAAGTAGGAAGATTAGATAAGTGAGATAGAATGTGAATCTGAAGATGTGTATTAGAATTTTGTGAGGGAATTACACATACATTCATACAGAATACATAAGAAAAGATCTCTATTTATAGAGAAGATTACAAATCTAAGAGTAGCCATGCAAGGCATACTGGATATTAGAGTGTATTACGGAAAGTACAAAAACTAAGTAAAATGAATAGACTTCGGTGCAAAAGACTTTGATTACGGTGGCTGATGAAGAGACTGACTGTGGGTGCTAAAGTGGTTGTGGTAGCAGATTTGGATGCGGTAGAGGTTGCGGTAGTTGAAGTTCAAGAGGGTCACTTTCATGATTCAACACCAACTAGATTTTATGACTACGTTATAGACGGAGAACACAAATTTGGAATGGAGAAAAATGCTAATTATTATTTAATGGATAATGATAACATGTGTCTTATTTCTAATCTTATTAAAACATTCGAACAACAAACTTATGATCAAGTTGTCCTTGATCCCAATTGGGTCAAGGCTACGAATGAAGAAATGGAAGCACTCTATGGAAATCGTACATGGGACATTACTAATTTAGAGAACCTATTGGTTGTCATAGGGTATTTAAAAGAAAGTATAAATCAAATGGAGAAATAGAAAGGTATAAAGCATGTTTAGAATTATTATAACACTTGGAATCAATAACCATCGACTTATTTATAAGTTGAACATTAATAATGCCTTCCTTTATTGTGATATTTCTTAGGATGTTTTATGACATTATCTCAAGGATATCATTGTAAAAGAGATTCTAGAGTCTATGAATTATTGAAGTCTTTAAATGGGCTCAAACATGTCCCAAGGAAATGGAATGAGAAGCTTTGTTCTTCTCTTTTTAGTTTTAATTTTCAACAAAGCATAAGTTACTATTCATTGTTTGTAAGAAATCAACATCATTCTATTGTTATTTTACTTGTGTATGTTGATGATATAATTCTTACTGGTAATAACAATGATGAAATTGATAAAGTCAAGAATTTTTTAAAATTACAAATTTCTATTAAAGATTTAGGAAATTTGAAATATTTTCTCGTATTGGAGTTATTGACATTAATAATAGTATTTGTTTAAATAAAAGAAAGCATTATTTAATTTTGTTATATGAGTTTGGTATGTTAGCATGTAAACGTGTTAAAACACCATTAGAAGCTAACTTTGTTTGTTAATCGTGATGATAGTGATAAAAATGATTGTCATATGATTAAAATAACTGAGTTTCATAAGTTATTTGGCAAGCTTATTTATCTCACTTTTATTAGACCAAACATTTCATATGTTGTTCAAATTCTTATTCTGTATATGCATAAGTCTAGAAAATCTTATTTAGATATTGCTTTTATACTACTTCATTATTTAAAAGCTTGTCTTGGAAATGGTGTTTCATTTATTAGAAGTGATAGTTTAAGTTTGGTTGGTTCTGTAGATGTTGACTAGGAAAGTGCCTAGCCACTCGTAAATCTGAATATGAGGCTTTAGGAACTATAACATGTGAGATTATATGGATATTGAAAATTTTGAAAGACACCTGTTACTTTGTTTTGTGATAATGACTATGCAATAACACTAGTTTTAAATATTGTTTTTCATGAAAAAATAATATTTTGAAGTTGATTTACATTTCATTAGAGAAAAGGTTTTGAGTGGTGTTTTAGAAAATTTTAAAATTGATTTATTTTTTTTCAGGGTACACATATCTTAACAAAGCCTTTGGTTTATTTTGTTGGAAAGAATGTCCGATGTCATTAATTATTGGTAATATTTCTAATAATAAAATAATGTTTTTGGGTTGCCCTTAAGACCCAAATTGGGTAGAATAACTAAAGAATAAATTAGTTTATTAATTATTATGGTTTAATAATTAATTAGAAACTAATTCGAAATTATTTTAAATAGTTTAATTAATTAAATGGTTAATTATTGATTAATCAGTAGTTGGTTGATTAGCAATGTTCCAGAACACTTACGGGAGCAAGGGTTGGACGAAATCTCTCTCGGATAAGAGAGGATTTCGAAATTTGTGTAGCATTCCATATGTGATGGAGTACAAAACCTAGGAATGGATCCAAGGCAATAAATAAGGCCTTAGGGATTTCATTCTTCCTTGAACGTTGACTTGACAAATTCGTCAATCCTTCTCTCTCTCTCATATATATATATATATATATATATATATATATATATATATATATATATATATATATATATATATATATATATATATATATATATATATATAGGGGACAGTTCAACTAAAAACAGTAAATAGTGTGAGAACGTAAAAACACCTTTTTATGTTATTATTCTGCAATGAATTTTGTATCGACAACTTTATGTCATTATTCAGCAAAGAATAAATGAATAGTCAAAGGTTAAAATTAAAATTGGAATTTACTACAAAAATGCACATACATAAGTTTTTAATAGAATAATAACATTGTAATGAATATATGACTAATTGAAAGTTAATATCTATATTAGAATTACTTCAACAATACACATTTACAAAATTCATTACAGAATAATAACATAAACATAGTGTTTTTACGTGTGTGTGTGTATATATATATATATATATATATATATATATATATATATATATATATATATATATATATATATATATATATATATATATATAGGGATGATTTCTAACCCTCTTAGGCTTTATGAAATTGACCATTCTTCTAGTTATTTTTATTCCACTCTTTGGTGTCATTGGGTGTGATACCATTAAATGGATTTTCGTTTGGGTACTCTCATCCAAGCATCCTCGAGAATGTAACATCCCGACTCCCAGTTATAAATTTAAAGCTTTTATATTCATATTTTTAGACCTACTCGACGAGTTAGCTGCCCCAACTCGTTGTGTAGAAACTGATTCGACCATGGGGATTATGAAGTCTACTCGACGAGTTTGAGGACCCAATTCGACGAGTTGAGGCAATGCATGGAAACCCTAATTTTTAGGGTTTACACCTTATTTAAAGGACCTTAAGTCCTCTCTCCAGCCTCCCTTACCACCCTATCATCCAGAAGAAAACCCTAAACGAGCTAACCTTCCATTTTGAGTGTGTATAAGGCTAAAGAGTGTGTGTTTGGTGCATTTCTTGGAGAAGCTTGAAGGTTTAGGAGCTTGGAACGAGAAAGAGCTTATAGATCCGACATCTAGTTAGTTATAGCAACCTTTTGATGGTAAAAATCATTACCTTGATCATTTTCTTGTTAGATCTCTCTATTTAAAAATGTTTAGGGTCTTTTTTAGCCCACTTTGGATCCATTTTTGGAAGTTGAGCATGATTTGAAGTTGTAACTTCAGATCTGGACTCCTCTAGGCCCCCATAGTCATAAAGTTATCGGCTTTATCTAGTCTTGGCCTTTCTCCATGACCTAAACCTCTTCCTAAGACTAGTTTTGGGTGTTTTAGCCTCTTGAGGCCTTGCATGCACGTATAGTTAGCAACTTTACGTGGTAAATACACCCTAGGAGGCTAGATCTACAGTTTGGAGCCTTGGTTTCGCTTAAAAGCGTCCGAATGAGAAAAGAGTTGAAGGAACTCGAAGAGTTGCATAGCCAACTCGACGAGTTGGTTAGGGTTTTCCCGACCTTCTGGACACTGCATGGACTCGACGAGTTGTTTGGTAACTCAGAAAGTTGACTCGGGTTTTCGTGGTTTTCTGAGTTCTGAAGGAACTCGACGAGTCTCTAAGCTGCACTCGACGAGTTGGGTTAACATGGACTGATGACCTTGACCGTTGACTTTGACTTTGACCAAGGGTTGACGAATTTTGACTTCTGAGGATACTTTGGTAATTTGGGTCTTGATAGAATTGGTCCTATGATGATTGTAGGTGGTTGAGTTTGGAGCTTTGTTTAGTAGTTTGACATTATCATCCAGTGCTACTTGCGAGGTGAGTTTTCCTCAATATACTAACATGGTCGAAGGCACCAATGTCGGCCTTTTTGGATTGTTATCCTGGTTATCACATGATGATATGCTTAGTGATCTATTAGATCTGTATCCTGGTATATACGGTGATCCTTTGCTTAGTGACCTGTTAAGTCGGTATCATGGTATGTAGAATGATGCTATGATTAGTGATCTATTAGATCGGTCTGGCTGTTTGCACAGGCTAGCATTTGTTATCTATGTGTTGATTGTATGTTTGGGGGGTGTGTTGAGGCGGTCTTGCTTGGTGTTGTAGGCCAACATACCTAGGGCGGCCTGGATATACTGAACGCCTAATGGGGCATACCAGTCAGGCCGATGGCCAGGAGAATAGTCCAGACAGGACAAAGGCTCAGTAGGGCGGACCTGACATGGTGAAGGTTTTGAGAGTTCCAACGCTACACCCCAAGTACACGAACCACATTTCAAGGGTGAGTTTACGACGCCACTTTTACTTTTTTCAAATGTTTATTAAGGGGAATACATGTTATAATACTACACTATTGATTTTAAAATTATTGCTAAATATATAGTATTAGTGATATAGTTATACCTAGAAACGTTAGGATGGTATTATCCTTGGTAGATACCATGCCAAACTTTTAAATATAATATTATGCCTAGTCGTTATCCTGACCAACTTTTAAATACAACATCGTACCTGGTGGTTATGCTTGTCAACTCTCTAGGGAAAACACAATACCTAGTCGTTAATTTACCTAACTCTTATGATTAATAGCATTCCTTCTTTTCACTCTGCCCAAGAAAATGCACAGATAATATTTAAATTATGTCTTCACTTCGATCGATTCAAACGGTTAATTAGTATATTATGTTGTTACTCCAAAGATTCAAACGGATAATTTTAGCATATTATGTCGTTGCTCTGCACGATTGAAACGAATAATTTTAGTATATTATGTCATCACTCCATTTGATTCAAACATATAGTTGGTATATTATGTCTTCATTTCACTTGACTCAAACAAATAATTAGTATATTATGTTGTTACTTAACTAGATTCAAACGGATATTTGTAATATATTATGCCATCACTCCACTCGATTCAAAAGGTTAATTGGTATATTATGTCGGAACTTCACTCGACTCAAACGGATAATTAGTACATTATGTCGTTACTTCAATAGATTCAAACAAGTATCTATAGTACATTCCGTCATCACTCCGCTACATTCAAACAAATAATTGTAGTATACGCTCATATGGTATCCATTTAACCTACATTAAGTATGAAAATCCACTATTAATCAACCTATTCTGAAGAACAGAAGCACTCTTTCCTACACGCATACTCTTGAGAAAGGAATACACTAATACTTCCGTATTACATAAGAAAAAAAACATAAGAGAATACGAAAGCTATATTTCTATACCTATGAAACTCACCAACATTATGTTGACATTTTCAGAACCACATGCATTCCTAGAAAAACAAGAGATGGAAGATCGAACTCCCTGAAGCTGCAATCGATTGATGGAACTACTGGAAGTCTTTTATCATTTATTGTTATTTCTAATAGTCAAGGCACCATTTGTATTAGAAATGCGTATACTTCAAAACAAATCTTGATGTAATATTCAATTCATAATGGAAGAGATATTTGTGTTATATATTGTTCAATGTATGTTGATATCTGTGATTCAACACTTTAACATTGCAAAACCTGATATTTCTGCCTCCACTGGAGGGCCCAAGGGGGAGGGGGGAGGTGATAGATTGGTATTAGAGCTACTGGCTATAGCAAACTACTAGTTCCTTAGGAATTACAACTATAGCATAAGGACTTATACTCCAATTAGGTTTGTCCTCAGAACTACGAATCAAAGTATTATTATTAATTACACTACTGGTTGACTACTTACGGGAGAGGTGTCCATAATAGACTAGTCGTTTATGTTGTTGAATTTTAGAACTGCTATATTCTAATATGGTTTTGTCCTTATACTTTTCCTACCTAGCTGATCCTTACTTGATAGTATTGAATTACAAAACAAGAATTAATAAAACATAAAAAATAGCTTCATATATAGATTTATATGTATAAGCTTAGTCCCTCGATGAGAAAACACATGTATATATACAATGAAATCTTTAAGAAACCCAAACTCAAGAGTTTAGGTCATATATGATTTTTGTGATTAGCACAATATATGGTCTGAAGCACAACTAGAAATGGACAGTACACCTATGCTTAATTATGGTTAGACTGATATAGAACCAATCTTGAATATAGTAGTTCATAGACTAAACTCTTGAGATTCCTATAGAACTTAAAACCAACAATTCAGACCATTACTATATAAGAAGGATAAATCTTAGGATCCGCAAGATCGCTGCACTAGTATGACAGATCTTAGAAACATGGTAACAGAACCATTTCCAGAGATAGATCAAGTTGAGCCACCCTCTATCGTTATCAAGGATACCAATTTTTTTGCTGAGGTTCCCATACCTCTATTTTCATTGACCCTTGACGAAGAGGACGAATCCTTAGAAATAACTATAAAGTCAAACGAGTCCTTATAAGAACCCTCCAAGGACCCTTGGGAGTCCCTCGAAGAAGACAACTCTACAGAGGATAACAAAAATCATAATAAGTAAGAAGAGGATTTCTCACAGTATGAGAAAAAGAAGGATGAGATTGACAATAAGAAGACTAAGAGATCAAGTGTTATTCTAAGAAGGAACCAGAAAACCTAGAAACCATCACCGAGGAAAAGACTCTACTACCTATGCCTCCCCTCGAAACATCACCTAGTTCTTTTGTTTCTACCCTATCCACTCGCACTACACGCCTTGTAAATCAGATTCACACCATCAATGATAAGTTGCGAATCATCAAAGGAAGCGTCGTCGACCTATCTAACATGATCCAGAGCTTAAAAGAAGATCGTAGTTTTTCACAACACGGATTGAGTAGGGATGAGCATTAGAACCGACGGAATCGGAACTAGACCGGAACCGGAACTGGAAATAGTAATAGGTCCGGTTACCGGTTCTCCATTTTTATGAAAACCGGTCCCGGTTTGATATTTTTTTCATTTTTTAAAATGCGCATAACTCACTCATATGAAGTCGAAATTATTTTATTTTTTTCCAACATGTAATTTGAAGTTTGTAATTCATTTTTGATGGTACAAACATATGTTTTGGTTAGATATTGAATCAGAGACATGCCCCGAAAGAAAGCATATCAATGTTGCGTTTATTTTATTTCAACACTATTTTTTGTTTTTTGAATCTGTCTAATTTTTTAAATGTGTATAACTCATTCATATGACATCGGAATTACTTAATTTTTTTTCCAACGTGTAATTTGGTGTTTGTAGTTCATTTTATACTATAAAAACACATATTTTGGTTAGATATTGAATCAGTTATAGACCCCTGAAACATATCAATGTTGCGTTTTAACTGTTTCAACATTTTTTATTTTTTTGGAATCTGTCCACGCTTTTAAAATGCGCATAACATACTCATATGAAGTTGGAATTACTTGATTCTTTTTTCATCATGTAATTTAGTGTTTGTACTTTAATTTAGAATGTAAAAAGTCATAATTTGGTTAAATATTCAATCATTTACAATATTTGGAAAATAGCATATAATCTATA
This sequence comes from Lactuca sativa, assembly GCF_002870075.4. NCBI lineage: Eukaryota > Viridiplantae > Streptophyta > Magnoliopsida > Asterales > Asteraceae > Lactuca > Lactuca sativa. The sequence continues at coordinate 144,507,441 of NC_056628.2, forward strand.
GTATTTCAACCGATTCTACATTGAAAAATAACTGAAAAACTGGGACCGGAACCGGAACCGGCACTAGAACTGGCGGTCCGGTTCCCGGTTCTTGTAATATAGGAAAACCAGTTCTGGTTCCGAACCGGTCCGGTTCTAAAGCTCATCCCTAGGATTGAGATCCCAAGCACGAGTTGTGGAGCAAGGGTTAATCGCCACAGAGGCTAATGCCTATGAGACAAAGATAAGAACTCATTCCACTCTGCAATTACTTTCTAAACTAGTATCGTTAATGATTGCTTCTTTTCAAATGTGGTAGACTTACCCAGGCTAGTGGTGCCCTAAGAGTTCTCAAATACAATTACAATGAAAAGTCAATTATTCAAGAAAATAGTTTCATCACTATCACTCTAGAAATGGTCTCCACTCCTAACCTAAAAACTTTTATGATGTTTTTACACTAGCCCATGCGCTTAATCATTATTTCCTGTGATTATAGACTTAATCAAAGGTGTCAGTGACTAACACTCTCTTTTTCACTAACTATAATAAGGATCCAAACGTGCTTCCAAGAAGAGCTGATAGAAGGAAGCGCATGGCACAAAAAAGCCTAGACCTTATAATCATGGACACAACAGTCATCAAGGCACCGATCACCTAACAAGTCGCGAATCACCTATCTAACTTTGAAAATAATGAGAATATCAGATAGAGGTCACTTAAGGACCTGTACTTACAAGGAATTCATGAATTTCAAACCTAAGCCCTTCTATAGAAATGAAGGAGTAGTAGAGTTGACTCATTGGATTAAAAAGATGGAGTCAGTATTTGAAATCAGCTTCTATGCTAAAGATTGCAAAGTTAGGTTTTCTTCCTTTACCTTTGAGGACACAACATTGTCATGGTGGAACAAACATGCCAAAACCATGGGTATTAGAATGGCTAAGGCCATCTCCTGGGATGAACTAAAGCGGCTACTAATGAATGAGTATTGTCCAAGAGCAGAGATGCAAAAGTCAAAACAAGAGCTTCAGAATGATACCTTGCAAGATGCAGACATTATAGCTTATACCAACCGCTTTAACGATTTTCCTATTTCGGTCCTAACCTTGTTGCCCCAAGGTACAAGAAGATAGAGAGGTGAATATGGGGATTAGTTTAACTTATTCAAGGGTTGGTCACTGCATCCAGACCAATTACATACGGTAGTACCAAAAAGCTGGCCTTTAACCTGACAAATTAGGAAATATGTCAGGGAACTATGGTCCCAAAAGCTAGCCTTCCAAAGTTTGGAAACAACAAGAGGAAGTTTGATGGTGACTCGGATCAACCATCATGTGGAAAACAAGATGTGGGGAAAGTTTACATAGTAACCATCTTATGATGCACTCCACTAAGGAAGTATCAAGGAGATCTGTTGTTATGCATTGAGTGTCACTATCACCACCTAGATGCATGTAGATAATTGATCAATAACATATGTGATAGGAAGGGCCACACCACTAAGTTTTGTAGAAACCTGACTTGAACTCCAAACCTAGGAAATCAATTAAACTCAAACCTTGAGTTAATCTTTAAGATCAATATCTGTTCTTAATTAGATGTTCCAGTCAAGTCTGGTAATACCAGTCAAGACATGAATGAAATATTCAACAAAGTACTCAATATTAAATGAAGTAAACTAGGAGTATAATCAATGTAAAGACATTAAATGAACAAGAAGAATGTTGTGAAAGATCTTGACTTGAAATAAAAGTGAAAGCGAATTAAAGAAAAGTTTTGCTATCTTTGGAGTAACAAATCACATTATTTCTTATCATTCAAAAGACTCCTTAAATAAACTAAGGAGGTACATCGTACAAACTTAAGAGACATTCCTATGACTGGTTAATAATCAGCTACTGACAACTGATTATCTAAAAGATACACACAGATAAGTCATATGAAACGTTACATCATGAATAAGACAAGAAACAATAAATGTTCGAACAGACAAATTGATCTCGGATCTTTACTCCACCTCGGGCTGATCTCCATTTCGGACTCCATCTCTATTTCGAACTTCATCAATCTCGTGGACTGCTGACTTCAGATCATCATACTTGTGATTGCTAGAGGTTCACTTTTCATGTTTCAACAATTGAAACGTTACATCATGAATAAGACAAGAAACAATAAATGTTCAAACAGACAGACTGATCTCGGATCTTTACTCCACCTCGGACTGATCTTCATTTCGGACTCCATCTCTATTTTGTAATTCATCAATCATAGAGACTGCTGACTTCGGAACTCCATGCTTGTGATTGCTAGTGATTCACTTTTCATGTTTCAACACATTAGCCTTTTTTTATATATATATTCTAATTTGTCCTTCACTTTGGTTTTAATTGTTTCTAACCTTTATATATTATCAACAAATATCATAAATAAAAGAAATATTGTAATTTGGTATTAATTATTATTATGTGTTAGTTTCGGGTTTTTTAATTTTATATATATATATATATATATATATATATATATATATATATATATATATATATATATATATATATATATATATATATATATATTAAATTTCTTCTACCTTAGCTACAGGAAACCTGATGTATTTTTGGCATATTTGGTCCACAATCTTTAACCATTTTCATATGTTGTCATTCTTTTTATTAGGGTTTTCATATTTCACTGGTCAATGGTTTCATCATCTTCTACTGTAACTACAACATGTCTTCCACCACATTTTATATCCAATGGGATGCTTACACAACTGCTTCCACCGCCTCAATACTTACATCGCTTTTCCTCACCGTCTTTCTATCTCCTGTCATTCTCTACCCCTCTGCTTTCTTCTACCGCCTAAACCCGATTGATCTTCAAGAATCCCCAAAAAATCGTCTTCATCATCAACAGTAGATAACCACCGCTTATCCACCACTTCATTGCTCTTTTTCATCCTTCCTCCCAGCGTTCCCTTTTTTCTCTCTTAAAATGATGCTTTATATGTCGATTGTGAATGCAGTTCGTCCTAAACCCCAAACCACAAGATGCACCGATCAGAACTGTGTCTCCAACGACTTCTAACCCTAAACATCATCATTCAGGCCTTTACACGGAAACATCGAATGCAACATAGTCCAAGCCTGATGATCGCCGACTCCAATCCCAGCTATTCGGAGTGGTCCATGGTCAGTGCCTTAACTCTCTTCTGCCATGGATTCCATCATCGCACTCAACAAACTACGGATTCCCGTCCGATTTCATAGGTCTCTCTCTGTAAGCCCTACACCCAAAAATGGTCCTCGTTCTCGAACTGTCGTCTTCTCAAAATTAGGGTATTCATTTTTTAATCGTCGTTAGTTTCCTCATAAGAAGGCATCATTTATGTTTTGTAAAATGTTTACAGGTGGAATCTCTATTAATACAAATTTGTGATACAACCTCAATTGCTGAGTTTGAATTGAAAGTAAGTAGTTTTTTTTTTCAGTTTCTGATTGGATTGACATGCTTATAAATTCAATATCCTACATGTTTTTTTTTTTTGCTAAAAGGCCATGATGTTGGCCTATTTCAATTTGGAATTGATGAATTCAGGGTAGTTTCTCTAATTTCCGGTGAATTTTGTTCCGCCTACATCGTCGACTCCTCTCTATTTGGGCGATGATTCTTTGGACCTTATCTGGAACTTCCTTACTCTCAATCGTTGACTCCTCCATCGTTCTCTCCGCCGTCCACATCTGCAAGACGTCTACATGAAAGGAAGGAAAGATGGAAGGAGAGAAGAATATCAGTTGTTTTCTATTATGAAATTTGCTGGCACTTTCAAGTTTCGACTCTTAGTGATGCCCATCTCTTTCAAATATTTGAAGAACATAGAAACGGATTCATCTGGGAATTTCATTGTTTATCAAGAGGTATAATCTTTATTCCTAAAAATTCAGATTGTCTTTTGCTTTTTTTATTCTACTGTGTATCTGTGTTTAAATTTGGAATTTATGCAGATGCGATGTTATTTTTTGACTGCTCAAAGACTAGACACTGAATCTTCCATGGAAGCAGTTATAGGTTTCCAAATGAACAAAGGAAAAGAAGATGTTTATTTTGCTATAAGAGGGTCAAAAACTGCAGATGATGTAATTCTAATTGAAAGAAATAGGGAAAGAAACATCCAACGTTGGAAGGTCGCGAGTAAAAAATATTGTAAGGACCACTTTTGCTGTTTTACATTAATGGTGTAATAAACTGAATATGATATCTTTTTGCAGGGTCCAAAACTAATAATATAATATGAATTTTAAAGCTATTGTGGGAGAAATAACATGTGTCATCTTCTTTGTGGTCGGATGAGGGGTACATTTGGTAACTCTATACCTTATATTCCTATTTATTTTACTTTCAACCAACATCTCACTAAAGGCCACGAATATGGTAATTGGTGGGCTCGAACCTCATTTTATAGAAGAGGTGAAGTTATTGAACAACTTGAAAGAATAGGAAAAATGGTTGCTTTTCAATTTTTTTCTCATAACAAATATTTAGTCTATCATAACAAATACAATAGACACATGCATTTATTTGGGATACTGATGCATGGGGTGTGGACTGGAACTGCATCCTTATGCCAGTCACATCCTTGGCCTCTAGCCATTCTTCCTAATGGACATGTATTGGGATTTCTTGCTAATACAACAAAATGCTATCATGTGCTTAAAACTCCCAACTTATGTCATTTTTTCCATTCTAAGAATGCTTTTCTCTTTATCGATTTTTTTTAAATATATTTCATAGATTGATATGCGTAAAGAATTTAAAGCAAAGCTAATTTCCCCATCATGTTTTACTATGATAACAATTGGTCTATTTGCTTCAGTAAACGATGTTTTGACATCATTATCACATACGATTGGTAATGTTCTGAAAACTATAATGAACTTTTACATCTCTTCCAAATACTTTTTTTTGAAGGTTATTTGTTTTTGCTGATAGGAACTGATTTCATGCCACCAAAGTGGTCATTGGTGACAAAAGATTGATCCATTCGTCCTCCCTATGTAGGACTTTCCCAAAATACACACAACATTTTCTGTTTTTGTGTTATAATTTTGTTATTGATGTTAAAATTTTCTAATTTTCTTTATTTTTTGATCAAAAAATGGAGAAACAATCTGAAAAATTAGGATAGGAACATATTGTGTATACTACACTTTATTTGGACAGAAGTTTTGCAGATTGTTATTTGCTGTTCAGAAGGGTATAATAGTCATTTCCACACTATCACATCCGCTCAAAATTTAACAATCTCTTTTTATAAAGTCTTTATCTAGAAAGATGTTATTCAAATTAAACGAACACACTTTGCACATACGACACTTTAGCTACACATAATTTGTTCGAATTATCAGTTGGTGTCCTAAAAAGATGGGTCAATTCGTCCGTTTAGACTCTACATCTACCAACACTAAAGAATTCATATATATTATTTTCATTATTACACCTTCTTCAAAGTAAATGTTACATTATAAATTTATATGAAATTTTTAAATATCAAGTATTTATACTAACATTTCAAATTATTATGTTCTTCATGTTGTGGTTCCAATTTTAGTTGTTTGGATTAAAATGATTTTGATATTGATCTTCTGATTATATGTCTCTCAATAAATGCATTTTGAGTAAGTGAGTAACCATTAACAAAATTAACTAATAAGAAATATCAAAGTAGGATGCTATAATGAACAAATAAATAAAAGTATATTATTATTTGTTGCATTTTTCATTATGTGTTGACAATTTTTGTTTTGCAGAGAGTTCACCAACTACAAAGTGTAGGGGTCGTGGTGTTCATATATCATCTAGAGAATAGAACCGTATAGCATTTCGAAGATAAATGGTCAACAAGAATAGGGCAGCAACCTTTAACAAAGTAGCAACCTTTCGATTTTGTTTGATAATACTTCAAACTCCACTTAGGGTGGCCCTTCAATTTCACAAACTTCAGATTCAATGAAGTAACCAAAATCAGTAGAAAGGCTTTCAGAACCAACAATAAAATTGCAAACCCTTTTCAAGTATGCCTTTTAAAGTATTTTATAATTTAAACAGGGAAGAAAGTTCAACACGTTTCCTGAAAAGCTCAATCCAGATTTCATTTTATTTTTATTTTATAATTTATTTTAATGACATGAGAATGGTGTAAATTATATCAGGTTGAGATGCATATACAATAATCAAGGATTTTGGTATCTTGGTCATTTAGATGTCCAACAGGAAGGTGTTTATGATATTGAGCAAGACCGTGTGCTTAGTGGAGAAGTTTATATGTGGAATGAGACTGCTCTGCAGCTGCTGCGGGTATTATAACATTTTGAAAAAATCCTGCTATTAGGGGTAAATAAGTAAATATACTTACAGTATGTTATTTTGCATGATAGGGCATCCTTCCTTGGATGAGCAGACGAACATGCAGCATACAATCTCAAAAGGATCGAATCAGGGGCATTTTCACGTCTTTTGTGTACCTACTTTCTTTTGTTAGCACCGTTCTTTCTTTAATCTCTTAAAATAGTTCGTTGTTATTTCTGATTTATACCTAAAAATGCATACAGTAAAATAAAGTCGATTTTATTTTGTTTTGTTTTATTAATCCTTTCTTGATTAATTATGATTCCTTCATATTCTTGATTTCTATTTCTTTTGTCAGATTCACTTCCTTCCAAACACCCTTAAGAAAATCCTTAACATTATGTGAAATCCATTCTTATTTTGTTAGAAATGGGAATCGACATGTTTGACTTTGACCTCAAAAGGAATCATTAGATTTTGTGATTCGTGTCCCGTTGTAACGAAAAAGTTGAACGGCAAATACACTTACGGTGGTAACAGATTCGAGGTAATTCCATTGTTTACATTTATAGTGTCTGGTATGATGGAATGGAATCATCCATTCCTTCGGAATGACATGAAAAATGTTTGTTTCTCTAACAGAATGGAATAGGCTATTCATTATGGTGTCCATTCCATTCAATCCAACTAAACACATTTTTTAATCATGAAACAAGTGGAGGTTGATGATCTTCAAGAACTGTTATTACCTCAAGAGCACAGAATACCAACAAATATTACATAGTATTTCTGATGAGATTCCTTCTGCCATTTTTTGTCTTTAACATATTTTATGCTTTTTGACATATTTCATTTTGTTGGTTTTACAGATTATGGATTATATCATCAGTATTCAAAATTTTGTATTAGAGCATTGCAGTTTTGATCTGTTTCCATGTCTTTATGTTTGATTTCCTTCATCTCTAATTTATTTGTGTCACACTTAGATACGAGAGCATTCAACAAAAGCAGCATATCATGCACTCCATAACAAAATTAACGACCAACTATATACTTATAAACCAACATAAGAGTTGTACAATTTTTTTTGAGGAACGTGATTCGTTTGCAATCAACCGATGGCTTCCAACCCCCGCAACGCGGGGAAGCTTCACTAGTTATATATTCATTATTTTAAAGTAATAAAGTATTTCTTTAGTTATTGATTTCATATTTATTAAGATTCATTTTTATTAATTTATAAAATTATAGTATTTTATTTTTATTTTGAAAAATATCAAGAAAGTGAGATGCGATTATATTTTAGGATGAGTAAATTACAAAAATGATCATTGTGGTTTGCTTGAATTCTCGGTTTTAGTCTTTAAATTTAAATTTGATAGAATATCTCTATAGGTTGTGAAAATTGCACTATTGATCATTAGTCCATATAAAAAGACAAAATTATCATTTCTTTATTTTTAATTTTTATATATATATATATATATATATATATATATATATATATATATATATATATATATATATATATATATATATATATATATATATATATATATATATATATAATTCTTTTTTATCTTTATTTTAATAGATTTGATATAGATTATTTATAAAAAAAAAATTATTTTATAAATCAATTATCTAAATTATATGAAATCATATTATTATTATTATTATTATTATTATTATTATTGTTGTTGTTGTTGTTGTTCTTATTATTATTATAATTATTATTAATTTTTTTATTTTTTTATGGTTTAAAATTCTTTTAATATTTTTAACGTTTTATTTAAATATATTTTAAATGTTTTTTTTTGACGTTCTGTTCGTCAAATATAATTATTTAATGTTTTTTATATGTTTTTTGTTGAAATCATTTACTTATATGTAGGGCTGTAAACTAACTGAACGTTCGGTGAACCGTTCGTAAACTGTTCGGCGGGAATTCATTATCATTTGTTTATTTACTAAATAAATGAATATGAGCAAAAATTATTGTTCGTTTAGTTTAACGAACAAACATGAACAACGGTCTTGTTCGTTCATTTATGTTTGTGAAAGCTCATTTATAATGTTCGTTTACATTCATTTATGTTCGTTCGATTAATTTATTTATACTCATTTATGTTCAATTTTTTTATTATATTACAACATTATATGTTCATTTATGTTTACATATGTTCAATTGTGTTTGTTTATCTTTGTTCGTTTATATTCGTTTAGTATAATATGGTAATATAATAAAAAAAAAAATTGAACATCTCCTCTAATAAATGAAAGGGTTCTTTTGTCACATGTAATCTTCTTCTTCATTTGGACACATGATATTTTCTAAAAATTTTAAATTTTTTATTTTCCACTTGTCATTTTATGATATTTTTCATTTTATTTAATTAAACTTCTATATTTAATATGTAAGGTAATATATATATATATATATATATATATATATATATATATATATATATATATATATATATATATATATATATATATATATATATATATATATACTAATAAAAGAGTAGTCATTTTGCCAAGTGTCATAATATTAGAACTCTTAATTAATATGATGCCACTTGTCATTTTATTAATTCTCCATTTTAAATTCATTAAACCTCCTAATTAATGTGATGTTATTTGTCAATCTATTTATTCTTTATTTTAAATTTTAAATTTTAAATTTTAAATTTTAAATTTTAAATTTTATATTATTGTTTTCATTAGTTCATAAATAAAAAGAGTCTAATATATGATAAATTAATTACACATATTTATTTGAATCAATAATTATAATTTTACATAACTAATAAAAAAATCTCTTAATTAATAATGTATTTAAAGTTTTATATAAAATAATTGATTAATAATTTTGAATTTTTTACTATGAATATTTAATCAATTTTGTAACCGTGATTTCCACGGGTTATAAACTAGTATATATATATATATATATATATATATATATATATATATATATATATATATATATATATATGTAAGATATTTGTTAGAAAAAGTTTATATATGTAATGTATTCAATCCATTAAAGACTTATTAATTTTACTAATTCAAAAAATTTCTCATTTTCTTATAAATTCAAACTTTTCAAATTGTTAAATTTTTATATTTAATTTTTATTAAAATAAACTCATGTAATACATGAGTCTCACACCTAGTCTCCTCTAATAAATGAAGGTTTTTTTGTCACATGTCATCTTCTCATTCATTTGGACACATGACATTTTTTAAAATTTTAAAATTTTTTATTTTCCACTTGTCATTTTATGATATTTTTCAATTTATTAAATTAAAATTTCATATTTAATATGTAAGGTAATATATATATATATATATATATATATATATATATATATATATATATATATATATATATATATATGTAATATATTTATTAGAAAGAGTTTATATATGTAGTGTATTCAATATATTAAAGTCTCATTAATTTTAATAATTCAAAAAATTTCACATTTTTCTTATAAATTCAAACTTTTCAAATTGTTAAAATTTTATATTTAATTTTTTTTAAAATAAACTTATGTAATACATTGGTCTCACACCTAGTAAATGAATATATTCAAACAGTTTTCAAATCTGGAAAGTATGATTGCTCTAACAAGTTGTTTTCATATCCAGTTGTCCAGTGAAGATGTCGTTGTAAAGTAAAAGGATGACGAGGGTGAGGGTGGCAGTGGAAAGACAACGACGACAACGAGTGTCCAATGATGACGACAACGACGATGGTGCAGCTACGATGGTGGGCCGGTAGACGGTAGCCGACAAACTACAGTAGTGAGCTGACAATGGCGGTTATTGTCCCTGATAAAATGACGAGAAAGAAAGATACGATGTTTATATATGTGAATGGGATAGGGAATTTTAATATACAATAAGGACCAATTTTAATGTTTCGTATAAAATAAAAATGAAATGTTAAAGGAAAGTACACGCTTCATTTAAGTCACGAAACATAATAATGTTTGCAATTTTCTCTCTACGAAGTATATGAAAGTTTGGATCCTAATACTCTATTTCGTATGTTTTGATAGTTCATAATTATTACTGTAAGTTATACAATTGATACCATTGATTAATTGGTTTATTTAAACATGCTTGTAGATTTTGCGATATTTATGTACTCCATAATTTATTATTTATTCTTTAATTTTATTATACAATCTAATTAAATAATACTTATTTAAAAATCGCGATAAGATGCTTCTTACGGCTGGTGTGAATATGGGGTGTGAATATGGGTTGTAATCCATCAATCCATCATTACAAATTGTCTGCACCAATTCTGTCTAATTTGATTTTTTTTAGCATTGCGTGATTCATACAAACACGTATTTTCTTGAAATAATATTATTCCATTTTCACATGTCTCATCTTACTATTTTCACTTTTGCAATGACGTAATTCATCCAACCAAATACTTTTCCTGAATATATTCATTTCAGTTTTCACATGTTTAGTTTTATTATATCATTTTGCAATCTCATGCAAAGTTCAAGATATTTAAAGTTATAGTGTTCTTTTATGAATAATAACAAAACTACAAAAGGTGCCTGTAGATGAAAAGCAATATTTCCCCTTTGAGAAAAGGTAAATTCATATACGGTACACACCGTCAATATTATAGTGGCCATTATGTAAATATAGGTTACTATTCGTGTAATTTGACAGTTTAAATAACAAAAATAATATTATAATAAATGATTTACTATAAAAGAATAAACAATAAAATTCAAATATATGTATATAAATAAAAACTAATAAATCAAAAAACAAATAATAATTAGATTGTAAATTGATGTTTTAATGAGAGATCCAACTATCAAATTTGGAGTTCCTAATTTCATGTTGATCTTTTAAGTGGTTTAGATGCAAACATACCAGTATCTAGTAACAAGTCTAACACATATTGTCTTTGAAAAATAATCATTCCTTCGGGAGATCTTGCAATTTCCAAGCCTAGAAAATGTTTCAGTTTTCCTAGATCGCATAGTCGAAAGTTTCCACTCAATCTTTTTTTTATTTATTAATGGCATCAATAGAAGATCTAGTAATGACTATGTCATCAAGATAAACCAAAAGAGCTATAAATTTGTCATCTTTTCCTTTGACAAATAATAAAAAATCAGCTTGTGATTGAGTAGAAAACTTGAGAATTTTGCATATCATTTCCTTGAAGCTTATCCAAGCCCATATATAGATTCCTTGAAGCTTATCCAAGCCCATATATAGATTTCTCAAAGTTTAGAAACTAATTTTGTTGTTGAATTTGTTGAAACATAATGACTATATCCTTGAGGGATCTGCATATACACTACTTCTTAATCTTCATTTAAAAAGGCATTGTCCACATCAAGTTGAATAAGAGGCCAATATTTTTTGCAACAATTATGATCAACAATTTTACTGTTACTAGTTTCGCAACTAGAGAAAAAGTGTCCAAAAAATCAACCCCTTCTTGCTGATTGTATCATTTTGCTACTAACCGTGCCTTATATCTCTTTATTGTACCATTAGCCTTCCTTTTAAGTTTGTAAACCCATTGCATCCCAAAGGTGTTCGATCAGGAGGTAGGTGTACAATAGTCCATGTATTGTTTAGTTCCAATACATGTAATTCCTTATCCATTGCTTGTTTTAAGAATGTTGAATAGATTCTTTAAAAGATGAAGGTTCCTGTTGAGTGGCTATGACATAAATGTATGCTTGAAAAGAAGGAGACAATTAAAAATATGATAAAACATCGGATAAAGGGTATTTTGTGGATTTTTTTGTTTAATCAACATTAACACAATTGATGAGTTGACAATAATAATCATGAAGATATAAAGGAGGATGTCTATGTCTTTTGGGTCTTGATATGTTAGTTTGGGTATTTTGGGTATTTTATGAGTGTATGGGTGAATTTATGGGTGGAAAAAATGTGGAAATGGACGGTAAAGGATTTAAAAGAGTATGATAAATGAAAGGGTTTGTATGTATAAGGTTTGAAGCATTTTTGAATGGGAATATATCCTCATGAAAAACAACATCTCGTAAATTAAATTTGTTTTGTTTCCAAATCCGTTAACTTGTAGGCTTTCGTCCCTTGTGGATATCCAATAAAGACACATGCTCTTGCTCTTTGATTAAATTTATTTCTTTGAGAAAATAAAGTGCATGCAAAAACCAAACGACCAAAAGTTCTAAGTTGTGAATACTTTGGTTGTTCTTTGTATAGCTTGAAAAATGGTGAAATATTACCCAAAGACTTTAAAGGAATTTTGATTATCAAGAAAGTAGTTGTGGACATGCAATCATACCAGTATTCAAATGACAAATGAGCTTGATAACACGAGGCTCTTATAACATTTAATAAATGTTGGTGTTTTCTTTCCATAATAGAGTTTTGTTGTGATGTTTCAACACAAGAAAAGTGGTGAACAACTTCTTTTTCTATGAAAAATTCTTTAAATTGTAACTTCTTTGCATCGTCTGATCTGAAAGTCATAATATGAATTTGAAATTTTTTCAAAATCATTTGAAAAAATTGAGGTATAACAACTTGTGCTTCAAATTTATGTCTTATCAAATAGATCCATGTAAATATGGTACTATCATTCACAATTGTAATGAAAAATCGATGCCCTTGTGTAGCACCTGGTTTCTGGTACGTAAATCTCACTTGTGTATTATCCATTTTTTTTAGCCTTGGACTCGGCGAGTCATAGGTCCGACTCGCCGAGTAGATACGGGACCCGGGACATGATTAAGTTGGCAACTCGGCGAGTCCATATCCTGTACTCGGCGAGTCACCGCTGTTGGATGAAACCCTAAGTTTCAGGGGTTTACACCCTATTTAAACCTCATGTCCGCCCCAAGCCAGCCCCCATTCACCTCAGAGCTCCCAACCCTCGTTCCAAAGCTTGTTTCCTTGAGAGTTTGAAGCATTTTGTGTGTTCTTGAAGGATTTGAGAAGGAAGTGGAGTAGATCAAGAGGAAGGGAAGGAAGCCAAGCATCTTAGTGTTCTCTCAGTGATTTCCTTGAGGTATAACCCGTTTTCCCTCTGTTTTTATGCTTATTGCTCCATTAAGTCTTTCTTGAGCCCTTCCCCAAACTTGTATGTGCAATATAAGTCGTAATAAGTTGATTGGCCTTTAGATCTAGGCAAGATTGAGCTCCAGGAGCTCAGATCCGTTACCTTTGTGGACCCATAATGCTTGTTCACCCTAGATCTACCCTTTTGAGGCATTTTGAGCCCTAAATCCCTCATTGGTGAGTATCTACACGTAAAGTTGGAAACTTTACGTGTCATTCATGTTCTAGGAACCCAGATCTGTGAATGGCATAGACTGGAATCGAGAAAAATCGCGTATATAGTGATTGCATGGCGATGACTCGACGAGTCATTCATACGACTCGGCGAGTTTGCTCGCGAGTCTCCAAGTTGTCCCCTTTTCGTTGTGTCGAGTGCGAGTAGTGAGTCACGGGGTGTGACTCAGTGAGTTGGAAGCCAAACTCATCCATGGAGGAACTCGGCGAGTCCATGCCCTGACTCGGCGAGTTCAAGGCAATCTCCTTAGATCAAGAACAGACTCGGCGAGTTGTTCATACAACTCGGCGAGTCACAGCATAAAGTGTTCTTCGGATGAAGATGAACTCGGCGAGTTGTTCATACAACTCGGCGAGTAGGATGAAGGACTTGAACCTCAGTTTAGAAGAAGAACTCGTCGAGTCAACGCCTAACTCAACGAGTAGGGACGGGATCCAGGACAATCGATTGGATAGGGACTCGGTGAGTCGGGTCAACTGAAAGTTGACTCTGACTTTGACTTAGGGCATGATCAGGGGTAAAATGGTCATTTTACCCAAAGGACAGTTAGCAGTGTTTGATTGAGTATGTTGTGGGAATTACAACCGGAGGATTTCCGGAGCAGCAGCAGCAGCAGTAGACAGTCAGTTCCCGATCAGATCAGCAGCTACTTTGAGGTGAGTTACCTTCCAGTAGCGGTGGGTCTAAGGCCACAATGCCAGCCCACCAGTAGGAGACGTATGATAGATGATTGTCTCTGTGATATCATCTAGGTTTGCTACTACCTGATATGTTATATGCTAGCATGATATGTTATATGTGATAGTAGTATAGTACGGTTTTAGGACCGGAGGGTAGTCAGACACCCCAGATACGTCTGACAGTATGTGATGTTATGTTTATATGCTAGCATGATCTGTTATATGAGTTAGAGGTAGTAGGAGGGGAGCAGTCCCCGAGTTCGGTTGTTAGGACTCAAGGGTAGTTCAGACACCCCAGATATGTCTGATAATATGTTATGTTATGATATGTGATAGTAGTAGCAGTAGGGGTGAAATAGTCCCCAGGATCGGTTGCCAGGACCGGCGGGTAGTCAGCACCCCAGAACAGCTTGACACGGGTAGTCAGCACCCCAGAATGGCTTGACACGGGTAGGACGGCACCCCATAATGGCCGCACGGGTAGTCGGCACCCCAGAATGGCCGTACCGGGTAGTCAGGCACCCCAGAATAGCCTGGCAGTATGTATGATATGTGTTGTATGGTACGTGGTACGATGGGGGAACTCACTAAGCTTTGTGCTTATGTTTCTTAGTTGTTGTTTCAGGTTCCTCTTCAGCCAGGGGGAAGGAGCAGGCGCGGTAGCGGCTCATCACACACACTCCTTGATTCCGCATTTATGAGTTTACCCTGGGATTGATACTCTGATATTTCGATTGGTTGTATGATTTGGCTTTTAGTCATGGTTTACGTTGTGATGTGGTTTGATCAAACAATGTTTTTAATTATTAATGTTTTCTAAAGTAATGTTTTAAAAACGAAATTTTTGGACGTGAAAATTAGGTCATTACAAGTTGGTATCAGAGCCCTGGTTTGAGGGATTCGGACACACCTTCGGGGTGCTGACTACCCGTGTCAAGCTGTTCTGGGGTGCTGACTACCCGGTATTCGGCACTCTAAGATTATCTGAGCCTCATCACATGTGATGGTATTCGGGTAATGGCTAATTGGCATTACAAGGAGGCCTGCAGCAACTGAGGACTGGATAGAGTAGAACCAGAGATTTCCCTAGGGCAAGCCTAGGATGAGTATAGCAGTGATCAGCGGTAGTGAAGGGGATCTGGTGGAGTCGAGGCATTCCTTGAAGAAGGTATGGATAGATGTGGAAGGTAGTATGGACCCGTACTACTGAAAACAGAGGATCCGTACCCGAACCAAGGAAGGCCAAGATAAGACCAGGGAACTTGTAAGTAGTTGTGATCCCTCAGGAAGTATCAGTATCACTAATGATTGTTGTGATGTATTGCAGAATGGTGGTACTTCGATCGAGGCCGATAGATGGCGGTTCAGGAGAGGGGTCAGGTTCGGGACCAGGTTCCAAGTAGGTAGATGAGGGACTACGCGAGTTCATCGCGTCAGAGATCACCAGGGGTATCCTGGAGTCGACTCCCATTATCTTCGGGTCGATCAAGGAAGGGATCATCGAGTTGATGGAGGATCGCCTCAGGGCGTTCAGGAGCGACATGGCATCTGGCCATTCGGGATCTCGCACATTGTCCTTTAAGGACTTCAGGGGCAATGGTGCGCCGGATTTCCATGGGATGAAAGACCCCATTGCCGCCAGACGATGGATTGCAGACATCGAGTCTGCACAGTTGACTAGCTTCTGCCCCGAGGGGTCGAAGGTGAGGTATGCAGCAGGGTGTTTGCGGGACCGAGCTCGAGATTGGTGGGAGTCAGTGGGAGACTCGTTGGGAGCCTCAACTATCGAGGCCATGACTTGGTCAGATTTTGTGACCAGATTCAGGGCAAAGTTTGCGCTGGCTGTCGAGCTTCAACAGCTGGCCAGGGAGTTTTTAGACATGAGGCAGACGACTGAGACTGTGGTGGAGATCACCGCCAAGTTCCGGGAGAAGGCTTTGTTGGTGCCCCAGTATGCTGGTGACGAGGATATGAGGAGGACCCGTTATCATGATATGCTACGAGCTGACATCCGGGAGAATGTTAGCTTTTCAGCTTGCCCTACCTTGGACTCTATGATTGCCAGGGCGAGGGAGTGGGAGATAGATTTGGATCACATCTGGAAACGGAAGTCAGAGGAGGGACAGACAGGAGGGGCTTCGGGGAAGAAGCCCAAGGGATCAAGATGGTAGGCCGAAAGGCCAGTCAGGACCGAGCCGCTGCAGGAAATGCGGCAGGCCGCACGAGGGGGCGTGCAGGTTGGGATCATCAGGCTGCTACAAGTGCGGCAAGTCTGGGCACTTTAGCAGGGATTGCACTGCTCCGGCAACAGTTATTCAGACATCAGAGTTGTTGTGTTTCCACTGCAACCAGAGGGGCCACAAGAAGGCCAATTGCCCCCAGTTGACAGTTTCAGCGCCGGTGAAGGCGCCAGCTCCAGCGACCATGCGGATCACAGATGGCCGGCAGGGCAAGGCAGAGGCTCCAGTGGTGAGGAGCCGAGCATTTCAGTTGACTACCGAGGAGGCACGCGCCGCACCCGATGTGGTGACGGGTATGATTCTTTCCCTCTATTTTTATTTTATGATGTTATGATATTGATATGTGCTCGGTATATATATTTATGTTTTAGGATCGTTCCATGTGAACGGTATCCCAGTTCAGGTGTTATTCGACTCGGGTGCATCCCGATCATTTGTGTCCCTTGCGCTTAGCAAGAAGTTTCTTGAGTCTTCGGGCATGTTGGATTGCCCTTTGGAGGTAGAGATTACTGATGATCGATCGGTGCGAGCATTGATGGTGTTTCGGGATTGCGTATTGCGTCTGTTTGAGGAGCGCTACTTAGTAGACCTGGTTCCCATTCCACTGCGTGGGAACAAGGTGATTATAGGCATGGATTGGTTGAGCCCTAATGGGGTGGTGATAGATTGCGCGCAGCAGCTAGTGCGGGTCAGGACCCCAAGCGGGGGAGAGCTAGTGATTCATGCCGAGAGGCCGCAGTATGGACCCGCAGTATGTTCAGCAGCGAGGGCGAGACGCTACCTTCAGCAGGGATGTGCAGGATATGTCGCGTACGTGACGGATAACCGGGAGGCGGGTAAGGCGACAGTGAGCGAGGTTCCGGTGGTGCGAGATTTCGCAGATGTTTTCCCAGAGGAGCTTCCTGGGATACCTCCGGAGCGACAAGTGGAGTTCAGGATTGACCTCGTTCCTGGTGCGGCTCCGATAGCCAAGGCACCGTATCGGTTGGCTCCTCCCGAGATGCAGGAGTTGTCTACGCAGCCGCAGGAGCTGCTAGACAAGGGATTTATTCGTCCGAGTAGTTCACCCTGGGGAGCCCCGATCCTGTTTGTGAAGAAGAAGGATGGGTCGCACTGGATGTGCATAGAATATCGGGAGCTGAATAAGGTAACGGGGAAGAATCGTTACCCACTCCCGAGGATTGATGATCTCTTTGACCAGCTTCAGGGAGCGACTTGGTTTTCCAAGATCGATTTGCGTTCGGGATACCATCAGATGAGGGTTAGGGAGGAGGATACGCAGAAGACCGCGTTTCGGACGCACTATGGCCACTATGAGTTTGTGGTGACTCCGTTTGGGCTCACCAATGCTCCTGTCGTGTTCATGGACCTCATGAACCGCGTATGCAGACCGATGCTGGATCGGTCTGTGATAGTCTTTATCGATGACATCTTGGTTTATTCCAAGACTCAGGAGGAGCATGAGGAGCATCTGAGAGAGGTGTTGGAGACCTTGAGGAGGGAGAGATTGTATGCCAAGTTCTCCAAGTGTGAGTTTTGGTTGCGCGAGGTGCAATTTCTCGGAGACCTTGTCAACCAGAACGGGATTCTGGTCGATCCAGCCAAGGTCGAGGCCATGATGAGATGGGAGGTTCCGAAGTCGCCATCTGAGATTCGGAGTTTCCTGGGATTAGCAGGCTACTATCGGAGATTTATTCAGGATTTCTCCAAGATAGTCGTACCCCTGACGCAGCTGACAAAGAAAGTTGTGGTCTTTCGGTGGGGACCCAAGCAGCAGACTGCATTTGAGACACTGAGACAAAGACTGTGCGAGGCGCCGATCTTAGCCCTGCCAGAGGGCGTAGAGGATTTTGTGGTTTATTGTGACGCGTCCATTTCAGGGTTGGGCGTGGTACTGATGCAGAGGGGGCATGTCATTGCCTATGCTTCGAGGCAGCTCAAGCCTCACGAGGTGAACTACCCGACGCATGGTTTGGAGTTGGGGGCGGTGGTTTTTGCCCTCAAGATTTGGCGGCATTACCTCTACGGGGTTCGATGTACCATCTACACGCACCACAAGAGTTTTAGGTACCTCATAGATCAGCCGAATCTGAACATGAGGCAGCGTCGGTGGTTGGACGTGGTGAAGGATTATGATTGTGAGATCCTTTACCACCCAGGGAAGGCCAACGTGGTGGCCGATGCGCTTAGCCGCAAGGTGGCGCCGATCAGGGATACGTGCATGAGGATGACCGTATTGACTCCCCTGTTGGAGCAGATTCGGGAGGCTCAACAGGAGGCTATCAAGGAGGAACATCGGAAGAGGGAGCATGTGTTGGGTAAGGTTTCCTCCTTCGATTATGATAGCCGAGGACTATTGACACTACACCGTAGGGTGTGGGTGCCGTATCACGGAGGCGTGCGCCAGATTTTGATGGAGGAGGCGCACAAGTCACGATTCTCTATTCATCCCGGGGCGACGAAGATGTATAGGGATCTTCATCTAGATTATTGGTGGCCCTGCATGAAGCGGGATTTGGCATGGTACGTTGAGCGGTGCTTGACCTGCAGGAAGGTCAAGGCCGAACATCAGAGACCGCATGGCAAGATGCAGCCGTTGGATATTCCACTGTGGAAATGGGAAGATATCACGATGGATTTTATCACGAAGCTTCCCAGGACCGCACGTGGAGTGGATTCGATTTGGGTCATCGTGGATCGATTGACCAAGAGTGCTCACTTTATCCCGATTCAGGAGAGCATATCGGCCGAGAAATTGGCCGACATCTATATCAGGGAGATCGTGGCGCGCACGGGGTGCCAGTATCAGTTATCTCGGACAGGGATGTGCGTTTTACTTCCAGATTTTGGAAAAGATTTCATGACGAGTTGGGCACTCGTTTGCATTTTAGCACCGCCTTTCACCCGCAGATGGATGGTCAGAGCGAGCGGACCATCCAGACCTTGGAGGATATGTTGCGGGCGTGCGTGTTAGACTTCGGTGGTAGCTGGGATACCTATCTCCCCTTGGCCGAGTTCTCTTACAACAACAGCTACCACACGAGTATCGACCGCCCTCCATTCGAGATGTTGTACGAACGGAGGTGCAGGACCCCGATATGCTGGCGTGAAGTTGGCCAGAGAGTCATGGGGAGCACCTAAGTGGTGCTCAAGACGACCGAGAGGATCCATTAGGTTCGGAGTAGGCTTCAGACTGCTCAGAGTCGACAGAAAAGTTACGCCGACAAGCGTCGATCCGACTTGGAGTTCCAAGTCGGGGATATGGTTCTCCTGAAGGTGTCGCCTTGGAAAGGCGTCATTCGATTCAGGAAGCGGGGCAAGTTGGGCCTGAGATTCATCGGACCGTTCAGGGTTGTAGCCCGGGTGGGCAAGGTGGCGTATAGGCTGGATCTGCCAGCCGAGCTCAGCCAGATCCACAACACTTTCCATGTTTCTCAGCTGCGGAAGTGTCTAGTGGACGATTCAACGGTAGTGCCGTTAGAGGATATACAGGTTGATGACAGCCTGAATTACATTGAACGCCCAGTCGCAATCCTCGACAGGAAGTCGAAGGATTTGAGGAACAAGAAGGTGGAGCTAGTGAAGGTGCAATGGCAGCACCGCAAGGGTTCGGAGTGGACTTGGGAGCCGGTGGAGGAGATGATGGAGCATTATCCTGAGCTGTTCCAGGATCGAGCAGCAGACTTCGAGGACGAAGTCTAAAATAAGTGGGGGAGATTTGTAGCACCTGGTTTCTGGTACGTAAATCTCACTTGTGTATTATCCATTTTTTTTAGCCTTGGACTCGGCGAGTCATAGGTCCGACTCGCCGAGTAGATATGGGACCCGAGACATGTTTAAGTTTGCGACTCGATGAGTCCATATCCTGTACACGGCGAGTCACCGCTGTTGGATGAAACCCTAAGTTTCAGGGGTTTGCACCCTATTTAAACCTCATGTCCACCCCAAGCCAGCCCCCATTCACCTCAGAGCTCCCAACCCTCATTCCAAAGCTTGTTTCCTTGAGAGTTTGAAGCATTTTGTGTGTTCTTGAAGGATTTGAGAAGGAAGTGGAGTAGATCAAGAGGAAGGGAAGCAAGCCAAGCATCTTAATGTTCTCTCAGTGATTTCCTTGAGGTATAACCCGTTTTCCCTCTGTTTTTATGCTTATTGCTCCATTAAGTCTTTCTTGAGCCCCTCCCCAAACTTGTATGTGCAATATAAGTCGTAATAAGTTGATTGGCCTTTAGATCTAGGCAAGATTGAGCTCCAGGAGTGTGACATCCCCAAAATCTCGGCCAGAAAAGAGCGATTTCATTTATGCTTTTTAAAATAATTTCAGAGTAAATCCTTTTGATTTAAAAGTGTTGCGGAATTTGTTCCCAAAACAAACATGATAAAATAATATTTATCAAAGCATTTCATCAAGAGATGCATTTTCATTATATAATCAAAACTTGGGATGTCATGTTCCGATACAGACCATAAAGCATAAACAATAACATTACAAGTCATTCAACAAATATATACATATACAGACTTGTAAACAAAACAACTCGATGATTCATCCATCATATGCCCTTGCGCCACTTCCTGTAATACAAATAAAACTGAGTGGGTCAGGCTTGGGAGCCTGGTGTCACACCCCCGAACCAGACGACGGAAATGTCCAAGGGCTATTGTGACTCAATTGAATACCATCACAATGAATATACATGAAACATAACATCATACATTACCAAGCATTGAAATGTTACAACTGGTAGCGTTTTCATTCAGTACAATGATCCATAATATTACATGCCCAAAAGTAAATTGTTCGATACTAATTAAAACAACAACAAGACGTTACTGAGTACATTTTTCCTTTTCGATTTACCTGTTACCTGAGAATACAAGTATTTTGAAAAACGTCAACATATGAAATGTTGGTGAGTTCATAAGTAATGTTTGAAATATAGTGGTTTGTATTGTTTTGAAAATCACCAGAAAATCCGATATTTTCTGAAAAGAGCATAGTATAAAAAGTGTGAAGATCCGTAAGTATGCTTGTTTGTTTCTATAAATGTAAAAGTACAATTTGTAAAACTCGGTATGTAACTCGTAGGTGTATTAATTGAAAACCCTAGGAAAACCCGATGTTTTCCTAATACTTTGCATCAAATGATTTATATTTTGTTATTCCGCTGCGACGGGTGTATTCGTTGAGTCCCGGTGACGTTGGATTAATTATGGATTGTGAATTGTTATAAACACACATTAATGAAAATGACTAGTTTACAACTATACAAACGATCCCTTAGGCATCGCTCGCACTATTCACTTAATCCAATCACCCGGACTTCTCATAGCCCCACAACCGAGGAGGAAAAGAGGGTGCGAAGCCCCCCGATATTTTCCATAAGTCGTTCAAGGGTATCGTGAATGCGAAGGGCCCTTAGCCCGACTCGCATTGGTGAATTCTCGACTTTACTAGCAGCACCAGAGGGCCCTTGGGGTCCAACAGCACAAAGCCTGTAAAAGTCCTTTTACACGGAATTAGGTCATATAAGACCCAACTACATGTAAGCGAGTTTCCTTCGGGCCTAAAGATCATGTCATTGGGCTAGCTAGGCCCAACAAACACAATTTGAAACTTTCGGGCCCAAAGACGGTGTATCAACGTCTGGTGTATTCCCACGTGTGTATTGACTTCCTGAAATTTCCGCGTGTGTATTGAAGTATCGTCGTGTTAGTAATTTCGGATTCATTATTTGATTCGAGACCGAATCAATTCGTTTGATAACGATTTTTGGTGTTGAAGGTGTATTATATTTTGCCGATAGTCGATGTACTAGTATTTCATCATGTCGGATTTATTGTTTAAAACATTAGAATTTTACATTTTTGCAGCCCCTTTCTTTTGCATAAATTTACACTTTTGACCCTTTGTATACAAGAATTTCTATTTTAGTCCTTAAACCATTTTTCTTGACACTTTAGTATCAAAACTTGTAGAAAAGGTATTTTTCAGCTCAAAGTTATTTGAAAAACAGTTTTAGTCCTTCAAATGAAACTTTTCACGGCTGAAACCCTTATTTTCGCAATTTTTACACTTTTGGCCCAAAGTAGAAAATTTTTGCATCTTTGGTCCCTTTTAAATATGAAAAGCATTTTTAACCCTTGAAATGGACTTGGAGCACTAGTAGTCCCCTGTTTTACAGAAAAATACAGTTTCAGCCCCTCTAATTTGAAAATCTCGCAAATTGGGCTTTATTGGGCCGAAAAATTCATTTTTGGCCCATTATGCTTAAAAATTTCACATTTAATCCTTCAAAGAGAATATTTCCAGAAAAATACATTGTTGAAACTGTTTTGACTCATTTCATCCATCAGAATTTGTATTTTGTCATTTTGGGCCCTTTAACCTTATATTTTTAACATTTTGAGTCCAAAAATGGGATTTTTAGCCCAAGGAGTTCATATTAACCAACTTGGTTATTTTTCTAGAAATGATTTGTGTGTAATAATATGTTTAATACTTTTTTCATACAACCTAATGCAAATCTCGATTTTAAGGACTTTTTGACTAGTTTCAACATCATAATCACATAAGAACATGTAAATAAACATAGAAATCATACAAAGCATACATATACTCATAGATCTACACATTTGCTTGTAATCCCCCCCCCACAAAACTTATAAAAGCCGAAAAATAGGGGGTATGAGCTCACCTTTGGGTGTGGTTTCGGTTGTGGAGAAGAGATGGAAGAAAATGAGATGATTTTCGGCCTAAGCAACCTTTCCTTGGAAGATCTCGAGTTTAAGGAGTTCTAAGATGCAAGATTATGATTTCATATGAGTTAAGAAGAGATTTTTGGATATAAGAAGGAGTCTAAAGTGTGGATCCAAGCTTCAACTTACCTAGATAATGATTTTTGTGAAGAATCCTCCTTGCAAGGCTCTTGAATCTCGAAATTTTGAAGGGAAAGTGAAGAGATATGTGGTGTGTTCTTGAGAGTGTTTAGGGGAATGATTGTGTGTGTGTATGATACTCTCGGCCGAGAACAAAGAGAAGAAGAGAGAGGGAGTGGAAGTGACACTTCTAGATACATGTTGGTCCATGCATGGAGGCATGTGAGGTATAAGTGAGGTGGCACTTCATAAGTCAACTCTTCACCCTTGGATTTGGGCTTTGGGCCGAGATTTTGAAAGAAAAAGGAGAGTATTGGGCTTTAATGCTCCTAAGCCCATATTAGAGTTAGGTTTGATGATTGTTGGCCCTATAAAATATAAGTGTGATTTGTATACTTTGTTGGGCTAGTTTAAGTTAATTATGGTTCATAATGGTTCATAATATTTAATTCATTTCATTCTAGGCCCAATGTGGCCCAAAATGTTGGAATAAATGAATGTGGGTCCAATTAGAGCCCATTTAAAGGTTTTAAGCCCATGATAGTCAAATTGGAAGCTTATTGGTCCATTGAGTCCAATAAGGAAGTCCTAGTTCAAAATGGACCTAAACAAGAACTTCTAGGGTTTCCAATTGCTTGTTGACTATTTGTAATACTTGTATGGTGTATTTGATTGAAAATTTTGATGTCATAAAGTAAGCATCATACATGCTCTTAAGTTTTTTATTCTACATTTTACTTGGGTGTAGTGATTACAAGACACAAAATTTCTAGTTGTGACACCTGGTGAGCATATAGGGTTTTCAACCCACAATAAATACATTATATTTAATTTCACCAACCAATCACTATCCCGATTACCCATTCCCGTTATCCTCACTTTACGTCCCTAAAACAACATCTATCTCAAGGGACCTAATCTAGGATTTTCATCGGGACGGACATTACTGGTAAGGGGTTTCCTCAACAATAGATATCCTAAAGGCAACCATGAGGGGGATAGAATACACCGGTGAACACATCGTTCACAACACCTACAGGTTATGAACCTGCTAGCGTTCCACTGGACTGTCTACAAAGAACCCGTGGTCATTATCCATACTCCGCTGAATAACTAGATCAACAACAACAACAACATCGAGGCCTCTCATCTGTTTATTACACACCAACTATCTACACATGTTCTACCCAACATATTAGTAGATAAAAATATATATTTTTATACATAGTTTAAAACCTGTATATCATTCTCCTTCAATACATATTCCACATAATAGATGAGGCACACCCACATAACACGTATTTCATAGAAAAATAAATCACATCTATGAGATAGAAGAGAATGAATTTACATTCACACATATAACAACAAAATTATACACATAACACGTAGTTCGTATAAAATACTTCATAATTATGCGTTAGAAGAAAGTAACTACACACTCACGCATATAAACAATAATATACTTAATACACTCAAACCATACTTGTATTATTATCATGTTTATGAAAGGTAGTATACACTCACTTGATCAGAAGACGATCAAACAACACTACGGCTTGTAGAAGTAGTATTCTTCAGTAGATCTGGAAGATCTCCACAAAAATCGAACTTCTCGCGGGCAGAGCTTCGGCTCGGGAACCGAACTTCTCGGGATCTTCGGGATCTCGGGACTTGCTTCGGGGCTCGAGAATATTACCGGGGCTTCGGGGTATTTTTGGCACACAAATCGATGCAAAACGGGAGAGAAAAGAGAGAAAAATAGCAATGGAGTCGGCTGCCCTCGCATCCTATTTATAGGAGGCTGGAGCCTCGGAGTACGCGGGGCGTACTGCCTCAGAATCGTCATTGCTTACGTATCCGAAGAACTCGAGTGCGAGGCGTGTCATGCTTCGCTGTACGCGGGGTGTATGCTAGTACGCTGGGCATACTTCGGATGAGTCCGATGACTCCTCTTAAGATAATGCCGGATTTAATAATTAAATTTAATTATTAATTATTTAATAAACTTCGAAAATTCATATCTTCTTCATACGAACTCCGTTTTTGACGTTCTTTATATCCACGCGTAGGTGAAACTACGCTCTACAACTTTCGTTTAGACTTCTCGGCTAATTTTGACTTTATTTTTATTATTTATTTTTAATAGGCCGGGACAGAGAAACTTCGTTATAAATTTATAACTTCTTCGTTTGACGTCCGTTCTCACCTAACTTTTTACCGCTTCGATATCAACAACGAGACTTTCGATCCTCGTTTAGATTGCTTCGGCTAAAAACCGCTCGATCTCAAATCGAGTATTTCAGGCTGCATACCGCTAAGTCGAAACTTCAGAAAATCATAACTTCCTCATACGAAGTCAGATTTGGGCGTTCTCTCTCTCTCTCTCTCTCTCTCTCTCTCTCTCTCTATATATATATATATATATATATATATATATATATATATATATATATATTCGGAAACCTCGTTTCAACTACTACAACATTAACCAAAGATATCAAGTTTATTTTACACTTAATTTTTAACGCTTATTTTTATTCTTAATTAATCCAACCAGATAATTAAGCAATTAAGCACAAAACACATAATACTCAAATAATACACTTCTATTATTTCAAAACGGGTTACAAAGGTTAACCTAGACTATTATATCAACATTAATGACAAGCCCAGAAACACAGGCGTTACAAGGAGCTCAAATATGTTACCTTTATGGACCCATGTTGCTTGTTCACCCTAGATCTACCCTTTTGAGGCATTTTGAGCCCTAAATCCCTCATTGGTGAGTATCTACACGTAAAGTTGGAAACTTTACGTGTCATTCATGTTCTAGGAACCCAGATCTATGAATGACATAGACTGGAATCGAGCAAAATCGCGTATATAGTGATTGCATGGCGATGAATCGGCGAGTCGTTCATACGACTCGGCGAGTTTGCTTGCGAGTCTCCGAGTTGTCTCCTTTTCGTTGTGTCGAGTGCGAGTAGTGAGTCACGGGGTGTGACTCAGTGAGTTGGAAGCCAAACTCATCCATGGAGGAACTCGGCGAGTCCATGCCCTGACTCGGCGAGTTCAAGGCAATCTCCTTAGATCAAGAACAGACTCGGCGAGTATTCATACAACTTGGCGAGTCACAACATAAAGTGTTCTTCGGATGAAGATGAACTCGGCGAGTTGTTCATACAACTCGGCGAGTAGGATGAAGGACTTGAACCTCAGTTTAGAAGAAGAACTCGTCGAGTCAACGCCTAACTCGACGAGTAGGGACGGGATCCAGGACAATCGATTGGATAGGGACTCGGCGAGTTGGATAGCCAACTCGGCGAGTTGGGTCAACTGAAAGTTGACTCTGACTTTGACTTAGGGCATGATCAGGGGTAAAATGGTCATTTTACCCAAAGGACAGTTAGCAGTGTTTGATTGAGTATGTTGTGGGAATTACAACCGGAGGATTTCCAGAGCAGCAGCAGCAGCAGTAGACCGTCAGTTCCCGATCAGATCAGCAGCTACTTTGAGGTGAGTTACCTTCCGGTAGCGGTGGGTCTAAGGCCACAATTCCGGTCCACCAGTAGGAGACGTATGATAGATGATTGTCTTTGTGATATCATCTAGGTTTGCTACTACCTGATATGTTATATGCTAGCATGATATATTATATGTGATAGTAGTATAGTTCGGTTGTTAGGACCGGAGGGTAGTCAGACACCCCAGATACGTCTGACAGTATGTGATGTTATGTTTATATGCTAGCATGATCTGTTATATGAGTTAGAGGTAGTAGGAGGGGAGCAGTCCCCGAGTTCGGTTGTTAGGACCGAAGGGTAGTTCAGACACCCCAGATATGTTTGATAATATGTTATGTTATGATATGTGATAGTAGTAGCAGTAGGGGTGAAATAGTCCCCGAGGATCGGTTGTCAGGACCGGCGGGTAGTCAGCACCCCAGAACAGCTTGACACGGGTAGTCAACACCCTAGAATGGCTTGACACGGGTAGTCAGCACCCCAAAATGGCTTGACACGGGTAGGACGGCACCCCAGAATGGCCGCACGGGTAGTCGGCACCTCAGAATGGCCGTACCGGGTAGTCAGGCACCCCAGAATAGCCTGACAATATGTATGATATGTGTTGTATGGTATGTGGTACGATGGGGGAACTTACTAAGATTTGTGCTTACGTTTATCAGTTGTTGTTTCAGGTACCTCTTCAGCCAAGGGGAAGGAGCAGGCGTGGTAGCGGCTCATCACACACACTCCTTGATTCCGCATTTATGAGTTTACCCTGGGATTGATACTCTGATATTTCGATTGGTTGTATGATTTGGCTTTTAGTCATGGTTTACATTGTGATGTGGTTTGATCAAAAAATGTTTTTAATTATTAATGTTTTCTAAAGTAATGTTTTAAAAACGAAATTTTTGGACGTGAAAATTGGGTCGTTACACCTTGATGAGAATTGATATGATATGGACACCATATATCACAATGAATCAATTTAAAAGGATTTACAAATATATTGTTTATAGAAGCAAAAGGTAAACATTTGTGTTTTGCCAATGGACATATACAACAATTATCCGAATTGGGAATCTTTGTCAAAGCTAAAACATTATGAAGATTCTTGATTTTATTTGAATAATGATGAAGGTTTATATTGATCAAATACACTTCAAGTATTAAGAACAAACATAAACTAATCTAAGAACAATAAAAAACAAAAAGTGAATAGCACAAGGAGTTCTCCAAATTGTTCTTTCACCAAGAAAGGGTCTTGTTTTCAACGGGATAGGTTGTCACAAAGATGGTCACCAAGACATACTCAATATTAGGGTTTACCCTAATGTTGATTATATACTAATCTATACAAGTATATCCTTTGATTGAAGGGATTGCGTCTAATCTATACTAATAACCAATATTATCAAAACGATACAAGATTTGTGATCTATTCTATACTTATCTATATCATTACCTAATATACAAAAGGTTACATAGAATAACTATACTAAGCACCGACACTGATAAGCTTGATATGTTGGCGATGTCGATGTTGTAGATGCTAGCGCTGACAAACAGTGTGTGGATTGTTTGACTCATCAAATCATAAGGTGTGACCTTACAATCTCCCCTATCTAATGAAAACAAATCTTCAGTGGATTCTTCAGTTCGTGATCCCACTTAGAGTAAAAATAAAGTTTTAACGTTTCATCTTTAACTAATGCTCCCCCTGAGAAGATGAATGAATTATCAAGCAGTTGAGGCATCACTATGAATCGGAGAAGACAGATGAAGTGATGATGAGTTGAGAATGTTGATATGAGCTTAACTCCCTGAGGAGATGAATGACTTATCAAGTAGTTGAGGCGGCATTTATGAATCGCAGCAAACAGATGAAGAGAAGATGAATTAAGAATTTTTATATATGCTTAACTCCCCCTTATATTGTGCTTAGCTGAACATCCAGTAGTTTCTTTAGTTTAATTCCCCTTAGATTGTGCTTGGCTAAAAATCCAGTAGTTTCTTGAGCTTTGGCAAGATTATTCTCCCCCTTTTTGACATCAGCAAGAGAATGGAACTGGAGGATAGTATCAGTGATACGACTTTGTAGTGTAGCATAGAATTGTGATGTATCCTGATAGTATGTGGTTGAACTAACAATCATTAACATAGTATTGCGCGATCTCATCAACGTGTGGTTTAATACGTTGATTCATAGATCGCTTTTATTAAAAGAAAAGTGGAAAGAGTGGATAGGTGCATGTAATATATCATGGACACTGATATACCCATCGACACAAATTTGTCAAGCTCACATCAGCGTATGGTACACTACGCTAAATCATAAAATTTTAAAAAAGAATATAAGGGCAAGAATGGATTTGTGCGTATGATAGACTATGGTACATAGACTAACCATAGGCACAGAGTTGCAAACTTTTATCAGTGTGTGGTATAACACAGTGAATCATTAAGTTTTATTAAGAAGATAAAGGAAATAATGGTTTGTTTCAGTTACGCTGAGGTGAAATCAGCATGAATCATAAATAGTTTAACTCATCAACAAGAAGTGATTTAGACTTTCGTATCATAGAGTAAGTTTCATTCTAGAATCAAAGATTTATAGTTAAGGACCAGAGCAACTCTCTGTTATTTAAGGACTAGATAAGTAACTCTTATGTTGATGACAATGTAATCAGGGTAAGCCATTGGGTTATGCCCAATGTTTCAACTGAACATGAGACTTGATACATACAACAAGCATGCTTCTAGGGATAGGGCCAGGTAAGATAGTTCAATAAAGATAAACACCTAAGCCTTTTTACCAATTTTTTATTTGGATCAAGCAATTTCACTTAGAAAGTATATACAATGCTAGAAAGTCAGAGTGATAGGGAGACTCAGTGTTCTCAACAAATGGTCTCGCTGATGAGAAACTTAGAAAGATTTTGTCACATACAACAACATGTTTCTAGGGATGATGATGTGTCAAAAGTTGCATACTAGGCTTAAAGTTACCACCATCAGTTCTTTAATATGGTACATGATAATAAACAATATAAGAATATAAATAAACGAGTTAGTGAAACCAGAAAATAGTTTAAACAGTGAAATATGTGCAGCTTTTTTCATAAAGGTGACAAAGACTGGCTCTATCAAATCTTTGGAATTGAATGGTTATAAAATTACTTCCATTTTACGAGACATCTACCCCTTGAATTTTGACTATAAAAGAGAGCATAAGCAAAGATAAAACGATGAGTACACAAAACATCTCATTATAAATTAAGAGTGATGAGGCCATTTATCATTAAAGCGTTCCAGATGCTTTCTAAGCCTCATGTTCATCAAGAGCAAGAGAAGAGAAGAAAATAGTCTTTGTAGCCTACGAGTTAACTTATCAAATCCATAAAACCATCATGTTTTCAAGATCAACATGAGGGAATTCAAGGTATTATTGGATTCCGACGAAGTAGATGAAAACAAGGCCTACTACATTGATGGTTGCTCTTTGCATCCATATCAGTCAATGGAGGAGAAAGAGGGTATCCTCAAGAAGAAGAAGACATGATACCACTCTTTTTCTCAACACCAAGAGCATTGAGATCTTTCAGCTCCTACATAATCTGAAGAAAGGAGATGTAGATAAATCTTAGATACGCTCGAAAGATGTGTAAGAGAGAAAAGAATACTTGTAAATATTAGAAACAAAGCTTAAACATACTATGTAAAAGTCTATAAAAGTAGCATATATTTTGTGTTTTTTTGTTTTTCAGAAAATAAACAGAAGCAATGTTAAATCAATTTTTTTAAAGTCTTCTTGTCCAACGCCTTATTGAAAATGTCAGCCAACTGATCAGTGGATGGAATGTAAATCAACTCTACTTTTCCTTTAGTAGAGGAGTGATCCTCTAAGTTGTTAATCCAATTGGCATCTGAATAACCTTCTAAAATAGAAGGATATCCATTGTAAGTTAAACCATAATTAATGGTCCCTTTTAAGTACTTGAATACTCTACTCACATCTTGCCAATGATGTTAACTAGGATTACTAGTATATCTACTAAGCCTTCCCATAACATATGCTATATCAGGCCTAGTACTAATCATGGCATACATTAGACAACCAATAGCCCTTGAGTATTCTAGTTGAGACACTAGAGATCCTTTATTAGGTAGAAGCTTAAGACTAGGATCTATAAGAGTGCTAACATGAGAACAATTCTCAAAGTTAAACTTTTTCAATATCTTCTCAATATAATGAGATTGAGAAATTGAAATCCCATTGTTTCATTTTCTAATTCTTATACCAAGAATTGCCTCAGCCTCCCCCATGTCTTTCATATCAAAACTAGATGATAAGAATTTCTTGGTTTTATCAACTTCTTCTAAATCAGTACCAAAAATCAACATATCATCTACATATAAGCAAATCATGACTCCTTTACCAGAAGTATCAAATTTGCTATATACACACTTGTCAGCTTGGTTTAATGCAAAACCATTATACAAGACAACATCATCAAACTTTTGATGCCATTGTTTTAGTGCTTGTTTCAAACCATATAATGATTTCTTCAACTTGCACACTTTGTGTTCATTTCCAGGCATTATAAACCCTTCAGGTTGTTTCATGTATATTTCCTCATCCAAGTCACCATTCAAGAAAGCAACTTTCACATCCATTTGGTGAATCACATGATTATGTATAGCTGCAAGAGTTAATAATAATCTAATAGTAGAAATTCTGGCAACAGGAGCATAAGTATCAAAGAAATCAATGCCTTCCTTTTGTCTAAATCCTTGGATAACCAATCTGGATTTATACTTATCAATTGTGCCATCCAACTTCATTTTTCTTTTGAGGATCCATTTACATCCTAATGCCTTGCAACCAGGAGGTAAATCAGCCAATACCCAAGTATTGTTATGCATGATAGAATCAATCTCATCATGAATTGCCTCTTTCCAGAAATAAACATCCCTAAAAGCCATAGCTTCACTGAAAGTCTTTGGATCCTCTTCAATATTAAAAAAATATTGATGTTGAGAAATAGTCTCATTCCTTGTTCCTTCAACTAAATATAGTTGAAAATTAGATTGAAAAGACTTAGCTTTTCTAGCTCTGGTGCTTTTCCTAAGTTCAGGTACAGAACTTGTACCACCAGAAACATCTTCAGCTTGAGTAGTACTCTTGCTGGAAGATTGATGAATCATGTCCCTTGGTCTAGGTATAGATGTAAATCTTTCGTCATCAAAGATAGCATCTCTTGACTCTATTACCGTGTTTACAGACAATGTCATCAGATTCTAAAACATAGAATCTATATGCTTTCGAATGCTCAGCATATCCAATAAAGATACAATCTATACCTCTCTCACCCAATGTTTTCCTTTTGGGTTCAGTGAGCCTTACAACTGCTCTACAACCCCAAACTTTGAGATAACTCAAATTTGGTACCTTGTTACACCAAAGTTCATAAGGAGTATTCTTACTCCTTTCATTTGGAGTTCTATTTAAGATGTAACATGCAGTTAGCATTGCCTCACCCCAAAACCCTTCACTTAAACAAGAATATGACAACATGGAATTAACCATTTCTTTCAAAGTCCTATTCTTCCTTTCAGCTACACCATTTTGTTGTGGTGTATATGGAGCTGTGGTTTGATGTATTACTCCAGTTGATTCAAAATAAACTGGATCATAATACTCACCACCTCTATCAGTACGCAATACTTTTATTAATTCATTTTTATGAAGCTCAACTTGTTGTTTATAAATCTTAAAGTTATCAAGTGCTTCATCCTTAGAATGTAGCAAATAGATATAACAATATGTAGATGCATCATCAATAAAAGTAACAACATACTTCTTGTTTCCAAGGGAAGGTGTTGCATGGAAATCACATAAATCACTATGTATAAGATCCAACACCTTGCTTTCCCTAACAATATCTTTGAAAGGTTGTCTAGTGATTTTAGTTAGCATGCATGTTTTACATTTTTCATTAATTTGCATATCAAAAGCTGGAATTGAACTCATTTTAGACATGTCTTTTAATCTCTTGTAATGAATGTGTCCTAGTTTAGCATGCCATAATTCAGATTTATGAAAATTATAGCTAGTACTACTAGAAGCCATGCAAACAGAATTATCACTAGAAGGTTAATTAATATTAAGCATAATCACTCCATTACATATATAGCCAAATCCCATAAAAGAACCATGTATTGACAAGATATACTTGTCACTTTCTAATACTTGTTTGTAACCACAATTGTTTAATACAATTTCAGACACGAGATTCTTACGAATCCCTGGAACAAACAAAACATTGTTCAAACACAAACATTTCCCAGAAGTAAAAGTAAGTAAAATAGATCCTATGCCCTTGATTGGTTCAATTGCAACATTTCCCATCTTCGTAACAGATCCATCTTCAATTGGTTGAAGTCCTTGAACCAATATAGATCTTTGCAAACATGACTTGTTGCTCCCGAATAAACCCACCATGCAACTTTATTATCCTGCACATAAAATGCTTCAGAAATCACATAAATATAATTCTGAATACATTTAGAATTCTGCATGAAAACAGAAATCTGACCTTGTTGCTTTTCTGGATCCTTGGATCCACTTGGTCCAGCACCATCCTTGTTCACTTTGCGGAGATGACAATCTTTCTTGAAGTGACCGATTTGTTACAATTCCAACAAACCAACTTAGCCTTCTTGTTGGAAGACTTGCCATCCTTTCCTTTAAACTTTCTTTTTCCAATAGATGTCTTGGGATTCTTTGAACTTTCTCCTTCCACCATGTTCACAGAAGAGAGACCAACTTGGTTCTTGCCTTTAGGATTGTTATCAAGTTCTTAAGTCCTTATGGACTCTTCAATCCTTAAATGGATTCCAAGTTGAGTCAAAGTCAATTCCTCTTTGTTATGTTTCAGATTGTGTTTAAAATCCTTCCACGAAGGGGGCAGTTTGTCAATAATCACAACCACAGAAATGGCTTCATCAATTTTCAAATTGTGTTGAGCAAACTGTC
The DNA here is from genome assembly GCF_002870075.4 of Lactuca sativa. NCBI lineage: Eukaryota > Viridiplantae > Streptophyta > Magnoliopsida > Asterales > Asteraceae > Lactuca > Lactuca sativa. The sequence continues at coordinate 144,541,460 of NC_056628.2, forward strand.
CCAAAATCCTTAACATTTCATGGAATTGTTCCATAACATGCCTGAAGTCAATCATCTTGTAACCCATAAAGTTACTAACAAGAAACTTCTTACTAGAAGCATCTTCAGCCATGTACTTGGATTCAAGAGAATCCCACAGTTCTTTTGCATATTCGAAATTTTAATAGATATCAAAAAGAGAGTCAGACATACCATTGAGAATATGACCATGACATATGTAATCATTATTTTCCCACTTTGATCTTCTTCTTGTTGCCTCCAAAGGTTCATCTCCAACAGATTCTGGTAAGACTGACATGGGTGTACTCAGAACATACACCACTTTCAGAGTGGTAAGGAGAAACTTCATCTTCTTCTGCCATCTACAAAAATCCTTCCCTTAAAACTTGTTCAGTTTTTCAAACTTACTTGTCATTTCTTTGACAGAATCACCACTTGCCATGATCACACAAATACTTTAATCCTTGTAAGAAATTCGTGATAAAATAGCCTTGGAAATTCTGAGAATTGTGGTTTCACCTTCAGATTAAAGTATTTAGGTGGTACGCCCAATCTTTAATCGGATAAGACTCAAAATTGAGAGCAAGAACTGAAAATATGGATGTTATGAATTTCATGATTGTTGTTGTACCCAGAAAAAATGATGACCAAAAAGATTAAGTAGTTCATTTGTTTGAAAATTGTCAATGCAATTTTCTTTGTCCAAGAACTACTCCAACTGTCAAAACCAATAACAGTCACAAAAACTTAATAAAGGTCAAAATGAAGTCAAAAACCCAGGTCAACACGACCCCAGCCAGGGGCTGCCGCCCCTTGGACCCCGCTCCCAGGGGCGCTGCTCCCGGACCTCCGTTCGTTTAGAGGCTTCTCCCTAAATGACAGTCTACTTTGAATCTTGAATAAATTTAAACAAGTGTGTACTCCGCATCTTCCTTACTTGTTTAATATTCATCAAGATTGAATTTTGGTCAACAAGTCAATCTATTACACTTAAATACGCATAGATGATACAAAATAACCAACAAAATCTACAAGAAAATACAAACCACAAACAATACATCTTAATCTTGAGTGGATGAATATTGCAACATTGACAGCAGAAAAATCATAAAGGTGTAGACTGTGGACAGAATGTGCGTTTGTGTAAGCATTCGATTGGAAGAGTGAGACAGCGTAGAAATTGTAGAAAGAGAGGACCAAAATTGCCAAACTCTACAAAATATTACGGCACAGTCCTTAAATGTTCATAGGGTCATTGTAAATTAATAGTATATGTAATGTACGAAAAAGAATATTTTATTGTGAAAATGTTCCAATCAAATCACCAACTAGTATTTGTCTTTAAGATATCATTATTTATTGTTGTCGTCAGCAAAAAGTACGTCATGTTTTCCCGCAGCATTACATCAACATTCATACGAACTCAAACAAAAGATATTCTATGTTCGCTTCCATGTCTATATAAACAAGTTCATTGATGTTACAATCTCATATCACTCCAACAATGGCTTCCGTCTCCAAAAACTTTATGCTAAGCGACCTCGTTTCATCTGAAAAAATCGACCAACTCCCTTCTCACTACATCCACCCTCTCTCCCAACGCCCAAACCTCCAAGACGTTTCCCATGATTCCATCCCTCTCATTGATCTCCACGATCTTTACACTCCCAATCGCTCGCATGTCGTCCAGCAAATCGGTAAAGCTTGCAGTAACTATGGCTTCTTCCAGGTCAAGAACCATGGCGTTCCAGAATCCACCATAGCCAACATGATGAAGATAGCTAGAGAATTCTTCAAGTTGCCGGAAGAAGAAAGGCTCAAAACTTACTCCGATGACCCTACCAAGACCACAAGATCAGGCACCAGCTTCAACACACGTACAGACAAGGTTGCAAACTGGAGAGATTTCTTGCGACTCCATTGTTACCCACTCCAGGACTACATCCACGAATGGCCCACCAACCCGGCGTCCTTCCGGGACAATGTGGCGGAGTATTGCCGGAGTGCACGATGGCTAGCTCTCCGATTGATTGAAGCCATTTCCGAAAGCTTGGGACTTGATGGAGACTATATCAGCAGACAATTAGGGAAGCATGCCCAGCATATGGCCTTCAATTACTATCCTCCATGTCCACAACCAGATTTAACTTACGGTTTACCTGGACATAAGGATCTCAGTCTCATCACCATTCTTCTTCAAGATGAGGTCCCTGGTCTTCAGGTGTTGCGAAATGGTAACTGGGTTGCTGTTGATCCTGTTCCCAACACGTTCATCGTCAATATCGGCGATCAAATGCAGGTGCTGAGTAATGATAAGTACAAGAGTGTTCTTCATCGAGCTGTGGTGAACTGTGAGAAAGAACGGCTATCTGTACCCACGTTTTATTGCCCATCTCCGGATGCAGTGATAGGTCCTGCTTCAGAATTGGTAACTGATGATGAACCTGCTGTTTATAGAAAGTTCACTTATCGGGAATACTATGAAAAGTTCTGGAGTATAGAGCTTGCAAACGAGGATTGCTTGGATACGTTCAGGGACTCCTCGTCTACTTGATCTTCGCATCAGCGAAGTTAAAATGGCCTGAAGATCAAAGCCGCTTCTAGAACTACATAAAGTGTAGCGAAATATATCCTTTGTCAGCATTATTCATAAATAAACTCATTTTTAATATGGTCATATGTGTAAATTTTGTTTTCGTAATATTTTCCTCATGTCAATTATCTGGAATCTTACCACTCTTGAGAAACTTGAATAAAGTTACAGGTGATACTGTGTAATGATGAATCAAGCTAGAATCCACTTTATTTTCTCAGAAAATTGAGATCACTATAAAAAGCCAATTAAATATGGAAAAGATAAGAGTTTGATTAATAGCGAATTTAATAAGCAAGAGTTACATAATTATTAGAGAATTCGTGCCCGATATAAGTGATAACCGAATAAGGAAATCGAAGTTGCATTTCACACTTTCTATAAGTAATATTTCGACTTTCTTTTGCCTTGTCAAAAAAAGTAATTTAGGGCAAGTTTGTATATGCCTTGTTAGTGAGATCTCGTATGTATATGGGTTAATTAAAAAAATTATATATATCAAGATATAAATTTTGAAAATGACAATAAACTTTAAAATATGCATGCCAATTTTGAATTATGTATATTAAAAGAAACATATTACAATTTGAAAATATAAGAAAACAAATTAATGACATATTAATTACTTTCTATAATCTATAAATTATTATAGTTAATTAAGAAAAATAAAAAATTATCATCAAATGACAAGTGTAAATTAATTTCTAAGAATTAACTATAAAATTACATATGTCAAAATACATGAGAATATGACAAATGGCAAAATGATTTTTATTTATTAGAGTAGAAGATTATCAAATTATCAAAGAGAACTAAAAAGAACTAATTGAAATAAGTTTGAGTTATAAGAATAAACAATAAAATTCAAATGTATATAAAGAAAAACTAAAGAGAAAATTAGATTGGTCACTAACCTTAGTAATGCAAGATAATGTTATTATAAATATCTCAAAACCTAGGGTAATCCAATAAAGCAATATATACAAAAATAACAACTCAAAATGAGAAATACTAATGTATTTAAACTAATAAAACAAATAAGTCATAAATAATAAAAAGATAGTCATATATCATTAATTTTCAAATATTTGTTTGTATAAAACTGTAACATACATATTCAGTTTTCGTGTTATGTAATTTTAAAAATGAATAATATTATGAAATTTGAGTATTAAGTTCTAACAGATGATTTTTATTAGCAATGAAGTAAAACTATGTATAGAATCACTCGAAAAATATTGGAAGTCTTATGAGATTCGAATTAAAATACAAATATTGAAATTTAACGAAAATATAAAATTCGAAATAAGTACAATTTTGTTATTGAAAGTTGTAAAGAATCTCGTTAGAAAACATTTAGGAAAAAACCTCATCGAAATCCGAGTTATAACGAAGAAGTTATGACCAATCGAAGATCTGCGACAAAACCAGCATGGCGCCGAATGACGTAAAAAGTGAGTTTTTAATAAACTACTTTTTAGCCTTGGTGATCTAAATGAAAGTCTTAGTATTTGTTAAACCGAGAATTTTCATAAAAAGAACGTCAAAATCTAACTTCGTATGAATAAGTTATGATTTTTTTAAGTTTCAGAATATTAGTAGATAGCTAAAAACTTGAAATAAAGATCGAGTTATATTTAGCCGACGCAACCAAAACGAGAATCGAAGGTCTCGTCAATAGAAGTACAACGGTAAAAAGACCGATGAAAACGAACGTCGCATGAAAAAGTTATGAATTTTTAACGGATTTTTCTGTACCGTTCTGTTAAAAATAATAATATTAAAAAATAAGTTCAAAATTAGTTGACGAAGTCTAAACGAAAGTTGTAGAACATATGTTTACCTACGCGTGCATATAAAGAACTTCAAAAACGAAGCTCGTATGCGATAGTTATGGAATTTAGAAGTTTGGGGCTCAATTTACGAGGAATCTCGCATGGATAAGGTCGGATCTCGCACACATCACCCGCCCTGTGTCCGATCTCGGTGAGTCAGCAGACGCGTGTCCTATCCGGAGAGCCGTCCGAGGCGCGGTCCAATTGGCGTCTGACGCGTGCCCTCCTCGCGTGTCCAAGCCTCGCACCCGCCACCTACCTCCCTCGCATGCGAGCCATGTGCTTGCTTCTCATTGCTTCGGATCTGAGGCTCTCCCCTATAAATAGTAGTTGCGAGATCTCCCGGCTAGATTTAGAAATTTGGCATTTTTCACCCCTAAACTCATATTTTCACTATTTCGACTTCCTCCAAAGCCCCAGAATCATTTCCAACACCCGAAACACGCCCCGAAGTGACCGAGAAACCTGAGAAATTTATCTTTTCGGTTTGAAGTTCAACCCTCGCAAGGCCGGATTTTTATTAAAGCTCCCGGTTGTCAACGAAGAAACTTAATTATTGTAACTAAGTGTTGCACAAATTACTATTTTAACCCCTGGTTATTTCACGGTGACTTTAAATATAGGAACAATGGTATGTTATGTGTTATATGTGCTATGTGCTTTTCGGTGTTATTATTCTGGGTTATTTTCCCGAGTTATTTTATTTGTTATTTTAATAGCAAAATAATACCTTTGACCATGTGATCAGTAAAAGGACTTAGATTCACATTGATACTGGTACGTAGCCTTTGGCCATGTAGAGTATGTCTTCGTAAGATAATGACTTCTATTCTATGGCATTGGTAAATGGTTAGACAGGGCTGTAAGCCTGAAATCTACCAAAATATTAATCAAAAAATATGTCTTCTGTTCCATTTGGGTCGAAGCTTTATTGATGTATATATCATGTATGGAAATTGTTATGTCTCATTGATTGTATATCTTTGAATCAAATCATTGATTGATATGGAAAGCTTGTCACATGACTTGTTCCTCTTTGCTTCTTCTATATTAAAGTATATATATGGCATAACGTTATATTGTATCTATTATTGAACTCACTAAGCATCACCGCTTACCCTCTCAATGTTTAACAAATTTGCAGGAGATAAGTAACCAGTATAGTCATATACCGTTGGAAGGTTTAGAATAGTTGTAATATTATTTTTTGTATTTTATACTCCCGTATGTGTAAAACTATAGTATCCGGGGAAGTTATGTAATATATAAAACTTGGTAATAGTTGGTTTGTATCTTGTCTTATGTAAACAAGTTATCAATGTAAACTATTATTTATGAATATGCATGTAGCATGTTTTGGAGTAACAATTGTCAAGTATGAAAGTTTGGGTCTTTTAGAAATATGAAAGTGTGGGTCTTTCAATCATGGTATCAGAGCGGTAGTTTAAGTGAACTAAATACCATGGATTGGAATTCAGACTTAAATCGTCCGAAGTTTAATATATGAACGAATTCATTAGAAGTATATGGATACAAACCATAGGAAAGAATTAAAGGGAGTATTAGATAATGATAATCTTAATATTTTAAAAGTACTAAGCTACTTCAAAAATTCTAGAGCATTAGTTTAAGCAAACTAGAAATGGTTAGGATTTCTAGGCTTAAACTTAAATTGCTAAGCATTGATGATACAATGTGTATCTAGTATATTTTAGGTTTAATACCTAAATGAAAACAAGCACTAGAATATTTTGGAGATATGCCTTATATTCTAATATGTGCTAAATGATAAATAAATATAACATGCCTTAGGTTGCTTGCCTTATTGCTATTATTTAAGAAAGTTTAAGGTTTGTTGCTGTCCTTGGTTTAGAAGACAAAAATTTTATGTTCAGAATTCTAAGAATTTCCGTATTAGAATTGACATGAAACTTTAAGTGATAAGGCGACTTACGATAGTTGACATCGAAAAACAGTCAAAGGATATCGTAAAATAAAATAATATTTATGAAATGTTATCATAAATAGTGTATTAATACCTATAGAGTGGTATTATACATTTAAAGTATGTTTGATAAAATAATATCTTTGGAAGAATGATGTGTGTTTGAAACACATTTCGGCGAGATAAATGTGTTGGTGCAATCAATGAAGTTGTTCCACCGTTGTCCAGATTGAAGTAGTGATTGGTTATAGAGTCAGAAGAACCGAAGATGGTGATCAATACTTCGGCAGCATCGCAATTGATGTTGTGCAAGATTTAGAAAAAATTCAATGAAGATCAAAGGAAAGGCTAATGAAGTTTTCAGACTCAATAGGCCAAGACCTTGCCTAACATTGTGTTGTAGTATGTAGTTCGAGTAGTATGATAAGATTTGATATGTAACCATATGCAGGATGCTCAGATTTAGTATTTAATAATACTGAGTAGCGATTGACTTCTATCACATCCTTATGGAAGTTCCATTGTGTGTTAAGCTGACTTTAACATACATGATTTGGATGGTGAATTAATTCATTTAGTGGTAAAAGGCTAAGTAACTTACTTGTCAAAGTAAGGTAGAATGCTTAGTTGGAGAAGCAATACACCCATAGTATTGTATGAGAAGAGATGTTGTAGTTAGGAATAACAGAGAACCAAGTTGAAGCTAGTAGAACATGCTGAGATGGAGCTATAATGCAGACTTCCTAGGGTAGACTCCTACGAAGTAGACTTAAAAGATACACCCACGAGAAGAATACTTACTTATATACAGGAATGACGATGTCATGGAAGGATAATAAAATGAACAAATGTACATGGTGACTTACATAAGTTAGAAGATGATGTAGGAAGTTGGAAACCGTTTGTCTTCACACTGATAGAGTAAATTTTGGTGTAGTATGTCTTGGAAAGTAGACACTACACGAGAAAGAATTTATATGTGGATTTGGAAGTAAAATCCCAATCGACCTATGAAAAAGTATTATAATATGCTAGATCAAGCATATGCGTGAGAAGAATCCTAGAAGGCGAGTATAGGTAATCCAAGATATGTTTGATAGAAATGCGAAATCCCTAGTTGAGTCTAGGAGAAATTTTCGTATGTACTTGTTTGAACACATTCGTGTGTGATAAGTCACTTTGTGAAAACTTTTGAATGGTGACTTGGAAAACTGCGAGACAATACTTGGGACGAGTATGGGTAGGTGTGAATATTAGTAGAGACATATACTACTGTAAGCACATGACTCACACTTAGATCAGGGAAAGTCACAAGGTTACCAAGAAGCTAGAAATCGATTCCGTTTTTATTCGAGTATGTCATTACCTTTGTTTCGGTGATGATTCTCGTTTAGACCTTAGTGGTTGTAAAGAATTGAGTCTGATTAATATAAATCTATGAAGTGAATTGATTGGTTCAGAGAACCATGTGTTGTGTAGCGATGAAATTTCAGTCAGAAGATTGAAGAAGAAGATGGTCGAGGAAGTCAATAAAAGTATAACAGCCTTCATTAAAGGATTAATTAACCATTTAGTAGAAGTGTTACTAGTTATGAAGATATTATATCACATTAGAACATGAAGGAAGGTTTCTTCTATGATAGTGTTTGACTAAAAGAAACAAGAGTATGGTTCATTATCTGTCTTCTACGTTAGGAAATCAAAGGTCATCAGAATATGACCATTCAAGTTGTCGTAGTAGCAAAGTAAAGACTTTATCTTGGGTTGAGTCTATAACCCAAATTCAAGAAGGAGTAAGAGTCTGCAATGAGAATTGATTTTTTTCTCATAGATTAGAACTGAAGGCCCAATAGAGAATGAAGAACGAGTGCAGATTTGAGCACCTTCATCAATTAATAAGTTTGAAGAGTTTGACAATCGTTTAGTTAAAGGCCGTACATTTCATATTACTATAGAGGAGGCACACGAGGACCTGAATGTTGTGACCGATTTGTTTCTCGTCAACTTTAAACTTGCTCGTATTTTATTTGATTATGATGCCACTGATTCTTTTTGTGTCTCATGAAATTGCGTATCCTTTTCAAATTGCTTACTTTGTACTCACCCAACCGTTTCATATAGATACCACGGGAAATATATCATTATTTGCTGATAAAGTCTATAGAGACTGTGTCATAGAAATTGAAGGTTATAGTTTTCTTGCTAACTTGGTTCCTATCTTCTTGCCCAACTTTGATATTATTCTCGGCATGGATTGGTTGTCAAAGAACCACGCAGAACTCTTGTGCTACAAAAAGATGGTATGCATCCCTATCGAAGGGAAGATTTTATTTATGTCTATAGTGAAAATACTAATTTCTTTCTTAAAAACAAAAAAAAAAAAAAAAAAAAAAAAAAAAAAAAACCTCGTAAATTTATATCAAAGGGATATTCTACTTATCTGGCTTATACGTTTGATATCTCAAAAGAGGATAAGAAAACTGTAAATGATGTTTTCCCCGATGATTTGCCTGGACTTCCCCCGGATAGGCAAATAAAATTTTGAACTAGCTTTATGTCTAGTGCTGCTCCAATTGCCAAAGACTGCTATACAGAATGATAGCCTTTAGGTAATAATCAACCGATTTACTAAGAGTGCACATTTTCTTTCCATACATGAAACAGAACCAATAGAGAAATATGCACACTATATACTTGGATGAAACTATTGCGAGACATGGTGTGCCGCTAAAGATTACTTATGATCAGAATAGTAGCTTCACTTCTCATTCATGGACAAGTATGCAAGGTGAATTGAGCTCTCGTGTTACTCTCAACATGGTTTTTCATCCCCAGACAGATGGTCAGAAGAAGAGAACAATCCAAACATTAGAAAATGTATTGAAGGTATATGAACCACTATATGGGCGTAAATGTCATACTCCATTATGTTGGTGTGATGTAGGACAGAAAGTCCTTAATGGCCCTGAAATTATTCAAGACACCACTGATAAGATTCAAATTGTACGAGAAAGAATGAAAGCGGCCCACAATCGGCAAAGGTCCTATGCAGAAAAGAAGAGACGACCCGTAGAATTCTGGGTGAGTGATTTTGTAATACTGAAGGTATCCCCATCGAAAGGTATTATGCAATTTGGGAAGAAATAACGATTGGTAAGCAAGCATACCACTTAGAATTGCCTGAAGATTTGACAAATATTCATGATGTGTTTCATGTAAGTTATCTGTGTAAAGGTTTAAGCATATATGATGAAACACTCCTATTATCCGAAGTGAAACTGGATAATAAAATAAGAATGAGATAAGAGCGAAATATCCTCATTTGTCTAAATCGTTGTGATTTCGGGGACGAAATCCTCAAAAGGAGAAGGTATTTGTAACATACACGTTCAGTTATGGTATTATGTAATTTTAAAAGTGAATAATATAATGAAATATTATATGAAATTTGAGTATTGAGTTCTAACAGATGGTTTTTACTAGAAATGAAGTAAAACTATGTTTAGAATCACTCGAAAAAGATTGGAAGTCTTATGAGATTCCAATCAAAAGGCAAATATTGAAATTTAACAAAAATATAAAATTTGAAATAAGTAGAATTTTGTTATTAAAAGTTGTAAAGAGTCTCGTTAGAAACATTTAGGCGAAAACCTCATCAAAATCCGAGTAATAACGAAAAAGTTATGACCAATCAAAGATCCGCGACAAAACCGGCAAGGCGCCGAATGATTAAAAAGTGAGTTTTTAATAAACTATCTTTTAGCCTTGGTGATCTAAATGAAAGTCTTAGTATTTGTTAAACCGAGAATTTTCATAAAAAAAACGTCAAAATCTGACTTCGTATGAGGAAGTTATGATTTTTTTTAAGTTTTAGAATAGCAGTAGACAGCTAAAAACTCGAAATAAAGATCGAGTGATTTTTAGCTGACGCAACCAAAACGAGAATCGAAGGTCTCGTCAATAGAAGTACAAAGGTAAAAAGACTGACGAAAACGAACGTCGTATGAAAAAGTTATGAATTTTTAACGGATTTTTCTGTCCCATTCTATTAAAAATAATAATATTAAAAAAATAATGTCAAAATTAGTTGACGAAGTCTTAAGGAAAGTTGTAAAACATAATTTTACCTATGCGTGCATATAAAGAACGTAAAAAACGGAGACCGTATGCGAAAGTTATGGATTTTAGAAGTTTGGGGCTCAATTTCTGAGGAATCTCGCATGGATAAGGTTGGATCTCGCACACGTCACTCGCCATGTGTCCGATCTCGGTGAGTCAGGAGACGCTTGTTCAATCTGGAGAGCCGTCCGAGGCGCGGTCCAATTCGCGTCCGACACCTGCCCTCCTCGCGTGTTCGAGCCTCGCACCCGCCACCTTCCTCCCTCGCATGTGACCCATGTGCTTGCTTCTCATTGCTTTGGATCCGAGGCTCTCTATTATAAATAGTAGTTGCGAGATCTCCCGGCTAGATTTAGAAATTTGGCATTTTTCACCCCTAAACTCATATTTTCGTTATTTCGACTTCCCCCGAAGCCCCGAAATCATTTCCAGCACCCATAACACGCCCCAAAGTGCCCGAGAAACCCAAGAAATTTATCTTTTCGGTTTGAAGCTCAACCCTCGCAAGGCCCAGTTTTCAATAAAGCTCTTGGTTTTCAACGAAGAAACTTAATTATTGTAACGAAGTGTTGCACAAATTACTATTTTAACCCCCGGTTATTTCACGATGAGTTCAATATATAGGAGCAATTGTATGTTATGTGTTATATGTGCTATGTGCTTTTTGGTGTTATTATTCTGGGTTATTTTCCCGAGTTATTTTATTCGCTATTTTAATAACAAAATAATACCTTTGACCATGTGATCAGTGAAAGGACTTAGATTCACATTGGTACTGGTACGTAGCCTCTGGCCATGTAGAGTATGTCTCCGTAAAAGAATGACTTCTATTCTATGGCATTGGCAGATGGTTAGACAGGGCTATAAGCCTGAAATCTACCAAAATGTTAATCAGAAAATGCATGTCTTCTGTGTCATTTGGGCCGAAGCTTTATTGATGTATATCAAGTATGAAAATTGTTATGTCTCATTGATTGTATATCTTTGAATCAAATCATTGATTGATATGGAAAGCTTATCACATGATTCACATATGCCTTCATTGTTCGTTGTTCCTCTTTGTTTCTGTCATATTAAAGTATATATATGCATAACGTTATATTGTATCTATTATTGAACTCACTAAGCGTCACCACTTACCCTCTCAATGTTTAACAAATTTGCAGGAGATAAGTAACCAGTATAGTCATATACCGTTGGAAGGTTTAGAATAGTTGTAATATTATTTTTTGTATTTTGTACTCCCGTATGTGTAAAACTATAGTATCCGGGGAAGTTATGTAATATATAAAACTTGGTAATAGTCAGTTTGTATCCTGTCTTATGTAAACACACTACTAGAAAAACAGCCTTTTACGACGCTCATTGCGCGTCGTAAAAGGCTCAGACGACGCGCAAATGCGTGTCAAGGAAGGCCCTGTCATAAAGAGAGACGACGCGCATTTACGACGCTCATTTACGACGCGCAATTACGACGCGCGTTTACGACACGCAATGCGTATCAAGGAAGGCCCTGTCATAAAGGAAGATGACACGCATTCGCGTGTCGTAACCTTACGATGCACGTGTTAATGACACGCAATGCGTATCAAGAAAGCCCCTGTCAAGAAAGGCCATGTCATAAATGAAGATGACACACATTTTTGCCTATCGTAAATTTAAATGTTTAAAAAAAAAGTAAATTTATATATATATATTAATTTTTAAATTAAATTTTCATTTAATATCTCATAATAGAAATAAAATACCATATAAAAAAAATACAATCCATTGCATAATATAAAATAAAATTTCATACTCAAAAAATAAAATAAATTGCACAAATTGTAATGTCATACAAAGAATCATTCAAATGTTAAACAAAAATAATACATTGCTAACATGGGTTATACATTCCTATAAAACTAACAAATAATCATACAACTCTGTTTCTTACTAGAAAGGAATGTCAAACATGATTACAAGTCTCCCTTAATCTTGATTACTCACCTGCTTAAGTAGAATGTTGTTGTTGAGAAGGTTACCTAGCAACAGAGAAAAACACAACACCTCTCCCACAATCACAACATCATTTACAGAGAAAGGGTTGTCAATTACTTTCATTAAGACTTTCATTCAATCACAAAAATATTAAATAAAAGGGTGAAACAGTAACTTACCTTTGATAAGTTGATCTCCCTTAGAGCAAACACAGCTAAAGCATTGAACAAGACCCTATTTCAAAATTTTATAAATACACAAATCATGATACCTGATATTGGAATACACACTTTGAGACATGAATAAATACGATTAGATTAACCTGGATACATAGGAAGTAAAGATGGAAGGTGCCAGAACTCCGGGGGCATTCGGTTGGTTCCTTCCCACTCGCACACACCAAGCCAGAACTCCACTTAATCCAGCACCAAAATAAACCTGCATTGAGAAAGCTGCAGGGGTGAGTCACAATTCAAGAATCTGTTAAAATTTGAGGAATAACATGTTCAACCAAAACAATATTAGAAAACAGGGTTAAATGTGAAACATAGCAATGTAATAATTATCAAGGTGCTGGAATACTTGAAATCTAGATTATTTGCTTGTTTGTACATCCAGACGATTTTATCACGAACATAAGTCATGTTATCAACTTTCTAAAGAAGTATACCAAGACATTTGTAGGAGAAGAATACTCTCAATAAGATAATTTAATTAAAAAAATGTAATGATAATGATAATGAGTTCATACCTGTGAAGTAGTGCAGAATGCTCATCATCATATGTATAAAGCTCATACTGCTTTGCAAAAGCATTTCCAAGAGAAATGACCCAATCAATGTCTTGAACAACATCCAAAGTTTCTGCAAAAAACTGCAAACAAAAAAAGAAATAAATAATAATGACATGAAAAGTAAGACTATCAGTCTATAACCTCAACAATAAAACAAAACAAATTATTATTAAAATCAAATAATGATAATACAAATTGTTACAAATTATGGGACAGCAGGGTCTTCTATGATGACATATAAAGCAACCCTATTACAATATTACCCTTGTGGGACAGCAGGGTCTTCTTCTATGATGACAAATTGTGGGACAGCAGTACATGACTAAATGCATGTAGATTGATAAGGTTGTTTCTTTTTTACTTAATAAAATCAAAATGACTTGTCGTGCTAAGTGAGAGGTTGGTCACTTTATGTATTAAGACCCTCCCTATTACAATATTACCCTTGTTTATTTTTTTATTTTATTCAACTTTTGACAATCTCATGAAAAAGGCACTATCGACCTCGTTTTTTTTCAATGTTCACAGAATTTTAAGCAAAATGTTGGCATCTATTTACCTGTTGTTGTTTGTTTTCGAATTTGGAGAGAGAGAGAGAGAGAGAGAGAGAGAGAGAGAATCTTCATGCCTTTATGGTGTATCAAAGGAGGGCGCGAAAAGACAACCCAGTTACCATCCTAAGCAATTAGTGGTCCTAGACCATGTGAAAAACAGAGCTCATATCATAAGCTGATTTCATAAAAAGATATAAAAAGAAAGACTAAAGAGCCAGTACCAGTTGATCAAACCCATGACATCTTTTTTGTGCCCAGTGAATTTGTTCATGACAAGTGGATCCGAAGGACATATTGCATTTGCTTGCAAAAAAAATGAAACGACCCAAAAATACGACCCAAAAATTTTTGTTTTTAATATATTCCAAACTGTAATCAGAGCATCATATAATAAAACCATGCGTGATGTATTCCAAACCATAATAAAATACTGTGCGGAAAACTGTATCATACTACATCAAATCAAAGCAACTAAATCAATCCCAGGCTAGAGCTAAGGCGGTGGTGTGTGCGATGCCATCATCCCGAGCTCTTCCCTTTGCTTGCGGAAGTACCTGAAACCAAAACTGAAACTGTAAGCACGAAGCTTAGTGAGCTCCCCCAAATTACCACATACCATACAATAATATATCAAGCACATACGGGGCCTTGCCCCCTCCATCGGACCGAAGTCCGAAGCTGACTGACTGGGACCTTATCCCCTACATCGGACCAAAGTCCGAAGCTGACATCGGACCGAAGTCCGAAGCTAACTGGGACCTTGTCCCCTACATCGAACCGAAGTCCGAAGCTGACATCGGACCGAAGTCCGAAGCTAACTGGGACCTTGTCCCCTACATCGAACCGAAGTCCGAAGCTGACATCGGACCGAAGTCCGAAGCTAACTGGGACCTTGTCCCCTACATCGAACCGAAGTCCGAAGCTGACATCGGACCGGAGCCCGAAGGTGACTGATCATAGCATAACATATCACTAACATGAACACACATAATCTTGTCTGAGCCACGAAGGCATCAAACGTGCTAACTACTGCATCGGATAACATCCAGATACTACTGCTAGCTAAACGGGCCGGCATTGTGGCCTTAGACCCGTCCTACTGAAAGGAAACTCACCTCGTGAACTGGCTGCTGAGTGAATAGCTCTGAGGGCTAACTGCTGCTGCTCCGGTATCTCCCCGGCTACAAGTCCATAAACACACTCAATCAAATACTAAACATTGCATTGGGTAAAATGACTCTTTTACCCTTGGTCAGAGTCAACCCTCGGACCAAGTCAACTCTCGGACAAAGTCAACCCACAGTTGACCTGACTCGCCGAGTTGGGCCGCCAACTCGCCGAGTCCCTATTCTCACTCCTCGACCCTACCCGCTGCTACTCGTCGAGCATGGCATCGACTCGACGAGCACTCATTCGATCCACAAACTCAGACAATCTTCATCCGACTCGCCGAGTCATATGAACAACTCGACGAGTTGTTCTTGATCCTAAGAAGATTGCCTTGGACTCGCCGAGTTGTATGAACAACTCGCCGAGTCCCTCCATCACTGAGTCTACCCTCAACTCGCTGAGTCCACTCTCTAACTCACTGGATTCACTCGACGATGATCAAAATGAAGGACTCGGGAACCCGCGACCCAACTCGCCGAGTCGTTCTTCCCGACTCGTCGAGTTGCCGCCATGCAACTGATTTTTACTCGATTTTGTTTGAATCCAACACATACAATTGATAGATCTGAGTCCAATAAGCTGATTTACCACGTAAAGTTTCCAACTTTACGTGCACAACCTCATGAATAAGGGAAATAAGGCTAAAAGATGCTTAAAATGGGTAGATCTATGATTAATATGCAAAGTAACTCCAAAAAGACAGAAGATATGGGCTCTACAACACCCCAACATTCAGATCCAAAGGTATTTCGACTTATTAAGACATTCATGCAAACATAAGGCTTGGAACAAACATCAAATAGCTCTTAGGAGGGCTCTAATGGAAGATTAAAGCATATAACAAGAAGGGAACTCCGAAAATACCTCAATAAACTCAGATTTGCCCTTGGATCTTTGCACTACAACTCGATTCCTTGCTTCTTTCTTCTTCTCCTTCTTCACACCTTCACAAAATGGCACCAAATCACTTATAAGCTCTCAAGGGAGGATTAGGGTTTTCTCACTGTGTTTTCAGGGTGAGGGAGGCGAGAATGGGGCTATAAGATGGTTTAAATAGTGGGCAACCCGGGGATTTAGGGTTTCATCCAGACGGATGGACTCGCCGAGTCCAGGATATGGACTCGCCGAGTCCCCGGCTCACGCGTGCTCTCAGCCGCGACCCCACTCGGCGAGTCAGGCTATGAACTCGCCGAGTTCCTCTTGCAAAACTCACAACAATTACCAATAAATTAACATACCGGGAACGGGTCGTTACAAAAAACTATACACAACCAAAGAAAAATGAAATTACATCAAACCAAATAAAGAAAAGGGTATTTTAGACATTTTTTTAAGAATGTGGTATAGCAATTACTACCTGCTCAGCGAGTTTAGGTAAGTGACACCTAAAGATTAAAAACAAATAATTTAATCATATTACACTTTGATAATATTATCATTTTTTAATTTAAATAAAAGAAAAAAGATAAATTACCCAAGAAATAAGCGTGCAGCAGTTCAATAACCAGACATAGCTTGATCATCTGCTTCTTTGGGTGCATAAGCATTCCCATATCCTATCCAACCAGGGGCAAATATTCCTTCCAAGTTACCTGTAA
Organism: Lactuca sativa; assembly: GCF_002870075.4. Classification (NCBI taxonomy): domain Eukaryota; kingdom Viridiplantae; phylum Streptophyta; class Magnoliopsida; order Asterales; family Asteraceae; genus Lactuca; species Lactuca sativa. The sequence goes on from NC_056628.2 coordinate 144,558,047, forward strand.
GTGTTGTGATAGATTAATCAAAAATTAATTAATTAATCAAAAATAAAAAATAGGATGGAACCTTTTAAGTTACCTATTAAGTGTTGTGATAGATAAAGGGCAAGAGCAGCTTCACCATGGAGGATTTTAGCGCCACTCCCAACTGCCTCCTCATCAACAACCACACCATCTATTATATCTTTACATGTTCTTTCATTAGGAATCTGCATTACATTTATAAATTATCATTCTATTTCTATCATTTCATTATAAAAAGAAAAAAAATAATACAGTAGTAATCTTTAGACACAAACCTCATACATGGCATCCATCAATATGTTTTCCAATAACGCCCTCAGACCACGGCCCCAGTGTTCTTAGTTATTGCTTTTCTTGCAATTAATCTCAAAGCACTTTCTGTATAGTGTAGGTTAACCTGCAAAAAATAATAAACAATTACAACTAACATTTTTCATTAGTAAATCTGTTGACTATTGAGATGAAAGAATACTTAGTTGATTCATCTGAAATAACTTGTTGTACCGTTTCCCCAATGCATTCTTTGGCTGAGGTAGCACCTACAAAACATTATTTCTTATTCATCCACATTACTTTACCCATAGTATATAGGACTTATTGAGAACAAAAAGACACACACCTACCAAAAGTAGTTAATTAATGCCTACAGTTAATGAAAAGGTACCGGGACAGGTTGAGGCTTTGTAAGAGCTAATAAGTTGTCAAGAATTGGAAACCTTCCAACAAATTCAGGTATCAGACCATATGCAATAAGATCACTACTTTCAACCTAACAAAAATAAACACACTAACAAATTCAGGTATCATAACTCACTGATATTCTACGGCTCAAGTAACAGAGAATGTAAAAAATGGTTAAAGAACATCATCTGTAGACAAAAATGTACAAAAAAGAAGTAATACGTATGTATTTCATCACAAAAGAGCGGATTTTACATTTAAACAAATGCTTCAGAAAGGGTAATTATACCTCACAAACGAATCGATGGTTCCGAGTCCGTATAAACATGATGTGAGAAGACGATTTTACTTGCAAGTAATCCATGTAAAAGAGGTGAACTAAAAACTGCAAAAAAAACTAATTAATTACCTTTGGCATCATGAATGATTGCATTATGCCCTAATCGAGTTCGTTTGCACTTTCCGGTGGTCGGCACCGTCACGACGGCTGCCCTCCTTTTTTTCGAAGGTAGAGCAAACAGGGAGAGGCGGTGGAGGAAACATTGACAAGGAGCGGAGGGATTAAACTAAGTCCATAAGTAGATATACCACCAACGATCTGACCACATTGTTGTTTCCCTGTTGAACTAAAGAGGATAAATCGATTTTGGTTTGGAGTAGCAGGGGTGAGATAACCGAAGTTATTAATAGAGAAAGACAAAAAGAAAATATCAAACAGTGGAGGGCCGACGAACGCACCTGGCCAGCCAGTCTCTTTTTCGTCGATTCTGATTTCCTTTTCTTCGATTGAACATCACAAAACCAACACGGGACCAACCGTTTTTCCTTCCTCCCAACCCCAGAAGACGTGGAATCGATGCCCTCTATTTTTGGAAGTCGGATCGATGGATACCATTATGCGATCACCCACATCAAGGGTAGGGCTCATGGATGCAGAGGGGATGGATCTTGGTTAAGCCAATTGCGATCGGAATAAGACACTGACACTCAAAGCGGTGAAGGCAGCCTTAGCATCATCGGAGCAAACACTTAATAGTTTTGAAAACCAATTGTTCCTCTCAATGATGATTTTGGTACTTGCAACATTGCAGGTTTTCACGCAATCAGTAGTAGTCTGATTGGACTTCGTCGAGCTAGTACCACCTTTATCAACCTCCGTACTGTTAATCTCGTTACATGGGAGCCACTTCGACCCTTAGAAAAACGGAATCATGGAAGACGCCTTCAACGGCGAAATCCCAAAAACCCCAGAACCACCACCAACGCCACCACCGGTAGCCGTTGACTTTACCAACGAGATCAATCCAACAACGAGGGGAGAAGGTTTGGAGGAGGTATCAACGCCAAGAAAATCACATGCGAGAGTGGCATACGCCGAAACCGAACACCTTGAACCCGCCGTTGCTGTCGGACCGTACCCGGCGACGGGATCTCGGTCGAGATTCTGGAATATACGAGGACGAGAAAAAACCTCGTGAAAAATTCGGCATGTATTGGATTTTCCGGAGGCGGTGGCTAGGTTTTGGGCCACATAGCCGGAGTAAGAAATAGTGAATCTGATCGCCATACACGCAATTTTGATTAACAACAAAAAGATTTGGAAAATTGCTTCTTCGGTGATCAACTGTTGTGACGTGAAAAGAAAACTCACAAAGAAAGATATCCCATTGAAAATGAAGGAATCAGTGAGATTAGGAGGGTGGGGTGGAATCGAAGGGTAAGATTAGAACAAGAATGGAAGAATCGGGAGCTGAAAATTGGGGAAAATGATGAAATCGAAAAACCCCAAAGCTGAAAACAACCTGAGATTTCCTCCGGGAAGCGATGGAGAGATCTCAAGGTGTGGAGACGAAAGAGACTTCCGGTGAAAAACATTGTGGGTAGGTCTGTGTTCAAAATTGATAGATTTTTTTTCAAAATTGATAGGGGGTTGTGATTCTTTAGGCTTCAAAATTGATAGATTTTTTTTTCGACTCTTTCAAGTTTGAATCAAAAAATGAGAAAGAGTTAGGGAAATCAAGAGTGCAATGCTCGTCCTTGTTAGGTTGAAGATGAAAGATGGATAGAACATAGAAAAAAAAGGCAGGTTTTCAAAATTTTGGGGATTTCATTTCCCCCCTTGTCTACTAAAAGCGCGTTTCATTAAAATTATAAAGCGACAGGTACAGACGACGTCCGTTTAAGATAAAGCGCCCTCCGTGTTTTTAATTTTTTTTTCTTGAGACACTAAATTAAGGGCACGCAATAAAGCGTGACGTAAATCCTTAAAATTTTTGGAGAGATGACACTATTTTAAGGGCACGTCCTTTTGCGTATCGTTAATTATCGCGTGTCGTAAAAAGCGCGTCATTAAGGGTCTTTTTTCTAGTAGTGACAAGTCATCAATGTAAAATATTATTTATGAATATGCACGTAGCATGTTTTTGAGTAACAATTGTCAAGTATGAAAGTTTGGGTCTTTCAAAAATATGATAGTGTGGGTCTTTCAAAAACATTTAAAGTTAACCACTTGAGTTATGGTGACTTGATAAGTCATTCAAAAGATACGACAGATAACCTATTGATTCATGTCCAAATCGTGATTCTACTCAACCCTTGTGGCAATGGAGTTTCATCTGCAGTGACTCCAAAGCATGATACATTGCCCCATGTTTGTAGCAGAGAGATTAATCGATGTGCGAAAACTGACCCGAAACTCTCATTAGGAAAGTTTCCTTTCAAAAAACATTTAATGTTTTATTACAATAAGTACTTAATCGGCAAATATTTTGAATGAACTATGTGATTATATTTTATCTAGAAATAAAGAATTCAATAATTAATAAATAACATCTATGTTTAATGGCTACTACAGAATTTAGTAAAAAAAGAAATAATATCACAGAAACATGAAACGATGTGGAATGTGGATATACAACTAATTAGTAATTAAAATACTTAGCAATATTGAAAATGATGTGATAAATATTAAGAAGTGGATACTTACATAACTTTATTTAAACTAGTAAAAATCTCCGCATTATGTTGCGAGTTTGAAACAGTTTAGTGTGTTGAAAAACTATAAAATACAAGTTTTATGATTGATGATTTGTTTTTTGCTAATTATTGGTTGTTTTGTAAAATGTTGAGGCAAAAAAAGAGAAAAAGAAAAATTTATTATTTTAGGTACTAAAACTATCAAAACAGGCAAAAAAAAATGTGGACAAAAGTGGATAAAAATGGATGACTATTGTAATTGAGGTTGAAAAAAAAAGTATGAGTCAACCACAAAGTCCAGGCAAAAAAAAAAAAAAAAGAATTTATTATTTTAGGGATTAAAACAAACAAACAAATGTGGCAAAAATCTATAATATAAAAACTTGTGAGAATTAATTATAATATGTAAGTATTTAGAAAATATTTTATATTTTTAATAGTTACGTTTCTTGAAACGATTTACTTACTTTATATATAATATATATTTGGTACTTTTAGAAAAAAAATAATTTGTGTCATAACTTATAAATGATTTGAAGAAAATAAAGTGATCTAAGCTATATATATATATATATATATATATATATATATATATATATATATATATATATAATTGGTAGCAAGAGCATTGAGGGCTTTGTCTCTTTTTTTAGTAAGTTTTGTATTATTATTTTGATATAAATGAACCTTTTAAATAAGAAAGAGGGAGCTCGGCACCCGTAACTTGTACTTGACATACATCGTCCCACCAACACGGATGAAGATAGCTAGAGAATTATTCATGTTGCCGGAAGAAGAAACGATTTAAACTTAGTCTGATGATCCTACCAAGAGCACAAGATCAAGAAGCAACTTCAACACAAGTACATACAAGGTTGCAACCTGGAGAAATTTATTGCAACTCCATTATTCAAGGACTATATCCACGAATGGCCCACCAGTCTGGCGTTCTTCCGGGACCATGTGGCGGAGTATTGTTGGAGTGCATGATGGCTAGCTCTCTGATTAATTGAAGCCATTTCCGAAAGCTTGGGACTTGATTGAGACTATATCAGCAGACAAATAAGGGAGCATGCCCAACATATAAGCATTTTTTTAATTTCAATATTTAAACCATTCATCAACCACTATAAATACCAACATCCTTTTTTCCACCACATTCAATCCTTCTTAATTCATCTCTTGCAACCTTCTTTATTTTCCATCATCTTCTAATCTTATTCATCTCTTAAAATGGCTTGTATGTGGAAAAATGATGAAGAGATAATTTTGGCTTGGGTATGACCTGATTTAATGAAGATCCAAACCACATCAACTACGTAGATAAGCCTTCTTTCTAGAATAAAATCACCCAACGATACAATGATGAAGTATGTGAATGGAGCCACCGATGTAAAGTTCAAATTATCACCAAATTGAGAGAAACAAATGCAGTTCCAGTACAGATTCAAAATGGGTTTTGTAAGATGTGGCATAATTTAGAAAATGAAGAAAATGATGGAATCTTGTTAGCGAATTCTCTTTGAACTTTTGGTACAGAAGTAACAAACCTTTCTAGTTTGTAGAGTTCTGGTAAGTTGTGAGGAGATCCAAAAAATGGCATAATATTCTGAATGAAGTTGTCTTGTGTATTATTTTAATTTCAATATTGCTTAATGTTTCTTATGTTTTAATTTCAACTTTGTTGTTGTAATGTCACAATTTTCAAAATCAATGTTTTTTTAAACTTAAAAAAGCCATTTCATAAAAACTCAACATCCAAAAAGCCATTGTTTCATAAATCATAATCCAAAAATCGGAGTATCAATAAGCAATGCAAAATCTCAAAACATGAAAGTTTTATGTGTGCGTATTGTCACACTATAACATCCATTACCAGATATTTTGATTTTTAGCTTAATATAAAAAAAAACTTTTGCAAAAGCAGTCCCTACGTTGGGCATACTCAGTGTCTACGCAAGGTGTACGTCATTAATGAGGAACTCGGATCCCATGCAGTACACAGGGTGTACTTTATGTGTATGCAGGTCGTACTTGAGCTGAGCCAAAACCCTATTTTTAGGGTTGAGCTCCTATTTAAACACCTTAAGTTCCTTGAGGACTCTTCATAACTAGCCTCCACTTTCCCCAAACGGTTATATCAAAACCCTAATCCTTGATTACAAGGGCAAAACACAGACATTAAAAGTTAGGGGTCGAAAACAAAAACTTTCAATTTTATTATATGTTTTCTTTTTAAAAAAGTTGTTAATAGATAAAAGTTTTCTCACCTTAATTTCTACTGCATAACACACTTAATTAAGAATTAACAAATAAAAATAAAATAACAATGTGTAATTGTAAGAAACAACTAAGCATTTTAATTTTACCAAAATTGCTCTATAAAAGTTATAATTAACCTCAGAACAATTAACAAATGAAAAAATAACTAACAATGGACAAAAAAACTAACAGTTAACATATAAATATTAGTAACAAACTAACAGTTAACATATAAATATTATGAATCATATAATTATATGAATATACATAAATATTTAACAAAACTAACAAAGCTAAAAGTTACCGTATGAATACGTAAGTTGTTTCTTTTACAAAATATAACATTGGTATTATTATATAAAAATAATAAGAGGCAATAATTAATTTTTGTAGCCTTTATTGCTTTAAAAGCTAAAACCTAAGCCTCCTAGTTCACATCTCCTTTCATAATATCTCACTTTGAGAAAGAGTGAGAAGGAAAAAAGAAAAACGTTAGAGTAAAAAAGAAAAAGGAAAAACTTACAAAATTGCAAAAGGTAAGAGACATTGTTCAGGCGGAAACTGGAAAGGAAGCCAAGGAACATGGAGGTCAGCATAAATCCGTCGGCACTCTCAGTGGTACCAAATGATGCTGGTTGGAATAGTACTTGGAAAAAGATTGAGATGACTGAGGAAGAGACCGAGTGTTTACATGGAGAGGAAAGGCGAAGGGAGAGAATGATTGGTTGACACTCCGACGGCGGCGAGTGAACAATTTTTTTGTTTTGCCGACAACTATTTTTTAGTTTAGGTTTTTGGATTTTCTCTAAAGTCACGTTAAAGTAGTTTTGATATTTTTTATAGAGTTTTAATCTCCTAATTTGTTGTTATTCTAACAAACATTAAGATCGGTTTTGATTTTCTTTCAAAAAAAATTTGAATTTTTGGTTCTGTTATGTTTGGCTTCCTAATCTATCTCTGGTTTTTCTTTTATGTAGTTAAAAAGTGATATGACTATATTTGTTGAATTAATGCATATACATATGCACATTAAAACTGGGGGGGCCATAAAGATAGTGATAAAACAATTCAATCCTATGTATATACTAAGCACTGGCATTAGACAGAAAATCAGGGGGGCCATGGCCCCCTGGCCCTATAGAGGATCGGCCTCTGCTTGATTAGCTTGTGTGAGCCTCTTTTGTGTGTTCTTGGAACAAAGTGAAGGTGTAAAAGTTGTTCCTTGAGGATTGTTGTTGCTATAGCTTGAAGATCCAAGGCCTTAATAACCTTTGCAAGCTTGTGTGGGTATAAACTTCATACCTTTATTGTTCTATAGCTTAGATCTAGACTAGCTTTGAGATTTGCATGCTTTTGGTTCCATGGTTTGGTTCTTTTGATTAAAAGATATTGTAGAGCTCAAGTTTGTTACTTTATGATGTTTATGAGGATCTTGGGTCATAAAAATGAAGTCTTTGTTGCTATTTCTCACTCATGCGAAAATTTGAGGCTATTAAATAGTGATTTTGTCTTAGGGTTTGGTTCTGGGCTCTATTAAGCCATGCAAAAGCTTAAAGTTGTCGAATTTATCAGTTTAAATCTTCCCAAGATTAAAATTTGTGATTTGGACGTTTAGTCTTTAAGTATTAAGAGCTTAATTGTAGTATTGGTCAACAGAGGAGTACGTCGGGCGTAACCTCTGGGTACGCATGGCATAAAGGATTTTTCTCGAGTCCTTTTCTCTTGAAACTTAGTATTTTGGGCATAAGTAAGGAGTACACAAGGTGTACTTCCAGAAATGTTCTTGAGCTATTTTTTGTCCTTGGGCCATATTTGGGTGGGTCCCACTTGGAAAAGGTAAAATGGACTTTTTCCCTGGTGAGAGAGGATATGTAATGGACCTTTGATAATGGGTTATTATGCTAATTACTAATTTAGGTAATTTTTATTTCTTAGTTATTTTTATTGTGTGTTAAGTTTATTTTTAGTTTTTTTTTTATCTCAAAATTTCATTTGTCTTAAAATGAGAACTCAAAGGAAGAAGAGACTCAAGGAGACTGTACTTCACACAGATACTGCGAGTAGTCTCTTTCTGAGCCAAGGTTACATCCTTGAACAACTATGGTGAGAAGGGTCTTTATGATTCTGTGATCCACAGGGACTTTTTAGTCATTTGTTACTTTTCAAGGCGCAAATGTGATCATTGAAGAACGTTCATTCGAAGGAACAAGAAGAGAAGATTATTTTTCAACATTCAATCTTTCAACTCAGAAGCAAGGTGAAGCTGTACTTGAAGTTATGTGACAGACTGCATTGAAGCCTCCTCAATCAATTTGATGCTATCTATGTACCTGCTGAAGTGATCAAGAAGAATCGGTCTCTCTATTATTTTCTCAAAAGATTCTCAAAGCTGAAAGTGTTGATTTTCAAGAATCCTTACAAGAAGCCTCCACTCCCAATGTGCGTTCAAAGTAAAATTTTTTAGAGAAATGTCCAACTATTCAAGATTAAGTCATTCATGTAGAAATCTATTTTTTCATCTTGAAGTTGTGAACAAATCAAAGATAATTGCTGAAGCCAAGCACAAAACGAAGATTGAGAAGAAAAGAAAGCTACAAACCCAGGGGAGCTTGTTATGTCATAAGAAAAGAAAGCTATAAACCAAGGGGGAGATTGTTAGGTCTAAATTTATGGTTTATACGTTGCTTTTCTAGGCCTTTATGGTTTTCGGTCTAGGGCCGAAATCCCATGAGTTTATCTTTTGTTTAGACCGAAATCACATATGATTTTGGTCAAGCTATTGGGTTTTCGGTTTGGGCTTTGTACTTTGGGTCCATATATATATATATATATATATATATATATATATATATATATATATATATATATATATATATATATATATATAGTCTTTAGAGGCGTAAAACAAAGTGAGAAGAAAGGTGGGACGTTCCAGGGGCTGTCACATTGTTTAGATCATGATTAAGAGAGAAAAGAAGAAAAGAAGAGAGAATGTTTGTTATCAACATCTTATGTACCTGACTATATTGAAAATAGCTAGTGTGCATTAAAGATTAATCATCATGTGTTCTTGTTCTTGTTCTATATTCTATCTTGCATCATTCACTTGATTGGGATTCCGCACCATCAAGTGAATCTGATTGATACATCAAAGCTAATTTAGGACTTACAATTGGTATCAGAGTTTGGATCGTATCAATCAAATTGGCAAGATATTAAACATTTTTTTGGACTTTTTCATGGAGTTTGTGGCGTTTTTGATTTATTTTGGACGAAATTTTGGCTGTTTGTTCTTCGTGTTCTTCATATTTTTGAGTTTTTGATCGAGTTTAGTGTTAAAAATTGAAAATTTCGTGTTTTTGGTCAAAATTTGCGAGATCTCGACAGCTGTTATCGGTCTCGGATTAGGGTTTCAACAGCGTTTACGACAAGCAGCGTTTGCGGGCAACAGAGTTTTCGGTGGCGCGTCTCTGGTTCTCGGTGCGAGGGTTTTCGGCTTTTGAAGATTTCGGTTCACACATTTTCAGCTTCACAGGTTCTCGATCCGGAGGTTCTCAGTCAGCAGTTCTCGGTCCGATATTTTGGCCTCACGATTTCGATTGAAAATTCGGATTTTCAAGATTTTGGCTTATTTTCAGCCCTAAAGCCACATTTTCGATCCAATAGCCTCGTTTTCGATATTAAAGCTTCGTATTTGGTCAAAAGCCATGTATTCCGTCAAATACCCTTGTTTTTGGTCAAATACTCTTATTTTTAATCTTGAAATTCTCGTTTTCGGCCTAAAGTTTTGACTTTCAACTTTTGACTTTGAAGCTTGACTTTCAGCTTTCAAGTTTGACTTTTGACTTTCAATTTTGACCTTTGACTTTCAGGTTTTCACGTTTGACCTTCAAATTTGACTTTTAATTTTGACTTTTAGATTCGACTTTCAATTTTGACTTTTAGATTTGACTTTCAATTTTGACTTTTAGATTTGATTTTCAAGTTTGACTTTCGAGGTTTCAAGGCAAAGGGCATTTTTGGTAAACTATAAGTTCTTACAACAGTACAAAGGAGGTCAATGAAGCGTCATGTTGTCAGTCTTGTGAAACTAAAATTAAACTTTATCGTGATCAACATGAATTATTAATTAGAGAAATTGAGGACCTTAAATATGAAGGATATACTCTTAGGAAGACCCAAAAACCCTTAAAAGAACAACTAGAGGCCAAGACAAGAGACTTTAGAAATCATCAAGAAGAATATAGTAACAAATGTGAGAACTATAACTATGTTAAGAGATAGCTTGACTGACGAACTTGACACATTGGAAAATAAATTTGAGAATGCAGATTTTAACTTCAAAAAGTTTTGATGTGTCAAGTGTTGGTCCATGATAATGTAAGTATAGCATCCTACTCACTATTATATTACAGGTTATATGCAAGAAATAGCAATGTACATTCATTTATTTGAAAGTACAATGCTCTAATAAGAAAGGAGAATTTACATTTTATGTTTATTTAATGAATATAGCATACGACTCACTGTTAAAGAAATGATCTTTTTTATAACTGAAACATTATATGCAATTTTTTTCTCAGGTTGGGGTGACAAAGTTCAATACACAAGTGATGATATTGATGAAAGCCGTGAAGAATGATCAAATTTGTTTACAGACTTCATTTACCGGTGATATTTTGTATCCACAAACAATATAACCGTGAAATGTTAGGTAGCATCTGTCTTTTGACATGTGGTGTAAAATGTTTTTGCTAACTTGTTTAACATTTAGATGAAATTGAATGTTTGGTATATATTTGTTTTCATATTATGTGTAAATGCACGTTGTAAATACGTATCATAAATGCACATCGTAAATATGTATTGTAAATGGATCCTGAATTTTATGACACGCAAATGTGTTTCATATTCATTTATGACAGGGGATTTAATGATATGCAATGCATGTCATAATGTTACGACACGCAAATACATGTTGTCTTCCTTTATGACATGGCGTTCCTTGATACGCATTGCATGTCGTTAGGGAGCGTCGTAAATGTGTGTCGTAATTGCGCATCGTATCGTAAATAGACGACGCGTAAAAGTGTGTCGCATTTCGTTATGACAGGGCCTTCCTTGACACGCATTTGCATGTCGTCTGAGCGTTTTACGACAGGAATTGCTGGTCGTAAAAGGCTGTTTTTGTAGTAGTGTAACAGACGTTGTTAGAATTAGTGGTGATTTTATCGACGGTGGACAAAATATGTATCCCTCACAATTTTCTAATTTGTTGAAACCAATTTAAGTGTGTAATAGCTTATGTAACGTTGCTTTAACTAATGTTAATAAAAAAACATTTCCATTTCAAAAAACCATAGTGTTTATCTTACATATTTATTTTTGAAACAACAATACAAATATCTATAGTTAAAGTATACTTTGAGAATAACTACGAACTTGCATATGTTGCTGCAAACAAGCATTGTTTATTTCTTACATTAATTACTAAACATGAGGGAGTAAAACAGTCATCAAGCTCATTGGTTTTTCCCACTGGTCTTGAGGTGGTAAATGATGTGTCATTCTTGTTTGGTATGCATGTCGATAGGTTGTTGTTGTTACCTAATTTGCACAATCAATTGAACAGTTAGACAAAAAATTTCGATAGTAGAATATCGTAATAGCATGGGCACATGGTATAGCGTTATGTTGCTATTTTCGACATGTACAACTCATGCCATCCACATCTACTATAAACCTCGCACATGAATCTTTTACAAGAAACATGTTTGTCTCACTAATGCATGTTGCATCCCAAGATAAAGACTTTTTGATCCTCCTATTAAGCATTGTTTCTGCATGAGGAGTGAGTAGTCCAAACAAGGCTCCTATCAAATATTTTTTAAGTGAGGGTGATGATTTATTAATAAACTTAATTTTGATTAATATAAATGTAAAAAATATAATTTACCTCCGTGTTCACTCCGTTCAACATAAATGAATTGTATGGCATGACGGATTGCACCAATTGCAGGCTTAAGCTACTCTTTATTATCAAACATGTGTAAAAGCTTGATATATTGACTTATGTCCACCCTCTGAGATGGAATGTTGACATCAACATTTATGGGACACGAAGGCAATGGGGCATACTATGAAACATAGTATCTGAATACATTAGTTTAGGTTCATCATCCGATTCTTCTCGATTAGAATTACTCTCTAGATTAGATATATCCAGCTTGTCACAATTCACAAACTCCCCATATCCTTTTAATTCAGTATCATTGAAAAAAGGGACTTCTTCTTTACCAGATTCATTATCGACCTCATTGACCACAACTAGTGGTTTGTGGTTAAAGTAATGATGTGCACCCACATCATTAACATATGTACCAACATCACCATCACCGATGTACTTATAATTTTGTGGTTCTATATATAATTGGTTCTAACATTACATTTACATTTTCAGCAGCACTATGATATTGAGGTATACTTGGAGATATAAAAGTACATATTGGGTAGTTGCTCCCTTTTCCGTTAGATATGTTAGTTGCATATGCTTTTCCTCAATCACCGACTTCATTACCCTCAACGCCTTCTTTAACCACCAATATAGTTGCTCATGATGATGATAAAACATACTGAGTTTTGATTCATCGGGAATATCCATTTTACTTTTCACCAATAAACAAATTCACTGAATGTGGTGGTCTCCTAAAATTCTACACAGTAGTAAAGCATTCTTGGAATGTATCCCGATGTCCATACATATGATAGTTGGGAATTAACAAATTCTCACATTCCATCAGTGATAATCAATACGTAGGACCGGTCCAAGCATATATGGGGCCCGGGGCAAATAAAAACGAAAAGGGCTCCATAGGTCACCGGTCCAAGCATATATGTTGTCGTGTCATGTCATGTTTTTGTTCGAAACTCAACACGATAATAGTACATAATGTCGTATTCTTGTTGTGTTTGTGTTCAAAAGTCATGTATATTTAGTAACATTATGTGTTGTTTTATGGTTATTTTTGTCGTGTTATTTATGTTTGGTGTGTTTAAATTAATTTTTTTAAAAGAACTTATATATGACATTATAAAAATAGTTATTTTTTTGTTCCACCTCTACCGGTTAAACAACATATTGTGAAAATTTTATTGAAATAAATCTCCTATTAACTTTTTAAGTTTTAAAAATCTTGTTCCGATTACATATATTTTTATATTGATTAATATTAAATTTAACATATATAAAATCTGTTGTTAGTTTAAAATAAAAGAAGATGAAGCCGTTAAATGAGAGAGACTCAAGAAAAAATAATTAAGGTTTATTTTTTCAGTAAAAATATAAAACAAATATAAACGATTTGCATATAGAAAACAACAATAATAGAAAAAAGTATTTGTTTTATATTTTTTTAACTATTATATTAAATGAAAACCTTTTGTTACTATTATACGGGGTCTTAAAAGTATTACATTTTTTTTAATTATTATATTAATGAGAACGTCCATTAATTACTACTAAAATTTTAAGGTATTTTTAAAAACTTACGCATAAAAAGAGTCCAACTCAGACCCTTGTTTACATGAATGCCAGGCGGGTTTCCATCTAATCTAAATATAAGTTTGGCTTCCATTTTAAAATACAACAAACATTTATTAATATTTGGGACCCCCAATCATGATGAGGCCCAAGACTAGGCTGGCCATACCAAATACTCACTTGAACTCTTACTATTGAATTCATACTATCATTTAGAGAAAACAAAATAAAAAACAATAACCTTAACTTAAAATATATTCTCATTTTAATATCTACTAGGTATCAAATAGTACTTAAAATTTATAAATCAATAGTCCACTTCTACCTATCACTAATAAAAAAAATGCCAAATAATGGTTAAAAAAAATCAAAACAGTAGGTTTTTAAACCGTAGACCATTTAAGATCTACGGTTTGGGAAACCGTATACATTTGAGAGGATAACATAGACCGGTTTTGTTTTGAAAAATGAAAAGAAAAAAGTTACAGAAATACCGAAACCGTAGGCGATATAGGTGAAACAGTAGATGGTCTTAGAAACCTACTGTTTTAAAGCTATTATGGGGTAATTGCTAATATTTGGCTAAAAATAAAAATAATTAGGAGAATATGTTAGTTTTGTAATTATCCCCTTTATTAATAAATGAGTATATGTTTTGTTAAACGCAAATAGAAAAACAAATTAATAGGAAAAGAACTATGTTCGATGAAAAAAAAAGTTTAATAGGAAAAAAGCTATGTTCAATATTAGAAAATACGTTGCATTTAAAGAAAAGGTTATTGTCACTCTGGCCCAACTATCTTTCGTATTTTGGTTTAAATGGTCCCTCGTGACTATTTTTTGCTTTTAAAGGGATTATACATGTAAATGACCGGTTAATATGGGACTTTAACCCATAATCGAATGTAAAAGAACTTTTTGACTTGCCAACTAAGCAGCTTACTCAGCATTGAACTAGAGTCGTGTACTCATCCTCCGCCTAAGCGTCCAACTAACCTTCATTAATTAGCCATTATGTCTACCAACCATCCAACAACCCGTAGAGGACAAGGAAGAGTCGGTGGTGGTGGGGGCATAAAGTCTTCTTCACAAATCTTTGGTGCTTAAGGTAGCAGAAATCGAAACCTTTTTACCCTAATAAGCCAAACACGATTCCGACCAACACCCTAAAATCTATCAATGTTGGCTCCACCACCTCCCTCATCTGACTTGATAAATTCTGGAGAGTTTGTTAACCTCAGCGACTTGCATTCGATTTTTTGCGACTGTGGAGACAAGATTGTTGCCAACCAGATCGAGATGCAGACGCTCAAAGATCAAGTGGGTAAAGATTTCATTGTGTGCCGTGTTGATCACATCAGTCTGCATCACAAGTTGGAAGATCATGAGAGGAAGTTAAAAGCGATTGCTCTGGTGATGGGCGGTGTCATGGTGGCAATGCTTGGGATGATGATGGTTGGGGTCAAAGTCCTTATGAAGCTTGGATAAGATGCTTTGGGTACAATATGAAGCTAGGATAGTTATGGATTTTCTGTTCTTAGTTTTTTTTTTGTTCTTTTGGGTTTCAGATATAACGATCATGTTAAAAGACCTATGTTAATGACAGGCATTTTGTGCGTATGTTAAGTTTTTTAATGGAAAAGGACCTGAGTAGCTCTCAGGCGTTTTGTATCATAGTACATTTGACCATTTTTAGTTTGATTGTAAGATCATGCAAGAACAAGAATGATAACATATGTTGGGTTGTTGTACCCCACGTGCGTTGCACGGTGAGGGTATTTTTGTCATTTGATGCTTCTAACGGCTGTAAATAACCCGGGAAGACTATTTTGTTTTCTCTTTTTCAAAGCAACTGTGATCCTTCATTTTGTTTTCTCTTTTTCAAAGGAACTGTGGAGTGAGATTCAAAAATTCACACATGAAGATTGTGTGTGGGTGTGGAAGTCCAGCAATAATTCGCACATCGAAGACTGTCAATAACCCTGGAAGACCATTTTATGCATGTCCAAACCAGGTAATTGTATTCATATGTTTAGAACCCTAGTTTGATGATTGGTTTTTTAATGTTACCTTAATTTCTGTTTTAGGGACCACGATCAGGTTTCATTTCTTGGGTGGATGAAATAAAATGCAACAATGAAGACATAATTTTAAGTGTACTCCTGAGGGCGAAGAAAAACCTGCAAGCAGAAGTGTTGAAGCTGAAGCTGCTTTTACTTTGTAGTTGAGTGTTTTTTTTGGGTTTAATCATTTATAAGTTGTAATCAAATGTACTTTAATCATTTATATGTTATGTACTTGGATTGGTGAATTAACAAGACTATGTAGTTATGTGATGTGTGACAACGCAAACTTACTGCCGTTACAAATTCCGTCTGCACTAACGGAATTCGTCATTATATACTATTTTCTGTAATGTTTGGAGTCGTCAATAAACAAATATCTAGATAGTTATATGTCATGATATTATTATAAGTAATTATAACTCGTAAATGTTAACCTTGTTTAACTAAATAGGGTTGTATTACTTTTCAACCACTTCACCCGGGTAAAAAGTTTTAACCCCGTTAAACTTTAGCATCGGGTAGCCGTATATTGGGTGCAATACCCGAGGCATATGAAATGAGTGTAAACAACATTTGAACACTCTTTTACCACACATTCACTCTCTCTCTTTCTCACTACTTTCTCTCTCTAGACCCGAACCCGACTCCAAAACCGCGATTTTCGGCTTCCAAAACGTAAGGATTTCTTCCCTATCTTGTTCTAATCATAGTTCATAGCATTTAGAGGCCAAAAATCATAGAATTTAGAGGATCAAGTGGAGTTTACGGCCTAGGAAGCCCCTTAGGCCGTAAACACCTAAAAACTTGCCAAAAGCCTCATTTTTCCTTCCTTTAAGCTTATATACTAATTAACGGATTTACCTAAGGGAGGTTGGACATTAAAACATAAGGAATTGAGGCCTAAAAAGGAGTTTATGGCCCAAGCTTATGCTTAGGCCGTAAACACCCAAAAACCTTGGATTTAAGTCCCAAAAACTCATCTAGGGCATGGGGTAAATTTACTATGACCTTTGGAAAGGTTTAAGGCCATTAAAACACACCATTTGGGGACAAAAAGAGGAGTTTACGGCCAAGACTAGTCTTGGGCCGTAAACACCTAAGAAATATTCCAAAATACCCCTAAAACTCCACCTAAGGCCTTCATAAATTTATCTAAGGTGTAGGAGAGTGTTTTGAACCATTTAACACATCATTTTGAAGCAAATAGAAGAGTTTACGGCCAAGGCTTTACTTGGGCCGTAAACTCCCCAATTTTTATGCCAAAATGTCGCAAAACTCCATCTAAGGCCTTCTAGAATTTATCTAAGGTGAAGGGAAGTGTGTTGTACCATTTAAACATCCATTTTGAGGGATTAAATGGATTTTACGGCCCAAGCACAAGTCTTGGCCGTAAACTCCCCAAAATGTCACAAATTGAGGGTTTTAACCCTCCTAATTAGTCCAAGACACTTGCTAGTAAATTAGGGAAGTGGAATAAGGCCTTAAACTTGCACTTTGGAGGGATACATGAGTTTACGGCCAAGCCTAGGGGCTTACGGCCGTAAAATCCCAAGGAGTGACCTTTGGGCCGTAAACTCCAAGGGAGTGAGCTCATGGACCCTCCTGTAAATCTTTCTTGGCCTTGTACCACTCCCGGGAACCCCTTCTAGGCCTTACAACCCCGAAACGATGCTAGAATGCCCAAATACTTCAACGAAAGGCATAAAATGTCTAATTTATTGTAAAATACATTTTTCATATGAATCTAGGGTCCTAAAAAGGTGCTCAAGTCGTTATTTGGTACCAAACGCTCAACCGACACTTTTACCCGATTTACCCGATTCACCCGATTTACGCGATTTCAGGTGAGTTCATACCCCTTTAATGAACCTTTCAAATGTTTTATATGTTTTATGGGGGGGGGGGATACAATTCAATTATACATGTTTATGGAAATTCATACAAGTCATTTATTCATGTTACGGAAATTAATCACGTGTGATTCACTATCCGTAGTTCAAATCACATGTGATTTACCACTACGCTTTATAAAAAGGATTTTCGTTTTCAAAACCATTTCGGATAAAAGATCAATTTTCTAAATATTCCCTTTTGACAAGATTTTTATTAAATAAATTCCTTATAAAATGTAACCACACCAATATATTTATATAAATAAGGCTTGAAGGACTAGGACCGATAGGTCGCCTTAATTCCTGTTCTTGTTTGATTGTGGGCTTAGGGTAGTTGGTATCCGTCCGACTGTCGTTGATTTCTTACTTATATATCATATATATTAGTGTTGGATACGGGTATTTTCGTTTCATTCGATGTTTAAACCACTAAACTGACAAGAATTATACGCACTAAGTTAACTATAATAGGTATAGTTAAGGCCTCTATTATTCACTCTAGCTACTATTCTATACAATATAATACTCTCTATTATGAAACTATACACTAAAAAGAGAATACAATACGAGTTATACACAAGACTACTACACTATAATACAAGAGAAAGCACTAATCAAGAGATAACACACTAACCCACTACGAGATACTCTATTCACTACGCACTACACCCAGAGTCTTCTGGCAGGAAGACGACACTATATGTATAGATCTATACGGGGCAGACGCTATTACATCCCGACTGATAGCTTCAGTTCGAGCCGTACAGGCCCAGGGATGCCGCTACTTCACTACACTATGCATGACCGGGAAGGTCATGGGGTCCTCTATTACTCATACTATCGGTAACATACAAGAAATACACTATAACCACACTAAAATACTAGACCAAAGTTAAAGTTAATATCCCGAAGTAAACAAGTATCTAATACTAAAGAAAGTCTGCACCACTATTATTGACTTCAGGCATAACCTACCATATTACATTACTTATGGGAAACCCACTATTATATTGTTACAATGAATGTTTTCTTCAATGAAGAAAATTACATGTTTCTTAAAGGTTTTCACTTACAAAGTATTTCTAGAAAATATAGGATTTTCTAGGTTTTTCTACTACTTATGAATGTAAATTACAGCTTTTCATACTATCGGTTCTAATGCTTTTTATACAAAAACTCACACTAAACTCTTATGAACTCACCAGCTTTATGCTGATATTCGTTTTCAAAACAACTTGTATCCTCAGGTCAAAGATAGACAGGTACAGGCGCGACATTTTGGAGAAGGTGGAGCTTACAAGATCCATCTCTTATTTTTGTAATACTTTTGGTGATTGTTAAACATTACAAAACACACTTGTAATTAAATTCACTATGTAATGCAATGGTTGTATGTTTCTTGTTTTTACTATTATGCAATTGTGATGATACTGTACATGACGTCCTCCACCCCGAAACGTATTCCGCCGTTATCGGTTTTGGGGTGTGACAGATTGGTATCAGAGCATTGTTTATAGTGAATCAAGTATATCAACCTATAAAAGATATACGAACTATAAACACTTCGGGACTAAAACACTCTGAACAAGAATATATACTGTTAAGTATCTAAAAGATCCAACTAAGTATATATATATATATATACACACATCACTATAAAACACAGAAATCAGTATCACCCTAGAACAGAACAAAAGTATTAAGATTGTTGGGCAGCACAATTGGGCTTAGAGACATATAGTCACATTCAGGGTGATGTAGCCTGATCAACTACGTTTTCCTGAGAGTGACTAGCATGTGCCTAAGTTTGGTGGTGATGTTACAACAAGTCTAAAACTTACCAATACTACCACAATAACGTTACCATAAGAATACTATAGGAGTATTCTGTATCTCTAGAACATACGTATGTGATAACAATAAGGGTCGTTACTAGTAGGACAATAGTTGCTAAGTGGGTACACCACGGTTACATGTGACTAGGACGCTATAGACTCAGAATCTGAAGCCTTTGCTTCATTCCCTGTTCTTGTTTGATTGGGGGTCTGAAGTTAGGGTTGCTTATTTGAAGGACTATCTTGCTTCGGTTACATGTAATCGGTATGCACTACACAAGTATTGGGTCGACTAATAACGATCCATCCTATAAGTATCTTAGAATAGTACGTCTATTAACCTTTCCTTTCCCCTTTCTCGCGTAGATAGCATGGCTGGCTTCCACCATCCCGGTGATCTGTACTTTCCGAACCAGGGCAATGGAGGATGGCTCGAAGAGGAGTCAGACGATGATCACCCGATCCCTTTGGATGATCATCATGTTGAAGGCTTCTCGGATAGCTCGAGCTCCGAACCAGAAGTTAACAACCAACCTCCTGAAGCCCCGAACCCTAACCCCCGTCCGACATTTCAGGGTCCCACTCCTATGTGGGCCATATCCTTGCACCGATGGAGCGAGGAGCAGGGTCAGCCCTTGCCTTACAATGGAGACCGCAGCTTCTACAACATAAGCGTAGGAGGATCAGCAGATCGGGTTTTGCCCATCATGATCCGAAGGATTGCCAGGAATGTCGAGCAGGGCCAAGCTGCTATTGGTTGAGTTGTGGAAGTGGATGCCAACTCGAATCTCAACACTGTTCGTATCCGCCAACTCGAAGAAGCCATGGACAGGACAAGGAGGACCAACGAGGCTCTGCAGCATCAGCTGGCTGCATCCCGAGCCGAAGTTAGGGAACTCCGAGCGCACCAAAGGACTCATGATCGACACCTTCAAGAAGTAATGCGTCAGCTAGCGGATCTGAGGATTCGCCCAACAAGTAACTGTCGCCAGTAGAAGACGTCTAGTTACCTCACTATTTTGTTTAAAGGATTAGCCTTTTCTCTCTCTATGTTCCGTAGGTCTATTATCTGTAAACATTCCTAGCTTAAAAGTACTCTAGTTAAACCTCTAAACTGCCAACATTTTCTCTATGGTATGATGTAAGACCTACCGTTAGGTCAATTTTCATGAACTTGTGTTGCATCATTAATACCAATGTATTGGCAGTTGATTACTCTATTGCTATGACTCTCATTCTGATCTTGGATTATGTTGATTTAATCCATGAAACACTCTATTCATATTCGCAATAGACTCTTACTATTGCTATCATTTCTATGGTTTTCCAGTAAAAGATGCCTCCTCGAAAGCGTCCAAGCCGAGGAAGACCAACAACTCAAACCCCTCCTCCACCACCTCCTCCTCCGCAGTTCGATCCGATGTTGTTCCAAACGGCTGTGACTGCGGCTGTAACAGCAGCCATGGCCCAAATGAACTCGGGTGATGCGAGCGGTGGGAATTCTAGATTTGGTGAAGTCCACCAACGAGTGCAGGGATGCACTTATAAGGACTTCATGAATTGTAAACCTGCTTTCTTCGATGGTACCGGAGGAATTCTGGCATTGTCCCAATGGTTCGAAAGAACCGAAGCTGTATTTGAGATGTGCTCTTGCCCCGAAGAGAGCAAAATCAAGTTCGCTAATGCTACCCTCACTAACAGGGCCTTGTCATGGTGGAACGGCCATGTCAACGCGCTCTCCTTGGTTACAGCCAATGCCATGGGCTGGGACACTCTAAAAGATCTCATGAGAGGAGAGTACTGCCCTAGGGGCAAAGTTCAGAAGCTTGAGGAAGAACTCTGGAACCTCAAGATGAAAGGGACTGACATAACGGCTTACACTGCCAGGTTTTGCGACTTGGCGGCTATGTGTCCCAATATGATCCCGTCCGAAAGCAAGAAGATTGAACGGTACATCTGGGGTTTAGTGCCCCCGTATCAAGGAAACGTTTTGGCCTCACTCCCCACCACTTTTGACAGTGCCAAGGAATTGGCCCAGAGTCTGATTAACCACGAAGTCTCCTCCACTCCAGCAACAACAACCACACCAACCACTGCACCACCCGATTCATCTGACAGAAAAAGAAAACGATGGGATAAGAAGAAAGGCAAGAAAACTCAAACCACCTCCAAGGACCAACAGATCGTGGCGGTCCATGCTGCTACCACTCCAACTGCTCCAGCCCCACCAAAAGCTTACAGTGGAAACTTGCCCAAGTGTCCCAAGTTCCCTTTCCACCACAACGGCCCCTGCCGCGAATTGCAGTGTTCCAACTGCGGCCGAAAGGGCCATACTGTCCGATTTTGCAAGGCCCCTCCCAAACCTATCACACAGGTTCCTGGTACGGGAGTGACCCCAACTTGTTATGGCTGCGGTGAAGTGGGTCATGTCAAGAGGAACTGTCCGAAGGCTGCAAATGTTGGGGGAACCGGAAGGTTACTCGCTATCGGTCACAATGAAGCGGTAGCGGATCCCACAGTAGTCACGGGTACGTTTCTTCTCAACAACTCTTATGTATGTGTCTTATTCGATAGTGGTGCAGAAAGAAGCTTCATAAATCAAAATTTTAAACAATTACTCAAACAAACCCCTCAACCACTAGAAGAAACATTCGTCGTAGAAATGGCTAACGGAAAGACGGAAAGCTCTAACGAAATCTACGTAGGTTGTACCCTCATGTTAGACGATCACCCATTTTTAATCGATCTCGTACCAGTCGCAATCAAAAATTTCGACGTCATTGTTGGTATGGACTGGTTGAGTCTTCATCGCGCCGATATCCTATGCTCCGACAAAGCCATTCGCCTGAATCTTCCAAATCGCGAAACCCTATTGATCTATGGAGATAAACCGGGTACGAGCCTTCGTATCATCTCCAGTATTCAGGCTCAGAAATATCTGCGTAAAGAATATCACGCCTTTCTTGCTCACGTTGTCGACACTAACCAGAAATCGAAAGATCCAAAAGACATTCCCGTTGTATGCGAATTCCCCGATGTCTTCCCAGAAGACCTTCCAGGTCTACCTCCCAAACGTTAGGTTGAGTTCAGAATCGACCTAGTCCCAGGAGCTACTCCCGTAGCTAAATCTCCCTATCGTTTAGCGCCTGCCGAAATGCAAGAACTATCCGGTCAGCTCAACAAACTACTCAGCAAGGGTTTTATAAGACCGAGTTTCTCACCTTGGGGAGCTCCGGTCTTGTTCGTGAAGAAGAAGGACGGATCGTTTCGGATGTGCATCGATTATAGGGAACTCAATAAACTCACGGTAAAAAATTTCTACCCTCTCCCTCGTATCGACGATCTATTCGACCAACTGCAAGGAGCAAGTTACTTCTCCAAGATTGATCTTAGATCCGGGTATCATCAGTTACGGGTGCTTGAGGAAGATGTTCCGAAGACAGCTTTCCGAACCCGCTACGGGCATTTTGAATTCGTAGTGATGCCCTTTGGACTGACTAACGCCCCCGCATTATTCATGGACTTGATGAATAGGGTGTGTCGTCCATATCTAGATCAGTTCGTCATCGTCTTTATTGATGATATACTCGTCTACTCTCGGAGCGAGGAAGAGCACGGAGGTCATTTACGACGAGTCCTAGAAATGCTGCGATCCGAGAAGTTATATGCGAAGTTCTCTAAGTGCGAGTTTTGGATCCAGAGAGTTGAATTCTTAGGGCACGTGGTCAGTGAAGACAGAATCCACGTGGATCCCTCCAAAATTAAAGCTATTGAGAACTGTTCAGCACCGAAGACGCCTACAGAAATTCGTCAATTTCTAGGCCTCGCTGGCTACTACCACAGATTCATCCAAAATTTCTCTCGGATTGCGAAGCCTCTCACTATGCTAACACAGAAGGGTGTATCATTCGACTGGGAAGAGAAACAGGAGAAGGCATTCCAGACCCTGAAGCGAGCCCTATGCACCGCACCGGTGTTATCCCTGTCCGAAGGGACAGAAGATTTTGTTGTATACTGCGATGCATCAAATCAGGGGCTTGGTTGTGTCTTAATGCAACGAGGTAGGGTCATCGCCTATGCCTCAAGACAACTAAAGACACATGAGGTGAATTACACTACTCATGACCTCGAGTTAGGAACGGTCGTCTTCGCACTAAAAATCTGGAGACACTACTTGTATGGGACGAAGAGCGTGGTGTACACTGATCACAAAAGTCTCCAACACATACTGAACCAAAAAGAACTCAATATGAGGCAGCGTCGATGGGTCGAGCTACTTAACGATTACGACTGTGAAATTAGATATCACCCGGGGAAAGCCAACGTAGTAGCAGACACCTTGAGTAGGAAGGAGTATTCTGGTCGAAGGACCAAGTCATTGACGATGACCATCCTTTCACATCTATCCACGCAGATCAAAGAGGCTCAGCTGGAAGCCTTAAATCCTGAAAACGTAACGGGAGAATCCATGCGCGGAATGGATAAAAATTTGGAGGTTAAGGGTGACGGAGCCTACTACTTCATGGACCGAATCTGGGCTCCACGCCATGGAGGTTTCAGAGACTTAGTCATGAGGGAAGCACACAACACTCGCTACTCCATCCACCCGGGTTCAGATAAGATGTATCTGGATCTCAAAAAGCTATACTGGTGGCCGAACATGAAAGCAGAGATCGCTACCTTTGTGATTAAGTGTCTTACTTGCGCAAAGGTCAAGGTTGAATATCAAAAGCCATCAGGGCTCCTCCAACAACCTAAAATACCGGAATGGAAGTGGGAGCAGATCACAATGGACTTTATAATCAAACTGCCAAAGACTGCGGGTGGATTAGATACCATTTGGGTCATCATTGACATATTGACCAAGTCCGCACACTTCCTACCCATCAAGGAGACGGACAAGATGGAGAAGCTCACTAGAACATACATAAAAGAAATAGTGCCACTGCATGGCGTCCCTATATCTATTATCTTAGACAGAGACAGTAGATTCACCTCTAGGTTTTGGCAATCATTACAAAAGGCACTAGGGATGAGGCTGGACATGAGTACAGCCTACCATCCGCAAACCGACGGACAAAGTGAGAGGACGATCCAAACCTTAGAAGATATGTTGCGAGCTTGTGTGATCGACTTCGGGAAATCGTGGGATACACACTTGCCTCTTGTGGAGTTTTCCTACAACAATAGTTATCATACGAGCATCAAGGCAGCTCCATTCGAAGCCCTCTACGGTCGGAAGTGCAGATCCCCTCTGTGCTGGGCTGAAGTGGGTGACACTCAGTTAGCTAAAGGACGAGTTCCTGACAGCGCCCTCACTGGTCCGGAGATCATCCGAGAGACGACCGAGAAGATTGTACAGACACGTGAACGACTAAAAGCCGCTAGGGATCGTGTGACATCCCCAAAATCACGGCCAGAAAAGACCGATTTTGTTTACGCTTTATAAAAATCAGAGTACTTCATTTTATAAAAAGGTTGCGGAATTTGTTCCCAGAAAAACATTGTAAATACGTTATTAAAACATTTTCGAAGAAACGTATTTATTTCATTTTAAAATGTTTGGGATGTCATCGTTAATACCGAAACATAAGCATAAACAGACGTACAATGATTTACACTAGTGATCTACATCTCTTTTAAATCTCTCAGTGTAATGTCACTTCACTTCGTCACCTGTGATATACATAAACTGAGTGGGTCAGGTTGGGAAACCTGGTGAGTACATAGGGTTTTCAACCCACAATAATATAATTATTATGTTCAATCAAACAATCAACCCAATTACCCATCCCCATTATATTCTTTACTCTTTAAGGATTGAACCTAAGAGTCATCTATCCTGCATTCGTTTATTCCGAAGTCCCTTACTTCCAGGGTTATGGGACTGGCACTAAATCCATAGCTGCCAATGTTCGTTCATAAAGCACTAATTCCATAGTTGCTATAGTCTATTCATCGGGTACTAAATTCATAGCTACTAGTCTTTATCTAATAGGTACTAAGTCCATAGCTACCAATGTTCAACAGGTACTAAGTCCATAGCTACCAATTCCTACAGGTACTAAATCCATAGCTACCAACGTCTAAAAGGTACTAAGTCCATAGCTACCGGTGTTTGTCCCATAGGCACTAAGTCTGTAGCTGTCAATGTATACTCACGTCATCTTCTATCTCTCATCATTCATCTACCCATCTCATACCCAACATTTTCGTATATATAAAATACGTATACAGTTTAAGTCCTTTAAAACATGTATAAAACGTTCAACCAGCATAGACAGCAAGTATTCAGATAATGTGCACACATAGCACGTAGTTTATATAAAATACTTCATATCTATGTGTAAGATGAAAGTAACTATGCACTCACTTGAGAAGGTGGTGACTCGGTACTCGGACAGCGCTTCGTTTACTTTAAAATAATTTCCTTCGACGAAACCTAGTATTATTACCACTAGATTTTAGTCTAATATTTACCGTGACTAATTATTAGTCTTATTATTATTATTATATAAGCGTTTAAACAATACTTTCCAACCACTATGTACAGACAGGGGCCAGACATAAAACACCGGAGGGCAGGACCATTTTGGCATATAACACTTCTGAAATCCAACAACCCTATGCGGCCCTTTAAACCAGATTCCCCGTACCGCGAGTAGTTAAAAAGATATTATAACGACACTTATATAAGTCATAATAATAGCTCAAATATTTATTATAAATTTATAATAACAATACTAATTTTAAATATAAACTATATTTAAAATAGGGTAAGCATAACTTACTTACAAGAGGGTTTTAGCTAGGAGTCGGGCTCTGCAGGGGCAGAATTTCGTCGCTGAATCTTTCTAAGAAAGATTCGTGCAGCGCTTCAGCGCTCACCTTACTATACTAAAACTACAGAAAGAGAAGTCGAATCACGAGGGGCCGAAATACTCGGGGGATAAGGAGAGAAAGACTCTTGAATCAAGAGAATGGTGCAAGAAATATGAGAGCCCAAGGCTCTTATTTATACTAATTGAATTTTCAAAAAATACCCTCCATAATTACTTAATGACCTTTTAGTTATATAAACAACTAAATACCCCTCTATAATACTGTTTTACATGGATTTAATGATATTTGTACTAAACTAATGTCGAAAGAACTCAACATTAGTCTTATAATGACCGCATCGCCGATACCTTTCTAATGATATATACATATGTATATATATGTGTACGTATACATGATTTATACTTTATTTTAATACGTAAATATGCTATTATAATTTGTAACTCGTTCATACGAACTCCGTTTTTGACGTTCTTTATATCCACGCGTAGGTGGAGACGTACTCTACAACTTTCGTTTAGACTCCGTCGGCTAATTTTGACTTTATTTTTAAAGTTATATTTTTAACAGGCCGGGACAGGATTGGTCCATTAAAATCTCATAACTTCTTTATCCGATGTACATTTTTGTCTGTCTTTTTATCGTTACGCTACTAATAACGATATATTCGATTCTCGTTTAGGTTGTGTTGGCTAAAAATCAATCGATCTAAAATTCGAATTTCGGGCTGTACACCGCTAATCCGAAACTTCGAAAAATCATAACTTCTTCATACGAAGTCAGATTTGGGCGTTCTTTTTATCGATGTTCTTAGTTTAACATATTCTACGACTTTTGTTTAGAGCGCTAAGGCTAAATCTCGCTCTATCATAAATTTACTATGTACGCTTCCCGGTGCCGTGCCGGTTCCGACGCGAAACTTCGATGGGTCATAACTTCTTCGTTATAACTCGGATTTCGGCGTTCTTTATATGTACGGAAACCTTGTGACATATTCTACAACTTGATTAAGATTATTTACTCTAAATAATCTTTTTGTCGAAAAGTCGTTTTCGACCCCTATTGCCTCTAAATTGACTAGCCCGGATCTGCGGGCGTTACAATTATCTCCCCCTCAGGATGATTACGTCCCGGAATCATCAACGAAACAGGGCTCGTATAATGACTCCATACGTCATTTCTTCATCCTAGGTAATAATTATAACTTCTATATTCCTTCAAGTCTATCTCTTAGACTCATTGACTGTAAGTAGTACTCGATCGTACACCTGCTCTCTACCTCAGGTTAGACTCCAAATTATGACCTATCATCATGTGATGCACGTTTAGACTCAGGTCTCTTAGAGTTAAATTCTAAAACAGACTATGCCTTCCTTCATGTTCTAATGTTATATAATCACACTTTAACATGTAGCGTTTCTAGCTACCAACTTTTTTAACAACGAACGTGATACTTCTATTGATCGCTTTGATTTCAATTGTTTGGTTTAATTCAGACACTACATCGAACTTGGTTCCCTGAACCACGCAACATACTCATCATAGTCGGACTCAATTCGATATGACCACTAGGGTCGGAATATCAACAATCTTTTTAGTCATTACCGAAACGATGGTAACAACACACTTAAATAAAACGAAATCAATTACTAGCTTCTTGGTAACCTTGTGACTTTACCTGATCCAAGTGTGAGTCCAGTGCTTCCGGTAGTATAGGCCTCTACTACCATTCACACCTACTCATACTCGTCCCAAGTATTGTCTCGCAGTTTCCCAAGTCACCATGCAGCAAATCATACAATCATTCAACACATCAGATAACAAAACGAAGGTTTTATATTAATTCTTGAAACGATTACATAGGTGTTCAAGTTCACCCTAGACTATGCCTCTACTAGGCTACATCATACGAAACTATGGCTACTGCATAATCCGATCTTCGGGTAAGAAGTCCTCATTCTTGATTCCTCGCATGGTTCTCTGCTTCGTCGAGGATCATGTGAAATGCCCTCGCCTTTGGCTTTGGCGACACATTTGGCTTTGTAGCCCCCTCTCTCTTTGGGCAATCTTGTTTGAAGTGCCCTTCCTCATTACATTCGTAACACACCCTTTTATTGAATTTACACTCGTTGGCATAATGCCCATGCTTCCCACACTTGAAACAAGTTACTTCCTCACCGCATTTTCCAGAGTGTTTCTTTTTGCACTTCTCGCACCATCTTTCTTCACTCCCTCCTCCTCTAAACTTCATGGTACTGGATTTGCTTCTCTCATCGGGCTTCGTAGACCCCTCAAATTTCCTCTTTTCGCCAACCTCGGTCTTGTTGGTGGCTCTTCCCTTGATCATCTCCTCAACCGACTTGGCAGCCCAAATAACTACCTCCAAAGTAGGTGCCTGACGCACCGGCACTGCATATTCCCATGGAAGTCCTTTTGCGTACTTGTCAATTTTCGTCAGCTCATCCAGAACAAGACGTAAGGCGAACTCCATCTTCTCTGTGAAGTTGTTGGTGTATTCATCAACAGACATGCTTCCTTTCTTTAAGGTAAGGAATTGGTTTTCTAGCTCGAGCAGATTTTGGGCTGAGTAGTACCTACGTTTGAATTGCACCAGAAATTCTGTCCATGTCAGTTGCAGGGGCTCATTGGGGCTCAACGTCTTTCCCAAGGTATTCCACCATTGTACAACGCCTCCTCGAAACTGACGCACTGCAAATGTGGTATGTTGTTTTCCCTTGCAACCGCACGTCATGAAAGCTAATTCCATCTCCGAGATCCAATCCATGACCCCGATCGGATCCTCCTTTCCAGTGAAAGTCGATGGCTTGCAAGTCAGAAAATCCTTGTACTTGCATCCATTCCTCTCGACTTCGTCATCTTGGTTGTTTTGTCGAACTATTGGTAGGTTGACTTGACCAACAGTCCCACTGTAGTTTCCTTCCTCAGTCTGCCCTTCGTTCAACTCGGGCTGTTCGATCTGAATAGTCGCTTCCTCTCGATTTTGCTGGAGCAAATGTATGGTTTCCTCCATTTTACGATCCAACATCACTTGCACTCCAGCCATCGTTATTGGCTCAGCAGCGGCTACCACAACCGATATTTGCTCAATCGCTGGGGGCTGATCTCGGTTCCCATTTGCATTCACATTTCCGCTACGGGTTCTTGCCATCTTGATCTATACACCGAATAAGGTGAATCTAGACCTTTACTTAGGATTGACGTTTAAATCATTCTTATCACTCCGAAACGTTTATATGCTAGTTCTAATATCGTAGTTAAACACTTAGAATCCTAAACACATAAGGTTTCCAGATCCGGTCGGCAACAGACCATAGATCCGAACAAATAACAAGATATCAGGCACAAACATTTAGCACATAAAAGCATTTTAGGCACAATTCCTAAAATAATCTAGTGCTCACACCTCACAATCATCGCTTAGCATTCTAGGTTTAAGTCTAGAAATAAATCCATATTCCTAGTTCGCTTAAACTAATGCTCTGATACCAACTGTGACATCCCCAAAATCACGGCCATAAAAGACCGATTTTGTTTATGCTTTATAAAAATCAGAGTACTTCATTTTATAAAAAGGTTGCGGAATTTGTTCCCAGAAAAACATTGTAAATACGTTATTAAAACATTTTCGAAGAAACGTATTTATTTCATTTTAAAATGTTTGGGATGTCATCGTTAATACCGAAACATAAGCATAAACAGACTTACAATGATTTACACTAGTGATCTACATCTCTTTTAAATCTCTCAGTGTAATGTCACTTCACTTCGTCACCTGTGATATACATAAACTGAGTGGGTCAGGTTGGGAAACCTGGTGAGTACATAGGGTTTTCAACCCACAATAATATAATTATTATGTTCAATCAAACAATCAACCCAATTACCCATCCCCATTATATTCTTTACTCTTTAAGGATTTAACCTAAGAGTCATCTATCCTGCATTCGTTTATTCCGAAGTCCCTTACTTCCAGGGTTATGGGACTGGCACTAAATCCATAGCTGCCAATGTTCGTTCATAAAGCACTAATTCCATAGCTGCTATAGTCTATTCATCGGGTACTAAATCCATAGCTACCAGTCTTTATCTAATAGGTACTAAGTCCATAGCTACCAATGTTCAACAGGTACTAAGTCCATAGCTACCAATTCCTACAGGTACTAAATCCATAGCTACCGGTGTTTGTCCCATAGGCACTAAGTCTGTAGCTGTCAATGTATACTCACGTCATCTTCTATCTCTCATCATTCATCTACCCATCTCATACCCAACATTTTCGTATATATAAAATACGTATACAGTTTAAGTCCTTTAAAACATGTATAAAACGTTCAACCAGCATAGACAGCAAGTATTCAGATAATGTGCACACATAGCACGTAGTTTATATAAAATACTTCATATCTATGTGTAAGATGAAAGTAACTATGCACTCACTTGAGAAGGTGGTGACTCGGTACTCGGACAGCGCTTCGTTTACTTTAAAATAATTTCCTTCGACGAAACCTAGTATTATTACCACTAGATTTTAGTCTAATATTTACCGTGACTAATTATTAGTCTTATTATTATTATTATATAAGCGTTTAAACAATACTTTCCAACCACTATGTACAGACAGGGGCCAGACATAAAACACCGGAGGGCAGGACCATTTTGGCATATAGCACTTCTGAAATCCAACAACCCTATGCGACCCTTTAAACCAGATTCCCCATACCGCGAGTAGTTAAAAAGATATTATAACGACACTTATATAAGTCATAACAATAGCTCAAATATTTATTATAAATTTATAATAACAATACTAATTTTAAATATAAACTATATTTAAAATAGGGTAAGCATAACTTACTTACAAGAGGGTTTTAGCTAGGAGTCGGGCTCTGCAGGGACAGAATTTCGTCGCTGAATCTTTCTAAGAAAGATTCGTGCAGCGCTTCAGCGCTCACCTTACTATACTAAAACTACAGAAAGAGAAGTCGAATCACGAGGGACCGAAATGCTCGCGGGATAAGGAGAGAAAGACTCTTGAATCAAGAGAATGGTGCAAGAAATATGAGAGCCCAAGGCTCTTATTTATACTAATTGAATTTTCAAAAACTACCCTCCATAATTACTTAATGACCTTTTAGTTATATAAACAACTAAATACCCCTCTATAATACTGTTTTACATGGATTTAATGATATTTGTACTAAACTAATGTCGAAAGAACTCAACATTAGTCTTATAATGACCGCATCGTCGATACCTTTCTAATGATATATACATATGTATATATATGTGTACGTATACATGATTTATACTTTATTTTAATACGTAAATATGCTATTATAATTTGTAACTCGTTCATACGAACTCCGTTTTTGACGTTCATTATATCCACGCATAGGTGGAGACGTACTCTACAACTTTTGTTTAGACTCCGTCGGCTAATTTTGACTTTATTTTTAAAGTTATATTTTTAACAGGCCGGGACAGGATTGGTCCATTAAAATCTCATAACTTCTTTATCCGATGTACATTTTTGTCTGTCTTTTTATCGTTACGCTACTAATAACGATATATTCGATTCTCGTTTAGGTTGTGTTGGCTAAAAATCAATCGATCTAAAATTCGAATTTCGGGCTGTACATCGCTAATCCGAAACTTCGAAAAATCATAACTTCTTCATACGAAGTCAGATTTGGGCGTTCTTTTTATCGATGTTCTTAGTTTAACATATTATACGACTTTCGTTTAGAGCGCTAAGGCTAAATCTCGCTCTATCCTAAATTTACTATGTACGCTTCCCGGTGCCGTGCCGGTTCCGACGCGAAACTTCGATGGGTCATAACTTCTTCGTTATAACTCGGATTTCGGCGTTCTTTATATGTATGGAAACCTTGTGATATATTCTACAACTTGATTAAGATTATTTACTCTAAATAATCTTTTTGTCGAAAAGTCGTTTTCGACCCCTATTGCCTCTAAATTGACTAGCCCGGATCTGCGGGCGTTACAGATCGACAGAAAAGCTACGCCGACAAACGAAGAAAACCCTTGGAATTCCAGGTGGGAGACCGAGTTCTTTTGAAGATCTCGCCCTGGAAAGGCACGATACGCTTCGGAAAGCGTGGAAAGTTAAACCCAAGGTATATAGGGCCTTTTGAGATTCTCGCCAGAATCGGCCCCATAGCTTATAAACTCAACTTACCCCACAAACTAAGCAACATACACCCTACCTTCCACGTCTCAAACTTGAAGAAATGTCTGTCTGACGAGACTCTCGTGATTCCTCTTGACGAAATCGAAGTCAATGTGAGCCTCAACTTCGTGGAAGATCCTGCGGAGATTATGGATCGGGAAGTAAAACAAACGAAGCAAAGCCACATCCCAATCGTGAAGGTTCGGTGGAACGCCAAGCGGGGACCAGAATTCACTTGGGAGCGCGAGGATCAAATGAAACTCAAATATCCTCATCTCTTTGCTTAGTAGTATTGTAATAACTTATCTGTTTGAATTCTAAATTTCGGGACGAAATTCCCCTAACGGGGGGATGATGTGACAACCCAAACTTACTGCCGTTACAAATTCCGTCTGCACTAACGAAATTCGTCATTATATACTATTTTCTGTAATGTTTGGAGTCGTCAATAAACAAATATCTAGATAGTTATATGTCATGATATTATTATAAGTAATTATAACTCGTAAATGTTAACCCTGTTTAACTAAATAGGGTTGTATTACTTTTCAACCACTTCACCCGGGTAAAAAGTTTTAACCCCGTTAAACTTTAGCATCGGGTAGCCGTGTATCGGGTGCAATACCCGAGGCATATGAAATGAGTGTAAACAACATTTGAACACTCTTTTACCACACATTCACTCTCTCTCACTACTTTCTCTCTCTAGACCCGAACCCGACTCCAAAACCGCGATTTCCGGCGTCCAAAACGTAAGGATTTCTTCCCTATCTTGTTCTAATCATAGTTCATAGCATTTAGAGGCCAAAAATCATAGAATTTAGAGGATCAAGTGGAGTTTACGGCCTAGGAAGCCCCTTAGGCCGTAAACACCTAAAAACCTGCCAAAAGCCTCATTTTTCCTTCCTTTAAGCTTATATACTAATTAAGGGATTTACCTAAGGGAGTTTGGACATTAAAACATAAGGATTTGAGGCCTAAAAAGGAGTTTATGGCCCAAGCTTATGCTTAGGTCGTAAACACCCAAAAACCTTGGATTTAAGTCCCAAAAACTCATCTAGGGCATGGGGTAAATTTACTATGACCTTTGGAAAGGTTTAAGGCCATTAAAACACACCATTTGGGGACAAAAAGAGGATTTTACGGCCAAGACTAGTCTTGGGCCGTAAACACCTAAGAAATATTCCAAAATACCCCTAAAACTCCACCTAAGGCCTTCATAAATTTATCTAAGGTGTAGGAGAGTGTTTTGAACCATTTAACACATCATTTTGAAGCAAATAGAAGAGTTTACGGCCAAGGCTTTACTTGGGCCATAAAATCCCCAATTTTTATGCCAAAATGTCGCAAAACTCCATCTAAGGCCTTCTAGAATTTATCTAAGGTGAAGGGAAGTGTGTTGTACCATTTAAACATCCATTTTGAGGGATTAAATGGATTTTACGGCCCAAGCACAAGTCTTGGCCATAAACTCCCCAAAATGTCACAAATTGAGGGTTTTAACCCTCCTAATTAGTCCAAGACACTTGCTAGTAAATTAGGGAAGTGAAATAAGGCCTTAAACTTGCACTTTGGAGGGATACATGAGTTTACGGCCAAGCCTAGGGGGCTTACGGCCGTAAACTCCCAAGGAGTGACCTTTGGGCCGTAAACTCCAAGGGAGTGAGCTCATGGACCCTCCTGTAAATCTTTCTTGGCCTTGTACCACTCCCGGGAACCCCTTCTAGGCCTTACAACCCCGAAACGATGCTAGAATGCCCAAATACTTCAACGAAAGGCATAAAATGTCTAACTTATTGTAAAATACATTTTTCATATGAATCTAGGGTCCTAAAAAGGTGCTCAAGTCGTTATTTGGTACCAAACGCTCAACCGACACTTTTACCCGATTTACCCGATTCACCCGATTTACGCGATTTCAGGTGAGTTCATACCCCTTTAATGAACCTTTCAAATGTTTTATATGTTTTATGGGGGGGATACAATTCAATTATACATGTTTATGGAAATTCATACAAGTCATTTATTCATGTTACGGAAATTAATCACGTGTGATTCACTATCCGTAGTTCAAATCACATGTGATTTACCACTACGCTTTATAAAAAGGATTTTCGTTTTCAAAACCATTTCGGATAAAAGATCAATTTTCTAAATATTCCCTTTTGACAAGATTTTTATTAAATAAATTCCTTATAAAATGTAACCACACCAATATATTTATATAAATAAGGCTTGAAGGACTAGGACCGATAGGTCGCCTTAATTCCTGTTCTTGTTTGATTGTGGGCTTAGGGTAGTTGGTATCCGTCCGACTGTCGTTGATTTCTTACTTATATATCATATATATTAGTGTTGGATACGGGTATTTTCGTTTCATTCGATGTTTAAACCACTAAACTGACAAGAATTATACGCACTAAGTTAACTATAATAGGTATAGTTAAGGCCTTTATTATTCACTCTAGCTACTATTCTATACAATATAATACTCTCTATTATGAAACTATACACTAAAAAGAGAATACAATACGAGTTATACACAAGACTACTACACTATAATACAAGAGAAAGCACTAATCAAGAGATAACACACTAACCCACTACGAGATACTCTATTCACTACGCACTACACCCAGAGTCTTCTGGCAGGAAGACGACACTATATGTATAGATCTATACGGGGCAGACGCTATTACATCCCGACTGATAGCTTCAGTTCGAGCCGTACAGGCCCAGGGATGCCGCTACTTCACTACACTATGCATGACCGAGAAGGTCATGGGGTCCTCTATTACTCATACTATCGGTAACATACAAGAAATACACTATAACCACACTAAAATACTAGACCAAAGTTAAAGTTAATATCCCGAAGTAAACAAGTATCTAATACTAAAGAAAGTCTGCACCACTATTATTGACTTCAGGCATAACCTACCATATTACATTACTTATGGGAAACCCACTATTATATTTTTACAATGAATGTTTTCTTCAATGAAGAAAATTACATGTTTCTTAAAGGTTTTCACTTACAAAGTATTTCTAGAAAATATAGGATTTTCTAGGTTTTTCTACTACTTATGAATGTAAATTACAGCTTTTCATACTATCGGTTCTAATGCTTTTTATACAAAAACTCACACTAAACTCTTATGAACTCACCAGCTTTATGCTGATATTCGTTTTCAAAACAACTTGTATCCTCAGGTCAAAGATAGACAGGTACAGGCGCGACATTTTGGAGAAGGTGGAGCTTACAAGATCCATCTCTTATTTTTGTAATACTTTTGGTGATTGTTAAACATTACAAAACACACTTTTAATTAAATTCACTATGTAATGCAATGGTTGTACGTTTCTTGTTTTTACTATTATGCAATTGTGATGATACTGTACATGACGTCCTCCACCTCGAAACGTATTCCGCCGTTATCGGTTTTGGGGTGTGACTTGATGGTTCATTGATGTGTTGTTGTGTCATTACCCTTAATCTAGTCAAATAAAAGCAATTGTTAATGTTCTTGGGTTGCTTAATGAAAATACCCTTACTTACAAGGACCACAATCTTGTGTCAATACCCTTACTTACAAGGACCACATTTTTGTCCATTAAGCACACAAATAGAATATGAAAATAATGGGAATTGACTGCATGCTAGGTGAAAAGTAATAGGAATCCGAAAGTCTTAAAGAAGCAAAGCATGATAATATTACAAACCATTGTCAATGTAAACATACTAACTTCACACAAACAAGTAAATGTCAAACCAAACAAACAAGTACAACATAAAACCATTGTCAAACATACCCATAGGAAACCATCAAATTATACCTACTCATTAAGGTCTACCGGGTTTGCACTAGTTTCACCTTTCCCATCCTTGGTCTTAACCTTCTTTGCAAGTTTCTTTTTTATGATCCTCTCAGATTTTTTCCTTTTACCACCAATTTTTGGTCCACTCCTTCCTTCATAACCTATAGTTGGTCCACTCCTTCCTTCACCATCTCTAGTTGGTCCACTACTTCCTTCACCATCTTTACCCTTGTCAACTGTTTTCCTTTTCTTGACCTTTAGTTTCATGCTCCTTTGCACCCTTGACCTTTCTACATGTGGCCTTTCAACTTTGGGACAAGTAACCTTTTTATGCCCTGATTGTCTACACACACTACACAAGATTATTTTACCTGCCTTAGACACAGTGTGCCTTGGAAGCTTTTCTGATGGATCTCTTCTTCTATTAACCTTTGGTCTACCTGAAATTCTTCTTTTCAATGGTGGTAAGGGTGGTATGAAATCAGTAACTGACCACATGTTGCCGCCATTCATCCCATGTATATGGTATTTGTAAGTGTTCTTGTAGAAGGAAGCATACAACATTGGATCAACATAAGTGGCTACATCTCTATTCAAATATGATATAGTAGCTACTGAGTGCACACAACCATACCCATGAAGTTGCCATACTCTACAAGTACAAGTCTTATTGTCAAGGTCAATAGCATATGATTCTGCCAGGTTTCTGGTTTCAAATTGGTTAAGACCACTTGGTAAAACCTGCCAATACCTATTAAACCCACCTTATTAGTTAGTATGTCACTTATATTAAAAGTGTAAAGACTAAATTAAAAGTACCTTTGATCTCTTTTCAATTTATTTAGTAGGAGTGTTATTGATGGGCAGGGTTTGTAATCAGGCCATGAACAACCTTTCATCTTCAAATTGTACAGCCTCTCCGTAACATATAGTCTAATATCCTCTAACATGGTGATGATTGTCTTTTTCTTTGCATCCCTAATGACACTATTAAAGCTCTCAGACAATCCATTTTCCACTGCATCACACATCTTTCCTTCTTGAAAGAATGCTCTACTCCAAGATTTTGGGTTTGTTTCCATAAGGTAATCATAGGCTGCAAGATTAAGTACTTGAATTTCCTTCATGGCAGCATTGAATAAAGGCTCAGTGGATGCTTTGCTTGCCTTCCAAAACATGTTCTCATAGTGTACACCACTAAATCTTTTCCTAAAGTTCAGCAATAGGAAGCACTTCCTTAACAGCCTCTAACAACCCCTACATAATAATAGTCATATTTTAAACATCATGTAACTTAATTGTGAAATATATAAAAGTTGTAAGTATATGACATACCTTGTGTTGATCTGACATCAATGATAAACCAAAACCATCCTCTAGATGAAGGTCATCTTTTAGATTTTCCAAGAACCATTTCCAATTTGCTTTGTTTTCTACACATACAACTGCCCATGCAATTGGGAATATGTGATTATTAGCATCCCTTCCTACAAAAACAATTAGCTCTCCTGAACATAAACCCTTTAAGAAACACTCATCCAAATTTATAATTCTTCTACAGCTCCCTCTCCCACCTTACTTGAGGGCATCAAAACAAATGTAAAACTTGCTAAAATAAGTCTTACCATCTGCCATAGCATTGACATCTATTTTGACTGTTGATCCATGATTTGATCTTCTTATCTCCTCACCATATGACCATAGCTTTGCATAGTGATCCACTAATGTTCCCTCAATCAACTCAATTGCATACTTCTTAGCTCTTCTACACTGTCCCATACTTACATCTATCCTAAATTTCTCTTTAACCTCATCCCTAAGGAGCCTAACACTAACTTTTTGTTTCTGTAAGAATTGGGTGGTGTAATGGGTACCTATCCAAGCATAGTAGACAATTGAACCTAATTTGAAGTTTCTTGCACAATTATGCTCATTTATGAGACTCTTAATTTGGAAAGATTTTTCCTCACTCATCCAAGATGCCCACAATCTAAACTTGCAAGCACCAGAACAACATTTCACTAAAAGTCTCCTGCTATCATTTTTCTTGTAGCATAACTGATAACCATTTGCAACAGCATAGTTACACAACATGTGTTTCAGTTGTTTAGGGTTCAGAAATCTCATACCTAATACAGGCTTCTGTTTTTTTTCCAATGAACATTGTCATTATAAATAGCTTGCTCATTAGATATTACTTGATCATCGACTGCATGCTCATATAGCTCTTCATGAGGAGGACTGTTAGGGGTAACTTGGTCATTTGGGCACAGTTTGCTCAAAAACTCATCATCTTTTGTCCTATCCATAGGAATACATTCATCAGGTTCATTGTCAACTTCCAAGTCAATGCCATCATCTTCCTTACCTTGCCAATCCTCCGTACTACCTTGCAGATCCTCCATATCACCTTCATCATTCTCAACTTCAATGTTAATGTCATCACCTTCCCCATCTTGCAACTCTTCCCTAGTGCCTTGCAAATCCTCCGTAACACCTTGCCTATGACCCAAAAGATCCTCAATTTCAATTCCATCATCCATATCTATACCACCTTGCACTTCTTCACCAACTTCAATTCTATCAGACAATTCATCTAATGAACTGCATATTTCGCCTTGCTCCTCAAGGATCCATTGATGTACATTAACACCAAGATGGTCCATGTATACATTAATAACACTACCAGAAGCATATCCTACTTCGATGAAGTCCATATAGTCTATATCAGTAGCTATTAACCTCAATCCATCAAGGAACACCACATCGGGCATGCAAAAGTAAACATTGATGCATACCTCATTAGCGAATCTTTGAATGAACCCCACAAACTCGTTCTTGTCCATTCCAGCAAAATCGACATCATCGAACATTTGTTCTGCACCATCTGAGTAACAAATAGCGGGGTACCTCGAAAAAATTCCGGCAAAATGGAGATCTATCTTCATGTAGATAGCCATAGGATTGATTATGTTGGCCGATTTCAGGGAGGAAGAGTTTAAGAAACGGATTCGTGTCAATCACGGTTTGAAAAAAGTATACGAATGCAAATGGTAGCAGAATAAATGAAAGGGACATTTGAGAGGGTTTAAACGGATATAAGTTTCATTTAGTGACATAACACGTGGCAATGACCTGACATATTTATTCTACTTGACATTGAGGTGGAATAAGAAAACGTCCTAGTCAGATGGGTGTGACCGGTTGCACCCTTCAAATCTAGAAATGTAACATTTTAAACCATAAAATGACAAATATAAGCCTTTTAAAAGCAAAAAATAGTCACGAGGGACCATTTAAACCAATATACGAAAGATAGTTGGGCCACAGTGACAATATCTCTTAAAGAAAATAAATTTTGTTTTAAAAGTAGTTATGTTTTTATAACTTTTATAGATATGACTCACTTCTTTAAGAAAAATTATAAATATTAATGAACTTTTTAAAATATAAATAAACTGTTTTAAATAAATGAATAAAGTTATCATGAGTTTTATAAAAATTAATAAATAAAATATCATTAATTATATTTGACCATGTAAAAATCAAAACAAGGTTTTAA
The DNA here is from genome assembly GCF_002870075.4 of Lactuca sativa. Lineage (NCBI taxonomy): Eukaryota > Viridiplantae > Streptophyta > Magnoliopsida > Asterales > Asteraceae > Lactuca > Lactuca sativa. Next base: position 144,597,749 of record NC_056628.2, read on the forward strand.
TATTAGGCTTTATGGGTTCCTCATATATTATAACGCCATCTTGGAAGTCGGAAGATACAGGATCAGAAGGACACGTGCTATTGGTGATGGAAGTTTGCACAACGTGGCATGACAAGGATCTGAGTCACGATCGATCAGTGGCTTGCGTACTCTTGTTTCGTCATCGAAACTACGTCACATTTAAATATTACCATCTTCTCTGGCCCAAATTTTAAAGAAAGACTATAAAATAGACTTTATTCTTAATATTCAGAATAAATTATAGAAATATTCTCTATGTTTGTTTCAACATTGCATTCTAAGTCCTTATATATTAGTATTTTATTTGACAGCTAAATTATGAGGACCCTTTTTTCTGTCATACCAGTCGGTGGTGGCAATGGGTATGTGGTAGTGAGCTCGTATAAGGTTGTTAAATGGTCGATGTTTGTTGTTTTATTTAACAAACTCAAATTGTTACAAAATTGAATATAATCGAATATAATAGAATATAATAGATCTAATGAAATACTAAATTTCTTACAAATAATAAACACTTATGTGCTAGTTGTTTTTTTTAGAAAAAACATCTTTAGACATTTTATTGTTGCACGGTACAGCACAAATGCAACACTTTTCATCTCGCAGCTGTTTGCTTTTTAGAAGTTTTCAAAGAAAAAACTTATGCGCATCTTCTGTTTGGCGTAGCACTTATATTGTCTCTTACAATTTCTTCCAATCTTTTTTTTTTTTTTTTTTTTTTTTTTTTTTTTTTTTTTTTCATGTGGCTGAAATCTTATTTCACTTAATTTTTTTTTTTAAATTCTTGATTTTTTTTTTTGTTTTTTTATATTGAATAATGATAATTTTTTGATTAAATATCATTATTTTTTGCTCAACTATTTTTTTTTGTTGAATTAACATTATTTTTTGCTGAAATATCATAAATGGTTGTCAAAATGTCATACATTATTAAATTTTTGGTATTAAAAACTATTTTCAATTTATAAAATCTGTTTTTTTAAATTTTTTAATATCTGCATAGCATGCAGATGTTAAAAAAAAACACGTTTCTTATTACAGTCTGCAGTCGTTTGGTCCACCTCTTCTACTGCAGAGGTGGTCTGCAGACTTCATTAATTTTTGCTTCAGAAAAACAAACAACAACTTATTTATTTTCTTGTCTACCATACAAAATATTGTTGACTCTTCCAACTTACATCAATAAAAAAAGCTTTTCAAAACTAAAACTTTTATAATCTTATTTGCCTTCAACCATATCTCAAGTGAGATTTAACAATTTTACCTCAATTTCAATTGAGAACAAATTTCTTGATAATATTGATTATAAAAATGTGGTAGATGAATTTTTTTTTCTAAAAATGCTAGTAGGTCGATATTTAACAAATAGTCTATTTTTTGTTATTTTTTATTTTTTTAAACTTGTTGACAATTACAACTTATTACTAATAAATGAAAACATGAAGTTGTGGTAATGAGTTTACGAGATCTTTGATAATAACTTTAAATTTTGAATTTAACATTAATGAAATTACCTAATTATATTTTACGAAAAAAAAATCATAAAGCGGAACTTTGATTTATGCACTAGGCCTCTGAAATATCATAGTCGGACTAATCCCAATTTCAGGTTAAGTTATGTGCATCGTAACCACATGTTGCTTCTTGGTTGAGTTAGACAATTGTTCGGTTCTTTTCACTTCAACAAGAAACAAATGCAAACTAACATCTAGTGTTATAAAAGATTGTATTTAAATTGATTTATAAAATATTGATGGTATTATTGAAATCTAATATTGTGAATGTAACCTTTTGAAATATTATAACCATGATTTAGTTTCTTTTTTATTTTATTTTTTAGTCGGCAGACTGAAGATGTTTGGCCTTGTACACCCATACAACACGTAAGTCGTGTTAATATTACGTGCGTTTGAGGTTGACTATAAAGGAGGGGACGAGAACAAAAAAACCATTGTGCTCTTGTGTGAGAGGCACATGCTCTCCTTAAAGTATTCAAACAAAAGATAATGAGAGGAAGGAATACCAATGCCACAAATTTCAACGCTTGGATGGTTACAGCTGTAAAAAGAAATTGGATCGGTAGGAAATATATATGAGAGCGTTCAATCAAGAATATTTCTTATTACAAGAACATTTGAGAACAAATTTGGACCACATAATTTTTTTAATTAAAACCATAAAAAAATATTCATAAAAATCAATCAATTGCTATAAACAATTAAAAAACTCACTAACCAAATCCACTCACCACCCAACCAACACTACCCATCACCACTACCTATCACCCATCGCCACCTCCACCACCACCCACCACCACCACCAACCACCACACCCACCACCATGCACCACTACTCATCACTACCGACCACCACTACTCATCACCACCACCCACCTCCACCATCATCCCCACCCATCACCCACCAAAACCACTACCCACCATAACCATCACCACCTACCTCCACCACCCATCACCACCACCCCTACCCACGTCAATCACCTATCACCACCACCACCTATCACCACCGACCAAAACGACCACCCACCATGATAGCACCTGCCACCACCATCGCCACCTGCTAACACCACCCCAACACATCACCCACCAAAACCAACACCCACCACCACCATCACCACCTACCTCCACCACCCCCACCCACCTCAATCACCCATCACAACCACCCGTCGCCGCATCCTACACCACCAACCACCACCACCCCCTACCAACACCACTCTCCACCATTAACCACCACCACCACCTATCACCATTCACCACCTCCACCCACCAAAACCACCACCCGCCACAACCAGCACTCACCACTACCATCACCACCCACCACCGACCACCACCCAACCACCAACACCCGCCACCAGTACCTACCACCCACCACCACCTCCACCACTCGTCACCACCACCAATCGCCACACCCACCACCATGCACCACCACTCATCACCACTACCCACCTCCACCACCACCTGCTACCACCACCCCCACCCATCACCCATAAAACTGATGGGTTTTGGTCCTAAGAACATCCTATGTGCTCATACAAACCCTAATGCTTGGATCTAGGTTTCTCTACTGTACATGCAAGTTATCCAAGACTATAAACCCTAGATCTAACATATGATAATCAATATAACATATAATAAGGGTTTAGATCATACCTTGATTGTTATGTAGCAATAACAATCTCAATTCCTCATTGTATTGACTTTAGAAAGCTTAGAGTCACAAATGTCACTCCTCTAATGGTTCACAAACACCAAGAGCAAGAGGATGAAGAGGAGAGAGGAAGGAGGCTGCCCTAAAACGTGTGAAACCCTAGAAGGATGCTTAGCCACGTTTTTAGGTCATAAGGGATCTATATATATATATATATATATATATATATATATATATATATATATATATATATATATATATATATATATATATATATATATATATATATATATATATAGGAGGCTATTAGGGTTATCTAACAAGGAAACCCTAATTTGGATGCTTAAGCCCTAAGCAACCCATGGACCCCTTTCCTTAAGGCCTTGGACGATTTCTCATGGGTTTCCCCATAGAATTCGTCCACTCCTTAATGTAAGGCAATCCATAGCCCAAATTGCAATTATCTTATAATTATAATTCCAGTCCCTTAAGTTTAATTAATCTCTTTTAGTCACAAAACTAATTATCAATTAATTATTGACTAATATTAATTAAACAATATGATTTCTCCTTTAATATATTATTCTCATAATATATTAATAAATCATATTTAATCCTTTCTCTCCATAATTCATCCTATCAAGTTGCTTTGGTGAAGGCAACCCAAAAGGACCATGCACCATCGGGTCAAGTACATACCAAAATAGTTATCGACTTAGACACTAATCCAACAGTCTCCCACTTGGATAAGTCTAATAACTATTCTGCGTATGACTTCAGATCCTGATCTGCAATCGTAGCTTTCCAAAGCCGCTGTCAACTCTGATCTTATAAGATACGCGTGTCCTTAGATAAAGGATCATATATTCCTCAATTCTAGATATCATAAGACATGATTTCTAATCATTCTCCTTTGTACTATTTCTCGAATTCCGATTTATGACGACTGACTAATTGAACAAATCAAATTAGCCCTAGCCCGGCCGAGCATTTACGTTTGTCATCACTAAATCATCGAGGGGCCCAAAGATATCGCTTTTATCCTACTTTGGATAAAAGGAACGGATAAACTTTGATACAATTCTTGCTTGCACTCACCCACCGAATTACACACAACAATATGTTTTATAACACCAAGTTACTAGTGCGTTTACATATTATCAATGTGCAACCGATTTGCAAGATACAACTCACACATCTCGGTTTCAAGAATATAAGATGTTATCGTCTCACCAATCACTCATGATACAATTTCATGGAGTGATCCAAGTGAGCCTGGGTTTAATCCAATGCTCAAATCATATTCATAAGCACTCATGAATGTTGCAGCAAACATTTGCTTATGTCTAATACACTTTAGACAATCCACACACCAATTCACGACAGTCTTCTTTCATATCTACTTCCAACATATGAACGACTGTGGCCCGTTTGAATAATTTGACTGTTCTTAACCAATTAAATTATTCTGGAAGTCAAAACATGCAAAGTGAAACACAAGAATAATACTATCCCATATGGCCTCAAACCTTTGAGTATAAATAAAACTCCTTTTATTTATCACCATATCGATTACTCATTATTTGTCATTTTGGGTAATCAACTTCTTACTTGAATTACAACACTTGTCCCATGCTTCTTAGCATGCACACAATGTTTACCTATGGTTCTTTCTTTGTGAAATAGATCAAATTAAACACATTTCCAATCATTCTCATTTCACAACTCCTAATCCTTTTTCATAAGTGTAAGAATATCAAATTCTTGCTACTTATAGAATATGCTAGATTCTAACATTTTATGCAATGATCCTTTCGTAATATCACTGCACCAAAGTCACAAAGACTATTGCCAATGAGATTACAAAGTCCTCTATCGGAGATTGTTACAATACAATTCCTTAGATATGATGTCTCTCACTCAAAGTACATTCCTTTGAACATCCCTTGCATAAAATTTTCTAATCTAAACATAGATTTTCAATATTCAATTCCCAATGTGGACACATTTCCATATTTTCCATATGACAACTCATTCTTAATAGAATCTTATCTATTCATAATAATTTCGATATGGTCTATCCAATATGTAAACATTTCTATATTTTCCAATACTATACTTATAACTACTCACAAGCGACCAATCCTTGGCGAACTTTGGATTGTCCTTTGATAGTTGTTTAATTATTTTAGTCAAAACCAATTATAGTCCCTTTTCCCTCTAAATGCGCTAGACATTTGGAAAATTTTAGAATGGTCAAATATTAAAGCATTTGCAATCGATCCTGTACCCGAAGCGTATGGGACACGATGCATAATGCTTTACATAAAGATTTTATACTTTATCAATCTTCTGCCATAATATTTTATTTGCTATGTTCTCAAAATTCGAATTGTGAAGAGGAAAGCCGTAATCATAATCGAAATTTTAAGAACACACTATATACCTTTGAATAAATTTATTAACATTCCACAACCTAAGCCTTTAGATTTGAAATGAAGCATAATATTCTCTCCCTTAATTATAGCAAAACAACTATTCCATCCTTACAACTTTGCAAAGAATGACTCTTGTTTTCTATAATTAATATTGCCAACTTGCAATACTTTCTTTAATAATCATACAATCATAACATTTATGCTCCCACTATCATGATGATTATAATAACATAACACTTATGTTCCCACTAGCTTCGACATGTGTTCATAAACATCTTAACTTTCAGAAAAAAAAACAATACCTATTGAATTTCTTAAGTCCATGTTTCTAATACTTAATGCTTTGATAACCTTTTATCAAGGCTTTTTGAACTTATACACCTTTGCCTTAGATAGTTCATATGTGTGTCTAAACAATTAAGACTAATTGCCAAACCTCACAATTCAAATCATGGAAAGGGATACCGTAACCATGATCGAATTCGAGAATGCAATTTTACAATCACTATCTTCTTAAAATCTTTCTTAGTGAAAGCATTTCCTCACAATCATTTTCATGAAGGATGAAATCTTATGACACTTAGATTTAAACGGTGTATGTGTTCTTATCCATGTGAATTTGTTAAAACCAAAGTTTACGACAAATTCAAACTCATATGGATCGAACTTTCTTAATCTCGATTTCTTGCCTTATGGCAGCACAGCTGCCCACCATGTCTTCCAAGTAGTTAAGCAGCTCACATTTTCTTATCAATGTACTTTCCATTGATCAAGGTCCTTGCCTTTTATGCATTCAAATGAGAGCTTATAGGACTCACATGCATAATTAACTCGATTGGATTGGCACAGAAACAAAATAATGTCAACACGATAGGTTGTAAACCTCAACTCGTGTGCTAGTGATGATCGATAAGGTTTATTTGATTTGTTCTTGAAACCTTTCAAGACCATTAAGACTCCCACTTACTCCTTGACATATAGGATTCTCTTGTCAATAACCATTTCTTGACAAACAAATATTCAAGAGTTAGCGTAGATTTATCAAAACATTTCATAAATTGGTCCTAGTTGGTCTTTGTCTTATTGAAGACATCACAACTTTCCCATATTTGATGAATGCTATAAACCTTCTTAATACTTATCACTCAATGTCGCAATCTTAACTCTAAGACTTGTTTTGGAACGAAGTATGATTGATCTCTTGATTTAACCATTTCTCCAATCCTTGATTCCTCTTCTTAAACATATAATTGTACTAAGACTCACTTAGAGGATCAATTGAGACATGGTTCTTAATCATTAAGACTTATCATAAAGCATAAAAGGTACTCTCCCTTCTTCTTAGAATGGAGAAACTTTTATCTTTCTGCCTACTTGATTCTTCTTATTCGTTCTGCTATTGATTTAAACTTTTTCAATCAATTCAGAATTACACTTAATCTTGTAAGTATAATCATATTTACTAAACCTTTAGTAAATCATGACGGATATCTTTGTTACTCTTATGGTGGACTTGATCAACACGTAACTTTGTGTGCTCGATCTCCTAGTCCTTCACTTGACACTTTGTCAATGAATTAGTCTAATTTCCAAATATGAAATTTCACATTCATCGTGCAACCAAGTTGCATGATTCCAAGTTTCTGTTCAATTGAAACTTGGGCGATGAGAAACTCTCCCTATTTGGTAAATTCTCGACTTTCCATAAATAACATAATAAGAACCAAATCCATTATTGCTAATAATAGAAACATTTTAACATCAATTTTTCATACACGCCATTGTAAGGATACATAAATAATATAAAATCAAAATTTATTTTATTGCGGAAAAAATTTGTCCTTACAATGCAATTCATTGAAAAACTATGCTAGTACATCTTTCTTAGCAATCTAATTCTAACTCTAAGTAGTAGCTTAAGAATCTAATCTTCGAGAAATGCGATCGAAATCCATTCCTTCACGGTTAGATTTTTATCACTTCTTCCCTTAAGCTTCCTTTCTTTTCTTCGATCCTACAAAACATCAATTGTAATCTTATCACATTATGTATTAAGAATCTAGAATAGAAGCTTAAAAGAGTTAGTTAATGGATTTTACCTATATTAGAGCCATACGTTTCGACTCTCCCATCTCTTAGATCTCTTAGGTAAATGGGGCAGCTTTGTCTCCAATGCCTTTTCTCTTGGCAATAAAAGCAAATTGACTCTTTTGGAACATGACAAGGAACTACTTCAGACATTGCCTTTCTCTTATGATCAAACTTTTCGATCATAGCATGTCTTTCGTTGCCATTGTCTATATCCATAGAGGTCTTGAAGGCAGATTCACCAATCAACTTTGCTTTTCTATTGCACCAAACCATTGCTGATTCAGTAGCAATAAGCATATAGGTGAGATCTATAAGGGTCACGTCGCGGTTCATCATATAGTACTCTCTTACGAAATCACTATATGAGTTAGGAAGTGATTGAAGAACCCAATCAACAGGCATTTCCTCACAGACAACGGATCCCAACATTCTTAACCTATCAATGTGTGACTTTATCCCTAGGACGTGTGCACACACCGACTTTCCTTCTTTTGTTTACTTGCCAAAAGGGCTTGAGTGATCTTGAACTTTTCAAGCCTTTGAACTTGGGGGTTAGGGAGAATAATTGGAGGAGGTGGAGGAAATGAAGCATGATTTCTTGTTCCTCGATCGAATCGTGGAATATCATCTTCATGTGGAAAGCTTGTTCCACGGGATTTGGGAAGACCATAGTTGTCGAACTTTGACATCTACAAAATGGGAGAAAACGAATTCAAGTTAGTTGATTGATTGAGTCCTTAGTAAATCACCCAAATGAGATACTAAGGCTAGGACCCAACACAGTATTCTACAACTCGGGAGAGGGATGTCGTAACCCAAATTGCAGAACATTTGAAGGTAAGTGAATGACGATTCACTAATTTCCACCATGAAAAACGAAAAAGAAATTTAAGTTTTAGATCTATGAAAACTCCTAGATCCTATGAGATTCATTGAACATTTCAATGGCATGTTTAAATCTCGATATGCCCCTCTTGTTTGTGACTGGGATGTCGAGGATCACATAGCAGGTGTGAATAACCATGCAAACTACATGGTGCCCCCACATGTTTCAGTCACCTATTCGATGTGCCAGTAAACCACACACGCTCCACCGAACTATGACAAACATTGAGTCACCCTTTGCTGCCTTTGCTTAGAACCATTTAGTGTGCCGGTAAACCACACACGCTCCACTAACGTCTTCGCAAGGGCACAAAGTGTAATTTCATGGAATTAAATCAATTCACTTTAGCCTAAGTAACTAAGATTGGGAATTTGTAAAACATTTAGTTACTTTAGTAATTCATTATACTTATAATGGAAGGTTTCTTCCTATCCCACCCATTCGGCTAACGACCCTCCACTAGTCAAGAGTGCGGTGGGTAAGAGTGGATACCCATTCAATCGCCATTTTATAGACAATTTCCTTAAACACCCCTTATAGACCAGCTTCGTGAATGAGGCCTACTAACGGTAAGACTGACTTTACTCATACATATTTAGACTTTTAATGTTATATATAGTATAGGGTATATTTTACACTTTTAAAATACTAGGTGGTCAAATTTAATAATTATACCTTTAATTCAATTGAATTGTAAACCAAAAATTTTATGGATTTATTAAACCTCTTTTAATTATACACCTTAATTAATTAATAAAACCATAAGGGTGTGATTTGAACTTTTCAAAACAATACTAGGGTTTTAGAATTTAACATTCCTAAATTAAACCTTTTAATCAACTTTTAAACTCCAAAACTTGAGGGCAAGTTTTGAAACATTTCAAAACATTAGGTTTAGAATTTAAATATACATCAAAATTAAACTTTTAATCAAAATTTAAATTCCAAAACTTGAGGGCAAGTTTTGAAACCTTTTTTCAAAACATTAGGGTTTCAACTATTTAAATTTCAAAACAACAAAACTTTTGAGGTCGAATTTAAACTATAAAACCTAAAGGGGAAAATATGAAACATTTCATAACATAAGGATCAAATAACAAATAATCTAAATTAACAATTAATCACATAATTATCCATATTTGATTTATTTAATGATTTCTTGCAAAATAATTTACCAATTTAATCAAAATAATTAATCAATTATCACATAAGGAAACAAGTATTTTATTAATTGATAAATATCTTCAATTATATCAAGAATATAATCATATATATAAAAAAAAACGGATTTATATTGATCTAATATGATAAGGCAAGTATCCTCAAGCAAAAACAACAAGAAATCCCGGTTTTCCCTCTTACTGACCAGCCGACGCGTCGAGTCAGGCATGGACTCGTCGAGTTCATCTAAAAAAAATCGGCGGGTTCAGCCCCCAGAAAAACAAAAAACAAATTTTTTCAACATACAAAGCATCAATACAATAGAAACCAATCTAGGCTCTGATACCACTGATGGGTTTTGGTCCTAAGAACATCCTATGTGCTCATACAAACCCTAACGCTTGGATCTAGGTTTCTCTACTGTACATGCAAGTTATCCAAGACTATAAACCCTAGATCTAACATATGATAATCAATATAACATATAATAAGGGTTTAGATCATACCTTGATTGTTATGTAGCAATAACAATCTCAATTCCTCATTGTATTGACTTTAGAAAGCTTAGAGTCACAAATGTCACTCCTCTAATGGTTCATAAACACCAAGAGCAAGAGGATGAAGAGGAGAGAGGAAGGAGGCTGCCCTAAAACGTGTGAAACCCTAGAAGGATGCTTAGCCACGTTTTTAGGTCATAAGGGATCTATATATATAGGAGGCTATTAGGGTTATCTAACAAGGAAACCCTAATTTGGATGCTTAAGCCCTAAGCAACCCATGGACCCCTTTCCTTAAGGCCTTGGACGATTTCTCATGGGTTTCCCCATAGAATTCGTCCACTCCTTAATGTAAGGCAATCCATAGCCCAAATTGCAATTATCTTATAATTACAATTCCAGTCCCTTAAGTTTAATTAATCTCTTTTAGTCACAAAACTAGTTATCAATTAATTATTGACTAATATTAATTAAACAATATGATTTCTCCTTTAATATATTATTCTCATAATATATTAATAAATCATATTTAATCCTTTCTCTCCATAATTCATCCTATCAAGTTGCTTTGGTGAAGGCAACCCAAAAGGACCATGCACCATCAGGTCAAGTACATACCAAAACAGTTATGGACTTAGACACTAATCCAACAAAAACTACCAACCGCCACCACCATTACCACCTACCTCCACAACCCATCACCACCTACCTCAATCACCCATCATCACCAACCACCACCTACCACCATCACCACATATCACTACCCATTACTACCCACCATGTAACACCGTAAATTTTCAAACAATTTTTTTTTGTTTTTTTAAAATCACATAATTCTCATAGAACACAACTCACAGTTCTCCAAATGACAATTTATCAAAAACACATGTTCATAAATTGTTAAAAACAATCCAGGATCCTTAAAATGTAAACTCCAACTAGTGTGTACAATCAAGCCGACACCTTTCCGTGATCATGAGAAGTACCTGAAACACATAACACATAACACGGTAAACACGAAGCTTAGTGAGTTCCCCAAAATACCACACATAAATCATTAGCCACTCATGGCTATATCTCAAATAAGACCCTCTGGTCGATGTGTCACAGTGGAACCCTCCGGTCCCACAACTCGGGTGGACCCTCCGATCCTAACTCAGTAAAACTCAGCATAATACACAACATAAATCACAAAGACATAATGTAGGATATCACAATACTCAATATAAACACATAAGACCCTGCAGTCACACAAAATTACCACTCAAGGTAAGTATAGTAAGAAGACTCACCTTGTAAGCAAGCAAATAAACCTCATACACGAATCACCGATCTAGCCTCCACCTAACACATATAACAATTATCTCTAATTGACACTCCAATCACAACTCTAGATAAACCAAAGGCTATTCTCTCTCTCTCTCTATAACTCTTAGAATGGGTAAAGAACCATTCTACCCCTCTATGGTCTCCATAACCCCTTCTTGACCAAACCCTAAAGTCAACTGAAGTCAATAACCGAGTCAACATTCCATGTTGACCCGAATCATCGAGTGTATCTATGTGACTCGTCAAGTCCCTTCGTTCCTTCAGAAAAGTTGCGAAAACTCAACTTAACTTGTCAAGTTGTCTCATCAACTCGCCGAGTTACTCATGTCCAGACTCGTCGGGGAAAACCCTAGCCGACTCGTCGAGTTGGCTCATCAACTCGGCGAGTCCCTTAAGTCTCTTTTCTCACTCAGACGTTTTAAGGCAGATTCACAACCCCAAACTATAAATCTAGCCTCCCAAGTCTGAAATACCATGTAAAGCTACAATCTTTACGTCCATGCATGACACTCAGGGCTTGAAATTCCAAAACAAGCTCCATATTGGGTCTTAAGAATAAAAGCTCCTCTATAGCTAGATAAAGTTAGGACCTTTGGACTCTAGGGACCTCACAAGGTCCTAAAATCTCAATCTCTTGGTGAATTCAATACACTTAAAGCCTCAAGGAAAGATGGAAAAAGCCCTAAAACTCCATGAAAAAGAGATCTAATCACAATAATGAGCAAGGTGAAGACTTTTTACCTTCAACAGAAGCCAACACTTAGTGAGTTCCCCTAAAGTACCAAAGCATAACCAAATAACCTATACAATAACAACAGATAATGGGTCTACAACTAAAAGACTGAATTATCCCTGAGCTTACAACATAAGTATGGCTTGACCTTAGGGCCCACATCTTATGTCTGGGCTGCTCCCTGACCATCTCAATCATCGGATTGATGTACTATCAATACCTTAGTATGAGTCTGGCACACCGCCTGGTCCTCAGCTCGTATATGGAATGCTTATGAGTCACGCATGCCCTACCCAACCTTCAGCTCATTACTGGAATACTCTAGGGTTTGTTGTCGATTTCACAAGGCCGTAGACATTTAAAGTCCTTTAAAAATTCATAACTTTGTCATCCGACGTCCTTTTCCGACTGTCTTTATATCTATGAGCTCTTATTAATGAGATTTTCAATTCGCATTTAGGTTGTGTCGGATAAAAATTGACCGATCTAAAATTCGATTTCCGGCTTGTGCACTACTATGTTAAATTTTAGAAAAATCATAATTTCCTCATTCAAAGTCAGATTTGGATGTTCTTTTTATGTATATCCTCTGTTTAACATATAATATGACTTTCGTTACACCATAATATGCTTCAAACTCTTGTGATCCATGTAGAAAGTACAACGGACTCTAAAAAGATGGTGTCTCCAAATATTGAGGGAAAAAACCACTGCCATCAACTCTAGGTCATGCGTGAGATATCTCTTCTCAAGTGGTTTTAGCTACCGCAAAGCATAAGCAATCACTCATCCTCTCGACATGAGGACCGCCCCCAAACCGGTGATGGATACATCACAGAATACCACAAAATCCTCAACTACCTCCAGGAGGGTCAATGTCGGGGCCTCGCATAACCTCTGTCGAAGATTCTAAAATGTCGACTGTTGCTCTGGGCCCCATTGGAAATCCACCCCCTTCCTCGTCAGATGAGTGATGGGTACCGCAATCTTGGAGAAATCCTGAATGAATTTCTGATATTACCCTACCAAGCCCAAGAAACTCCAAATCTCTAAGGGAGATTTCAAAACCTCCCACTACATCACAGGCTCGATCTTGGCCGGGTCGACCAAACTCCTATTCTGGTTAACGAGGTGCCCAAGGAACTGGACCTCTTCTAACCAAAACTCACACTTTGATAACTTGGCATCAAGCCGTTCCCGCCTCAACACTCCCAGAAGCTCTCAAAGGTTCTCCTCATGTTGCTCTATGGTCTTAGAATACAGCAAGATATCATCAATAAACACGATGACATATCGGTCGAGCATCGGCCTGCATACCCGATTCATCAGATCCATAAATACATTAGGCACATTGGTAAGCCCAAATGGCATCACCATGAACTTGTAAGGCCTATGACGAGTCTGGAAATCGGTCTTCTCCATGTCCTCCTCTCTCACCCTCACCTGATGATACCCGTACCTCCAATCAATCTTGGAGAACCAAGATGCACCTTGTAACTGATCGAAGAGGTCATCAATCTGCGGAAGGGGATAACGATTCTTCATAATTAACTTGTTCAACTCCCGATAACCAATGCACATCTGGTGTGAACCATCCTTCTTCTTGACAAACATTATTGATGCTCCCCATTGAGAACTACTCAGTCTGATGAACTCTTGCCTAGAAACTCTTAAAGCTGAGATGACAACTCCTACATCTCATGTGGTGCCAAACGATATGGCACCTTGGAAGTTGGGGTTGTACCTGGCGTAAGATCAATCTTGAACTCAACATAATCATAGATGATTATACAAAGTTTGTCCACAAAGTTATCAATCATATATGATTATAGTGGTTGGTGGCGGGAGAGCTGGTAGTGGTAGAAGTGACGCAGGTGGTAGTGGCAATGGTGGTGGTTAGGGGGGGGGGGGATAAACGAGATGCGTTGTATAATCATTTATGAATATAACTATTTCGTCATGCCGATACGCTGAAGCTAGAGCGACAGTTGAGAAATATGTTGTTGAGGTTGAATCTTAAGATCTCTATTTTTCAGAAATCCCAAATGAAGCTACATCTCTCTCTCTCTCTTTATATATATATATATATATATATATATATATATATATATATATATATATATATATATATATATATATATATATATACAGTGTTCTAAAAGGCGCGCCATGGCGTGAGGCGCGGCGTCGCCATTACGAAAAGCTTCATAACGTTGCTGTTAAGTGTGGCGCGTGGCAAGGCGTGATATGGCGTGACATGGCGCGTTATGGCGTGTTATGGCGCAGGTTTTTTCGTTTGAGACACGTTTTTTGCTCTTTTTATACCTTTTCTAATCGGACATACAAGTATTGTGTTTTTTATTAACTTTCTGTTATTAGTTGTTGATATAACACTTCTAAGAACTAGGTATATTTGATATAAATTTATATTTATGCGGTAATATAATTATAAATGAATATAAAATCGCCGCCTTACATCACGGCTTGAAAAACGTCATGGCTCGCTATAACTCGTTAAGCTTGAGGCTTGGCCTTGCTGCCACGCCACGCCTCACGCCTTTTAGAACCTTGTATATATATATATATATATATATATATATATATATATATATATATATATATTGTGTGTGTGTATGTGTGCATGGAAATGATCTTTTAAGAACTCATATTTTTTTTGAAAAGCCGACAACTTTTCTGTTGATCCATTCTACAAAAAAAACATTATGCACCTCTAAAACTCATATAAATAAGCACTTTTGTAATCTGTTTCTCCATATATATATATATATATATATATATATATATATATATATATATATATATATATATATATATATATATATATATATATGCAATGTGCATATATGCATGTCCTGAGAAGTTATGTATTTTTTTTAACTTTGTAACGAAAGTTCTTATATATAAGCATTTTAGAGGAGTACAATTTTGTTTTGAAATATATTTGTGGGAAAAAGTTATCGGGTTCTCGAAAAAATATGAGTTCTCAAAGGATCTTATCCCTATATATAGGGACGAATTCATATGAGAACCACATGTTTTGTAAAGGTAGACCGACTTAACTATAAGCATTGTCATGTATAATGGTCGGATATTGAAAGGCCTTAACGAGTTTTTGATAGTGGGTTAGGTCAAAGACAAGTTTTGCTTTTAAAAGATAATTTGGGCTTTAACTCCGTCATTGTGCTGCAAGTATTTCATGTAGCCATGTTATCATGAGCAAGAATCTATCTGGGGAAGGAAAAGACATGTGAAGTTGTGATTAGTAGTAGCAGTCCCATGAAAAACAAAGAAGGGCCTAAATTTGACACATGAAATTCATATGTCATTATCTAATTATCACAATTGATCTAGAAGGGTGAAAATGTATTTAGGATAATATCATCAACATATAAGACAAGATGGATAATACCATTTCTTTGGTTAAAGAAAAATAGAGAATTTTAAGACTTCCACTCTTAAACCCAAAAAATGACGTATAAACAAAAAATCATTAATACCATACACAAGGGACATGCTTGAGGATGCATAAGGCCTTGTGAAATCGACATAGATAATAATAAAGATTGGGAACAAATCCGTAATGTTGTGTTTCATCTATACAACTTTAGTGAGATCAACGTGTAAAAATATGTATTTTAATTTTTAGAAAGGGAACTTCCCTAATGAGGATTTCCGGCCAGCTTTCACGCACCGACTAATCCCTCGCTACAAACATGAGGCTATGTCTCATGCCTTGCAGTCACTGCAGATGAACCTCCATGGCCACAGGAGATGAGTAGTCCTAGGATTTGAACATAGGTCAATAGGTTATCCACCATATCTTCTACAGGTCTTACCAAGTCACCAAAACCAAAGTGTTTTGACGATACGGTGATGAGAGATGACAGTACTTAAGATAATGATAATGTTAGATGGTTTGACGATACGAATGAAAGTAATGTTAAAATGAAGCCCAAGTTGTTAGGAAAAATCCCTGAGAATCCAATCGATCATTACAACAATCAAGATTTTAAGGGTATCAAATTTATATATGGTGATAGGGCTGATGATAGCCAACAATGTTGACATTTTAGCATCCATAGCTGATTTCC
Organism: Lactuca sativa; assembly: GCF_002870075.4. Taxonomy (NCBI): domain Eukaryota; kingdom Viridiplantae; phylum Streptophyta; class Magnoliopsida; order Asterales; family Asteraceae; genus Lactuca; species Lactuca sativa. Next base: position 144,614,181 of record NC_056628.2, read on the forward strand.
AGTTTGGCTCACATATATCACGAGTGGTTGATCATGGGATATGAGTGTCACATGAAGTGGAAAAGGTATTAAGAATATGTCATTGATGAGAAGAGCTAGTATGAGAGTAGATTGCCATAGGGTGCTAGGAAGTAGGCTGAAGAATGGAAGGATCAACTTGGGGACTATTCGAGAACATGTTAGGAGAAGATATGGTACCACTAGTTCCTTGAGTATCAAGAATGAGTAATTAGGATCATAGGAGAAGACGATACAAGAGATGTAAAGATAAATGGAGAAGGACAATATGGTAGAAAATAATCAAACTCGGTGGAGGTAGATGGAGCATAATTTTTAGAGTAAGGAACATGTTCTTTGAAAAAATGACATGTCAAGAGATAATGAGTTTTTGAGCATGATGAGGTTTAGACATTGATATCCATGATGGTAAACTAAGGGACCTAAATACATATATACATAAGATCGTGGTGCAAGCTTGTAACTTACAATGGAAGAGGTGTTTAGATATTAGAGACATTGAAAAACATACATATGAGAGAGTAAAAGGGAAAATCCAAAGAGAATTTTGAAGGGAGTTTTGAGAGAAAGTGTTGATATAGAAAGAATAAGTGTGTAAAAGAAAAGAAAGACCCAAAACCTAGGTGAAAGAGATGCTTCAGAAAGGTGAGTGCATATGATGTTGTTTTATTATATAAATGGTGCATTTAACTATTCCACTCTATTAGGGCATCTAAAACCAGGAGAAACATATTTTAATACCATGAGTATTGAAATAAGTTAACGAAGTCTAATTATTAAATTCATGTCCATTTTCACATTTAACATATACACATGAAAGTTACAAAAATCAATAAACACATGATTTTGAATGTAAAGGAAACACCCACAAAAATTAGAAAATTACAAAAGGAACAACAAATAGTATTTATGTCCACTAAGACTAACAACTAGAGAAGTCAATAAATGGAATGAATCAACTCAAACACACGAGTAGCTTTTTTTTTAAATACAAAGTAATTTGTAAACAACATTGTTTTCTAAGTTGACACTCATGATAAGTAGAAAATCTATTTGAATAACTTGAAATAAAGCGACATGAGTAAATAAACTTTAAGAAAGATGAACCCAAATGAAGCGAACGATGATGACATGTATAATAGGATAACCCATTGAGAGCAGTTGTAGGAGTGGAAGGTATAAATCTGATTGGTTTTATAGGTAACAAAAATCATATTTTTTTTGCGGAAAACCTAAAACCCTAAGTTGCATACACCCTAAAGGATCTATGTTCTCACTATGATATGCAAACAACAATTTGAATTTAAGAACCCTCAAGTGAATTGCTATTTTCGATTTAGGAGAAGGGATAATAGAAAACATACCTTTTAGTTTATTATTCTAAATAAACTAGTAATACTTCTTTGAAGAAACTTATAAAGCCACACCAGAAATCTCGTGCCTCTGATGGCTCACACCCAAACCTTAGAAGTTGCAGGCTATTGAAGAAAGAGGAGTAGAAGGTATAATATTTGGCTCTTTGGATTCCGTTGAAGAGTGAAATATGAAATCCTATGCCTTGGGGTATTTATAAGGTATAAGGATGTGTATAAAAGGTAGGTTTCATCTTGGATAACTCTAATCCTTTTCTTTCCTCCCAAGCAATCCTAAGCTTCCCAGAAATCCTAGAAAAGCTCCCTTGACCCCTCTAGAATAGTCCCCTCTCCTAGGGAGGTTCTAAAATCAGTCAATGTTCATCTTTTAGACATGAACACTTTTAGTCTTTCTACTTTTAATTAGTCCAATTAATTTCAAAATTAATTGTAACATCGAATTTTGAGGTACTTTCATTTTTTACCCTTATATTGAGATTTATTGAATTTTGTTCCTTATAATGTAAGACTTGTGGATGGGAGGCGTTGTTATTGTCGCTTTCAGATTTTTGGGGTGAAGCCACGTATGCTGGGCATACGTTTTGTGTACATGGGCTTACGCGGTGAAGTCCCAAACCGTAATAGTTAGGGTTTAAACTCTATTTATTCATCATTAACTCCTAACATTGGCTCCTTCCATCAACCTCCATCCTTTCAAACGTCCTTGCAACTCTAATTCACATTGTGAAGCATTTATAAGCTTGTGTCTGTGTGTTTTATGCCTTTGATGAAGAAGGAATGAAGTAGAGACCATCATGGAGGAGTGAAAGCACTTTGGATCTAGAAGCACACCATCATTTGGCATCACTTGGTGGTATAAAATTCTGAACTTGGTGAAGTTTCATTTAGATATTGTTTTGGGCTTATTTTTGGTCCTTTTTATCCTAAATGTGGTGTTTCTTGAGCATAACCTATTTTTGACGCAATAAGTCATCCTTTCAAACCTTTGATGGGATCTTAAATCATAAAAATGTAGTATTACAGGTTAGTTTCACTGCATGCATCCCTTAGAAGGTCTTAATGCATTAATATGTTGAGTTAAGCACTTAATGGACATGCAAAGTCATAAAGTTGGAAAATTTATGATTCCTAGCAGCATTTTGGCCTTGGATCTGAAAGATGGACGTGAGAACTTAAGGCATTAAGCTCTTAATGGAGATTTCAGAGGCCTGGGCGTATGCCATGCGTACCTAGATTATGCAGCGCGTATAAGGTCAGCCATCCCGACTGCGGTGAAGGCTTGAGTACGCCCAACATACCTTCATAGTATGCTTGCGTATGCGTTCTGTGTCGAATCGACCGAGTTGACTCAGATGGGTTCACTCGGTTGGTTTGATTCAGTTGACTTATTGATTTTGACAAGTTTGACTTTGACTTTGATGTAGTTTGACTTAAGGATATTTTGGGTATTTTGGATTCTGGTTGAGAATTGGTCATTTAAGTTGGATAGATGATAGTTAAAGTTGAGACTCAGAGTCGACGTCTCATTAGCTATTGTTCAGACTGTGAGGTGAGTCTTCCTCATTGTGCATATGGGTCGAAGGCACCAAGGCCAACCCATGGGATTAATATCCTGGTTTACCATATGTCGTTGTGTTGTAGTGATCTGTTAGATCTGTATCCTAGTTTCAAGGGTGTTGTTATGCAGTAATGATCTGTAGATATGCTTGTTTGTTTGTTGGCTAATTATATGTTTATCTGTTATGTATATCTCAACGTATTTTGAGTTGTGGTTGATGCTTTACTACTTTGTGTGTGAGCCAACAAACCGGGGTCATTATAACCCGATGGTTGATTGGGCATGAGGGTATTCCATCCTGAGGATGACTGGACCCATTGTATACTGGCATTCCAACCTGGGTTATTCCATCACGAGGATGACTAGACTCGGAGGTTGACTGGGCCTGGGGTATTCCAACCCGATGGTTAATTGGACTCGACGTGTTGTTGTATATGTTATTTGTTTATGTGTTGGTACCTCTAATGAGCGTGGGAAGGCGAAGGCATGACCGTACACATCCTTTGTTTATGTGTTTATGATTTTGGGGTATTTTGATATGGATAAACAATTTGGAAACAATAATTTTGTAAACATTTTATGACTATGGGTTGTTTTTAAAATTTTTGGTTTTTGTGATTTTTGGGATGTTACAAGTTGGTATCACAACCTTGTTTTGAGTGAATTGGTGGAACACCAGTGTGAATCGAGTCTCAAACTAAGGAAATGAAAAGGTTTTGAAAATGATTTTCAATTTTTTTTCAAAATAATCAAGAGAGTATGTGATGTGTACGATCAGCCATAGCCAGTAAGTAGACCCCAAATTACCATACTGTTATTTGATATTGTGATATGTTAGAACAACATGCTAGTGATAGGCTAGGGATCTTCAGGAATCACACGATAGAATTGCCTAATTATATGATGCCAGATAGCTTAATGTTTTGCTTATATGAAATTAACATCATTACGGTAGTTGCCTAGTGTATGCATCAAAATTGTACATAACAAAGATTTTATAGCCTGAGAATGTTTGGTTGAGCCTTATTTCCTGTTCCTTGTTTGGTTGTGGGCTTAGGGTAGAATCAAGTATTCGACTATCTATAGGATCCAGTGTTATGTATGATTAGCATACACAAGTGATGCATGGTTGGTGGAAGTTTCATGGATAAGTTGTGTGGGGTCATTCGGCCAGTTACATAGTGTTTAGCCTTCCTCTAGGAAGTGAGAATAGGGTGTATATGTATTCTAGTGAGTATTGTTAGGGTTGTTATGGGTAGGTGTGGAAAGTAGTATAGGCCCGTACTACCGGAAGTACATGAGCCGTATACGTAGCAGGGAAGTCACAACCACTACGGTTCTGTTGCGAATTGGTCCATATGGTATTATGTGTGTTTATCTGATATCGCCCTTGTTTATTTTTAGTATGGCAGTTACGAGGCAATTTGAGTCAGGATCCAGATTAGAATCAGGAGCGGGTGGCCAGGATAGGCTAGCTTCGACAGAGGATCGAGTTAGGCAGATCATTTAGGAGGTGGTCATTTCTATCATCCGAGGTCGGATACCGGAGTCATTTGGGTCTATTAAAACTGATATGATAGAGTTCTTTGATGACCAATATGCTTCACTCTCTAAGACTGTTGTTGTTGCAGCTTCCACAGTCGTTGCTAGTATGGGGATTGGCGCTGGGAGGGATTTCCGGCACTGGGACTTTGACAATAAGAATCCCCCGGTGTTTAACGGAGTTCATGAGACCATCATTTCCATGAGGTGGCTGTCTGATGTCGAGGGATGTTTCTTTACGTGCTATTGCCTAGCTGACCAGAAGGTCAAGAGCGCTTTGAACCTTCTTTAGGCTGGAGCGAAGGATTAGTGGAGGCTGGTTACTAGCTCATATTCTCCAGAGTAGATGGCTGTTGTGACTTCAGAAGAGTTCTCTGAGATGTTCCGTTCTAGATATGTTCCACTCGTGGAGCGAGAGAGGTTAGACTAGGAGTACTTGGATTTGAGGCAGGGGACTGAGTCGGTGACAGAGATCACCAAGATGTTTATGGACAAAGCTTTGTTTTGCCCTGAGTTTGTTGCTTCTGAGCAAGCTCAGATGACCCGGTACTTGAGTACGCTCAAGATAGACATCCAACAGTTTGTGTCCATGCAACGCTATGGTTCATTGGTAGATTTGTAGGAGACTGCTAGCCGATGTGAGATTAAAATGGAATTCCAGGAAAAGGAGCAGAGGTAGGAACCAGCGCAGTTGCAGCCTATGCCATAGGGGGGGGGGGGGCACTTGCGATAAGTTTGGAAAGGTTCATGATGGAGCTTGTCGATCTTCTTTAGGACGCCACAAATGTAGCAAGCAGGGCCACATTGCGAGGGATTGCTGATAACAGGCTCTGGTATCTAGCATCAGAATTTTCTATCACTATGATCAGGTGGGTCACATAAAGGCCTAATTACCCTTTCTTGTTTCTAAACCTGCATAGGCTCCAGCGCCGGCTACTCTAAGGATCACAGATAAGAGTCGGGGTCAGGCGGAGCCCCTGGGGGCTTGCAGTCGCACTTTTCAATTACTGTCGAGGAGACTAGAGCAGCGCCAGATGTTGTGACTAGTATGTTTCTATTTATTGTTATGGTAATTATTTTTGTTGTATGCTTAATTTTATGCTTCTAATAGGTACATTCTTAGTGAACTCTTTGCCTACTCTAGTGTTATTTAACTCGGGCACGAGTCGGTCTTTTGTATCGCGATCTTTCAGTATGGATTATGGTGTGCCTCTTTATGAGTTGGAGTGTCCGTTGTGAGTTTATATCGCGAACGAACACGAGATTTCTGCATCCAATATATATCAGGGTTGTGTATTGGAGATCTTCGGGGTTCCCTATTTGATTGATTTGATCACAACCCTCATTGGGGATGTGTGCGTGATAGTGGGGATGGATTGGCTAAGAAGGTTTGGTGCATCGATTGTGAGGTCCAGCGGGTAGTAGTTCGAACCCAAAGTGGGGGAGAACTGGTTATTTATGTAGAGGTCACTAGGGTTGGTTCAAGGTTTTGTTTCGAAATTAGAGCTCGACAGTATATTCAGTTTGGGTGTGTGGGTTATTTGGCTTATGTGGTTGATACTCGAGTTGGGGAGCATACTTCAGTTTCAGAGGTGCTAGTTGCCAAGGAAATTTCTGATGTTTTCCCGGAGGAGTTACCCGGTGTGCCTCCCGAGAGGCAGGTTGAGTTCAGGATTGATCTAGTGCCAGGTGTGGCTTCGATATCCAAGGCATTGTACCGCTTGGAACCACCTAAGATGCAAGAATTATCCTCTCAGCTTTAGAAGATGTCAGGAAAGAAGTTCATTAGACCGAGCAGTTCTCTATGGGGAGCGTCGATACTGTTTTTCGAGAAGAAGGATGGTTCACAACGGATGTGCATTGATTACGGAGAGTTGAAGAAGTTAACAATAAAGAACCTCTATCCCCTTCCATGGATTGATGACTGTTGACACATCTCTCCCGGAGTAAAGTCAAAGAATAACGAAGCTGTCAACTCAAGAACGGCCCTTAAAAACCCACTACCCGACAAGAGTCGGGAGCAAACCATCATCCATAAGAACCTACCTTCTAGCGCCGACGATCTGGCCTCGGGATTCCCCCCCTTTTAGGAGAGAGAAACTGTTGTTTTAGATAAGAAAAAGGAGTACCAGTTTCCCCAAATCCACATGTGCAGCGCTCGGTGATCTGCCAACTGCATTTCAGCACCAATAGCAAATAGCCACCCACGAGGCACGATCTACCAATCGAAGGCCGCCTCGTCTTGCCATGCCTGAAAAGTAGAAGATACTGTTGGGGATCTGTTCTTCTGACCACAGGTATAAAAATATCCCTTCTCCCCCAAGAGAAAGGATCAAATCTTAATACCCAGTCTCATACTTTCCGTAAGAAACCTTTTCTTAAATGAATTCACTGACTTGACCGTCAAAGCTTCGTTATGGGATCACCTACCAGATAACGTTTGACGATCTTGTTTTCTTTGTTGTGATTCTCAGGCTTACCTTTTTCACCACTCAAGGTGATGAAGTTAATTCGGAGACATATCACAAATGTTAGTGCCATCCGGGCGTGCACTCAGTACTGAACAACCCATCTAAAGACGTTAGGCACTAGACATGACGTACAAAGGACCCATACGGTCGGGCGGTAGTGACACCAACCCAGTGAAACCAATGCAGTCCCTCAATGGAGGCGGACCATCGACACTGGAAGAGAAATCACCAACACAAACAACGACAACGCCGACAGTCGGACCCACAATGGAGTTCATTGCTAGTTTATGGTGACCGTCGCCCATCACAACGGAACACCAGGCCACGAAACCCATCACGGCGCCTCAAAGAGTGTCAACAAACCAATCACATCCAACAATAAATCGACCTCTGGCACCATTACGACAGGTTGGGACATGTACCTGGTCTCCCGCTACTATTCTACCTACTACACAACTGCTATCCACAGGTCATCAGTCTTCCTCGATGGCCAACATGTCACACATCCCACTATTCGCACAACAACCTATGTTTTGTGAGTACTAAAATCAATGTGCAAGGACAAGGCTTGAAAACTCAAACCTTGTGTTAATCTTAAAGATCAATGTCTGCTTTTAATTGATGTTCCAGTCAAGTTTGGTAATACCAGTTGAGACTTGAAGTAAATATTCAACAAAGTACACAAGTATTAAATGAAGAAACTTATGAGTATAATCAAAGTAAAGACAATAAATGAACAAGAAGAATGTTGTAATGAGTTTTGACTTGAGAGAAAAGTGACAGAGAGTTAAGAAGAATATTTGCTATGTTTAGAGGAACAATCCATGTATTTCTTGTCATTAAACACAATCCTTATATGGGAAAACGAGGTACATCGTACAAACTACAAAACGTTCTTAGTACTGGATAATAAATAGCTTCTGACAGCTGCTTATCCAACATATACAAAAACCTAAGTCCTATGAAATGTTACATCACATAAAAGACAAGAAATAATAAATGTTCAATTAGACACTTTGATCTCCGGTCAACACTGCATCTTGGAGTTATCTTCACTTCGGATATCTTTTTCATCTCGGACATATGCTGATCTCGGATCTTCATAACTTGTGATTGCTAGAGGTTCACTTTCAGGTTCCAACAATCTCCCCATAAGTGAACTTATCAATCTGATCATCTCAGTTGACTTTTTGGATGAACACATGAGCTTGGTACAACCAATTTCAGACTTCAAGATACCACTTAAGTTGACTAACAAACTTTGCCTTTACATGCTCTGGAGCATCGGACTTTGCTGCATTAATGATGAACTTCTAAAGAACTTGGGAGGGTATGAGATGTTTATCTAGGATTCAGAAGAATTCCTTCTTGTTTGTTTTCCTCTTAAGGTAGACGTATCCCAACACCAGTTCAATAATTCACCCTTCTGCCAAGATTTCAGCTTTAGGCAATTGATACTCAATTTTTTCCTAAAATGTTTCAGTTCCAAACAAGTGAGGCAGTTCATAGTCAAATCTACAAAATTCAGCAATGTGATCCTTTAGATAGCTTATCGCAACACTGTAAGCAGCAGTGTTCATCTGACTGTCTTGATGAGTTCGGAAATGAGATGCAATTGTCAGGATGTCATTTCAATAAATCATAGGGAAGGCGGCATCCAAGATAGTGAGCTGATTCGACTTGTTCCAATAAACATAATAGCGATGCAATAGACAGTTCAAGTCAAACTTTGTTAACACCTTCCTTCCAAACCCAAAAATCTTGGTGATCCTCTTCCGAGACCACACTTCCTTTTGGGGATGTGCGTTCGTGGAATAGAATGTGTTTAATCTTTCTCTTTCGGTTCTGATGATCATTTGAGGATTATCATCTATGTGGGGACAAGCAAACTTTATGTAGAACTTGCAGAGTGGAGAGATGGGAAAATCAAGTTGGTCTGAATCTTGAGTTGGCAGATCATAATACATGAATGGGACAATGTCCACATCATGAATTATTCCTTCTCTGAAAAGTGGGGAAAGCCCTAGCATTGGATTTGGGTTATCCTTGAGAGCTTGAATCAGAATGCTTTCCTCGAGGGCTTGATCTATCTGTGCTTGGGACCAACCTTCAGATTTCTTAGAGATGGGTTCCGAGGAGTGAAATTCTAAAATAGGCTTTTTTTCCTTTGTCTTGCTATTTGTTGAGAACCGAGATTACTTGTTGCATGTTCTGATCAATGATAAACTCTGGAGATGGAGGAATCAGAGGCTCTTTCGGTAGATTATCACGTTTCCGATGTAGAGAACCTTCATCGATTAGAACAATTCTTGGTGAGGGAGTTAGAAGTAGCATTGATTGAATGGCTCATAAAGCATCAACTGTGAGCTTGGTCTTTGACTTTGCTATTTATCTGCTTCTTTTTAAAACATCAGCTATGGATAATGTCCATGATATAGCTGACCATATCCTCTGCTCTTCCTCGTACATAATTTTTGTCGGAAATTTCTTTGGAGCTTGAAGTCCTACCATAGAACTGGTGATGTACTCCACTTCATCATCAGAAGTACATGTGGAAATAATTTGAACAAAATCATCATCAGACTCATCTCGGAGTTTGAAATCTGAGGCAGACTTCTAGGAGATAGATTTATCTATGTTTCTTGAACCTTCTCCCCTCTTGCATCAGATTTCCTGATAACCAAGGCAAGAAATGTTGAGTGCTAAAACTACGAGACACGGTCAAAACCCTTCTGAAAGATAGTGTTCATCTGCAGGGTGAGAGCATCATACGCTTCAGTAGTCGGAACTTGAGCTTTGAGATGGTCGAATATGGTGGAGATGATATAGAGCATTTGATCGAACTTATTGCTCAGAGGAGTTTGATGAGAACTTGCTGCCTGATAAGATTCATATCGTCTTTCTTCTTGATCTCTTTCTCCATTCTTTGAATCTGTTTTTCATGCCCGACATGGGTCTGTCTGATCAGCTCATTGGTTGTGCCAATCATGTCATCATGAACCTTTAGCATGGTGGTAATGGTTTCAAGATAGTGATCGAGATTGGAGTTATATTTTTCTTTACCTTCCTTGATGGTGTGCTTGAGACGAAGGGAGATAAGTTGATCCAGTTTTTGTGCTCGTTGTTCATTCGAAGGCCCTGTTTTCTTGACAACAAAGAGAGAGAGAGAGAGAGAGAGAGAGAGAGAGAGAGAGAGAGAATAACTGCATCAAGCTTAGTGTTAAGACCATACACTTTTTCATCAAGCTTAGAATTAAGTTGAGCAATAGATTTGTCAAGAGATTCAACTTTTGATATTGTAGTAGAGACGTTGTCTCGAAGTTCCATGAAGGCAAAGAGATCAGAAAAATTTTCAGCTGATGATCCTGTGTCTGAGGTGGAACTCTCAGACTTAGCTTTATCACACTCTTGATCAATTGGCGGATCAGAAGGTCCAAGATTGTTGGCAGTGGTGGCTTGATTATCCTTGGAAGGATTAACTTCCGATTCACTTCCGAGATTGTGCTGAGCATGGTCATCAATTTGAATATCTTCATCAATGGGTTCTGAAGAAGATGATGAAAGTCCAAAGTCGTGAGTTTTGTTGAATGTTCTTGAGATGCTACAATAGAGGCACTATCATCATCGAACATGAATTTTTTTGAATGTTCTTCATTAGGATCTGAGTGGATAGCGTCGTGATGAGGAGACATCAAAGGATCATCTGAGATGATATTATCATGTTGGGTTTCTCCTGATGCAAACTCTTGATCAGTAACGTCATCAGATGGAGCAATGAATGGAAGATTGCTCTGGATATCTCTGTTTCTCATGGAGTTGAGTGTTGCTTCCACTTGGGATCGAGTGAGCTCTGGATGTCTGGTGTGTGCCCTGATAATAAAGTCTAACCAATCTGGATCCTCGGTACCTGGTCATCCTTTACTTTTTCCAGGTATCAGAACAATTGTGGCATCTGAAAGAGGACGTACAACTCCCACTTCAAAATGCTTGGTATCTAAGAGGGGAACCTCAGATCATGCTTGTGTACAAGAGAAAGGAAGGATGTTCAAAATGATTCATGGGTTTGTTCCAGGGGTGCAAGGAACCATGTTCAACATCGACATCACCTTGTTGGCAAGGTGAGGGTGGATTGTGTGGAAACCGCCCGTGAGTGTGTGTAGATTTTTTTGAAACTTCGAAGGGTACTTCAGAAGAGTGGGCATGTAGGGTAAAAGGATGACAAGAGTCAGTCAGAATGTCCTTGATAACTTCCTGTGAAGAGGAAGTATCGAATTTGGTTCTGTTTTTTGATTTTGGTTTAGAGGGAGAGGTCTTTCTCTTAGCTACCTACTTTTTCTTTCCACCAGTCGAGGCTGGTTTAGCCACATCCGATGTGGGCTCAATGGGGACCGAGGTAGATTGTGTTGGGTTGTACACAATCGAAGTCTCTAAGTAATGTTTCAAATGAGGGGACTTAGATGGTAAAATGGCCAACATGTGTTCAGGTAATCTAGGAACAGGTCTGAAAGTTTCCTGGTTCGGAAGGCGATATGTCTTAATAGCCTTGAAGTTTAGAAATACCTCTTTTGGAATGGTGTCGACCGGAATTAGTTTGTGCCTCTCTCAGTAGAGCTATTGAATGTGGAAGCCCAGAATCTCAGACTCGATATCTCTTGAGGCTTTCTTTTTATAGTGAACTTCTGAAAGTCTTGTGATGCGACCTTGTCTTGGCTCAGTTGATATTGTTCACTTGGATTCTTGGCTGCCTCTGCAAGATCACAAAGAAAGAAGGCCGTCAGTCGCTTTCCGGGAGGAGCTCCCGGAAGAACACTCCGACAGTCAAGTTAGAGAGTGTTTAGGATCTTTGGGTGTGTGCTTTTAGAGAGTCCAGAGAGCTTACCTCGTAGGTCTGATAGCGTATCCTTTTATACCTAGCTCCCTTTCCTGATCCGTACCAGACAAGATCGCTTTTTGGGGAGACAAGATCAGGGGCGCTGATTGGAGAGTCATGCCCCTTCAACTGTTAGGGTGCTCTTATTGGTTCTGACGGTAATGGCCTGATCCTCCTACTTGTCTCCTGATCGTATCTTTTGTCTCGGAGCTGGGAGCGTCCCTTGGCGGGCGTGAGCCTTTCGCCTGTGCATTCCGCTCCTGGGGGCGCCAGTGGACGCTAAGCCTGCTGGGCTGGGCCCGGTTGGCGTGCCTGACTCGTGCTTCTGCCGTGCTGCCATACGCTCGTCATCAAGTCCCCCAGTCTAGTAGTCATAGAGTTGCAGCGCTAGTTATGGCGTTATGGACTTAGCTAGCTGACGCGTGTTGGTTTTTCTTTACCCGTCGTTCCGTCTTTAATGGCGACGTGACTGCGCATGATGACTGGCAGTTACGTCACTATGTCAGGCATTTAAATGTCCCGCCTCTTCCTTTTCTTTATAAGGGCATTTAAACGGTTTCTCTTTGTCTTCCTCCTTCTCTCTTCGTCTTCCTTTTTTCGGGTTTATCTTCTTCATTCTTTCTCATGGCAAACCTTCCCAGTATCCTCCCTTCCGCGACTGAGTATCGTTAGCTAGAGGTCACATATGGCTTATCTTCCCTGGAAGGTGTAGAGTTTCCTGCACCTGGTTCTGGTATCTCATCCCCTCCCTGGCAAGATTGGGGTTTACTTGAAAACCCTAGATGCTGGCATCCGTTTTCCTTTGACTGATTTTTAAGAGGAGGTCTTCCAGAAAGACGGTTGCAGTCTTCAAATGCTAACCCCCAATGCAGTCACGAAAGTGGTTGCATTTGAGATGATCTTCAGAGCCAACGAGTATCTTACGGATTACTTCGTTTTCAAGTTTTTCTTCCGATTATGTGTCACTGGAGATAAGTTCACCTTTTCGGTCCGACGAGGGGGGCACGCCTTAGTTCCCGACGGGCGGAACCCTAAGAACTGGCAGGACAAGTGGCTATGGGTAAACTAGGAGTTGGTCGGAAGCGGTCGGTACCGTGAGAATGCTTTTGCCGATACCATCCCCAAACTCTTCCCTCACAACCAAAGTGTTGCTGATTACCTGAAGTGTGTGCAAGTATCCCCTGAAGATTATTCTGAGGCTCTGCTTTCTGGTGTAGGGATGAGCCCTTCTTGGAGGCATCGCGGCAAAATGGCATTTTTTTCTCCATCGGTGAGTGTTGTGCCCCTCTTTTTTTCCTTCTCCCCCTTGTTACTACTGTATGACTGATATTCCTTGTTCTGACATCTCTAGGTGTTGAATCTTCCCTGTCCATGGATGAGGTGTTACAGAAGCGTTATCGGGGCAAGTTAGAGTATCGCGAGGTGGATCTAGTTGATCGACTTCCTCCACCTCACCGAATGGATCAACTTGCCTTAACTGCTGCTCCTTCCGTCCCCCCTGCAAGCTCGTCAGCATCGGAGGAGGATCCTTTACACGCCCGCCCCATCTTTGTTATCATGCCCCTAGGTAGCACTCGCTCCTCCTCCGTGGAGGGTAGCGAAGACAACAAAGAAGGGATTATCATGGATACCTGACGAATGCAGGCGAGGAGAAAAGTTGTCTTAGCCATGGGTGAGCCGGTTACCGGCGTGCCTATCGCTGCCAAGAGAGTTCATACCCGGCGCAAATTCTCTCGTCTGCTGAGTTTTATGACTTCCACACCGGCCGGTGTGGTCGTGATCCCTGATGACGACACGCAACAGTCCGAAGGGATCGACAGGACGACGAACAGCCCGTTGCTCCTATCTTCTCCTCTATTCCTATTCCATGTGTTCCATTGGTTTCCTCGAAGTTCTCCCCGGTTAAAGGTTCTAGTGGCCCTGGTTAAGTTTCAGTTTCTTTAGGTGGTGTGTCTGGAGACAGTTCTACTGGGTCTCCTATTTTTGTTCCTTCCTGGGATCTCCACGATGATTCCCGACTCTCTGTTTGTAGCAATGCTTTGGAATTTTCCCGCCATTCTTTTCCTCCGGCTTCCGTTGCCGATATGGAGGCTATGGGTAATCCTGTTCTTGCTCATAACATGGCTTACGCTGTTGTGCAGGCCATGTTTTACCTTGTCGCAGGTTCCCGGCATGTTCATGCCCTTGATGAGATGGAGGCCGTCCACGCTACTTGTGAGTCATACATGACAGGGCTGGAATGTCTCCTCAGTGTGCTTGGTGAGGACCTCCGTTTGTCTGAACAAAAGTGTGAATTGCTATCCTCTGAGAAAACCATCCTTAACGAAACTAGAGCCGTTTTGGAAGCTAAGATCGAGTCCCTAACTCAAGTGAATGAAGGTTTGATGATCCAGGTGGAAAGTCTTGAGCGCGATGCTACTGATCGTGATAAGCTTATTTCGTCGTTGCAATCGGATTTTGGACGCTTCCCGTCGAGACTTGGATTGGCTGGTGCATGTTGGTGTTGTTCACATTGTTGATAAACTGATTGAGCATCTGGATTTTACTAACGCGATAAGTCTCATCCGACATGCTGCTTTTATGGACGGGATTGAGTCCATTCAAAAAACTTATGCTGGTATTGGTGGTGGAGATGTCGGTGTTGGTGCTACTTTTGTCGGTCCTGTGGTTAGTGTGAACGATGCTCTGTTGTCTTTTGCCAGTATGGATCATGCATCCTTGTTGGGTTTAGGGGAACTGGGTGTTAGGGGTCTCTAGGAGTTATGCTCTTTTGGTGGTTCAAAGGGTTCTCCGGAAAGTGCGATGGGTCATGATATTGTGCAGGTGGCTGAGGTTGATGTTGGAGGAGGTAATGATGGTGGTGATGGTGATCGTGGCGAAGGTGAAGTGGCTGTTGTGGGAAATGAAGTCGCATGTGATGGGAATGATGTTGTTGAGAATGCTCCGACATCGTGTGCTACTACTCTTGGGGCGTGAAAATTTCTTTGCTTGTTTCGGTTTCTATCTTGCATGGTTCTTTTGGTGGCCATATGATGCCTTTAGTTTGTATATTGCATAAACTTTTAAACAATATTCACTATTTTATGTATGTAACCGTATGCTCTAAGCATTATTTGTTTGTTGCTTGCTCTCTTTTTATTTTTCTTTTTTAAAAAAAAACATAGCCCTCTGATGCGCTAGGCATTCTGCTTCGCCTATGTCATTGCCGACACGCTAAGTATCGGTACTGGGTGCTCTTAGTACCCAACGGATGGATGTTTTTATGCACATTTTCAATCGTTAAGAATTAATACACTAAGTATTAAAGATTAGCATTTGAATAATCCCATTACATTAACCGTGGATTATAAATACACTAAGTATGAGACTCATGTCACGAAGCATGGACTTATGTACACTAAGTACTTGGGATGTGCCGCACTAAGCAGCATATCAGTCGACTGGGATTACACTTCTTTTTTTTCAAAAGAAAAACTTTTTCAAGTTCCTGGCGTTCCACGTTCTTGGAATCTGCCTTCCTTCCATCGTTTCCAAGACATATGCACCATTCCAATTTGCTTCCGTGACTTTGTAAGGGCCCTCCCATATTGGATCCAATTTTCCTTGGGGTTGGGCTCGGCTTGCTTTGTTTTTCGTTAGAACATACTCACCCACTCTGAACGCTTTCTCCTTTACCCTTTGGTTATAATACCTTTCTGTTGCATGCTTGTATGCAACCTGGCGCATTTCTGATTTTTCGCGTTTTTCTTCTAGGATATCCAGGTTTATCCCTAGGTCCTGCGCGTTGCTTTCTTCATCTGTGCTAGCCACCCTTAGCGTACTCACCGTTAACTCCATTGGGAACCTAGCTTCTTTCCCGTATGTCAAACTGAACGAGGTTTCTTGCGTGCTCGTTCGCGGTGTGGTCCTGTATGACCATAGCACTGTCAGTATCTCCTCTGCCTAGTTCCCTTTTGCCTTGCCCTTCCTTTTCTTGATCCCATTCACGATAGTTCGATTGGACACCTCCGTCTGTTCGTTCGCTTGTGGATGTGCTACTGATGTGAACCATTGATTTATCCCTTTGGTGGCGCACCACTCCTTGAACGGGTTCTCGGCAAACTATAGGCCATTGTCACTAATGAGTACTCTAGGCGTCCCAAACCTTGTTATAATATTCTTCCATACGAACTTTATCATGTGTCTCCTTGAGATGCATGCTAACGGCGCCGCTTCAATCCATTTTGTGAAATAATCTACGGCCACCACCATGTATTTTAGCTTCCCTGGTGCTTCTGGGAATGGGCCCACTTTATCTATACTCCATTGGTAGAACGGCCACGGGCTAGATATGTTATGGAATGGTACTGGGCGTTTTGCTTGGACTGGGGCGTAAGACTGGCATTCCCTACATCTCCTGGCTACCTCTAGCGCATCTTGTTGTATTGTGGGCCAGTATACACCCATTCGCAGTACTTTGCCTATTAAGGCTCGTGCCCCCTCGTGTGCACCCACCTGGCCTGCGTGTGCTTCCTGTAGCATCTCTTTCCCTTTGGCTTAGTCTACACACTTTACCCATGGTGCTGTGAACCCTTTCCTATATAATTCTCCATTTATTAATGCATATGAGGGCGCTTTTATACATATCTTCCTGGCCTCGCCGTGGTGGTCCGGCAGCACCCCCCTTTGTAGGTATTCCCTGAATGGTGTCATCCACGTGGGCCGAGTGGTCGTTAGGGGATTCACCTGCCGTTCATCTATACTTCTTTCTCAGAGTACCTCTACCAAGACTTTCTTCGATAGGTGGTTGAAGCACGTGGATGCCAATTTGCTTAAGGCATCTGCCCTCTTATTTTCGCTTCTAGGTATCTGTTTAATTGTGAACTGCTTGAACGATTCGACTAGTTGTTTCACCATCTGCACATACCTTCCCGTTCTCTGATCTCTTACCTCGAAACTTCCATTGACCTGGTTTGCTACTAGCCTTGAGTCAGTCAGGGCCGTTATAGCCTTTGCACCCGTTTGCTTGGCTAGTTGCAATCCTGCAAGCAGAGCCTCATACTCCGCTTCGTTGTTTGATGTGTGAAAATCAAAACGGAGGGTGTAAGTCGCTTCTTCCCCCTCTGGGCTAGTCGGGATTAGCCCCGCCCCTGAGCCTTCCTTGCTGGATGCTCCGTCAGTATATAGTGTCCACGAACTATCGTCGGCCGGGGCTCCTTCAACTGCCCACACTTTCTCCTTAACAGGGCCCCCTCATCTGGAATTTCTAGCAGGAAATCGGCCAACGCTTGTTCCTTAATACTTGTCCTCGGGTGGTAACTTATGTCATGCTCTCCCAATTCGATTGCCCATTTCGCTAGCCGGACCGACGTCTCTGGCTTAAGCAGTATTTGTTTGGTGGGGCAGTTTGTTAGCACCTCGATCTAATGTGCTTGGAAATACCGCCTCAGTCGCCGTGCCGCGTAGATGAGTGCCAGGACTAACTTCTCCAGGGTGGGGAAGTTGAGTTCTGGCCCTTGTAGTTCCCTGCTTACATAGTATACCGGTCTCTATTCTCCTTCCCTTTCTACAGTCAATACTGAGGATATCGCTTCGTTTGAGGTCGAAAGATACATTTGCAACGTCTCTCCCGGGACGGGATTGGCCAGCATGGGTAACTTGTGTAATGCCTCCTTGATTTTATGGAGCGCTACTTTTGCTTCGTTCGTCCACTATAAGTTGCTCTTCTCGATGCAGCCTTTTAATGTGTGGAACAACGGCATGGCCTTCTTAGTGGATTTCGAGATAAACATGCTCAGAGCTGTAAGCTTCCCGTTTAGACCCTGCGCGTCCCAGAGGGTGCCTGGGGGTGGCGTTTTGATAAACTCGTCCACCTTGGTTGGGTTAGGCTGGATGCCCTACCTGGTGACAAAATACCCTAAGAACTTCCCCCCTTCCACCCCAAATGTGCATTTGGCTGGGTTTAGATTCATCTTTACCCTCTCTAGGGTTCGAAAAATCCCCTCAATATCTTGTAACATCTTGTCTTCGTGTGGACTCTTGATCACCATATCGTCCACGTACACCTTAATGTTTCTCCCAATTTGTTTAGCGAAGATTGAGTCGACCAGGCACTGATACGTAGCCCCTAAATTCTTTAGACCGAAAGGCATCTCGGTGTAACAGAAAGTGTCATGGTCCGTGTAAAAAGCCGTTTTTTCCTCGTGCTCTTTGCTCATCAAGATCTGATGATACCCTTTATATGCATCTAAAAAAACACTTCATCTTAAATCCTTGCAATGACTCTACCTTATGGTCAATTTCCGGGAGGGGTAACAGTCTTTAGGGCATGCTTTGTTCAAGTCGAAAAATTCTATGCACATTCTCCATGACCCATCTTGCTTGCGGACCATAACTGGGTTGGCGATCCACGTCGGGAATATTGCTTCCCTTACTATTCCTGCTTCCACTAGTTTGGCCACCTCTGCGTTGATTTTCCTATTACGGTCCCCACCTTGGACCCTTTTCTTCTGCTTAACCTCCTTTGCTCCTGGTTTAATTACAAGTTTGTGCTCAATGACTTCCCTTTCTACCCCCACCATGTCCGTAGAGGTCCATGCAAACACGTGCTTATACCGCTTGAGCAAATCGACCAACGCTCTTCTTATGTGATTCGAGATATCACATCCAATACTAACTGGCTGGTCAGGGTGTCTCTCGTTGATCACCTCCTTTCCTTTTACAGGGTCATGTCTCAGCCTCTTGGCCTCTTTAGTTATCTTTACTGGTTTCATGATTGTAAAGCATTGCAATTCTTTAGGTGGAGTGGCTAGTACTGTAGCTACGCCTGTTGGAGTGTCGAACTTCATGACTCCATGAATGGTTGATGGGACCACCCCTAGCTTTAAGAGGGCTATACTCCCCAGAATGATATTGTGTTCCGCCGCATGCCGAATGACCACAATGTCAACCGGGGGGGTTTTCTTTTGCTGCCTATCGTGGCTAGTTAAGGTCAGGGGAAGGTGAATTGTGCCTAGCGGCCATAGGCTATGGTCGGTGAATCCGACTAGCCTCCCCATCGTGGGTCGTAGGTTGTCTTTCCAGCGGTCTGGGAGAAGCCGGAAACAATGCTCATAGATGATATCCGCCGAACTTCCTATGTCAACGTAGACCCTGTGTATGGTTACATCCCTGATGGAGGCTTAGATTACTAGTGGGTCATCGCCTCTCCATCCTTCTGGGCGAGGGTCTTGAACAGAGAATGTGAGTGTACGTATCGAGGGTCTGGTGGTCCCTTGCTCCCTTTGTTGCTCCCCCCTGCTTCTCTTACTCAGTATCACGAATATCTCCTTAGGCTGGACCCCTTCGCGAGGTGTGTTTTTAGCGTTTTCGGCGTCAATTTTGGCACGCAAGCTTTGCGCTATTTCCACCAAGTCCCCTTTAAGTTGTTTCTCTTCCATTTCTTTTTTTAATACCGAACAACTAGCTGTATCATGCGTCTTACTTTTATGGTACTCACAGTACCGGTTCTTTGGCGATTTGGCTGGCTGCTGCTTCTCCGACACCGTGTACACCTCCGGGCGACGACCACACCTGTCATCCTTGGCAAACGGTCGGAACCGTGCCTGTGGTTTTCTTGCTTGGCCGTAGTGCCTACTTCCCCCTCAGAAATCCATGTGAACCTAATTTGTGGTGCCTGGCAGTTATAGCATTCAAGTAGGCCTATTTTGCTGCTTCGCCATCCTCCTGTCTTAGATATTTTTCCACTATTTCCTTCAACTAAGCACGTGTTAGAGGCTTCTTTCCCATGAGCTTTTGCGATAAAGGGCCTGGTAGAAGTCCCCACGTAAAGGCGCCGGCTATGAGTCCCTCATCATGCCCCGGTACGTCTAACGTGGTGTTTATGAATCTTGTGAAGTATTCCCGCACGATTTCACCCTCCTTTCACTTACAGCCTATGATTGAATGAGAGTCTCCCTCGTACTTGCGTAATTGCATAAAGTTTGTGAGAAAAAGATACTTAAGCTGGACAAAATTGGAAATGCTGCCAGGTCGTAGCGTCTTGAACCATGTGACGGCGTTGCCATAAAGTGTGGTTGGGAAATACGTGCACCAAAACCTCTCATCAAGCTTTAATGACGTCATTGTCCATTCATATGTGTCGATGTGGCTATCCGGGTCAGTGGTTCCGTTATATGTCTTGAGCGTCGGTAGTTTGGCTATGTTTGGTATTTCGTAGTCCAACAATTCTTTGACAAACGGAGATGTCACACTACAGGAAAGGCAATCGTGGCTTGGGATGGTGGACGCTCCTGGCTGCTGGTATTGAGTGTTTGAGCTGTATGGTGGCGACGTGTGTAGCCAAGGCTTGGTCCGTAAAAGGGGTATGACTGGAATGGTAGTTGGAGGGAGTAAATGGAGGGGAAAGGGTGTATAGGGGTCATAGGGCTGACCGTTGTTGTCTGTTGTAGGCGATTGTTGGCGGTGATCGTTGGTCCGGTCCATGTGCCGACCAACGAATACACAGGCGGTGTATGAGCTATCATGGTTCGCGCCAATGGTGACACTGAAAGCATTGAACTCTTTCTACTTGTCACCTGGTACGGTGGTGTCACTGTAAACGACTGTGGGATGTTGAAATCGTGGCCTGGTGGAAGCATTTTTGAGTGAACCGGTTGTGTCTGTTGTAATGGCTGCATAAAGAACGGTGGAATCTAAAGGATGTTGTTGAAAGTGGCCCTACCGGAGTTGTTCTTGGCTGGTGAACTGGCGGTTGTGGGGCACCTTCAGTGGTTACTGTAGAGCTTCCTTCGCCTGTACCGGCCCTGCTGACCGCTGTAGACGGCGGTGTTTTGTCCAACGCTGCCATGGGACGTATGGGACTAGCCTGTTGTCCCTCACTTCCGTTTGACGCCATTCACTTTTTACTTTTGTGCTTTTAGTTTGTGTTCTTAATCTCACAAACGGATGGCACCAAATGATGCGACCTTGTCTTGGCTCGGTTGATATTGTTCACTTGGATTCTCGGCTGCCTCTGCAAGATCACAAAGAAAGAAGGCCGTCAGCCGCTTTCCGGGAGGAGCTCCCGGAAGAACGCTCCGACGGTCAAGTTAGAGAGTGTTTAGGATCTTTGGTTGTGCGCTCTTAGAGAGTCCAGAGAGCTTACCTCGTAGTTCTGAGAGTGTATCCTTTTATTCCTAGCTCCCTTGCCCGATCTGTACCAGACAAGATCAGTTATTGGGGAGACAAGATCAGGGGCGCTGATTAGAGGGTCATGTGCCTTCAACCGTTAGGGCGCTCTTATTGGCTCTGACAGTAATGGCCTGATCCTCCTGCTTGTCTCCTGACTGTATCTTTTGTCTCGGAGCTGGGAGTGTCCCTTGGCGGGCACGAGCCTTTCGCCTGTGTATTCTGCTCCCGGGGGCGCCAGCGGATGCTAAGCCTGCTGCGCTGGGCCCGATTGGTGTGCCCGGCTCGTGCTTCTGCCGTGCTTCCCTAGGCACGTCATCATCTTGCCATAAGACTTTCGTTAAATCGACGATGTTTGTCTTCCCAGAAAAGATACTATACATGACATTAAGCTCGTCCTTGCTCATCGTGTTTGTTCCACCTTGTTTTCCAGAATGACCTCTAAGAATGAGGTGCATCAAAATTGTCCATAGCCTCGGAACTGCAGATTTCGTGAATGTTTTGGCTTTGAACTCCTCTTCATACCCTATATGGTTGAGAAACGTCTGAAACTCCATAGACGATGGTTCTTGGACTTTAAAATCTTTAGGGTTTTCAGAAATCCCAATAGCTCTTAAGAACGTTTTCTTTGAAATTGGTAAAATTTGGTCACCAGTAATCTTGACTTCGAGGATTCCGTTGTTAATCTCGACTCTTTCAAATGCAGTGTGAAGAAGACGTAGAGGAATGGGTGGATCACAGATTTTTTTTGAGTAGAACGGAGATGGGATGACGGGATATGAACTCAATCATAACCGAGATTGACTCGTCATAGTCCATGGGATCCAAGGAGAAAAGTTCAGTAGTATCCCTGAGAAACGGTTCTGTTAAGGATGATGAAGTGGAACCCATGGATGATTTCTTATTAGGAGCAGGGTTGGAAATTTTGGGGTCAGATTATGAGGAAGCCATTGTTGCAGGTTTTGAGTGCTTGAAGAATAGTTTCTTTGGGGGGGGGGGGGGAGAGAGAGAGAGAGAGAGAGAGAGAGAGAGAGAGAGAGAATGAAGAAGATGAGGGGTGCATAAAAGGTAAAAGGTGGGTTATGTGCGGCTTTTATAGGTTCAGTGAAAAATGGGTCGGGTTAGAAAAAGTAATGATTAAACCCGGATATGGAAATGGACCGCATTAAATGTGTTGCTACATTTGGGATGAATTGACATGCAAGGAAGAAAGAGAAAACTAGCGATACATATAAAACGGAAACTGTCATTTTATTGACATGATGTTTACTTTACGAAGATGTGTGAAAAAATGTGCATTTTTCTAGGATTAAAGATGATCATCCTTAAAAAATATAACCGTTTAGTTTTTAAGAAAACGTTTCACAAAAAATGATGAAAAACCTTTTGGACTTCTTTTAAAAGAACTGATCTCGGAGCCAAAAAGTATCGAGATGTTTTGACAATGGATCTTGGACCAGGAAATATCCGAGATGAATTTGCAGTGAGATCTTGGAGCATGAGAGTTTTGAGATGAACTATCATCAGATACTTCCGAGATGAAAAAGAAAGTACTTTTACATTATATAGAGTCTGATATTGCATAGGTTCAGGCTGAATATAAGAGGTCAAAGGCAGGAATATATTAGAGGACATATTTAAAGAGACGAAAGTACATTACCATTTCAGATTGAATTCCGAGATGAATTTCATAACACTCATTTTGATATAGATTACGATAAGAGATTAAAAAAATACCAATGTGAATATATTGGTCATGAACTTCCAAAGATTGAATGAGCTGTACAACTTACGTCTAGAAGAAAATGTTAGAAAAAAATACAAGTAAGATGATCCTAGTTATTCCGAGAGGCAATAATTCCAAGATAAAAAGATTTGACGTCGGAATAATTTCACTTCTTAATGATAACATCAGAGAGTGTAAACCTCTTGAAAGAATTGAGGATCAGGCAACATCATACCCATTTTGTTCAGAAAACCATTGAATTTGGTTTCGTCTAATGCCTTCGTAAATACATTAGCAATCTCATCGTCAAATGGAACAAACATAAGTTCAATGTTTCCTTTTAAAACATGATCTTTAATGAAATTGTATCGTATATCGATGTGCTTCTTCATGGAGTGCTTAATTGGATTGTGTGAAGTCGCAATGACACTTTATGAATCACAATAGATGGGAATTTATTGAAACCGGTAACCATAATCCATGAGCTGTGACTTCATCCAAAGAACTTGAGAAGTGCAACTAGCAACAACAATGTATTCCACTTCGGTTGTTGATAGTACAATTTAGTTCTGCTTCTTAGATGACCAGCTAACCAGTCTTCCACCCAAAAATTAATAGCCACTAGAGGTGCTTTTCTGTCCAATTGAAGATCACCATAATTCGAATCTGAATATGCTTGTAGGTGGAAACTCTCATTTGTTGGGCAGAAGATTGCGAGACTCTTTGTACCTTTGAGGTATCGGAATATTTGCTTCACTGCCAAAAGAGGAGACATTTTTGAATTCACTTGAAATCTGGCACACAAACATGTGGAGAACATGATGTCCGGACAACTTGTTGTTAAGCTAGAGTAGTGATCCAATCATTCCACTATACTTCTTTTCATCGACAACAACACCAAATGGGTCTGAGAAGATCTTGTGTCCGAAACCCATTGGAACCTTTATAGAGGCACAAATGTCCATCGAATATTTTTTGAGAAGCTCGGAAATGTATTTTTCTTGGTGAATAAAGATTCCTCTATTGGTCTGTTTTACTTAAAGACCAAGGAAGAAACTTAGTTCATGATTCATGCTCATTTGGAATCGGCTAACCATTAACTTGGAAAAATCAGCAACCATTGATGAATCGGTGGATCCAAAAATGATATCGTCGACGTAGATTTGAACCAACATGAGATGCTTTCCGTTTGATCTTCCGAATAGGGTAGGATCGAGAATTCCCCTTTGAAGACCATAATGCTTGAGAAAGTCGGTGAGTGTCTCATACCAGGCGCGATGAGCTTTCTTGAGGCCGTAAACAGCTTTTCAGAGTTTGTAGCAATAGTTAGGATAAGAAAGATTGAAAAAATTGGGATGCTATTGGAGATACACTTCAGTATCAAGTTCACCATTATGAAAAGAACTCTTAACGTCCATTTGGTAAACTTCAAAGCCTTTATGAGCTGCATAAGCAAGAAAGATTTTGATGGCTTCAAGATGGGCAATGTGAGCAAATGTCTCGTTATAATCAAGTCCTTCAATCTGTGTGAATCCTTTGGCAACCAATATTGCTTTGTTTTGAATGATAACTTCTGCATTGTCTAGTTTTTTTTTTCTAAAAACCCATCTTGTACCTACAATGGGATCATCCTGATGAGGAGGAACGAGATTCCACACTTCATTTTGATCAAATTCTGCCAACTCTTCCTGCATGGCTGTAATTCAATCAACATGTTCTAATGCTTCCTTGATGGATTTGGGTTCAACCATAGAGATAAATGCCGAGAAATGACATTCATTTTGAATATTAGTGGCAGAACGAGTTTGAACAACGGCGTTTAGATTTCTAATAACTTGGTTTGGAGGATGATCCTTGGTCCAAATGTGTAGTCTCGGTATCTCTTCTGCAATAGATGATCCGATATCAACGATGGGGTTGTGCTACTCCCCTGAATAATTTGAACTTGAGGATGATGCTCTCCCTAAACTTCTGAACCAGATAAGTTAATGTCGTCTTCAGGTCAGAAATCAAAGAAATTTGCATCATCTTCGTTGATTGGAGTAGGATCAAATTAAGCAAATTGATCACCTGCATCTTGAAATTTATCCATGTTTGATTCAAGGGAAGGTTGACCATTCTCCCCCTCAACCTGAGAAGGTTGAAATTGTTCGGAATCAAATGGAGGAAAATGTGGGAGTTAGACTAGAAACATTTTGGGAAGTAGGAGCAATAACGGAAGAGGATTTTCTTGATCGATATTCTGAATCAAGAGCAGTTTCTAATGGTCCGAACAAGGTTTTAAAATCAACTTCATAAATTATTTGAGGATTTGGATATCTTGGGGATGGAGCATCGGACTCCATGATGAGGATGTGACATGGGTTGGGCCAGAATTCCAAATATTGTTGTGATCGAAGGTGACATCAAATCTTTCTTCAATAACACGAGTTTGACGATTCAGAACCCGGTGAGATTTTGATTTTGCGGAGTATCCAAGAAAGATTGTTTCGTTGGCTTTGAGATGAAATTTTGTGAGTCAGCTCACGATTGTATTCGATAAACCAAAGACATGTAGAAAAGAGATACTCAGCATACGACCATTCATGGATTCGTACGATGTCATATTGAGGCGTCGATTGATGATGCTACGATTTTGAGTAAAGCATGCAGTCTATATGGGTTCAGCCCAGAGATACAGTGGAAGATTTGCAAATTTGATCATTGATAGAGCAAATTCAACTAAGGTTCTGTTGCGTCTTTTGACTACACCGTTTTGTTGAGGGGTATAGGGAGCTGAGAAGTTGTGATTAATTCCTTTCTCGGATACGAACTTCTCCATGGTGACATTGGTAAACTCCGAGCCATTATCACTTCGGATTCGACGAACAGGCATGTTCACCAGAACTTCAATACCCTTAATAAAGGTAGTAAGTTTCGAGGCAATGTCTGACTTAATCATGAGGAAAAAAACCTAGGCGAACCTTGTAAAAACATCCACAATCACAAGAATGTATTTCTTATGATGTAGACTTTGTACAGTGGAGGGTCCACATGGATCAATATGCAACAGTTCTAACGGTTCCGAGATTGATTTTTCGATGATGACAGGATGACCTATCTGTTGGATAAGGTGTCTAAGTCCATAACTATATTTGGTCTGTAATTAACCCGACCCGGATGGTCCATTTGGGTTGCATGGCATCATGCATTTGGATAGACTTAATGAGAGAAATAACACTTGTGGTTTATTAATATATTATAAGTTCTAATATATTAATAGTATTATTTAATTAGTATTGATCAAGAATTAATTTGGAATTAATTAAGTGATCAAAAAGATAACTAATTAAATATATAGGTTGATTATGTAAATCATCCATAACTTGTATAGTGGGCTAAAGGCTCCTTGGATTGTCAAGTTGGGTTAAACCCATAGGATGCTCCATGGATGCTCAATGGGAATTACAAACCCAAGGGTCATGGAAATGAAGAGTCATGTCACATTAGGGTTTACATGGTGTAACCCTAGATATGACACACTATATAAGGAACATGATACTCACCAAAATCGGCTACATTAAGAACAAGAGAGAGCAAGCCGATTTTACAAGTGTTAGACATTCTCTCAAATTTATTCCAAAGCGTTTGGTGTGGTGTGAAGCATTTGAGGCATCACACATGGGGTGCTAGGCTCTCAAGGTTTTCTAGGAATCAAATCAACTACAAGGTATGTAATTCTACCCATCTTTTAGATTAAAAGTTCCCCATGTATTCTAGATAGGATTATGAACCTTGGAAATCAATTTTTGCATGTATTTTAGACAAACATAGATCCAAGGTTTTCTAGGGTTGCATGTACACGTAGGGGTGTTAGAATGCTCAAAACCCATCACTATCTTCGATTGCTTCCCACACTCATAGGAAGCACATAGATGTTTGCTTTCGAATTTGAGGAGAGGCAAACCTATGCCCATTTCACGGGAAAGAAGATCTTTCATATATCGGAAGTTTAAATAAGTAAGCCTTTGATGCCATAACAAACTAACATTAGGAACTGCTTTCAAGAGATGATAGAGTTGAGGCTTGCTAACGATCATGTTGATGTTGTTCTTTTTGCGATTTGACTTGACCAAACATTCTTTCCAGTCTTGGGACATGACATAACTGTGTTTCTTGCAGAATTCAACTCGTCAATTTGCATAAGTAAGTTGAGCTACACTGATTAGATTATGCTTCAGGTCACCTACATATGCCACGTTCAATACAGAGAATTTTCCATTGGTGAGGATGCCATAACCTCGGACTTGAGAGTTGGAGTTGTTGCCATACGTCACATAGACAACATTAGGTGAAAGTTTGAAATCACGAAAAAAAATCTTTCTGCCCTGTCATGTGCATAGAACAAGCACTATCAATATACCATATTGTATCTTGTTCCGAAGTGCAGAGTGCCTACAAAATTTAGTGAAGTTTTGACTTTTTAGGCTATGTGTTAGGTTTTGGGACTTGGGAATGGGCTTTGGACTTTGGCAGTGACTTTTAAGAAGCAGGATTCTCGAAAGGCTTGTCCTGAGATCCTTTGGGAAAGAAGCAAAATGATAAGGTCTTTTCATTGATCCATAAAGCATATTCAACGATAGGTTGTTTTGAGACAACATTTCTCAAACCAGCTGCTTTTGGAATCTCAATGTTACTTGAAGTTAGAAAATATTTTTCAACACTCTTAGCTTTCCACTCAATTTTTTTTTGAATTCTTTGAAAATGTTTGAGCAATAGTTTTTTTAACCAAGTGTTCTTTGTTTAATGTTTTTGATGGTGCACTTGGTTTTGTAAGTTTTTGAGGTTTAAAAATTGTACCATCAGATTTAGCATTGAAAATAGAGGAAACAGTCCGAGGAAGGTTATTTCTTGTGGGACATGTATCAACTGTCTTTTTCGGAATGGGATTGACAACTTTGTTTTGAACAACAAGACTAGGAAGGATGGATGACCTTTTAAGGATCTTATTAGGCGCAAAGGGTTTATGATTCCTAGTGGTGGGGCTTACAGACAGAGATATTTTCTTTTTGGAATTCTCAATGTACCTGGAATTTTTTCTTGACCTAATTTCCTTTTTGAGTGCATTTTTGGTTTCTATCTTAAGATCTACAACATCTTTTCTATTCAATGAAGGTTTCTTCCCGGAGTCAGATGTTGACTTGGAAGTTTGGCCAACAGATGTGTTGTTGAACTTGGATTTTAGTGGCACTAAGGTGGTTTTAGAAATCACTTGAGAGTTCGAAAGTCACGAATCAGATAAATTATCACTTATGGTTTCTACATCAACGTCATTATCTAAGGATGCCCAAACAACATTTGATTTTTCAGAGTCAAGTCTAGTTGTCTCCAGAAAGATTTCCTCAACAAGGCAATTGTTACGAGGACCATGATTCAGAACGTGAACTATAGAGTTGGGAATGTAGGGAGAAAATTTTGAGGTCTGATTCAGATCCATGGGTGTCAGAGGCGGAAGAGGCGTGGAATCAAGACATTTGAAAAGTAATGGTTAATACTCAGGAATCAGGGAAGAAAAACAATCCAAGGTCTCATGAAATGGTGACAAAGGTGAGACAGGGGTATCCGATTATTTGTGGTTTAGAATGTCTCCCATAAAAGTTAGATTCTGAAACTCCTTCATGGGACGATCAATAGGTTTTGGAAACTAGCTTCCAAGAACAGGTGCTTTAGACCAAGGATGATGATAATTGTGAGTTATTCTTTCGTTTGCTTCAAGAATGTCTATGGAATTATGCAAAGCATCTATTTTGGCATTCAGACATTTGTTATCAGAAATCAAAACATTTCTTTCAGAATACGTGATTTCACATTTGTCTATAAGAATGATACATTCATCTTTTAACATTACAAGTTCTTAAACATCCCAAAAATACGGTCCACAAATATCATTTTTAATTTATAAACAAAACCATAGTAAACTAAATCATCTCATAAAAACAGAAGTAATACTATCTCCAACATCATATCAAAACACTGTATCAAAATCACATGTCTAAACATCAGAGTGTAAACATCCTAGGATGAACAAATGGTGTGTGCACTCCAATCATCCCAAGCTCTTCCCCTTTCTACTGGAAGTACCTTAAATCAAAAATGATAACTGTAAGCACGAAGCTTAGCGAGTCTCCCCAAACTACCACATACCATACACATAATCATGCTGCTTGGAGATATGGGCCCCGTCCACACTCCAGGAGATACGGGCCCCAACCACACTCTACTAATTAGGAGATACAAGCCCCACCCACACTCTGCTGACTACGAAATACGGGCCCCACTCACACTCGGCTAACTATGACATACGGGCCCCACACATACTCAGCTATTAAACATACATACAAGTATCACACAGACAACAAGTATAATCCAGTCTATCAATTAGTCATATATACATAATCAAATAATGCTATGAGATATGGTCCCCGCCCACACTCAACTACTGATCTGTACACATAACATATATGGGCCGACCTTGGTACCTTCGACCCGTTCAAACTAGGAGAAAACTCACCTCGCAAAGTTAACTGTGAAATCTCACGTGAGGAGTCTCTAACGGCTGCTCCAATGACTCCCTAACTACCATTATCACAATAACACGTAGTCAAAATCCAATGATCCTTATTTGGGTAAAATGACCATTTTACCCATGGTCAAAGTCAACATTCTGGTCAAAGTCAATGTTTTTGATTGACTCGACTCACCGAGTTGAACCATCAACTCGCCGAGTTCTATAAATCAAAACCCTAAAATTATGATTCGACTCGTCGAGTCATCCCCCCCAACTCGCCAAGTTCCCGAGCTACTCGTAGTCATGATAGCAAGTCAACTCGTCGAGTCCTTCCTCAGACTCGTCGAGGTCTACCCTATTCAGAATCGGGTCAAATCGACTTAACTCGTTGAGTTCCTCTATGAACTCGACGAGTTCCTTAGTCTGTTTGGTCCACCTTAATGAATTAAACCCCTAATCTTCATATCTAGGCTTCATGCTTCTCGTATACGCTAAAAATGTCCTTTTAAGGATAAAGTTTCCAACTTTACCTATTAATACCTTTACTTAATGGGTTTAGCTTAAACCCTAACTCTTTAGGATCTAGATCTTGGTCCACAAGCCATACATACTCCAAGCTAAAGCATACAAACAGAGATCTAGACTCTACACAGTACATAGACTCGTAAAGTTTCCACCTTTCTCCCCATGCATGGCCTTTAGGAGCTTAAAAGGCCAAAATGACATCCTATAGCTTGCATGGGGCTTCAATGGCCATAAAGTTTGCATCTTTATGCCATGAAAGCCCTCTATAATTCCAAATCTAATGGTTTACTCACTTGGGACATCCATATCCTAAAGATCAAGCTCCTTGGACCAAATACCATATAAAATGATAAATAAGAGATTTGAGAAGTTACTAAGCAAGTTTGAGACTTGCTTACCAGATAATGACGAGAATGAAATGGAGTCTCTAGATCTACAATCTTCTTCTTGAATCCCCTAGCTTCTTCTTCCTTCACAAGCTTCAAAACACACAAAGTTTCACTCACAAATGGTTCATAAGCTCACAAATGCATTAGGATTTCTGAATCTATGGTTTGGGGATTGGAGGTTGGAAGTAAGGCCAACAAGTGGGGATTAGGATGCTTAAATTGTTGGGTTTTGAGCAATCTAACACTTCCTAAGTGTGCATGCAACCCTAATAAACCTTGGATCTATGTTTGT
Organism: Lactuca sativa; assembly: GCF_002870075.4. NCBI lineage: Eukaryota > Viridiplantae > Streptophyta > Magnoliopsida > Asterales > Asteraceae > Lactuca > Lactuca sativa. The sequence continues at coordinate 144,644,639 of NC_056628.2, forward strand.
CTAAATACATGCAAAATAATAATTTTCCAAGGTTTATAACCTATCTAACATGGCATGGGGAACATTTCAACATAAAAGAGTTAGAAGAGATTACATACCTTTGTTGTGTTGGGTTCTTAGGAGTTTGAGGGCCAAGCACCAATAGTGTGAATGCCTCAAATGGAATCACAAACACCACAAACTCTTGGAAAACTTTGAGAGAGTATACACACTCTTGTATTTTCCGGCCACACACATGCACACACACACTAGAACACTAGCTTTCTCTTAGGCTATCTTAGGCTTTCTTTCATGCTCCATAAGCATGCTTATATAGTATGCATGGTTAGGGTGAAACCCTAATAACCCATGTCTTTTCCTATTCCAAGGATCCATGGGTTAAAAGCTCCATGGATCATCCATGGACTTCCACATAAGCCTAGCCCATTAACAAATGAGTATTAGCCCACACTATATAAAACAAATAGCCCATAATTTAATTAGTATTCCTTTTAATCTCTAAATTAATCCATAATTAATTTAAGACTAAAACTAATTAAATAACGTAACTTCATATTAATATATTATAACTCATAATATATTAATAAACATATGTGTATAACTCTCATAAAATTATCCATAATAGTTTGGATGAGATGCAACCCAAATGGACCATGCCGGTCGGGTCAAGTATATACCAAATAAGTTATGGACTTAGACACCTTATCCAACAGACTCCCACTTGGATAAGTCTAATAACTATATTTGCCTATAACTTCAGGAACCAACCAACAATCGTAGCTCTCGAAAACTCCCTCGAACAATGAAGACTCTGTTGAACTATGAAGCGCCATTTTAGATAAGTGATCACATAATCCTCTGTTCTCATGATATCAGCCGGACAAACACATGGAACTATGTCTTGCTTATTGTCTAGCAGTTGTTTCTCGATTATCCGATTTGTTTGACGAAGAACTTCACTGAACACATCGGTTTAGTTCTGACCAGGCCTGGTATATGGGTCAACACAAAATCATCGAGGGGCCCGGATATCGCTTCTATTTCTAGAAGGAACAGATAAACTTCGACTGATATGCTTGTTCTACTACTTATTGAATTGTACACAAAGGCACGTTTTATAACATCAAGTTACTGATGCGTTTACGTGCAATCAATGCACAACCAACTCATAGGTAACAACTCATATCTCTAGGTTTAAAGATTTATATGATGTTATCGTCTCACGATCACTCGAGATAAATTCCATGAAGTGATACAAGTGAGCGTGGGTTTATACCAATACTCATAACTTATGAGTACTCATGAATGTTGCAGCAACCATTGCCATGCCTAAACACCTTTAAGGCATCTACAAACCCAATTCATGACAATCTTGATTCATACCTACTTCCGACGTATGATCGATTGTGGAGGTTTGAACAAATTAATTATTCTGGAAGTCAAAACATGCAAAACTGAAACAATAGTAAATAATTGACAATGATAGTAACACTTTACTCATAAATAAATCACAAATTTTATTCATCATCAAACGTCGATTACATTTTACAAGTTTCAGGAAAACTATCTAATCTGTAAAACTAATATCGTCCCTCAGCCCGATGCGTCTCGCATGCTGAAAATGCTTAACCCTCGTCAGTCCCTTCGTAAGGGGATCTGCAGGATTCTCATCTGACGATATCCTCCTTGTCACAAGGAGTCCTTCTTCAATCTTGTGCCTTATGAAGTGATATTTTCTGTCAATGTGTCGGGATCTGCCATGATCTCTTGGTTCCTTGGCTAAGATAACCGCAACATTGTTGTCACAGAAAATCTCTATAGGTTCCTTAATAGCTGGTACAACTCCAAGGTCTCCGATGAAGTTCTTTAGCCATATCGCCTCCTTCGCTGCTTCACTCGCTGCTATATACTCTGATTCACAAGTCGAATCAGCCACCGTCTCCTGCTTGGAACTCTTCCAAGAAATTGCCCCTCCATTTAAGGTAAAGATCCAGCCCGACTGAGAGCGGAAATTATCCCTATCAGTCTGAAAACCAGCATCACTATACCCTAATATTCTCAAGTCATCACTGCCACCAAGGGTAAGGACCCAATCCTTAGTCCTCCGCACGTACTTGAGAATGTTCTTTACCGCGGTCCAATGAGCCTTGCCAGGGTTCCCCTGATACCTGCTGACCATGCTCAAAGCAAATGCCACATCAGGACGGGTACAAGTCATAGCATACATGATCGAGCCAACTGCGGAAGCATATGGTAATTGGCTCATCTCAGCTATCTCAGCCTCTGTACTCGGACTCTGAGTCTTACTCAGTTTGGTATTGCTTTGGATCGGTAAATCTCCTTTCTTGGAATTCTCCATGTTGAACCTTTTCAACACCTTATCCAAGTAGATACTTTGACTAAGTCCAATTAGTCTTCTACTCCTTTCTCTTAATATCCTTATCCCTAGGATATAGGTAGCCTCCCCTAGGTCCTTCATAGCAAAGCACTTCCCAAGCCAGGACTTAACCTCCTGCAAGGTTGGGATGTCATTTCCTATGAGTAGTATGTCATCCACATACAGTACCAAGAAGCTAACTATACTCCCACTAGCTCTGACATACACGCAAGACTCATCTTCGCTTCTCAAGAAGCCAAACTCTTTTACCTTCTCATCAAAACAAAGATTCCAGCTACGAGATGCTTGTTTTAATCCATAAATGGATTTCTTAAGCTTGCATACTCTATTAGGGTACTCTGCATTGACAAAACCCTCTGGCTGATTCATGTACACATCCTCAGCCAACTTTCCATTAAGGAAAGCGGTTTTGACATCCATTTGCCATATTTCATAATCATGAAATGCTGCAATGGCTAACATAACCCTAATAGACTTAATCTTGGCCACCGGCGAGAAGGTTTCATCATAATCAATACCTTGAGTTTGAGTAAAACCCTTCGCAACCAGTCGAGCCTTATAAGTATGCACTTTTCCTTCCATGTCGGTCTTCTTTTTGAAGATCCATTTGCACCCGACTGTTTTACGGCCTGGTACATTGTCAACCAAGTTCCAAACTTGATTGTCATACATGGACTGTATCTCGCTGTCCATAGCCTCCTTCCATTTAGCAGACTCCGGGCCTGCCATGGCTTCCTTAACACTGCTAGGTTCATCCAAATTTACTAGTGTACTATCACTAATAAATGTATCACCTTCCGTAGTAATATGAAAACCATAATAAAACGAAGGTGTGTTCCTAACCCGTGTGGAACGTCTCGGAGGTACAGACTCGTCAGCTGGATCAACAGGAGTTTCTACCTCAGGTTGATTGCTAGTGTCTGAGGTTCCTTCACCAATTGATTCTTGAATTTCTTCAAGATCAATCTGCCTCCCACTGTCTCCTTGGCTTATAAATTCTTTCTCGCGAAAGATCCCTCTTCGTGCTATAAAGACCACATTCTCACTGGGTCTGTAGAAAAGGTAACCGAAGGATTTCTGTGGGTAGCCGATGAAAATACACCTTTCACTTCGGGGTTCAAGCTTATCATGAGTTTCACGCCTCACGAAGGCTTCGCAACCCCAAATTTTGATGTGGTCCAAATTGGGAACCTTCCCAGTCCACATCTCATGAGGTGTTTTGGTAACCTTCTTTGTAGGGACTAGATTAAGGATATGGGCGGCAGTCTCTAAGGCATACCCCCAAAAAGAGATTGGTAACGAAACTCGACTCATCATAGAGCGAACCATGTCCAACAAGGTACGATTACGCCTCTCAGCTACACCATTCAGCTGTGGTGTCCTGGGAGGAGTCAATTGTGAGACAATCCCACACTCCTTAAGATAGTCAAGGAACTCGGTACTAAGATACTCACCACCTCGATCGGATCGAAGCATCTTAATGTTCCTGCCCAATTGATTTTCTACTTCCTGTTTGAATTCCTTAAACCTTTCAAAGGTTTCGGACTTGTGTTTGATCAAGTAGACATACCCATATCTACTATAATCATCAATAAAAGTCACATAATACCGATTAGCGTCCCTTGTGGCGGTTTTGAATGGCCCACATACATCAGTATGTATTAGGTCCAACAAACCTTCACCCCTCTCACAAGTTCCAGTGAAGGGTGATTTTGTCATTTTTCCAAGTAGACAAGATTCACAACTATCATCTGATTTGAGGTCAAATGATTCCAAGACTCCACTCTTTTGGAGTTGGTCTATGCGTTTCTTGTTTACATGTCCAAGACGACAATGCCACAATGATGCTTTATCTAGGCTAGTAGAAGAATCAATATACAACACATTATTTCCTAAGTTGTCTACAATCGACACTATTTCATACACGCCATCACAAGGTAATGCTTTAAAATAAAACACATTATTAAAGAAAGCATTAATACCACCACATTCATTATCAAACGAAAAGGTAAAAGCTTGTTTGTACAAAGCATGAAAAGAAATAATATTCCTCGCCATTTCAGACGAGTATACACATTTATTCAAATCTAATTTTAACCCATTATTAAGCAACAAAGTATAAACTCCAATCTTGGAAACAGGTGAAGCCTTCCTATTCCCCATGATTAAGTTTATCTTCCCGTGCTCCACATCCTCACTTCTTCTTAGGCCCTGCAAATCAGAACATATGTGAATACCACATCCTGTATCAAGCACCCAAGAGTTAGAATATGTTGAGTAATTAGACAATATAGTGTAAATACCTGCATAGGTGGGTTTCACTTTCCCATCCTTTAGATCCTGCAAGTACTTAGGGCAGTTTCGCTTCCAGTGTGCCTTTTCATGGCAATAAAAGCATTCAGCATCCTTTGGAATGGCAGAAGGAGTGACAGAACCGTTCTTAGTCTTGGATGAGGAGCCTTCAAGAGACTTTCCCTTGGTACCCTTCGAAGGGTGCTTCCTCTTTTTCCCTTTGCCTTGCCCAATAGCTAAAACAGGGGTAGAAGTTGGAGTAGGAGTAGTAGAGGTAACAACCGCTTTACCCTTAAGACCGGTTTCAGCGGTCTTCAAGAGTCCTTGAAGCTTGCTGAGGGTAACTTCCTCCTTGTTCATATGATATATCATTCGAAAATGGTCATAACAAGAAGGCAAGGAGTGCAAAATGATGTCAATTGCTAACTCCTCGGGGATGTTAACATTCAGCTTCAGCAAACGGTCCACATACCTTTGCATCTTTTGCATGTGGCCCGTGACGGATTCACCGTCCTTCATGCGGGTAGTTATTATGGAGGAGATTATTTCATACCGCTCCTGACGAGCACTCTGATGGTACCTTTCCATCAAGTCTTGGTGCATCTCAAAAGGGTAGAAATCTTCATATGACTTTTGGAGCTCGGCTGTCATCGTGGCCATCATGATACATGCCACCTTAGTAGCATCTCTCTCATGAGTCCTGAATTCAGCGATCTCCTCAGGAGTAGCAGTAGACTCATCAACTTCTTTTAACTCCTTATCGAGGACATATTCCTTGTCCTCGTAACGAGTAACCATCCTGATGTTCCTAATCCAATCCATGAAGTTGGAACCATCAAAGATGACCCTCCCACAAAGATTCATGAGAGAGAAAGAACCAGTTGGGTTAGAGCCTGAAGCATTAGTGTTGGAAGACATCTGAAAGAAGAAAGTAAGTTTAGATTAGATATTTAGGATCCTTAATAAGACACCCAAATGTAATATTAAGGCTAGGATCCAATCACAATATATTACACTTAGAAGAGGGATGCCGTAATCTAAGTAATAATATATTTGAAAGGTAGGCGAATGACGATTCACCAATTTCCACCATGAAAACGAAATGATTAATTAGGTTTAATTGGATTTGAAATTCCTAGATTCTTTTGAGATTCATTGAACTTTTCAATGGCATGTTTCAATCTCGATTGTGCCCTTCAAGTTTTGTGACTGGGATGCCGAGGATCACAAAACAAGGTGTGAATAACCATGCTAACTCACTTGGTACTCCTAATATTATCACCTAATCAATGTGCCGGTTAACCACACACGCTCCATTGATCTATGACAACATTAAGTTACCCTTCGTGATCCTTACTAGTCTAATTAGTGTGCCGGTTAACCACACACGCTCCACTAACGACTTGGTAAGGTACAAAGTGTGAATTCCATGGATTAGCACCATGTTCACATTTTCCTAAAATAACTAAGATTGGGAATTAAAAGAGTTTAGTTATTTTATAATATTCATTATACTTTTAATGAGGATTTAAAGTCGTTGTTCTACCTGTTCGGCTAACGACCCTCCACCGATCAAGCAAGCGGTGGGTGAGAGTATACACCCATTAAGTCGCCATTTTATAGGCAACAACCTTATACCCACCTTATAGACCGGCTTCGTGAATGAGGCCTACTAACGGTAAAACGACTTATTCTTATACATATATATAATAATTAACCATTAATGTTATAAATAGTATAAGGGTTGAATTTTAACTATTAAAACTCTAAGGTTTGGAATTAAAGTTTATTAAAGTGTGTGAAACTTTACAAATTCCAAAACTTGAGGACAAGTTTTGTAACTTTGCAAAACTCTTCATTTCATAACTTATGAATTAAAGGTTCATAAAAATGAAGACTCTTCATTTTCATGTAACTTATGTGTTTTAAGTGTGTGTTAAATGAAAGTGACCTTTGGTAATCCATAACTTGAGGACAAATTATGGACTCCATTAAAACACATAAATGATTAAGAATTAATTCTAAACAATTCAGCAAATAATTCCTATCATTTTCTAAATTCATAAGAACATGAACATGATCATCAAAAATTCAAGAATTATATGAACACATAAAATCATGGATTTTTGATATATGCTATTGTAAATGGATTAGAACAACCATTACACCAACTAAAATAAGTTTTACAACACCAAAACAATTTAGGGTAATGTTTCCAGTCCATTTCCAGCAGCAAAAGTCGAGATTCTGCATTCTTTCGATCCTACTCGCCGAGTGCACGAACGGACTCGTCGAGTAGGTTGAAGTTTGCCTTGGACTCGGCGAGTCCCCCCAATGGACTCGGCGAGTCTAGCATGCAGACAGCAACGATTTCGACTTTTTTCACTATTTTGCATCAAGTATCAAACAAGCAAGCCTAGGCTCTGATACCACTGTTGGGTTTTGAGCAATCTAACACTTCCTAAGTGTGCATGCAACCCTAATAAACCTTGGATCTATGTTTGTCTAAATACATGCAAAATAATAATTTTCCAAGGTTTATAACCTATCTAACATGGCATGGGGAACATTTCAACATAAAAGAGTTAGAAGAGATTACATACCTTTGTTGTGTTGGGTTCTTAGGAGTTTGAGGGCCAAGCACCAATAGTGTGAATGCCTCAAATGGAATCACAAACACCACAAACTCTTGGAAAACTTTGAGAGAGTATACACACTCTTGTATTTTCCGGCCACACACATGCACACACACACACTAGAACACTAGCTTTCTCTTAGGCTATCTTAGGCTTTCTTTCATGCTCCATAAGCATGCTTATATAGTATGCATGGTTAGGGTGAAACCCTAATAACCCATGTCTTTTCCTATTCCAAGGATCCATGGGTTAAAAGCTCCATGGATCATCCATGGACTTCCACATAAGCCTAGCCCATTAACAAATGAGTATTAGCCCACACTATATAAAACAAATAGCCCATAATTTAATTAGTATTCCTTTTAATCTCTAAATTAATCCATAATTAATTTAAGACTAAAACTAATTAAATAACGTAACTTCATATTAATATATTATAACTCATAATATATTAATAAACATATGTGTATAACTCTCATAAAATTATCCATAATAGTTTGGATGAGATGCAACCCAAATGGACCATGCCGGTCGGGTCAAGTATATACCAAATAAGTTATGGACTTAGACACCTTATCCAACATAAATAGGGTGCATAACCCCAAAATTAGGGTTTCATTCTGGCAGCCCTATTCGTTAAGTTGAGGGATCTCGACTCGTCGAGTAGGTTATTTAAAACATGCGTCAATTTTGGTTTCTACTCAACAAGTTTGGGGCTCCCAACTCTTCGTTTTTCTCGACAAAAATGAATAAATTATAATTTAAATGCATACCAAGAACCAGGAGTTACAATTCTCCCTCACTTGTCTTAGACTTCGGCCTCGAAGTTTGTTGTTTCGGGAAACGACTCCGGGTAATGCTCCCTCATCTCCTCCTTGGACTCCCAAGTCCACTCCGAGCCCGTGCGGTGTTGCCACTGCACCTTCACCAACTCCACCCTTTTGTTCCTCAGTTCCTTCGTCTTCTTGTCGAGAATAGCTACCGGCCTCTCGATGTTGTTCAGGCTGTCATCAACCTAAATATTCTAAAGACGCACAACCGCTGAGTCATCCACTAAGCACTTCTGCAACTGAGAAACATGGAAAGTGCTATGGATCTGGCTGAGCTCTGCTGGAAGATCCAAACGGTAAGCAACCCGGCCCACCTAAGCCAAAACCCTAAACGGTGCGATGTATATGGGGACTAATTTGCCTCGCTTCCTGAATCGGATGACACCCTTCCAAGGTGACACCTTCAGCAGGACCATGTTGCCTACCTCAAAACTCCAAGTCTGAACGGCGCTTGTCGGCATAGCTTTTCTGCCGACTTTGATCAGTCTGGAGCCTGCTCCGAACCTATTGGATCCTCATAGTGGTCATGAGTACTACCTCAATACTCCCCATGACCCTCTGTCGAACCTCGCCCCAACAGATTGGGGTCGTACACTTTCTCCCATAGAGCATCTCGAAGGGAGGTCGGTCTATGTTGGCGTGGTAACTGTTGTTATATGAAAACTTCGCTAACGAAAGATACATATCCCAACTGCCACCGAAATCCAATACACATGCTCGCAGCATGTCCTCAAGATTCTGAATCGTCCTCTCGCTCTGCCCATCCGTCTGAGGGTGGAAAGTGGTGCTGAAGTGGAGACGAGTATCCATCTCGTCATGAAACCGCTTCCAAAATTTAGAAGTGAAACGAACATCCTTGTCTGACACAACCAAAACAAGCACTCCACGTCGTGCCACTACCTCACGTACGTAGATCTCAACCAACTTCTCATTCGATATACTCCATGTCGTGCAGTCCTGGAAAGCTTCGTGATGCACTCCATAGTAACATCTTCCCATTTCCGCATGGGAATGTCAAACAACTACATCTTGTCGTGTGGGCACTGGTTGTGACATCCCCAATTTTCACGGCCAGAAAAGACCGATTTGTTTATGCTTTGTTTTATAAAATCAAAGTAATCCTTTGATTAAAAGAGTTGCGGAATTTGTTCCCAAAACAAAATATGATAAGAATTTATCAAAGCATTTCTTTAAAGAAATGTATTTTCATTAAATAACAAAATCTTGGGATGTCATGTTCTGATACAGACCAAAAGCGTAAACAGTATGTAATAGACCTTACAACAATTACTTATAACTACTGATCTATAATCCAAAATCTCTTGTCAAGTCCACCAACTTATACTCTTGTGCCATTACCTGTAATACAAAGAAAACTGATTGGGTCAGGCTTGGGAGCCTGGTGCGCATATAGGGTTTTCAACCCACAGTAAGATATTATATTATATTTAATCATCAGACAATCAACCCAAATTACCCATCCCCATTATCTCCTTCTGTTTCTTAAAGCTTTACCCTAAGAGTCAATTATCCTTCATTCATTCATTCCTAAGGATTCACCTAAGGGATTGGCACAAAGTCCATTTTCTACCACAGTTTATACAACAGGCACTACGTCACATAGTCACCAGGGTTTATACAATAGGCACTATGTCTCGTAGTCACCAGGGTTTACACAATAGGCACTACGTCTCATAGTTACCAGGGTTTACACAATAGACACTAGGTCTCATAGTCACCAGGGTTTACACAATAGGCACTACGTCTTATAGTCACCAGGGTTTACACAATAGGCACTACGTCTCATAGTCACCAGGGTTTATACAATAGGCACTACGTCTCATAGTCACCAGGGTTTACACAATAAGCACTACGTATCATAGACACCAGGGTTTACACAACAGGCACTATGTATCATAGTCACCAAATATTTCATCTACCCATGTTCTACCCAACTTATTTGTAGATATAAAATACATATACGGTTTAAATTATTAAAAACTTGTGTAAAACATCCATTCCACACCAATCTCAAATAAACAAACAATGCATAACACATAGAACATATTTCATAGCAAATACTTCATATTTATGTGTTAGAAGAAGGTAACTACACACTCACTTGTTAAGACAATTTTCGGACAACACTACGGCTCTTCAAGTAGTATTCTTCGGTGAAACCGGAATGTTTTCTCAGAAACCGCACTTCTCGCGGGCAGAGTTTCAGCTCGAAAACTCTTTCTATCGAGATCTTAAGGGCTCGGGACTCGCTTCGGGTGTCGGGATGATACTGGGGCTTCGGGGGTACTTCAAGAGGGCTAGGTAGGGTATCGGGAGTGAGAGAGTGAAGGAATTAGCAACTATTGTCGGCTGCCCTTCGATTTCTATTTATAGGGCCATTTTTTTGGATTCACGTCGTGAATCTCAAATATCCACATCGTGAGTTCAGTAGTCATCAGGTGCGTCATCGCAACTTGCGTCTGTCAGGCTCCAGAAGCCATAAATACTGAGTTCACGTCGTGAACACTGTGTTCACGTCGTGAACTCTAACATAGTGTTGGGGTTCGTGCCTCGAACTTCAGAAATTCATAACTTTCGCATATGAGCTCCGTTTTCGACGTTATTTATATCCACGCGTAGGTGAGATTATGCTCTACATCTCTCGTTTAGACTCCGTCAGCTAATTTTGAATTTAATTTTTATTACATTATTTTTAGTAGTCTGGGATAGGAAAACTTTGTTATAAACTCATAACTTCTTCATCCGACTTCCGTTTTCGTCTGTGTTTTTACCGTTGAACCACTATCGACGAGATCTTCGATTCTTGTTTAGATTGTTTCAATGTGAAATCGCTCAATCTCATATTCGAACCTCGGGCTGCATAATCCTAAGCTGAAACTTAGAAAAATCATAACTTCCTCATACAAAGTCAGATTTGGGCGTTCTTTTTATGCACGCTCTCGGTTTAATGTATTCTATGACTTTCATTTAGATTGTTAAGGCCAAATATCGCTCTAACGTAAATTCACTATTTACGCCGCGCTGTGTCGTGCCGGTTTTGTCGCGAAACTTCGATTGGTCATAACTTCTTCGTTATAACTCGGATTTCGGTGTTCTTTATATGTACGGAATCCTTGTAACATATACTAAAACTTACTTCAGATTAATCCTAAATAATCTTGCATAAAAAAGTCATTTTTGACGCTTATGGTCTCTAAATTGACTAGCTCGGATCTACGGGCGTTACACTAGTGTTCGGCCTTGACATTCCTGCAAGTCAAGCACTGCTCTACGTACCATGCTATGTCCCGCTTCATGCAGGGCCAGCAGTAATTAGGATGAAAATCCTGATAAATCTTCGTCGCCTCTGGATGGATGGAGAACCTCGACTTGTGGGCCTTATCCATTAGAACCTGTCGTGCTCCGCTCTAGTATGGCACCCAGACCCTCCCATTCAGGGTCAACAACCCACGACTGTCATAATCAAATGAGGTCACCTGGCGTATGAGTCGCTCGCACTTCCAACGCTCCTCCTTCAGGCTCTGGACATGTGCATCCCGGATCTGCTCTAGCAACGGAGTAATCACTGTCATCCTTAGACTTATGTCTCGAATTGGGGCCGCCAGTGCCTTGCGGCTCAGGGCATCGACCACCATATTGGCCTTGCTCGGGTGGTAAATGATCTCACAATTGTAATCATTCACCACATCTAACCACCGACGTTGCCTCATGTTTATATTAGGTTGATCCATGAGGTACCCCAAGCTCTTCTGGTCCGTGTAAATGGCACAACGAACCCCATAGAGGTAATGCCGAAAATATTGAGGGCTAAAACCGCAGCCCCCAGCTCTAAATCGTGCTTCGGATAGTTCGCCTCGTGAGGCTTCAACTGTGTCTAAGCATAAGTTTTCATGTGACCTTGCTGCATCAATATCGCACCCATGCCCGTGATCAAAGCATCATAGTAAACCACGAAGTCATCAACGCCCTTCGACAAAGTCAGAATCAGTGCCTCACATAACCGTTGTCTGAGAGTCTCGAAGGCTATCTGCTGCTCAGGCCCCCAGCGGAATGTCACCGACTTCTTGCTCAGTTGGGTCAGAGGAACAACGATATTGGAGAAATCCTGTATGAATCTCCGATAGTAACCCGCTAGACGAAGGAAACTCCAAATCTCAGATGGAGACCTTGGAACCTCCCACTACATGACGACCTCTATCTTGGCCGGATCGACCAGAATACCCTTTTGGTTGACAAGATGCCCTAAAAACTGCACCTCGCGCAACCAGAGCTTACACTTGGAGAACTTTACAAAAAGTCTCTGCCTCCTCAGTGTCTCCAGCATCTCCCTCTAGTGCTCCTCATGCTGCTCCTGAGTCTTGGAATAAACCAAGATGTCATCAATGAAGACTATCAAGACCGGTCCATCATCGGTCTGCACACGCGGTTCGTGAGGTCCATGAATGCAACAGGAGCGTTGGTGAGCACAAACGGCATCACCACGAACTTATAATGACCATAGCGAGTCTGAAAGGCTGTCTTCGGCACGTCTTCATCCCTGACTCGCATCAGGTGATAACTCGATCACAGATCAATCTTGGAGAACCAAGATGCAAACTATAGCTGGTCAAATAAATCATCGATCCTCGAGAGGGGATAATGGTTCTTCACCGTTACCTTATTCAGCTCCCGGTAGTCTATGCACATCCGATATGACCCGTTCTTCTTCCTCACAAACAGGATCAAGGCTCCCCATGGTGAACTTCTGGAGCTGATAAATCCCTTATCTAACAGCTCCTGCAGTTGTGTAGACAACTCCTCCATCTCCGGAGGAGCCAACCGATATGGTACCTTGGCTATCAAAGTTGCACTAGGGACTAGGTCAATCTTGAACTCAACTTGTCTCTCTGGAGGTATCCCAGGGATATCCTCCGAGAATACATTCGGGGATTCTCGCATCATCGGTACTTCATCCACTATCGCATTACCCTTATCCCGGGTATCCATAACATAGGCGACATAACCTGTGCAACCCTACTGAAGGCAGCGCCTCGCTCTCACTTTTCAATATAGAGTCGGTCCACTCTGCAACCTCTTGTCCTATATCACTAACTATCCCCTACTAGGAGTCCGAACTCTCACTAGCTGCTGCTCGCAGTCGATCACTGCCCCATCGGGGCTCAACCAGTCCATACCAATTGTAACCATATTACCTCGTAGGGGAATAAGGACCAAATCCAAGAAAAACTGCTCATCGAACAGCTGCGGTGTACATCCTCGGTGAACCCTCGCAGCTCGTACGGTCCTATCATCTGCTATCTCTACATCAATTGACAATATAGCTCCCCCAAAGCTCCAAGAAATCGCTTACTAAGAGCGAGCGACACAAAAGATCGGGTAGCCCCCGAATCAAACAGTACCAGAGCTAATATGCCGTTCACTAGGTACGATCCTATAAAGAAACGCATAAACATAAGCAACAATAAATATAAATAAAGGGATAAGGAGAAGATACATACCCATCACGATGTCAGGTGCTACACGTGCCTCCTCTGCTTTCATTTGGAAGGCTCTACTCTTAGCCATTGAGGCCTCCGCCTGTCCATGATGGCCATCAGTAATCCTTAAGGTAGAAGGGGAAGGTGCCATCACCTGACCTGCTATTGCTAAACTCGAACACTAGGACCTCTTAGGGCCCATCTGATTTCACAGAAAGCAAATCAAATCAAATATTGTCGGAGCGGGGGTGGTAGCAGTACAGTCCCTGCTAACATGACCAGTTCGGCTGCACTTGAAGCAGCCCAAACTACCAGCCCTGCACGTCCCCTCTAGCGACCTCCCACACTTACCGCAGCAGCCTCGATCCTGCTGTCCCTTCCATCGGGAATCTACCTTGGGCTTCTTGCCCGAACTCTCCATACTAGATGACGGATCTGGTTTCCTCTTCCTCTCCATCTCTAAATCAATCAATCAATCTCTCTCTAGCCCTAGCAATCATATCCTTCAGTGTCACAAACTATTGGATATCGCTCCTCAACATCTCATGATATCGGGCCTTTTTCATCTCCTCGTCCACCACGTACTGCGGAACGAGAAGGTCCCTTTCCCCGAACATAACGGTCATCTCCGTCACCGTCCCGGTCGTCTGTCGGAGATCCTGGAATTCCCTAGCAAGCTGTTGCACCTCAATCACAGGTGCAAACTCGGCCCTAAACCTGGCCGAAAAGTCACTCCAAGTCATCACATCAAGAGCTGCATCATCTCCAATGGCATGTCCGACCTCCTCCCACTAGTCACGTTCTTTGTCCTTCAGTAGACCGGAAGCCAGTCGGACCTTATCCCCCTCGAGACATTTGCTCGTACCGAAAGCATTGGCGACATCAGCCAACCATCTGTTGTCGACAACTCCACATGCTCTGAACTCTCTGAATGTCAGCGTGCACGACCCATCATGGCTGTCACCTCGGTGCAGAATGCGCTCAGTCTCTCATCCAAAAGCTCCAAGATATCCTCCTTGATCATACCGAAGATCACAGGAGTCTGGTCTAAAATACTACGCGTGACCTCAGACTCTTGTATGTTTATGCCCCCCCCCCCCCCCAAAAAAAAAGCATTTAAAAGTGTAATTGTAGGGGTATGAACTCACCTGTAGTGAGTGATTCGAAAAAAAGATCGATATAGGATGCCTGGTATGCCAAGTGATGTCCCGAGCACAAATGGATCCTATTTAACATATATTAACACATATATATATATATATATATATATATATATATATATATATATATATATATATATGAAATTAGGGCTTATAACAACTAATATGTATAGGAAACAACCTTAGCAACTAGGAAACACTTACAATGAAGTGTTAGAATCGAAAATAGGAGGCTGAAACTTGATCACGACCAAACAAGGAGGGTTCACGGCCTTAGAGTGGTTCACGGTCCAAGAATACTTGAAGTGTTCACGGCCCTAGCTTGAATATATGAAGGGTTCACGGCTAATGATGAAGGTTCACGGCCCTATGAAGGGTTCACGGCCAAGAACACTTGAAGATCCTTGAATAAAAGATGATGAATCAATATAGAAAGCAAGGAACTTCTCAATAACCATAAGAAATGGATGATTTAATTATGATTTTGAGATGAAAGGAGACCTTTTTGTGGATGGTACTTGAGAGAGAAAGGAGGAGTTCACGGTTGAAAGATGAGAAGTGAAGAGAAAATGAGCCAAAACTCATATATATATATATATATATATATATATATATATATATATATATATATATATATATATATATGGCATGAGAGTAGTTCACGGCCAAGGGTGGGTTCACAGCCGTGAACCTAGTTTGCGGCCGTGAACCACTTTTGAGGGTGTTTTCGGTTCGAATGCAGTCCTCTGATCTCTTGCTAACACTTCCTAACATACAATCCTTTAAGTGTACTAGGCCTAGAACTCGTAATATGACCTTTAACTCAGTAAAAGATAACATAAACAAGTCTGAACTGTAGATTGATTTGATTGGCTTACAAGAAGAAATTACGGGTTGTCACACATTCTCCGCCATCAGCTGCATAAGAAAACCCTGCTATCTTCCCCTAACTTCATCGTGAATACCATTACATATCACTAAGACTAGATAATTCTTCGAATTAGAGGTCCTACCCTACAACGGTTGGACTGAAACAAGAGCTGCGAAATAGAGCTAAACCTAACCTTATGAATTTATTTAGTCCTCGCAAAATGTAACTTAACATATTCATTAACTAGTTAGTTAAAGATAAATAGAACTCCTAAAAGCACAAAGCAAGCATCATTCAAGGATCGAGTAACATAATCAAGCATATTCAACTCGGGCTATCATATCATTGACTAATCAGTACTAGCATGTAGTTCATAAAGCTCATACACATATAACAGGAACATAAGGCATCATTCCTAGAACCTTAACCTTAATCTAGCATGCAGTTCTCATAAACATATCATAACATAAACTTTAATAAGTAATTTAGGAGTACTTACTTGAGCTCGACTGATTACATGCACCACACCCTTTTTCTCTTTTCAAAATTCATTTGTAAAAAATGGTTTTTCTTTAAAAAATATTATACCAAGTCCTCAGTTTGAGTTCAGACACACCCGAGAGTGTGCCTGAATCCCTCAAACATAGGCTCTGATACCAACTTGAAACATCCCAAAAATACGGTCCAAAATTTTGATTTTTAATTTATAAACAAAACCGAAGTAAACCAAATCATCTCATAAAAAAATAAGTAATAGTATCTCAAACATCATATCAAAGCACTGTATCAATATCACATGTCCTAACATCAGAGTATAAACGTCCCAAGCTGAACAAATGGTGTGTGCACTGCAAGCATCCCGAGCTCTTCCCCTTTCTACCGAAAGTACCTGAAACCAAAACTGATAATTGTAAGCATGAAGCTTAGTGAGTCTCCCCAAATTACCACATACCATACACATAATAATGTTGCATTGAGATAAGGGCCCCGCTGACACTCCAGGAGATACGGGCCCCAACTACACTCTGCTAACTAGGAGATATGGGCCCCACCCACACTCCACAAACTACGAGATATGGTCTCCGCCCACACTCCACTAACTACGAGATACGGGCCCCGCTCACACTCGGCTAACTATGAGATACGGGCCCTACCCACACTCAACTACTAAGAATACATACAAGTATATCACACAGAAAACAAGTATAATCAAGTCTATCAATTAGTCTTATCTACATAATCAAATAATGTTATGAGATACGGGCCCCGCGCACACTCGGCTAATGATGAGATATGGGCCCTATCCACACTCAGCTACTGATCTATACACATAAATTATACAGGTCGGCCTTGATGCCTTCGACCCGTTCAAACTAAGAGAAAACTCACCTCGCAAAGCTAACTATGTAATCTCGCGTGAGGAACCTTTAACGGGTGCTCCAACGACTCCCCGGCTATCATTATCATAATAACACGCAGTCAAAATCCAATAATCCTTCTTTAGGTAAAATGACAATTTTACCCCTGGTCAAAGTCAACATTCTGGTCAAAGTCAATGTTCTGGGTTGACTCAGCTCACCGAGTTCTATAAATCAAATCCCTGAAATCGTGATTCAACTCATCAATTCATCCCCCATGACTCGCCGAGTTCCCGAGCTACTTGTAGTCGTGATAGCAAGTCAACTCGCCGAGTCCCTCCTCAGACTCGTCGAGTTCTACCCTATTCAAAATTGAGTCAAATCGACTTAACTCATTGAGTTCCTCTATGGACTCGACGAGTTCCTTAGTCTGTTTGGGCCACCTTAATGGATTAAGCCCCTACTCTTCATATCTAGGCTTCATGCTTCTCATATGCACTAAAAATGTCCTTTTAAGGATAAAGTTTCCAACCTTACCTGTTAATACCTTTACTTATTGGGTTTAGCTTAAACCCTAACTCTTTAGGACCTAGATCTTGGTCCAGTAGCCATCCATACTCCAAGCTAAAGCATACAAATAGAGATCTAGACCCTAAACAGTACATAGACTCGTAAAGTTTCCACCTTTCTCCCCATGCATGGCCTTTTGGAGCTTAAAAGGCCAAAATGACATCCTATAGCTTGCATGGGGCTTCAATGACCATAAAGTTTGCACCTTTATGTCATGAAAGGCCTCCATAATTCTAGATCTAATGGTTTACTCACTTGGGACATCCATATCCTAAAGATCAAGCTCCTTGGACCAAAAACCTAATAAAATGATAAATAAGAGATTTGAGAAGTTACTAACCATGTTCGAGACTTGCTTACCAGAAAACAATGAGAATTAGATGGAGTCTCTAGATCTACAATCTTCTTCTTGAATCCCCAAGCTTCTTCTTCCTTCACAAGCTTCAAAACACACAAAGTTTCACTCAAAAATGGCTCATAAGCTCACAAATGCATTAGGGTTTCTGAATCTAGGGTTTGGGGACGTGGAGGATGGAAATGAGGCCAGAAAGTGGGGATTAGGATTCTTAAATATGGTGCATAACCCCAAAATTAGGGTTTCATTCTGGCAGCCCTTCTCATCGTGTTGAGGGCTCTCAACGTGTCAAGTAGGTTATTTAAAACCCGCATCAATTCTGGTTTCTACTCGACAAGTTTGGGGCTCCTAAATCGTCGAGTTTTTCCTACAAAAATGAATAAGTTGTAATTTAAATGCGTACCAGGAACCATGTGTTACAAGTTCACATTATAAAGACTCTATTTTAAATTATAATCTAAGACGACTTAATTCACTTTCCATCTTCTCACTAGCTTATAGATGATGTTTATATCTGATTGGATTTGGGTTAAATATGGTTCACAAAGAGATTAATCAAAATTATTATCAGTAATCATAGATTTTACTTGTTGAACGATGCTTCTACCAGGAGGGTTGTTGGTAGCCATGTAACAGTGGTTTGGTTCAGCATCATCATCATCATCTTCCTCTGATCCAGATGACCAATAGCCATCATCACATTCGATGGTTTGTCTAGCCATAAGATACATGTTCCTACCATCACTCACATCTTCTTCATCTACAGATGACCAATATCCTTCCACATCTCTTGACATAGTGATAATGAAAAATTTCTCACTAGTAGACATCTCTTGAGCTCGACGTACATAGTATGTAGAGTCCTTGACCTTTGGTTTTTGTGGCACTTCAGCCAAGCAGTCTTTGGCAACGTGGTTTGCATGACAACAATTGTAACAAACAATTTTTGGTTTGTTAGACTTTGGAGTCTTGTTGGATTCTGATGAGTGGTTTTGAGTTGGAATGTTTGGCTTGTATGCTGGTGGATTTTCGGAAGGTTTAGGATAAGGTTTGGGATTACTTTGATGAGGAGCTTGGAAACGGTTGTGGTATGGTTTGTGAATGGGAATGAAAGGATGCTTATATTTCATGGAGAGTAAGGCAAACTCTTGTTGAAAACGTAGTTCGGAGTACATCGTTTCACGGTCGAGATCTCCATCTAAATGATAGTTTGAACTGGAAAGAGCAGGTAAAGTTGGTGGAGAGGGTTGAATAGGTGGGATAGATGGGATAAAAGATTTGAAAGGGTTCGAAGCAGAGAGGGTTGGAACTTGATGGTCATAAGAACTGACATGAGCAAGAGGTCCTCCTAAGACTTCTCTCAAAGTTTGTGGATCATTTGATTCATGACCTTGAAGCTCATCAAACAGTTGGTAAAGCTTCAGCTTCTTTAGAGATCCATTACTTTGAAGACACAATTTTACATTTCCCCATCCATTACCGAGACAATTGATGAACTTGAGATTGTACTCTAGAGGAGATCAGACAAGCCCTTGAGCTCTCATGTTGTTGAAGACAATTTAGTATCTGTTGGAGGACGAGGCAACTGATTCACCGGGAGTTGTGGTGAAAGTATCGAACTCATTGACAACCGAAGTCATAGGCTTATCGTTCATGTTTTCTGATCCCTCGAACAGGTCTTGAAGACTGTCCTAAATCTCTTTTAGCAGATTTGCACAACTTGATGTGTTCAAAGAGAGAGGGAGGAAAACCAAACACCATTTCGGAAAATGAAACTTGATCTGCATGCAACTTTTCGATATCATCAGCAGTAAGGGGTGTTTAAAGTTGTTCATCCTGTCCCATGAGAGTTGCAGCGGCATCTCTCACAGTTACTCTCATAGGAACATGTGGACCTTGTTTAATGGATCTTCGGATAGCTTCACCTTTTTCTTTTCCAAGTAAGAACCTTTATATTCTGACTTTCCAGTGATCATACCCTTCAACAACTAGCAATGGGGCACGAGAAGGTCAACCCATGTTATTTTCTATTTGCATTGAATACATTTCTTGAGAATTAGGAGCAGTCATTGAATCTAAGATATAAGAGCAGAGCGGTATATAGAAGAACTTTTATCCTAGACACAAAAAAGATCAAAATACTAAGGTAATTTTGAATCAACTATAATATGTTCTTATGGATTCAAAGGACAACCACTAAAGCTCTGATACCAATTGTGGGTACCAGAATCAATGTGCAAGGATAAGGTTTGAAAACTCAAATCTTGAGTTAATATTAGAGATCAATGTCTGCTCTTAATTGATGTTCCAGTGAAGTCTGATAATACTAGTACAGACCTGAAGTAAAGATTCAACAAAGTACACAAGTATAAAATGAAGAAACTTATGAATATAATCAAAGTAAAGACAATAAATGAACAAGAAGAATGTTATAAAGAGTTTTGACTTAAGAAAAATGTGAAAGAGAGTGAAGAAGAATATTTGCTATCTTTAGAGGAACAATCCATGCATTTCATGCCACTAAACACACTCCTTATATAGGAAAAGGATGTACATCATACAAACTACAAAATGTTCTTAGGACTGGATAATAAACAGCTTCTAACAGCTGCTTATCCAACATATAAAAATCCAAGTCCTACGAATTCCTACATCACATAATACACAAGAAATAATAAATGTTCAAACAGACACTTTGATCTCGGATTAACACTGTATCTCGGAGTTATCATCACTTTGGACATCATTTTCGTCTCGGACATAAGCTGGTCTCGGATCATCATAACTTGTGTTTGCTAGAGGTTCACTTTCAGGTTCCGACATGTTAAATCCATACTCATACCACTAACAATGTGAATCCCCTAACAACACAGTCACAAAGTCACAACAATCAAGGCATACCAGTGCACACTATCGGGCCAATGAAGTCATGTTCATAACTAAAGCAGCTGATGCACACGTACGCCATGCAGGCACCATACATGCCATAAGTAACCATATACAACCACAAATACCAATAGGGGTATGGCCAAGGGTACAACAACCCATACCACATATAATAGGTGATGGTCAATGGAGTATTCACCGACCCACACATGGACAACCCATTCACGTGCATTAGCTCGACATTCTGCCAAGAGCACTTATAGTACGAAATACCACATTCCACCATGATCCCAAACATTCAAAAGTATGACGACACGAAAAATCTTGATGAGCACATAGACACCTACGAATGGATAATGACATCACTATGGATGGACCAGATTTTTACCTGCACCTCCCGGTCATGCTGTCAGGAAATGCCAGAAAATGGTTCAAGGCACTACGTCCGGGAAGTATCTCCAGCTTTAAACAGCTGAGATATCTTTTCCTCAACAATTTTATGCAATTAAAGGAAAATAAAAGGAGATGCTAACTCCATTATGGCATGCACACAAAAAGAGGGAGTGTCCATCCGAGTGTACTACAACCAGTTTACCCTCACAACTCTGAGTGTCCCCGATCATGAGGAGTTTCTAGTCATAGGCACTTTCGCCCAAGGGTTACTCCCATGCCCCATGTAGAGGAAAATGCAAGGAACAGTGCCAAAATCTAGTGACTAAATAAAGTATAGGGTTGAAAAATACCTCAGGAAAATCAAGGGAGAAGAGCACAAAGAAGCCAATCTAAAAGTTGTAGTGAATGCATACCTCAAAAAAGAATCAGCGAACTCCTACTCCCGCCATAGTCACAAGGAGCATCATGATGGAAGTCACGATCTGCATAACAGATATTTGAGACATTCATCCCGTAGGTTTCGCCCATTCATCAAGGACGAGCCCAGGAGCCATAGGCCAAAAGTTCATACTGTGGAAAAAACCCCTTAGCGAGTGGAAAAATAAAAATGGAGGTATTGCGAATAGCATAAGACCAAAACCTATGACACCAAGGAATGCACGATCCTCAAAAGAGAAGTAGTAGAGAAGAAATTTAATGGAGACCTCACAAAGATCACGAAGACCCTAGGATCAAAATTCAAAGCCAAACAAAATGAGGGGAGAACCCGGAAGAAAGTGAATAAGAAACCAATCAAAGGGAAGAGATCTTCACTATTACGAAGCCACAGAATAAAGCTAAGCACCGATTGACATACAATAGCATTGGTGCCCAACCTAGAAATACTTTAAACATAAGTTTCTCGTCGGGAGAACGGCAAACGCCTTACTGGGACGCCACAGACCCATTCATAATCTCCGCCTACATCTAGCAACATCAGATCTGGCGAGTCTTGGTCGACAGTGGTAACAACATCAATGTCCTCTACAAGCACTATTTCTAACGACTCCCAACATCCTGGAAAAAGAATCTAAAACCATTGGCCCGAGCCCCACTCGTAGGCTTTATAGACGCAATATATGGTCGCTTAGGGCCATAAACCTCCTATTGATAATACTCAGCCACGATAGGAAGGAAAATATAACAACGATAAATGAATTCAGTAGTAAAACATAGGTCTGATGATGATATGGTCCTTGGGTCGCCAAACCTTTTTTGGCTCCAAGCCATCCCATCAACAATACATGGTACAACAAAATTAAGGACAACCAACAGCTCGACAACTGTGACCGCCCTCAACCCATGAGCAAAGCAACACGGGAGATTGTCGCTTGGGCTACTGGGCACATTCGAAGAAGGCGTCGCATAACAGTAATCACCACCCAGATCCAAGACAGGGGGAAAAGTCGCCACCCCCATGCAAAACAATCCGGCAGGGGAAGGACTTGATAGCAACAACATCACCGCACTAGAAACATCGAGGATAGTTAGCATGAACACCAACTGAGGATGGATGTTGCTATGTCGGCCAACATGTCGTCAAACAACGAAGGACTAGAGCGTGGAAAAAGATGAAACAATAGGGTATACGTGTGATGTCTCGCATCCCAACTAAAAACACAAGTTGGAAACAACTAAAGCCGGAGAAATGAGGGTAGGTGACTACCACGGAATGGAAGATGTTGATAGGAGACCCACCATAATCGTAAGGTTCCACAATTGAAAAGGATTCCTTCAGGAAGACATCTAGTCGGGAACCTTGCAAATAACAGAGGGAACATCGAACCATAAAAGGGCCAAAGGGTTATATTAAAATAAACACACACACTGAACAAGAGAAAATTATCCTTGGATGATAACCAGACAATCAGAACCATTCAGTGGAGAAAATTAAAGATCGTCCTCCGAAAGACGATCAACCTAAAAATAGCCATTCGTGGCCCGCACGCAAGCACGAATGCTAAAGAGCCCATGGACACGAGCCGCTAAGGGACAGAAACCAAGAAAGGCCAAGAAGAAGAAATCACCCCAATTTCTGGGAACCCCAGAGCCTAAACCAACAAGCTTAAAACTGGGGAGGGCGACCCAGGGAAAGGGCCAAGTGATCAAACTGTTGGATTAATGTCTAAGTCCATAACTATATTTGGTATGTACTTGACCCGACCCGGCATGGTCCATTTGGGTTGCACTTCACCGAAACAATTTATATGGATAATCTTTTGAGAATAGTATGTTTATGATTAATATTAATATATTATAAGTTCTAATATATTAATATGGAATCATATTATTTAATTAGTATTGATCAAGAATTAATTTATAATTAATAAGTGATCAAAAGGAACTAATTAAATATGAACTCTTATATATGGAATGGGCCAAGTTCATTTAGGTTGGGCTAAGCTTTCATGGATAGTCCATGGAGTGTTTAACCGATGGATCCTAGGAAATGAAAGGTCATGGGTATTAGGGTTTAACCCTAATCCTCCACACTATATAAAGATGTACTTGGTTGGTGAAATTGGCACTAGTGTGGATACACTAAGAGGGCTAGCCGATTTCACTAAGAGAGAACCAAGTATTCATATTCTCTAAAGTCTTCCAAGGTGTCTTGGTGATTTGTGATTCCACTTGAGGCTTCCACACTATTGGGGCTAAGCTCTTAAAGCTTGAAGACATCAAGCTACATCAAAAGGTATGTCATCTAACTAGTACTTTGTAGATTAAGAACATCATAATATGCTAGTTAGGATTAAAGCCTTGGAAAGTTCTTATTTGCATGTATTATAGAGAAAACATAGATCCAAGGTTTATAGGGTTGCATGTACACCATAGGAGTGTTAGAATGCTCAAAACCCAACAGTGGTATCAGAGCCTAGGCTTGTTTTCTTGTTATACTTGCAAAACTGCTTAAAATATCGAAATTGTTGTTGTCTGATCATCAGACTCGGCGAGTCCATCAGGAGACTCGGCAAGTCCATGCCTAAAAAGTGATCAAAACGATCCAACTCGCCGAGTTGGACCCCCAGACAACATAAATTCGACTTTTTTGGCTGGAATTGGACTAGGAACATTACCCTAAGATGTTTTTGAACTTATAAACTTGTTTTTGATGTGGTAATGTTCATGCTAATCCAATTTCAAAGATAATTGTCAATAGATTCATGTTTTGTATTAGTTTAAGGTTTAGACTAATTACATGAAAAAGTTTGATTTGAATTATCTTGTTCTTATGAGTTGCTTAGATTAATAGAAAAATTGAGTAAAATAGTTGTTTTCAATCCAAATTAATCTAAGAGTTGATTCTAAAATGTGTTTTTGTAACTTGTCCTCAAGTTATATTTAAAGTCACATTTAAGTTTCATAAAACTCATAAAAGTTGGCAAAGGTTACAAAAATGAAGAGTCTAGTTCTAATTAAAAGGTGTTATGACTCCATAATTTGTCCTCAAGTTATGGAGGACCAAGAGTCTCTTCATTAAATAATAAATTAAAAAAAAGTGTAACCTTAATTAAATCCATAAGTTATAAAATAAAGAAAAGTTAATTCTTTTATTAGTTTAAAGTCTTCCATAACTTGTCCTCAAGTTATGGAACTTGAAGAGTTTTTGGATTAAAACTACTTTAAACACATAAGTTATGGAATTAATTAGTTTTGAATAGTTTCAAAAACTTCCCCTCAAGTTTTGGAATTTGTAAATTTTTCTCTTATGAATACTTTAATTCCAAGTTAGCCCTTAGAATTTTAAAGAGTGAAAATTCAACCCTTATACTTTATAATATTATAAGTTAATAATATATATATGTATAAGAGCAAGTCAGTCTTACCGCTAGTACGCCTCATTCACGAAGCCGGTCTATAAGGTGGGTATAAGGTTGTTGCCTATAAAATGGCAACTTAATGGGTGTCCACTCTCACCCACCGCTTGCTTGACTGGTGGAAGGTCGTTAGCCGAACGGGTTTGACAGGAGTAGAATTCTCCCTTCATTAAAAGTATTAATGATAAATACTAAGTAACTAAACTCTTAGCAATACCCAATCTTAGTTACTTAGGAAAATGTGAATAAGGTGCTAATCCATGAAATTATACTTTGCACTTTATTTAAGTCGGTTAGTGGAGCGTGTGTGGTTAACCGGCACACTAACTCGTATTTAACAAGGTAGGCAAAGGGTAACTTAATGTTTATCATAGTATCGATGGAGCGTGTGTGGTTAACCGGCACATCGATTGAGGGGTAAACACTTAAGGGTACCAAGTAATTTGCGTGGTTACTTCACACCTTGTTTTGTGATCCTCGACATGCCAGTCACAAAACCTGAAGGGAACACTCGAGATTGAAACATGCCATTGAACAGTTCAATGAATCTCAAAAGATCTAGGAGTTTCAAAAACCAATTAAAACCTAATAATACATTTTGTTTATCTTGGTGGAAATTGGTGAATCGTCATTCACCTACCTTCAAATATTTTATAGCTTGGATTACGGCATACCTCTTCTAAGTTATAAAATAGTTTGTTGGATCCTAGCCTTAATATTTCATATTGGGTGTTATATTAAGGACTTCATATGAACTATCTTGAATATCTCCGAAAACATGTCTGATTTAGACATTTATGATCTTCCCAAATCTCTTGAAACAAGCTTTCCTAAATGAAGATGATGTCCCATGGAAATCATACTTCTTTCACCTCCTCCAATTATTCTCCCTAACCCACAAGTTCAAGGTCACTCAAGCCCTATTGGCAAGGCAAGGTCTAGGTGTGATCACATCTTGGAGATGTAGTCACATATTGACAAGCCGGGCGAGTTGGGTGTCAAAGTCTTGAGAAAGTTGGTGGTTCAATCACTTTCTAAGTCACATAGTGAGTTCCTTTGGTACACCTATGAAACAGACTATGACAAGACCCTTAATGATCTTATCTATTTGTTAAGATCAACTTCCTTAAAACTTGATGGACATTGACAATAGTGACACAGGAAATCCAGGAAAGCATTCTCTTCCCAATGGAAAGGGATCGGACATAGTCAACTCGGTTGACCAAATGGTAAAGAGAAAAGCTAAGTCTGTGATAGTCCGGTGTACCATTATCAAAGGGTCCATATGTTTATATTGCCAAAGGAAGGGGCATTGGTTGCGAAGCTGCTAAATTTACCTAAGGATGTTAAAGTCAATAAGTTTGACTCTACTTCAGGTAAAGTACACTATCTAACTCTGTTAAGTTTCTATTATGAGATTCTTGATACATGATGTGACTGGGTCACATGGTGATGTTTTAAGAATCAAAGAAAAGTGAAGAAACTTAAAGAAAGAATATGTTGAATCTGATGGCGTAGATGGATTTCTATTGCATAGTTTGAAGATCGGATTCTTGAGCTACTTCTTAGGAGTTATAAGATATTGCTTAGGAAAAGATAACAACAAGTTTTCATATGGATTGTAAGGATAAGTTTTTCTGCATAGTTTTAAAATAAAAGAAAATTTTTGATTTTATTTATTTTAGAATATCCTTACAATGGCATTTGAGGAAAAATTGTTGCTTATATGATTCCATTAATAGCAAGAGTGGAAATATGAAATTTATTCTTTCATTTGTGGTAATGTCTAAATTTACCAAATAAGGAAAGATTCTCATCACCCAAGTTTCAATTGGACCGGAACTTGGACTCATGCAAGTTGTATAGCATGATGAG
This sequence comes from Lactuca sativa, assembly GCF_002870075.4. NCBI lineage: Eukaryota > Viridiplantae > Streptophyta > Magnoliopsida > Asterales > Asteraceae > Lactuca > Lactuca sativa. The sequence goes on from NC_056628.2 coordinate 144,671,618, forward strand.
TGAGAAATTTCAAGTATTAGAAAATTAAGACTAATTACTTGTTCACATGGATGTGTGAGTCAAGTGAAGGACTAAGGGATCGAGTATACAGTCTTGTGCACTGACTAAGTTCACCACAAAAGATTGATAAGACTATTCATCATAGTTTACTAAAGCTCAGTAAATATGATTATACTTACAAGCTTAAGTGTAACTCTGAGACATTGGAAAAAGGTTCCAATGTATGACAGAGCAAATAAGAAGAATCAAATTAGGAAGAAGGATAAAAGTTTCTCAAATCTGAAAAGATGGGAGAGTACTTTAGTATCAGTTTTGTGATCATCTTAATGATTAAGAAACCATAGCACAATTAGTTCTCTAAGGAAATCTTAGTGCATTCTTATGACTAAGAAAAGGGATCTTGAATTGTTGAAATGGTTAAATCAAGAAGATGAGTCATACTTCATTCCTATACAAGTCTTAGAGTCATACTCCAAGATTGTAACTTGAGTGACATGTCTTAAAGAAGGTTTAAAACACTTGTCAAATGTAAGAGTAAAAGTTCCTACTCTTGTACATTTGAAATTGGTAAGTTGTGATGTTTTGGATAAAACAAAGCCCAACTAAGGCCAATTGTGTGAAGTGTTTGTCTTGATTAGAATCTGCACTATCTCTTGGATGTTTGACAAGGGAGTCTTATATGTCAAGAGGACAGTGGGAGTCTTAAAGGTCTTGAAAGTCTCAAGAACTACTCAAGAATAAAACCTGAAGTTCTTCGCTAGCACACAAGTTGAGGTTTGTAACCTATCGTATTGACATATTCTGTGCCCATTCCAGTTAAAGTTGGCTTTGCATATGAGTTCTTAGAGTTCTCAATTAGTTGCACAACAACTTGGAAGCAATGGCAGGCCCTTGAGCTGCCAGGTGGCAAGAAATTAAGATTGAGTTCAGTCCATATGAGTTTGGATCTGTCATTATCCTTGTCTTGTGACTATGGTTTTGACAATTCACATGGATAAGAACACATACACCATTAAATCTAAGTGTCATAAGGTTTCTCTCCGATTCATGAAAATGATGGTGAGGAAACACTTTCACTAAGTAGATTTTAGCTTAGATAGCAATTGTGATATTTGCATTCTCAAAGTCGTTAGTGGAGCGTGTGTGGTTTACCGGCACACTAACTTGGACTTGTGAGAAGTGGCAAAAAGGTCTAACCATTATGATTACGGCATCCCTCTTCATAATTGTTTAGACACACAAGTGTGCTATCTAAGGGAAGGTGTATGATTTTGATAAAGTTTTATCAAAACAATCTAGTATCAGAAATCTGAACTTTGGTAAGAAAGTCAGCTGATTTCTGAGTACATGTCAAAGCTAGTGGGAGCATAAGTGTTATGCTAATAATCATCATGTTAGTGGGAGCATGATAATTATGATAAGTATTGCAAGCTAGCAATGTTAATTATAGAAAACAAAAGGTTTCAATTGGGAAAAGTTGTTTTGCTATAATTAAGGAAGAGGAAATTATACTTCATCTCAAATCTATAAGCTTAGATCGTGAGGTTTTAATCATTTAGTCAAGGAAATATATATGAATTTCATGTTGGAATGGCTCAACATAAGGAAATTATGTATATGGGTCCATTATTTGCGTTCTAAAATTCGATTATGATTACGACATCCCTTTTCATAATCTGAATTATGAGAACTTGGCAAATTGAAATTGACATATTATAGCAAAAGACTGGTTTAGTCTTTATGTGAGACATCATGAATCGTGTCCCATATGCTTCGGATATAGGATCGATTACATGTGCTATATTCATCATTTCTAAAATTTTCCAAATGCCTGGGGCATTAAGAAGGGAAAAGGTTTAGAACTGGATATGACTAAAAGGATTAAACAATTGTCGAGGACAATCTAAGGTTTACCAAAGATTGGTTGCTCAAGAACAGTTGGAAGTATAGTGATAATTCTGGAAGGACCATATTAACATAATCTGGAAGGAGGCAACTCTTGTTCAGAAGTGATAGTCAAAATGGAATCTGGAAATCTTTCAAAGTTAGAATTTTCAATCTGTTTAAGATTAGGAAACTTAATGCAAGAAGGATGTTTCTAAGGAGCTGATCTCCTTTGGAATACTCTGTAATGATTGTTGTCAAGTCTTTCTAACTTTGTGCATAATCATTACAAGAGGATCAATGCATATAAGTTTAGAATCTAACAGATTTCAGTAAATGGCATGAGTTTGGAATTCTTGCATTTGCAGTAAGGATTTGGGAGTGTGAAAAGAGAATCATTGAAGTTATGTTCAATTGATCTAGTTCACAAAGTAAAGATCATAGACAAACATAGTATGCATACTTGGTGTGTGGCATAACTAGTGTTTAGAAAACATAGTGTACATGCTTGGAGCATGGGACAACTATTGTTTTAAATTCAAGAATAAAGTTGATAGCTGAAATAGTATACAGTGAATAATGTGTAATCATATGGTGATAAATAAAAGGTGTTTTATTTATGTTCATAGGTTTTGATACCATATTGGATTCAATTATTCTTATGTTTCATTTTGCATGTTTTGACTTCCCGAATAAACTGGGTTATTCTTCCGGAATGACTAAGTTATTCAAACCATCCACAGTCGGTCATATGTTGGAAGTAGATATGAATTAAGACTATCATCGGTTGGCTTGTAGAGGTCTAAGGTGTTGGACAAAGGGCTACAACACTCATGAGTGCTCATAAGTTCTGAGTATTGGATTCAACCCGCGCTCATTGGAATCACTTCATGGATTTTATCACGAGTGATCATGAGACAATAATATCTTATATTCTTCAAACCTAGAGATATGAGTTGTTACTATGAGTTGGTTGTACATTGATTGCACGAAAACGCATTTGGTAACTCGATGCTATAAAACGTGCCTTTGTGTATGATTCAACAAGTAGTAGAACAAGCCATATGATTCGAAGTTTATCCATTCCTTTTACCTTCGGGATAAAAGCGATATCTGTGGGCCCCTCGATGATTTGATGATGACAAATGGAAGTGCTCGGCCGGGCCAGGACTGATTTGATTTGTTCAATTAGTCAGTCGTCATAAATCGGAAATCGGGAAACAACAAATGGACAGAGAGAATGATTATAATCCATGTCTCAGTCCATATGATATCTAGAATGGAGGAATATATGATCCCTTATCTAATGGACAAGTTCGTTGACAAGATCAGAGTTCGACAGCGGCTTTAAGAGTTATGAGTGCCAGTTAGGTTTGAAGTCATACGCAATAATAGTTTTAGACTTATCCAAGTGGGAGACTGTTGGATTAATGTCTAAGTCCATAACTATATTTGGTATGTACTTGACCCGACCCGGCATGGTCCATTTGGGTTGCACTTCACCGAAACAATTTATATGGATAATCTTTTGAGAATAGTATGTTTATGATTAATATTAATATATTATAAGTTCTAATATATTAATATGGAATCATATTATTTAATTAGTATTGATCAAGAATTAATTTATAATTAATAAGGTATCAAAAGGAACTAATTAAATATGGACTCTTATATATGGAATGGGCCAAGTTCATTTAGGTTGGGCTAAGCTTTCATGGATAGTCCATGGAGTGTTTAACCCATGGATCCTAGGAAATGAAAGGTCATGGGTATTAGGGTTTAACCCTAATCCTCCACACTATATAAAGATGTCCTTGGTTGGTGAAATTGGCACTAGTGTGGATACACTAAGAGGGCTAGCGGATTTCACTAAGAGAGAACCAAGTATTCATATTCTCTAAAGTCTTCCAAGGTGTCTTGGTGATTTGTGATTCCACTTGAGGCTTCCACACTATTGGGGCTAAGCTCTTAAAGCTTGAAGACATCAAGCTACATCAAAAGGTATGTCATCTAACTTGTACTTTGTAGATTAAGAACATCATAATATGCTAGTTAGGATTAAAGCCTTGGAAAGTTCTTATTTGCATGTATTTTAGAGAAAACATAGATCCAAGGTTTATAGGGTTGCATGTACACCATAGGAGTGTTAGAATGCTCAAAACCCAACACAAACTCCTAATGGATAATCACGCCCCAACGAGCTAGCCCAGGAGCTAGGCCTAGTATAGCACTGAATATCACCCCCCCCCCCCGATACTTATCTAATGATGTAAATGTCTATAAGACACTAGAAAATATGCAATGAAAAGTTACGATTTGAAACACACACACGTGTTAACATGCATTCGTAAAAATGGCAAACAAAGACGGATTGATAATCCATGCCACTTACATAAAACCATTACATAAAACACAATCATAGGACTCAAAGGCTTGCAACCTTTCCTTAATAAAATCCCGATCTGGCTAAGGACAATGAGAATTAGGATGTAGGATAACTAGAGGCTATGAAAGGTCATAACCTTTGCCTCGCAACAAAACAATATCTAAGCGTCAAAGCCCCAACACGGCTTAGATAATCAAACTCGGAGACAGGGGTCCCAGGAACCAAAACTCCAAATAAAATTCTAAAACGAAAAAAAGAGGGGAAGAGAAATAAAGCGAAGTAACCAAAATGGCTAACCCTCGCTTAATAGAGAAAATTGTCTGCCAGTCTCTTACCTAATACAAACTTAAACAATAAGAACAACATATAATTGCATTCCTGGGACTGACCAGGGGCCAGGAAAGAAATCAGCCTCGGAGTGGCTAACATAAACCCCCTAGGAATCAAACCGAATAAACCACAAGTAGATCACAAGCAAAGTAAAAAGCTATGTTCTTACAGAAAATAAAACAAATTGTCCAACAGACAGACCCCAAGACTAGAAAAAGGCCAGGTAGGGCCATCAAAAATCAAATAACAAACATTATCAAAGTTGTTCACCAAATGAAAACCATCCAAAAGAAAACATTGTTTGAATTTCACCAACCAAAGGCAATCCACACATTACAAGGGAGATAGCAGAAATCACATACCGAGGGTATGGGGGGAGGTCCGACCACAAAAGTACTTCCTGCAGGTCATTCTCCTTCAACATTAGGGTCGCTACACAATAGACGAAGACCTTCCATGTAGAGCTCGCTAAGGTGGAGATAGGAGGCGAAATCTCTCTCCAAGAATGATTTCACCTCATCGTGCATGGCTTGGGTATATTCTAGAAGGGCGTTCGGCTTGCCATGTGTATGCTTCCCGGTAGCAACTTGCTCCATGATTACCTGCTTGCTACCCTCTTCCCCGGCTACCATACACATAGCCTTCATTTGCTTAATGCCAAGTGTGAACTCGGAGCTCTCAGTCAACTTATCCACAACCCAAACAATCCCTTTCTTCAAGAGCCAAGACAAATCCGCCTCCTCATTCTCCCTCTTCACCCTCTCCAACTACAGCTTCCCACAACACTCCTCAACGCAGCCCACTAATACCCTTTTTTTCTCGACCAACGCCTCCACACGCTGAGAAAAATGCCCCACAGATTCATCCAGTCTTGCAACGTGCTCATCTAAAGAGGCCTTCTCCCCTGCCAAAATATCATAACGGCCATCAAACACATGTGTTTTCCCTCCAATTATAGTAACCTCGCCTTCAATACATCCCACTCAGCCCTAATCAAAGCAATCTCACCGGAACTCGAGCTGCTCTGACGAAGGCAATGATCAGTTGCCACCATGTATGAGCCAACCTAAGAAGCATCATATAAAAGATTGTTTGAAAGATGTGAATTGGAAAGAAGTTCCAAAGCCTTAATGGTGGCAGGGAGAAAAACATGGCAACCCCAGTCATACGCCACCACATGCTGTGTGAGGCGAGATTCCCGGGTGATCCCCTATTCCGGTACATATACGGTCTGTACCATTAGAGGAACAGACATAGAATCCCTAATAGCACCCTACCCAGATAGAAGCAGTAGGATGTAGAGAATACCACATTTCAGGCTCGTTATGAGCAATACAAGTTCGTGGTGATGTCATTTGGGCTCACCAATACGCCTACAGTGTTTATCGATTTGATGAATCGAGTGTTCAGGCTGACGATTGACCGATCTGTTATAGTGTTCATTGATTATATCTTAGTGTATTCCAAGACTAGAGAGCAGCATGAGGAGCACCTTCAAGAGCTTCTAGGAGTATTGATGTGGGAACGATTATATGCTAAGTTCTCAAAGTGCAAGTTTTGGTTGCGAGAGGTCCAGTTCCTCAGATATCTCATTAACCAAGATGGGATTTTGGTCGATCCTGCCAAGATAGGGGCCATGATGGGATTTTGGTCGACCCTGCCAAGATAGGGTCCATCACTGGTTCTAGGGCAGGCCTTATGCAGAGAGGGCGAGTGATTGCTTATGCTTCGCGGAAGGTGAAGCCGCATGAGACGCGATATCCTACTCATGACCTGGAGTTGGGAGCATTGATATTTTCCCTCAAGATTTTGAGACATTATCTTTATGGGGTACTTTGTACTGTTTACACATATCAAAAGAATTTGAGATATCTTATGGATCAGCTGAACCTGGATATGAGGTAGCACAAGTGGCTGGACATGGTCACCAATTATGACTGCAAGATCCTTTACCATCCGGGTAAAGAGAATGTGGTAGTGGATGCATTGAGCCACAAGGCGGCTGGGTATTCAGTTGGAGAGATGTGTATGAGGATATCCGTTGATTCTATGCTTTTTGAATTGACCAGGGAGGCTCATGCAAAGGGATTTTTGAAGGAGAAGTGGAAGCAGGAAGGATCATGGGCGAGATCGATGATTTTGTCACCGATAGTTGATGGTTATGACCCGATGCGGTCGGGTTTGGACTCTAATTTTCGGTGGGGTTAGGCAGATAGTGTTTGCGGAGGCTTATAAGTCTCGCTTTTCTATACACCCAGGAGCCACCAAGATGTATTGGGATTTGAGATTGAGCAACTGGTGGCTATGTATGAAGAGGGAGATAGCTTGGTATGTCGAGAGGTGCTTGACGTGTAGGATGGTCAAGGCCGTGTATCAGAGGCTACATGGCAAACTGCAGCCTTCGAAGGTTCCCATGTGGAAGTGGGAAGAAATCACCATGTATTTTATCACTTAGTTGCTGAAGATCGCCAAAGGTTTTGATGCTATATAGGTCATCGTGGATCGATTGACCAAGAGTTCCCACTTTTCGGCCACCCAGGAGAGCTCTTCGGCTGAAAAGTTAGTCGAAGTCTATATCCGGAAGATCGTTGCTCATCATGGGGTTCCGGTCTCCATTGTTTCAGTTTGAGATGTTCGGTTTACTTCCCGGTTCTGGCAGCAGTTCCATGAGGAATTGGGTACGAGGTTACATTTCAGCACTGCTTACCATCTGCAGGCCGACGGTTAGTGTAAGCGGACCATCCAGATCCTTGAGGATATCTTGCAAGACTGTGTCATTAATTTCGGTGAGTGTTGGGATTCCTACCTACCTCTTGTGGAGTTCTCCTACAACAACATTTATGACTCCAGCATTGGTGCCCCACCTTTTAATCTCTTGTATGGTCGTAGATGTCAAACCCTAGTATGTTGGGGAAATGTTGGTCATACGGTCATGGGAAGGACCCAGGTATTCCTTCAGACCGTGAAACTTATTCATCAGATCAGGCAAAGACATCTAACTGCTCAGAGTCAGCAAAAGAGCTATGCCAACCGGCGCCGATCAAAGTTGGAGCTTCAGGTTAGCGATATGGTGCTCCTGAAGGTCTCCCCCAGGAAGGGTGTGATACACTTCTTGAAGATGGGGAAATCAGGTCCCTGGTATATTAGACTTTTCTGTGTGATCGCCAGGGTAGGTATGATGGCTTACTGGTTGGATTTTCCTAACGAGCTCAGTAAGATCCACAACACTTTCTATGTCTCTCAGTTGCGGAAGTGTGTATTGGACAGTGAGATAGTGATTCCTTTTGATGAAACTCAGGTCAATGAGAACCTGAATTATATTGAGATACTAGTGGCTATTTTGGAAAAAAAATATAAAGGTCCTACACAACAAGGAGAGACCTTTGGTAAAGGTTCAGTGGTAGCATCAGAGAGGTTCCGAGTGGACCTCGGAGCCGGAGGCTCAGATGAGGGAGCATGACCCCAAGTTATTCACTACAGTAGACTTCGAGGATGAATTCTAAGTCAAATGGGGGAGAATTGTAACATCGTGTTTTGAGGTACTTTCATTTTTTACCCTTATATTGAGATCTATTACATTTTGGTCCTTATAGTGTATCACTTGTGAATGGGACGGGCTGTTATTGCCACTTTTAGATTATTGGGGCGGAGCCAAGTATGTTAGGCATACACTTTTTGTACATTGGGTGTATGCCGTGAATTCCCAAACCTTAATCATTAGGGTTTGGACCCTATTTATTCATCATTAGCTCCCAACCTTGTCTCCTTCCATCAGCCTCGATCCTTTCAAACGTCCTTGCACCCTAATCCGCCTTGTGAAGAATTTCTAAGCTTGTGTGTGTGTGTGTGTGTTTTGTGCCTTTGAAGAAGAAGGAAGGAAGTAAAGACCATCTTGGAGGAGGGAAACACTTTGGATCTAGAAACACACAATCATTTGGCATCACTTGGAGGTACAAAGTTCTGAAATTGGTGAAGTTTCCTTTAGATCTTGTTGTGGGCTTGATTTTTTGTTCTTTTTGTCCCAAATGTGATGTTTCTTGAGCATAGCATGCTCTTGACCCAATAAGTCATCCTTTCAGACCTTTGGAGGGGTCTTAAGTCATAAAAATGTAGTATTGGGGGTTAGTTTTACTTTATGCATTCCTTAGAAGGTCTTAATGCATTAAGATGTTGAGTTATGAACTTAATGTACATGCAAAGTCATAAAGTTGGAAACTTTATGACTCCAAGCAGTATTTTGGCCTTGGATATGAAAGATGGACGTGAGAAGTTAAGGCATTAAGCTCTTAATGGAGATTTAAGAAGTCTGGGCGTACGTCCTCTGTACCTGGAGTACGCAGCGCGTACGAGGTCAACCATCCCAACTGCTATCAAAGATTAAGTACGACCAACGTACCTTCGGAGTGCGCCCCGCGTACATGTTCTGTGTCGACTTGACTGAGTTGACTTAGTTGGGTTGAACCGACGGGGTTGACTTAATTGACTTATTGATTTTGACCAGTTTGAATTTGAATTTGACCAAGTTTGACTGAAGGGTATTTTGGATATTTTGGATTGTGGTTGATAATTGGTCATTTGGTTAGATAGGTGACAATTAGAACTGAGATTTGCAGTCGAGATCTCAACAGCTATTGTTCAGACTGTGAGGTGAGTCTTCCTCACTAAACTTATGGGTCGAAGGCAACAAGGTCGACCCATTAGATTGATATCCTGATTTACCATATGTTACTATGTTGTAGTGATCTGTTAGATTTGTATCCTAGTTTCTAGGGTGTTACTATGTGGCGGTGATCTATAAATCTACCTATTTGTATGTTGGCTGATTATCTGTTTATTTGTTATGTATATGTTTATTTGTTATATATATATATATATATATATATATATATATATATATATATATGTTGACATATCTGTTGGCTGATTACCTGATTTACCATATGTTACTATTTTGTGGTGATTGGACCCTTTGTATATTGGCATTTCAACCTGGGGTATTCCATCTAAAGGATGACTGGACCCAAAGGTTGATTGGGCTTGGGGTATTCCAACCTGATGGTTGATTGGATCTGACATGTCGTTGTATATATTATATGTTTGTGTGTTGGTACTTTCGGTGAAACTCACTAAGCTTTGGCTTACGGTTTTTAGTTGTTGTTTCAGGTACATCTAATGAGCACGAGAATGTGCCACACCCCAAAACCATGAACGGCGGAAACGTTCTGGGGCGGAGGACGTCATGTACAGTATCACATCAATGAAAAGTAGTAAACAAGCAACAACATCATCCATTGCATTAATAATATAATTTTAATACAAGTGTGTTATGTCAAATTATAATAGACACGAAAGAATAAATCAAAATGAAAGATGCGTCTTGAACGAGCAGCATCTTCCCTGAGCCTTGCATCAGTACCTGTCTATGGTTGACCTGAGGATACAAGTTATTTTGAAAGCGAGTATCAGCTATGAAGCTGGTGGGATCATAAGTATTTTAGTGTCTTAATTTGTATGTATGTGAACTGTAAGTATTGAAAATGTATATGAACTGTAAGTATTTAAAATGTATATGAACTATAAGTATTGAAAATGTTTTGTATGATCCTAGGAAGCCCTATGTTTCTTACTAATTGTAGCCTTCTACCAAGGCATCTAGTGTCTGTGTGTATGTCTCTTGATAGAGTGTGTATTTTCCCAAATCTGACTATCATTAACCAAAAATATAGTTTCTACATTACCGTGCATCGTGTGAATATTCACGAAGTGAATGTAATGGGAAAATGAAATAGTACTATGGTGTAATGTGGAACTACAACCGTACTAATTACCTTAAGTCTAAGGTAATCTCGTAAGTACTGTAGTATTTGTAATAAGTGACTACCTCTGTACTCCTATTGCCTTATTTGAGGGATAAGGCCAAATGTGATGGCTAGATCCCAGGCTAAACGCTCCCCTGTCAAAGGGATTTTGCGACCGTTACACGACCCCTGCCTGTATGCAAGCCGTGAACATCCACATTACTGTGATCATGTATACCTGATATAACTATCACAATGCGTTGTGATTCATCGGTATAGTTAGATCATGAACTTCTTCTATGCAATAGCACCCAGTGATGTTTGTCCTATCAAAGTATATGTAACCGCACTCATGTAAACGTATATATGTAAACGTACTCATGTAAGCGTAATCATGTAAAACATATCTATGTAATAGTATAGTAATGTACTGTAATGTTCTGCGTGTGCTAGCTGTAACGTGTGTTCTCTCTCTATCTAGCATGTATAGTAATGTACTGTGTGTACTAGCTATAATGTATGTTCTCTCTATCTAGCAAGTATTGACTCATGAATGAACTGACTCATTGTATGATATCGCGTTCTAGTAATAGTCCTAGTATCTTTCTAAACTACCCATACGGTAGCTTACTAGTAATGTAACTGGTACGTATGAACATGGATGTGTACCCTTGCTACCCAAGGGTATTGAACTGAACTGGAAGAACCTTTATGACTATATATGTACACATGATATATAACTAATATTTAAACGACCTTCAGATGGATAACCGATATCCCACCAGACCACATCTCAAGCGCGAAAAGGAAATAAGGTGAACAGCCTTCCTAAGTTCTTTAAATATTTCTTATATAACCATACATATATAGGCATGCAATTGACAATATAAAAGCATAAAATAAGTTTTGTAAAACCTTTTGAATAGGATTACTATCTAAGAAAAGATCGACTTGATGTAAATCTATAAAACAGGTTGGAAGTATTTATCTAACAAAACAATTTTAAATACAAAGAAACATTTATTTGAAACACAATTGTAAATGAGTTTGAAATGAAACCTACAGTGTATAATGAACAATTAAATCAGGAGTTTTAAATATATGAAACGTATATGAAAATCCTTTGAATAACAACTGTTTGGTAAAACAGCTAATGTGTAGCCAATCATTTATGTACTGTTTATTAATCACATGTGATAGATATAATAACTAGCATGATTCTACTTGTATCCCCCCATAAAACATTTAAATCATTGACTAAGGGGTATGAACTCACCTGTTGTGGGTGATACGGATGAACCGAAGAGGTAGGACAGCTAGGTGTCAAGTGAAGACTTTAGACACACACAATGGTCCTAATTACATATGAAGACATATGTATATAAACAATTAGTGATTATAACACTAATTAAACATGTATAAACATCCTAATGCGAGGAAAACACTTTGGTCAAGTGCTAGGAGGCTAATGGGTTGCAACAAAGGAGTGCAAGACCTCATACGGAAGTTTATGGTCTAAAGACCATGTGTGTTGGAGTTTACGGCCCAGGGGAGTAAACTCTTGGCCGTAAACTCTCTATTGGGGCACCAAATGAAGCTCAAAGCTATTACAACTTATGTGGTGAAGTGCTTCTAGGCTTAAACAAGTGTGTGGGTGGGTTTAAGGCCTTAAAAGGGCCTTGCTCAATGTTCACGGCCCAGGGACCATATCCCTTGGAGATTACGGCTATAATCTCCCTTGGGAGGATGTTTTTGGTGTTTTCAAGTCCCTAAATTAACTAGGAACTAAACTAGGTTATTGTACAAGGCTTTAGAAGAGTTTATAGCACCATTTGGCACTATTGAATGGAGTTCACGGCCCTGGAACTTCTTGGACTGTGAACACCTTACTCTTGGTGTTCTAAAGGTGTTTGCTAGTCCTAAACACATTAGGGTAAAGTGTCATGCTAGTCTCTTGGCTTAAGGAAGACATTTGGGGCATTTTGAAACCTTAAAATGGAGTTCACGGCCCAAGAACATCCTTGGCCGTGAACTCACTCTCAACCCTTGATTCTTAATGTTTTGGATGTCTAAACCAGCTATGGGTAGTCTCAAGGTTCATTTCCAAGGTTTGGAGGGACATTGGGCACACTTTGGCCCTTATAAAAGAGTTTACTCTCCAAGTGTTCTTGGGCGGTAAACTCTCAAATTTTGGGGTTTTGATCCGATTTTGATGTTATTAGGCACAATCTAAGCTATATAATACAACTAGATAGAAGTACTCACGATTTGGGATGAAAACTCGAAGATCCGTGAGAGAGAATTTGGCTTTTCTCTAGTTGGAAATGTAACTAATGAATAAATATGGTTCAGAATTCTATATATAGTCCTGGGATTTTTGGCAGAAAATATTTTATTCCCGGAATGAACTCTAATATCATAGAGTTTTGGAATAACAGTGTTGCACAAAACCCTAGTGCATCCACTCTCCTGATATCTCCTGATATTGGAAAAACAAATTTTCCAATTTTCACGAAAATATCCTCCACGATGCCACGGGGTTGTGTCACCGAACGATTCGCCATGTGAATGTTCATTTTTGTAGCCTTTATTTTCTGAATCTCCAATTTTTGATAAAATGAAAAAGGCATCAAATTAATGCTAGTCCCAGACTCGGCTAAAGCATTAACCTTCAATTTATTACCAAACTCACACGGTAGAGTGAGGCGTCCAGGATCCCCCATCTTTTCTAGTGTTTCTCCTAACACAACTTTTGAAGTTTGTTCACTTAGAATCACTATAGACTGCTTCTTTAATTGCCTTCGAGTGTCTATCAAGTTTTGCAGTAATTTTTTATGCTCGGGAGTTTTGGATAGGGACTCGACAAAAGGAGTATTAATCGGGATCCCTTCACATGCTTGACAAACTCTCTACGCTCTCTCTCCAGTGGACTAAGGGTAGCTTGGGAAGGAAAAGGCAAATGCGGCTGATAAACCAAACTAACTGCAGAATTTTTCTGTTCATGATGGGCCCATGTCGTGAACATATAAGGTTCACGTCGTGAATTCTGGAACTCAGCAGCTTCATGATTTTCGAGCTTGATCTTCTTCATCTTTTGATCGGGCTTCTGTGGTTCTTCTTCCAATGCTTCCAGGAACTTCGAGATGGCTTCTTCTTCGGTGTCTATGGCCATTACATGAGATTGGTTCTTTACTTCGGGATTCTTCGGGGATAACTTCTCATGAACTAGAGTGGCTAGTTGACCAAATTGTACTTCAAGGTTATGGATGGAGGCTTACTGATTCTTTATCAAAGTTTGTTGTTCCAGAATAGCAGAATCAGTGGCATCGTGTCGCTTTTATGATGCTTCCATAAACTTCATTAAAATGGTCTCTAGGTCGGGTTTCTTCTCGGCTGGTGGCTGCTCCTTTTGATAGAGGCCTCGACTTGTCTACCTATACTTGTCTTCTTTTTGCTTCTTATACTACTCATATGGCATCCACTCCTTCTTAGGTTTCCTCTAGTCCTCATCAAATTTATCCCCACTAGAGTAGCATACTTGAACCTTTCTGTTCCCATAATCATCTACATTGCAGTCCTTTGTCAAGTGTGGACCACTGCATCTTTCGCAACCTACTCTTATGGCATGTATCGACTGGTCCATCTGTGTTATCCTACGGTCCATATTATTTAACATGGCCATGACCGCTGCTATTTCTTCAGTTTGGGACCCTCCTCCGCCTTTGATTCCTTCTTGCCTCGGGTTGTGGTATTCGCGAGAATGCTTCGCGAATTCTTCAATTAGCTCCTTGACCTCCCTTGGATTTTTCTTTGTCAAAGGTCCTTGAGAATCAAGGAGTTGTCTTGTCATCACGTTGACCCCATCATAAAAGATTGACATCTCTTGCTACACATTTAGATCATGCTGAGGGCAATTTCTGAGTAAGCCCTTGTACCGCTCCCTTGCTTCATATAGGGACTCCCCTGGCTGTTGCTCAAAGTTGGCTATTGCCTTCTTGAGTTTGGCTATCTTGGATGGCGGGCAAAACTGGTCCAAGAATTTCTCACGCATTTGAGCCCAAGTGGTGATTGTACCCGGTGGGAGTGCTTTTAACCACTCCTTAGCAGCTCCTTTGAAAGTGATGGGAAGCATCCTAAGCAAGACTGTGTTTCTGCTGACATTTGGGACATTGAAGTAGTCTGCAATGTCATTGACTTCATCTAGATTCTTAAAAGCATCCTCATGATCTTTCCCGAAAAATGGGATGTCCTTCAGGGCAATCAATATGTGTCCCTTCAGCTCGAATGTGGCAGTGGCAGGTATTGCGGGTTGGACTAAACCGGGACCCACATCTTCTCGGATCCGCTTCTTGTAAGCTCCCATAGACATTTCTTCAATTGCTGCCATCTCGTTCTTTGGCTCGTTCTCGGGTTCGCTTGTGTGTTCTTCAAATTCTGGCTCGGTATCGCTTTCGGACTCGGTCTGGACGGGTGTATGATCCAAATGCTCAAGATTGCTCTTGTGCTTCGCTGATGAACTTGACTCTCCTGTCTTATTTCCCGACTTCCTAGAAAAAACTGACTTCAGTTCTTGTAAGGGCGTCTTTTTCTTGTGAAGTGCAGACTCGGGGTCTTCAAGAGGTGGCACCAAGTGTGTGTTTTAGCTTCTGGTCATGAACTCCTGCAACTTGCTAAACTAAACACGTAAAACTAGACTAAAATAAGAAAAATTAAAAACTGAACTCTCAGCTTTCACGTCGTGAGTTTATTAAAACTCACGTCGTGAACTCTGTGACAGAAAAAAAAATATACTATCTATGCAAGTGAAATGATATCAACGAAAATAAAACTAAAATAATAATAAAAAAAACTAACTAAAAACAAATAACGAATAATCAAATAAACTAAATTAATTGAAAGCCGTTCCCCGGCAACGGCGCCAAAAACTTGATTTGCACAAAAGTACTCACTAATTTTAATATTTATAACCTAACAAACTTAACTAACTATGCACTTATAGGCAGTGTACCTAGTCAGATTACAGTATAGCTTGGGTAAGTCGGGTGTCGATCACAGGGAACGGTGTTACTAATTAATTTACTTACTATTAAATTAACCTAATTTTTAATAAGTTTAAAAGGGTTTTTATCTGATTTTACAAGATCATATGAACTTAAATTCAAATTCAATATTTAAAAACACACACTGTTGTTTAGTTCGAATCCACTTCTCCCTTATGACTAGCTAATGATTACGGATTATTAAGCTGGTTTTTAGTTGTATTAGTAATTTAGTTATATCTTACCAATAATTAACTAATTCATGTCAAACCATGTATGTTCACACATAATTAAACACAGAACTAATTATGAATGTAAATATGCTATGTAAGATTTTGTTGTATAAACGCAATTATTGTCACAGTACACGTTCTCTAGCATAGCTAAGCTTATTTATTCTAATTACTAACTAAGATTGGTCAATCCTAGCTCTAACAATTCAATGTTCACTAAATCATTAGGTAAACAGGTTCATGCAGTTTAATGGTCACTAAGCTACACAGAACATGCAATCATGCAATTAGATAAACAAATAATAACATGCTAGGTTAAACAAATCAAACACAAGCAATTTTAACCAACTAAACTTAATCCATAAGCATATAACTATTCATAAGTTTAAAGCTTCATCTAGCTAAACAAGAGTAGCTAGATTCAGCTGCTCATCATAGCAGATAAATCAACACAGCTAAAACTAATGAAAGACATGTTCTAAAATATAAACCTTTACTTCTTTTGGTGTTGAAAACCCTCTTCCAGAACCTTTCTTTCGTTCTAAATCGTCTTCTGGAATTCCTTTCTTCTGCCAAAAGCTTCTTCTATTCGTAATTGTCAAGGATTTATATAGTTGCTGATATCCATAAATTCATGTCGTGAATAGTAAGCAATTCACGTCGTGAGTTGTAGATAAATGTGCCCGTCAAGGATTCCTTCACCCGCGTACATATCTTCTAGAACCAACGATTCACGTCGTGAATCCTTTAAGTCTCACGTCGTGAATAACCTTTTTCCAGATTTGCTTCACTTTTACTCTTTTAATTCCCAAAGTTTCTTTCTTTAACACTTTCAGTCCCCTTTTCTTCAAAATTTCTTCTTTTTGGCTGTAAATAACATTTAAGCTCATAAGTACCATTATTCTAAACAAATTACCAACTTTTTAATAAAAATGTACTTAAATATTGCCTAAAAATAAGTATAAATATGGCAATATAATTAATTCTAAATTAAATAATATACTTTATCATTAATATATTTTTCTCAAAACATATTAATAAATTATTTATTTTGATTTTTAATTAATTTATTAATCATATACTAAATTAATAAATCAGTATCTCTCTCCAAATAACATTTCAGTTACTAGGTTTGAGGGAAACCCAAAAGGACTTTGCTAATAATTTAAGTTTATAATAATTTAATTAATGGCTTAGACACCTAATCTTACAAAAACATCAAGATTGTCACACCAAGAAAATGGGCACATGTTTTAATATCCTTAATATATAAACCAATCAAGTCAAATTCAACATAAATATAGTTTTCATTAGTAAATTGTAGAACATAAATACAATTTTCACCATCTATTGGAAATAATAATATTTTTAAGTAAAAGACAATCTTGAGAAAAAGGAAAAAAAATTGTTTTCTGAGTACAACTAACCGAAAGTAAAGCATCATTAACAAACATAATAGATTTAAAAGTATAACATGAGTTAAGTAAAACATTGTTACATTTAAAATTCGTTGCGAGCTTGCTCCAGAATCCATGTAACAGTTTGTGTCTTGTGGTGGTTAAAAAGACATAAACTTAAATATCGGGGCAAGATCCATATGTTATTGGTTGCCAAAATTAGTTTATGTGTGATCTCTATGGGTATGTTTGAGGATGATTTTGACCTTACGAGAACTAATTGGAGCATTGTTGAATTGTCTAGGTTGGAACTGCGTTGGGTTGAGTAGGCCAGGTGGTAGCTAAACATACCGAGCCTGTTGGGGAGTTGTTATTAGTGTGGTGCAAAATCATTATTCGAATGCTAATAGTTCGATGACATGATTTTGAGAGGAGCCATAATACACATATATTATCTAATTGTCCCGAGCTTGAATTACTTACAAAAGGATTAACATTGGAAGAAACACCAAAATTACCCCTACCTTTTGTAAACTCTCTGACCATTGATTTTATTTTAGTTGACATGTTTTCCAAGTACTATGTAGATTAGATGTTGAATAAAGGATTGTGCTCAATTACAAAGTAGAATTAAATGTTTAGTTGGTTTCTTATTCTCGTTCTTCATGCAAAAGAAGCATACTCTTCACTTTTAAAAAGAAAGGGAAATGTTTAATATTTGTGACGATGTCGACTATACTATGGCAGGAAGAACGGAGGTTACATAAAATATGCATGGCTAATTCCATTTCAATTATGGTAGAACCAACAATAGGAAATATATTGGCATGATTTTTCTAGAGAGTGACAAATCTTAGTAATAAACATCATACCATTTTGGTATTACATAATTGATCTTGGAGTTGCAAAACACACAATATTTTATTCTTGAGAAAAAATTTATCAAGTTTGTCCAAAATGTATTTGGCGATGCAATTGTTAATACATATGATTTAAAGGAGATTAGGGTCAAGAGTGGATAAAGCAGGATTTGGTAAGAGAGTCAATTGCCTCACAATCCTCTTCATCATTATCATTGATAGTTGTAAATTTACCGGTAATGTGACCAATAATTTTGATACATTTGTACATGTCAAGAAAAATACGATGCCATAGCTTGTACTTAAAACCATTAAAATAAAGTTTAGAACTAAATTGGGTGTAGACATTGGTTATGGCATAAACAAGTTATGCATAACTAGGAGGGTAAGACAAGTAAACGAAGAGAAGTTAGTCGACATCACAAGTTAAGGAGAGTTACATTGGGTAGATGGATTGTGTTGGATTAATCAAGCAACCCTTTGCGTAAAGAGTAGTAGAGATGATGTAGTTACGATTATATATAATAATACACAATGATCACCAGTGGTTGTGAGTAGTATGCAACATGCGAAGATTATTAGGAGAGATGCAGACAGGTGATGATGTTGATGTCAAAGGCAACCTAAAAATTTGATACCACTTTTAATATGGAAAATGCTTGTAATTGGTAAACAACTGTCACTTTTGTTCAAATTTGGTCACTTTTTTATATGTTTGATCAATAAACTTACCTAAATTAAGGGGTCTATAATCGGGCTACCATATCATATTCTTGTTTGACGCGACACGACACGATAAAATTTGATGTAACACGAACATGAGAAGATATGATTTCATGTTTATTTTAATAAACATGGAAACAAGTCGATTAAAATTAACATGAAAAACACTACACAATACGAGACGACAAGAAAAAGATAACATTAGAACATTAATAGTTTGTTTAATTATAATACTTAATCATATATAACTTGGAAAACTAAAACAAACACACGCTTAATCATTTCAATTTCATGTTAAATTTTTAACATGCACACGATACTATAGAGCGTCGTGTTTTTTACACTTGACACAAACACGAATTCAAATTTCGATTTCGTACTAATTTTGTTTCGTCATACTTTTTTGTCGTGGCGTGTCATTGATGGACACCCGTGTAACATCTATGTCGAGGATTGGCTGGAGTTTACCATTTAGGGGAAATTTTATGCATGGACTCAGCGAATTGGGAGTCCAACTCGTCGACTAGGGTCGTGACATCTTGGACGCAGTTCGGAACTGACTCGGCGAGTCGGAAGGCCCGACTCGGCGAGTCAGAGCTGTTTAGAGAAAACCCTAATTTCAGGGTTTTCCCCTATATAAACGTCATTATCCGCCCTAGTATCATCCCTTAACACCATAGAAGAATGTTCACGGTCGCAAACCCTCTAGTGTGTGAAGTAAGAAAATTTGGGAGCTTATCTTTAAGATTTAGGAGGATTCCAAGTTTGAAGAGGAAGTATCAATGGAGAAGTATTAGATCAAGCATCTATTTTGTGTTGGGCATCTATTTGAGGTATTAATCTACTACCTTAAGACTTGATTTCTTTTTGGAAGTTAAGGCCAACCTTGAAGAGATGGAACTAGGCTTGGATCTGGACCTATCACAAGGATATGGTTTCAGATTTGAACCTTCTTAGGTCCCAAATATCATAAAGTCACATCTTTTTATAAGCTTAACCCCTATCCATGCATGAAAACCTTGATTGAAGGTTAGTTTTGGTGTTATGGTCATGTGAGGCCGTGCATACAAGTAAAGTTTTAACATTACGTGACATCTTCCCTAGGATATTATGGATCTGAAGTTTGAGACCTTAAATCCCACTGGAAAGGACCGAATACGTGAGAACTTATCCAGTCGCTCTGGTGACTCGGCGATTCAAGAGGGTTTTCTCCTTCACGGCCAAGGGTTCACAGTCAAGGGTGTTAGGTTGGTAGTTTACGGTCGTGAACATCAAGGAACTCGACGAGTCGATGAGTTAAGCAGGGAACCCGACGAGTGGTTGATTGTACTCAACGAGTCAAGGTCAATATGGACTGTTGATCTTGACTACAGACCTTGACTTTGACCAGAGTAGACCCTGGGGAATTTATGCGACTATGCTGAGTTGTTTACTCATTGATTATAGGCAGTTTGGGAGGAGCGGCATGGGATACATCTGCCTTGAGTTTGCTAGTTCAGCCTTTGAGAGGTGAGTCTTCTCACCATACCAATGGGTCTAAGTCACCAAGGCCGGCCCATTTTATGATAGTTGGTTTACTTGTTATGTAGAGGTGTGTTATGTATTTATGCATGATATGTGGTAGAGATAACCTTTGTGGCTAATGGTAGAGATAGCTTTATGGCTAATGATAGAGATAGCCTTATGGCTAATGGTACAGATAGCCTTATGGCTGATGGTAGAGTTAGCCTTATGGCTAATTGTAGAGATAGCGCTTGTGGCTAATGGTAGAGATAGCCCTTGTGGCTAACAGTAGAGATAGCTTCATAGCTAAATAATGTGTGATATGTCGTAAAGGTAGCTACTATAGCTAATCGATATGTGTTATGTGGTAGAGATAGCTTTTATAGCTAATATGACATGTGGACATTGTGTGGGGTATTCTCTGGGTGACTCGCTAAGCTTTCAGCTTACCGTTTGTGGATTTGTTTTAGGTATATCGGAGCCCAAGGGCAAAGGCAAGGCGTGATGATGCAGCGTGCACTCTATCTCTCTTTTCCGTTATGATTTGGAGACACTCTGATGCTTTAAAAATAATGTGTAATGATGGTGGATTTGAAAACAATTACTTAGATCTTCATACGAATTATGATTGACTAATTAAAAACGAAAAATTTCTTTTGAAAATTTGGGTCGTTACAAGTTGGTATCAGAGCCTTGGTTTGAGGGATTCGGGAATACTCTTGGGTGTGTCAGGACTCAAACTAAGGAAATGGTAAAATTGTTTTCAAAAAAAATTGACATAAAAAGCTTATGAAAGAAAGGAAAAGATGAGAGTGCAACGCGCTTGATCAGCCGAGCCAAGTAAGTAGTTCCCTAATGTGCTAGTCGTGTTATACTGATATTTGAGCTTTGATGATCGTGTGGAACTTGCTATGTGTATGCTTTTAAAATTATATAAGGTTAGGAGCTTATAGCCTCAAAATGATTGACTTGGCCTTATTTCCTATTCCTTGTTTGGTTGTGGTCCTAGGGTAGAATCTTGTATTTGAAAGCCTATTTGATCCTTTTTTGTGTACAATTTGCATGTATGAAGGTAACCTGTTATGATTGGTTTGAATTATATGAGTAGAGTAAATATTATAACAGCCTGAGATTGATGTACATGGTAGTTGTGGGATATGGTTTGGTTGTGGGACGAATTGGAGTTATCAGGTAGAGCAGTGAGGATGGGTATGGGTAGGTGTGGAAGGTAATATTTTGCCCATACTACTGGAAGCACATGACCTGTACCCGAACCAATGTTAGATCTGACAACTTCAAGGATGACCGGGGTGGGAAGATCCCTTGTATGGAAATTCTGATTGTTATGATTTATGACATTACAGTTCAGCATGGTGATGAAATGATTTGGAGCAGGGGGATCAGGATCGGGGTCTGGATTCGGGGCAGGATCAGGTGATACTACCGATGTGATGGATGAGAGGTTGCGCGAGCTTATCGCAACTGAGGTTACCAGGGGCATCCTTGACACTACCCAATCATTTTTGGGACAGTCAAGGAGGGCATGTTGGAGATCATGGAGGAGAGATTCAGGGCAGAGATTGTTATGGGTCAGGTTAGGGCCCAAACTCCCTCGTTCCGGGAGTTCAAGGCGTGTGGGGCGCCAGATTTTTTCAGGGCCAGTGACCCCATTGTTATTTGACGCTGGGTGGTGGATATCGAGAAAGCCCAACGCACGAGTTCTTGTTCGGATGCAGCAAAGGTGGGATTTGCTTCTTGTATGCTGAGAGATAGGGCCCGTGATTGGTGGGGTGAGGTTATGAGTCAGATGGGAGCAACTGGTGTGGCTGAGATGACCTGGGCCGAGTTTGTCCGACGGATTGACTTGGAGTTTTCACCAGCTATTGAGGTTCAACGAATTGTGAGGGAGTTTCATGACCTTCAGCAGACTACCGAGACTGTGGTGGAGATCACCACCAAGTTTTGGGAACGAGCTTTATTGATTCCGCAGTATGCTACCAATGAGGATATGCGGAGGACGAGATATCATTCCATGATGAGGGATGATATTCAGGAGTTTGGAGCTTTACAGGGTGAAAAACCTTGAATGAGATGGTAGAGAAGACCCGGGAACGGGAAATGAAGTTGGACTTCCAAACCAAGCAGAAGTTGTAGCAGGTACAGACAGCGGTGGGTCTGGCTAAGAAGTCTAAGACCTCAAACACTTCCAGCAAGGACCAGCAGCGTCGGGGCCGGTGTGCCAAGTGCAGTAGGGTGCACAATGGAGCGTATCGTATCTCGGGTACGGGATATTATACATGCGGCCAGTGAGGCCACTTGAGCAGGGATTGCCCTGCGAAGAAGTCAATTTGTTTTCATTGTAACCAGATCGGCCATAAGCGTGTCAACTGCCCAAGATTGCAGGTAGCGGGATGAGTGGTGGCGGCGCCTGCGCCCTCCACGTTGAGGATTACCGATGGCCGCCCTTCCAAGGTGGATGCTCCAGTAGTGAAGAGCCATGCATTTCAGTTAAATACCAAGCAGGTACGCGCAGTGCCAGACATTGTGGTTGGTACATATTTATTCTTCTCTGATCTATGTTTCTATTTTGCTTATGTATACTATATGCTTGTATCGAGACCTTTTTGGTCAATGGTATGTCTGCTCATGTCCTGTTTGATTCAGGTGCTACCCGATCGTTCGTATCTCTTGCACTTAACAAGAAGTTTTGGGACTCGTCGGGAACTTTGGATTCCCCGCTCGAGGTGGAGATTACAGATAACCGCATCGTTAGTGTTGCAAGGGTGTATCGGGACTGTGTCATGAATGTGCTTGGTGAGAGATTTCGTGTCGAACTAGTCCCGATACCGTTGCGAGGGCTGAAAGTCATTATCAGAATGGATTGGTTAGGGGCCAACGGGGCCATGATCGACTGCGAGCATTAGTTGGTGAGGGTTCGAACCCCAAGTGGGGGATAACTAGCAATACATGGAGATACGGTATCGTAGGGGCCGACCCTCTGTTCGGCTGCGAGAGCTAGGAGGTTTCTGCAGCAAGGATGTACGGGATTTTTGGCTTATATCTCAGATATGAGGGTTGAGACCCCAACGGATGTAGGCAGTGTGCCGGTTGTTCAGGACTTTCGGGATGTTTTCCCTGAAGAATTACCAGGAGTGCCTTTGGAGAGGTAGGTGGAGTTTCACATCGATTTGGTGTCAGGTGCTGCTCCGATAGAAAAGGCACCATATCGGTTGGCACCACTCGAGATGCAGGAGTTATCTACACAGCTTCGGAAGCTGTTAGACCGAGGGTTCATTCGTCTGAGCAGTTCTCTGTGGAGAGCACCGATCCTTTTCATGAAAAAGAAGGATGGATCCCACAGGACGTGCATCGATTATAGGGAACTAAACAAGCTAACGGTGAAGAACCGTTATCCGTTATCGAGGATCGATTATTTGTTCGATCAGCTGCAGGGTGCGTCTTGGTTTTCCAAGACTGATCTTTGGTTAGGGTATCATCAGATGAGGATTTGTGGTGAGGACACACCAAAGATGGCTTTCAGGACTCGGTATGGGCACTATGAGTTTGTGGTGATGTCGTTTGGGCTCACCAATGCCCCAGCATCATTCATGGATCTCATGAACAGGGTGTGAAGACCGATGTTGGATCGGTCAGTGATCATTTTTATTGACGATATCCTGATCTATTCTAAGACCAAGGAACATCACGACCAGCACTAAGAGAGGTGTTGGAGACCCTACGGGAGGAAAAGCTATACGCCAAGTTCTCCAAGTGTAATTTCTGGCTGCGAGAGGTATAATTTTTGGGCCATATCATCAATCAGGAGGGTATTTCTATTGATCCTGTAACACCGAGAATCAGGAAGACCAGGAAATGAAAGAAAATCCCTAAGTCAAAGGAGTCAACTCGTCAAGTCCAAGGAGAAACTCGACGAGTCGGAGCATGACCAGTGTCGCGGATTAAGTGACCGACTCGGCGAGTCGGGGAGACCGACTCGGCAAGTCTGGTCTGGGTTGGGAAACCCTAATTTCCGGACTTGGTACCCTGTTTAAGCATCATTTCAGGCCTCCATCCCAGCCTCCATCACTCCCTTTACCTACTCCCGAAACCCTAAGCCTCCATTGTAGTGCTCTCAAGCTTTGTTTGCTATTTTTGGGTGGTTTGAAGCTAGAATGAAGAAAGGAACCTTTGGTGATTCAAGAATTGGCAGTAGATTCTGATTTGGTGTGGTATTTTAGATCATTTGAAGGTATGAATCTCATACCTTGGCTGTTATTCATTTAGATCTCCTTTCCTAGTTACATTTTATCATTTTGGGGCCATTTCCAAGGCCAATTCGTGTATTGTGCCTTGGTGAGCAAAGAGAACTTCATATCTAGGTTTGTCTTGGCCTAGAAGCCCATAAAGTATCAATATTTGGTGTATTGGTGAAGCATGTTTGTCTCAAACCCTAGCCCTAGAGTGTTTCAAGCCAATAACTCCTTGGGTTCACGGAAATTTTGCAACTTTACATGAAGGGTGGGCCTTAGAAGTATGGATCAACAATCCGGAGCCCCTGCATGGCTCGAAAAGTCACTGTATGGATTAAGAACTAAAGCGACTCGGCGAGTCACATGGTTGGACTCGGCGAGTTGTATGAAGATGGGCAGGAACTCAACGAGTTGGAAGAACAACTCAGCGAGTCTGTTGAAGATTGCCTTGGACACGGCGAGTCTGTTCTTGGACTCGGCGAGTCTGGTCTCAGAACCCCAACCTCTTTTGGTTAAGCTTCGGATCTGTGAATCGGTTGGCGACTCAGTGGGTTAGTCAAGATAGAATGCTGAGATCGTTCAACTCGACGAGTCCTGGGGCGACTCGGCAAGTTGAGTCGTGTTATGGGGATTTTCTGAGTATAAGAACTCGGCGAGTTTACGGGTTGACTCGGCGAGTAGAGTCAACTGGAAGGTTGACTTTGACCAGAGTTAACTTAGTTTGACTTCTAGAGTTCAGCTTAGGCTAAGTGTTATTATTGGTATTGAAGCTCAAGGAGCTAGAGGAGCAACATTTCGTAGAGTCGTCGGATAGCATTCAGAGGGTTATCGAACGAATTCAGCAGTTCATGTGAGTTTCCTTCTAGTAGGAACGGGTCTACGGCCACAATGCCGACCCATCTAGTTAGCAGTAGTTAGTCCGGACTTAGGTCCGATGCAGTAGTTCAGTGTGCTTGATGTCTTTGTGATTCAATCATGTTTTGTGTTATGTGTTCCGGACTTCGGTCCGATACAGTAGACAGTATATGTGTTTATGCTAGTAGTTATGATTATGCTATGCCATGTTCAGCCAGTTAGTCTAGACTTTGGTCTGATGCAGTTAGCTGGACTTAGGTCCGATGTAGGGGGCAAGGCCCCAGTTGGTCCGGACTTCGGTCCGATGCAGTTAGCCGGACTTCGATCCGATGCAGGGGCAAGGCCCCAGTTAGTCTGGACATCGGTCCGATGCTGCTAGCCGGACTTCGGTCCGATGCAGGGGGCAAGACCCCAATTAGTCCGGATTTCGTTCCGATGCAGTTAGCCGGACTTCGATCCGATGCAGGGGGCAAGGCCCCAGTTAGTCCGGACTTCGGTCCGATGCAGTTAGCCGGACTTCGGTCTGATGCAGGGGGCAAGGCCCCATTTAGTCCGAACATCGGTTCGATGCAAGTAGCCAAACTTCGGTCCGATGCAGGTGGCAAGGCTCCAGTTAGTCCGGGCTTTGGCCCGATTAAGTTTCCGGACATCGGTCCGATGTAGGGGGTATGGCCCCGGTTAGTCAGGACTTCGGTCCAATGCAGTGGGCAAGGCCCAGTATGTGCTTTATATATTATTGTATGGTATGTCGTAGTTTGGGGCAGCTCACTAAGCTTTTTGCTTATAGTTTCAGTTTTGGTTTTAGGTGTTTCCCCAAGCAAGGGGAAGAGTTCGGATTGATGACATGGCACACACCACAGTTGTAGTTTATTTTTGGGAGTTTTATTTAGATATTTTGATATGATATTAACTTTAGTTTAGAATTGATACAATTACTATGGCATTTTGAGACATACGATTCATGGTTTTATTAACTAATAGCTAATGTTGCGATTTTTAGTAATATTAAAAAAATTAGCCATGATTTTTGGGTCGTTACAAGTTGGTATCAGAGCCTTGGTTGAGGGATTCAGGCACACTCTCGGGTGTGTCTGAACTCAAACTAAGGAAATGGTATAAGGTTTTCAGAAGAAAAATATTTTTGAAAAGAATTTTGAAAAAGAAACTTAAAAAGAGGAAAGAGTTTTGAAAAAGTGAAAAGGGTGTGGTCAGTGGTGCATGCAATCAGTCGCGCTCAAGTACGTACTCCCAAATTACCCATAGAAGTTTATGTTATGATTATCAGTTTCAGTTTCAGTAGAACAGCATGCTAGAATATGACTGAGGATCTAGGGAGGATGCCTTATGTGCCTGCTATATATATGTGTTTCATTTTTATGAGAATTGCACGCTAGTATTGAGTAGACAGTAGTAGGATAACCTATTTAGGTTATGCCTGATATTATGAGCTTAGGATTGTATGCTAGTGCAGTTTATTTTTATGAACATAGAATTGCTTGAATAGTTTCCTGTGTCCGAATGCTGCTTGCTTTGTGCTCTGTGGGACTTTGAGTGATGGGAGTTAGCCATTAGGTGAATACGTCACATCACATGTGATCAAGGTTGAATAATCTCAGAGTGTTGGATTTGGCCCTATTGCGCAGCTCTTGTTTGAGTCCAACCGTTGTAGGAACGAGTCTTTTACTCAAAGTATTATCTGAGCCTCGTCACATGTGATGGTATTCAGGTGATGACTAATTGGCATTACAAGGAGGCCTTCAGCAGCTGAGGACTGGTTTGGATGGAGTCAGAGATTTCCTTAGGGAAAGCCTAGGATGAGAGTAGCTGGGATCCGTTGCAGTAGAAGGGACTTGGTTGAGTTAAGGTAACTCTTGAGGAAAGTACAGATAGATGTGGAAGATAGTATGGGCCCGTACTACCGAAAGCAGAGGATCCGTACTCGATTCTAGAGGGGCCAAGACGAAACCAGGGGTGATGGGGTATGTGTGAGATCCCTCAGTAGCAATGAGTATTCTGATAGTAATTGTGATATGTTTTCAGCATGGTGACGTTGCGCGAGATATCAGTTGGCAGTTCAGGTGCTGGGGAGGAATCTGGCTCAGGCTCTAGAGCCGGACAGTTTGATGATCAGATGAGAGATGTCATTTCCACAGAGATTGTGCGCAACATCATTGATCATACTCCTGTGATATTGTGTTCAGTTAGGGAGGCCATCATGGAGCTTTTGGACGGTCGCCTTGAGGCCTTTAGGGCCGGGATAGTTTCAGGGTAGTTTGGGGCTCGTCTAGAGCCTAATTCTTATGGATCCCAGGGATCCATCAAGGAGAGTGATCCTCTTTTTTAGCTCTTTCCATCAGGGTTTGGGAGTGAGTGGGGAACCCTGTCCCCTGGGGAGTCCCCTATATGATTTGGTCGTTGCGGAGGTTTCACGAGTAGCTCGCAAGGAGCTACCCGACTTCGTCAAAAAGGTCACTGATAGGTTAACCGAGAAGCTTCAGGATCAAACAGCGGTTGTTCAGACGATAGATGGGGACGACAGGGTAGCGTAGGAGCGAGAGATTGACCGGGAGTCAGAAACGAAGAGGAAACCAGATGAGGTTTAGTGGCCAACAGGTTCGAGAAAAAGAACCAAAAGGCCGAGTTCAAGATCGAGAGACTTCCAGGGCCGCATCCGAAGCAGTAAGTATGGCAGGACGCACAGGGGTACGTGTAGGAGTAGTAGAGGTAGCGATCCTAGTTGTTTCAAGTGCGGTCGGACTGGTCATTTTAGCAGAGATTGTACTACTACCATCGCTCAGGGGCTTGATCTGATATTTTTCTGTTGTAGTCAGAGGGGCCACAAGAAGGCCCACTGTCCGAGTTTGTATACAGCAGGGCAGGTTCCAGCTCCTGCCCTTGGGACTTCGGGAACCGCCAACAGACATCAGGGTCGGGCAAGGGCGCCCACGGCTCGGAGCAGAGTATTTCGGTCGATTTCAACAAGGATTCGAGCAGCACTGGATGTTGGGGGTACGTATCTTTTACCTTCCTGTCAATTATGATTTATGATGTGGTTGTTATGTTACTGCACCGATCTAGTAAGTACTTATATTGGAATATTATATTACCTATCTGGGATTGAGTATTATGCCATATGCATACCTTGGAATCTAGAATGATAGTTGAGGACGTTCCTCGTAAGCAGGTCACTTCGGATGTAGTAATTGTAGCAAAGTGTGAGTGAGACTCGGTGGTGTCCCACTATTTTCGGGAAAGTGTTAGTTGTGTATAGATCAGTTATACTTTCAGCAGTGGCAAGTTTGAGTTCCAAGTGGAGTAACCAGAGGACAATAGGATAGTAGTTCGAAGATGTTCCCCCCCCCCCCCCTTAAGCGCAAGTCATCAGGATGCAGTCACTGAAGCAGGAACAATCAGGGATTTAAGGGTGCTCGATTTGTTGACAAGATTGGTAGGTCTAATGAAGGGTTAGTTGAAGCGCCAGCAGAGATAAACATGGGTTGTCAGCAGATCGACCCCTTTAGATGGTAGGAAGGACGGGGAATCCTTTTCAAGTTGTGAGTTGTAAGAATTAGTCGGACAAAAGTGGGGGAGAACCCTTCATGGATTCATGGTCAGTAGTATGCTAAACTTCGAAAGGGTTGGTAATCTTGTGTGGGAAGGAAAAGCAGCCCGAAGGGTCTAGTGGGTTCAGGAGTTCAGGAGTTAAGAGTTTGGAAAACTTCCCAATGTCAGTTTCATGTATTAGGGATTAGTAGATGACTGGCTTGGAAAATCAAGCTGAAGAATTTCTCGTTGGAAAGCAAGTGTAGCAAGGATGTAAATCTACCAGACAGCTGTAGCATTGGATAACTGAGGGCTGGTTATGGAAATCAGGTTGGGGGATCGCTAGCAGGACTTAGGTGAGTCAGGGTGCCCTCGGGACAGTAGTTAGTGATAGAGTCAGCAGGGAGAGTGTTGTAAGTCTGCGGGTGTAGCCGTAGCATTCACTAGCAGCCAGATAGTATTAGAGTGTTGTAAGTTTACGAGTGTAGCCGTAGCATTCACTAGCAGCCAAATAGTATTAGAGTGCTATAAGTGTGCGGGTGTGCGGGTGTAGCCGTAGCATTCACTAGCAGCCAGATAGTATTAGAGTGTTGTAAGTCTGTGGGTGTAGCCGTAGCATTCACTAGCAGCCAGATGGTATTAGAGTGTTGTAAGTCTGCGGGTGTGGTCGTAGCATTCACTAGCAAACAGATAGTGATAGAGTGTTGTAAGTCTGCGAGTGTAGCCGCAGCATCCACCAGGTTGGTAGATAGCATGAGCACGTTGTTAGGATGTAGGAGAAACATTAGCTCCCAGATTGGGCGTCGCAGTAAGAATGTGGAAGTCCACGAATTGGATTTCGGGATTATCTGGATGGATGAGACCTAGTTGAGCCAGAGATAAGACTGTAGGCATGTCACTTAAATTCTGAGATTGGGGAAGCAATGGATTGCTTCAGGTTACTTGTTATATAAGGCTACAATTGGTCAGGTAGCAATCACTTTTAGCCACGATATGGTAACATCAGGTTTCGACGCTCGGACCTGATCGGTTGGATCAGGAGGATGTTAGAGCCTCAGTAACATGATAACTAGTGGTAACTAGTTCCAAAGAAGAATTTTGTTCGGAAATCCTGTGAGACGACAAAAATAGGGAGTCCTTTTGGCTCCGCAGTCGGGTTGGAACCCGATATTTCAGATGACTAACGAAGGAATTGAGACCAGGAAGGTCTCGAGAGATGTTGAAAAGTAGTCATGTAGCAGCATGTTGTTTCAGGGAGTCGGTGTTCAGGCAGTCAGTGATCAGGCAGTTTAGTGTTTCAGGCAGTCAGTGATTCAGGCAGTCGGTGTTCAGGCAGTTCAGTGTTTCAGGCAGTCAGTGTTCAGGCAGTCAGTGATCAGGTAGTTCAGTGTTTCAGGCAGTCAGTTGTCCAGGCAGTCAGTGTTCAGGGTTCAGTATCTCAAGCAGTCAGTGTTCCAGACTGTTCAGTGCATTCAGGAAGTTCAGTGTTTTCATAAATTCTTGGGTCTCTGGCGGTATGGTATTTTGGATTTTTATGGATAGCTTGTGGAGTGGCAAGTCACTCATAGCACGATTATTTGATTTATGGCAGTGTATAAGTGAATCATTGGGATAAGTGGATCTGTGGATTCTGTTGTTCTAGCAGGAACCTGGGGTAGTTAGTATGAAAGGAACAGATTCAAGAAGAGGGCAGAATGAGTTCCAACCGTGCGAGTTGCTCAGGTTAGCGTCATTTATGGAAAAAGGGAGGATAGTTTGGCACTGGGAGAGGACCCAGTGAATTTTGTAGTATGTAACTTTCGCAAGTCGCGAAAGCGTGTTCTTGCCAGGAAGGGGACAGTATCACCGGGTGATACTTGGTTGTTATGTGTTGACATTGAGGTCGGTGGTCGGCCGGAGGTATATTCATTAGGAAAGGGTGATGCGAACGGATTACAAGACAGTTGGCCGTAGCGGACTTCGAGGACGAAGTCTAGTTTAAGTGGGGGAGAGTTGTAACAGCTAGAATCAAGAAGACCAGGAAAGGAAAGAAAAGCCCTAAGTCAAAGGAGTCAACTCGTCGAGTCTAAGGAGGAACTCGACGAGTCGGAGCGTGACCAGTGTCGTGAATTAAGTGACCGACTCGGCGAGTCGGGGAGACCGACTCGGCGAGTCTGGTGTGGGTTAGGAAAACCTAATTTCCAGATTTGGTACCCTATTTAAGCATCATTTCAGGCCTCCATCACTCCCTTTACCTACTCTCGAAACCCTAAGCCTCCATTGTAGTGCTCTCAAGCTTTGTTTGCTATTTTTGGGTGCTTTGAAGCTAGAATGAAGAAAGGAACCTTTGGTGATTCAAGAATTGGCAGTAGATTCTGAGTTGGTGTGGTATTTCAGACCATTTGAAGGTATGAATCACACACCTTGGCTGTTATTCATTTAGATCCCCTTTCCTAGTTAGATTTTATCATTTTGGGGCCATTTCCAAGGCCAATTCGTGTATTGTGCCTTGGTGAGCAAAGAGAACTTTATATCTAGGTTTGTCTTGGCCTAGAAACCCATTAAGTATCAGTCTTTGGTGCACCGGTGAAGCATGTTTGTCTCAAACCCTAGCCCTAGAGTGTTTCAAGCCTATAACTCCCTAGGTTCACGTAAAGTTTGCAACTTTACATGAAGGGTGGGACTTAGAAGTGTTGATCTACAGTTTGGAGCCCTTGCATGGCTCGAAAAGTCACTGTATGGATTAAGAACTAAAGCGACTCGGCAAATCACATGGGTGGACTCGGTGGGTTTTATGAAGATGGGCAGGAACTTGACGAGTGAGAAGAACAACTCGGCGAGTCTGTTCTTAGACTCGGTGAGTCAGGTCGCAGAACCCCAACCTCTTTTGGTTAAGCTTCAGATCTGTGAGTCGGTTGGTGACTCGGTGAGTTGGTCAAGACAGAATGCTGATATCGTTCAACTCGACGAGTCCTGGGGCGACTCGGCGAGTTGAGTCGTGCTATGGGGATTTTCTGAGTATAACAACTCGGCAAGTTTACGGGTTGACTCAGCGAGTAGAGTCAACTGGAAGGTTGACTTTAACCAGAGTTAACTTCAGCTTAGGCTAAGTGTTATTATTGGTATTGAAGCTCAGGAAGCTATAGGAGTAGCATTTTAGAGAGTCGTCGGATAGCAGCTAGAGGGTTATCGGCCGAGTTCAGCAGTTTAGGTGAGTTTCCTTCAAGTAGGAACGGGTCTACGACCACAATGCTGACCCGTCTAGTTAGTAGTAGTTATTCCGGACTTCGGTCTGATGTAGTAGTTCAGTGTGCCTGATGTCTTTGTGATTCAAGCATGTTTTGTGTTATGTGTTCCGGACTTCGGTCCGATGCGGTAGACAGTATATGTGTTTATGCTAGTAGTTATGATTATGCTATGCCATGTTCAGCCAGTTAGTCCGGACTTCGGTCCGATGCAGTTATTCGGACTTCGATCCGATGCAGGGGGCAAGGCCCTAGTTAGTCTGGACTTCGGTCTGATGCAGTTATCCAAACTTCGGTCTGATGCAGGGGGCAAGGCCCCAGTTAGTCTGGACTTCGGTCCGATGCAGCTAGCCGGACTTCGGTCCGATGCAGGGGGCAAGACCCCAGTTAGTCCGGAGTTCGGTCCGATGCAGTTAGCCGGACTTCGGTCCGATGCAGGGGCCAAGGCCCCAGTTAGTCTATCCTTAAAATGCAAAAGAGAATGAAAACTTTGTTGTTATCTATTCCTAAGCAATATATCATAACTCCAAAGAAGTAGCTCAAGAATCCAATCTTCAAACTATGCGATAGAAATCCATCTACGCGATCATATTCAACATATTCTTTCTTTAAGTTTCTTCACTTTTCTTTGATACTTACAAACATCAATATGTGACCCGGTCACATCATGTATCAAGAATCTTAGTATAGAAACTTAGCAGAGTTAGATAGTGGATTTTACCTGAAGTAGGGTCAAACATCTTGACTTTAACATCCTTAGGTAAAATTGCCAGTTTCGCAACTAATGCCCCTTCCTTCGGCAATAAAACATATGGACCCATTGGTAATGCTACCTGTGACAACCCGAAATTTCCATTCCATATAACATACCAAGTCAATAGAAGTTAGAATAGTTGCAGTAAATTTTCAGACTTTTGGTATAAGTTTGGGTATTTCAGGATTCACACTTCAAGGGATATCAGGAGAGAGGATGCACTAGGGTATTGTTCAACTCTGTTATTCCAAAGTTCGTTGATATTAGAATTCAATTCCTGAATAAAAATACTTTCTGCCAAAAACCCTAGGAGTATATATATGATTCTGAGCCATAATTATTCATTAGTTACATTTCCGACTAGAGAAAAGCCGAATTCTCTCTCAAGGATCTTCGGACTTTCGTCCCAAAAAGTGAGTACTTCTATCTAGTTGTATTATAGAGCTTCTTATATGCTTAATACACTATAAATCATAGGAAAACATCAAGATTAAAGAGTTTACGGCCCAAGAACATCTTGGACCGTAAACCCTTCTTTAAGGGGAAAAGAGTGCCCTAGTCATTTCCTTGAGCAATGGAACTAACTTAGACTCACATCCTAATGTGTTTAGGACTAGAAAACACCCCTAGAACACCAAGAGTAAGGTGTTCCCAGCCCAAGAAGTTCTTGGACCATGAACTCCAAATAATAGGGCCAAAAGGTGCTTTAAACTCTCCTAAAGCCTTGGACACTAGCCTAGATTAGTTCCTAGTTAAATTAGGGACTTGAAATCACCAAAAACACCCTTCCATGGGAGATTACAGCCGTAATCTCCAAGGGGTTTGGTCCTAGGGCCGTAAACTCCTCAAATGAGTTATAGGATGCCCTAAACTCTTCCAAAGACCTTGCCATTAAGTAGAAATGCTTCTTAGGGTCTTATAGAGCCTCAAACATCAAATGGTCATGTAAGTATGAGATTACGGCCATAAAATCATGATTTTACGACCATAAACTCTTTTGTTAGTGACATTAGGGTCATGAACTCCATTAGGGAGTTTTCCTTGAACCTTACACACAATAGCTTTTCCCTACAACACTTAGATGCAATCCTAGAGGCTAATAACACTTGTTAAAGGTGTTTAGCATGTCCTAGGGTGTCTTGACTTGTTTATTAGTTGTTTATAGACTAATTTGATACATATATGTGATATTATATGTTAACTAGGATCATAGAGTGTGTTCAAGACTTCACTTGACACCTAGCAATCCTACATCTTCAGTTCATCCGTACCACTCACAACAGGTGCATTCATACCCCTAAATCAATGTTTTTAAATGTTTGATGGGGGCATACAAGTAGAATCATGCTAGTTATTATATCAATCACATGTGATTAATAAGCAGCATTCAAATGATTTACTACTCATTAGTTGTTTTACCAAACAGTTTTCTTCACAAGATTTTCATAAACGTTTCATATGTTTAAAACTCCTTAATATACTGTTCATTTTACACTGTATGTTTCATTTCAAACTCATTTACATTTGTGTTTCAAACAAATGTTTCTTTATACTTAAACTGTTTTATCAAACAAATGCTTTCAACCCGTTTTATAGATTAACATCAAGTCGATCTTTTCTTAGATAGAAATCATGTTCAAAGGTCTTACAAAACTTATTTTATGCTTTTATACTATCAATTGCATGTCTATGTATGTATAGTTATATAAGGAATGTTTAAAAGACTTAGGAAAGCTATCCGCCCTATTTCCTTTTCGTCGTTGAGATGTGGTCTGGTGGGGTATCGGGTATCCGTCCGAAGGTCGTTTAAATATTAGTTATATATCATGTGTACATATATATTCATAAAGGTTCTTCCAGTTCATTCAATACCCTTGGGTAGCAAGGGTATACGTCCATGTTCATACGTACCAGTTACATTACTAGTAAGCTACCATAAGGGTAGTTCAAGAAGATACTAGAACTATTACTAGAACACGATATCATACAATGAGTCAGTTCATTCATGAGTCAGTACGAGTAATACATATAGTACATTAGAGCTAGATGCACAGTACATTACTATACATGCTAGATAGAGAGAACATACATTACAGCTAGCACACGCAGAACATTTCAGTACATACAGGCTAGACATAGAAAGAGTACACCTTTCAGTTAGCACATTCATTACATGTACATTTATGTAGTTATGTGAACCATTAAGTGGGGCATGGAACTTCCTGCCATGACCGTTTTTGTATCCCGAATCTCCTTAATTGGGGAGCGTATGAGTTTGTGTATAGATCTATACTGGATTGACTATCCTACACCTTGTTGTTCGCTACAGTGGGACTTGCAAGTCTACGGGTTCCAAATGTCATTTCTTACGGCGTCTTACATCGTCATTTTACTAGAGTCGGTAGTAGGATACAGGTCGATCACATGTTACATTGAATACCTTTTGTTTTAAGGTAGTTAGTACAGCGGTAGTCACTTATTACAAATACTACAGTACTTTCAAGATTACAATAGACTTAAGGTAGTTAGTACGGTTGTAGTTATTTGATACTACACCATAGTACTATTTCATTTTCTCATTACATTCATTTCGTGAACATTCACACGATGCACGGTAATGTAGAAACTATATTTTTGGTTAATGATAGTCGAGTTTGGGAAAATGCACACTCTTAAAGGAGACACACACACAGATACTAGATGCCTTGGTAGAAGGCTACTCTCAATAGGAAGCATAGGGCTTTCTAGGATGTTCAAAACAGTTTCATACTTACAGTTCATATACATTTTCAATACTTACAGTTCATATACATACAAATACTCACATACAAAATAAGACACTAAAATACTTATGATCTTACCAACTTTAAAGCTGATACTCTCTTTCAAAATAACTTGTATCCTCAGGTCAACAGTAGACAGGTATAGATGCAAGGTTTAGAGAAGATGGAGCTCGTTCAAGACTCATCTTTCATTTTGTTTTATACTTTAGTGTCTATTATAATTTGACAGAACACACTTGTATTAAAATTATTCTATAAATGCAATGGATGATGTTGTTGCTTGTTTACTACTTTGCATTGTTGTGATATTTTACATGACGTCCTCCGCCCCAGAACGTTTCCGCCGTTCTTGGTTTTGGGGTGTCACAGTACCGGTACTATCACAGACTTAGCTTTTCTCTTTACCATTTGGTTAACCGAGTTGACTATGGCCGATCCCTTTCCATTCAGAAGGTTTTTTCTGGATTTCCAGTGTCTTCATTGTCAATGTCCATAAAGTTTTAGGAAGTTGATCTTAGCAAATAGATAAGATCATTAAGGGTCTTGTGATAGTCTGTTTCATAGGAGTCCCAATGGAACTCGCTATCAATGGAACTCGCTATGTGACTTAGAAAGTGATTGAACAACCAACTTTCTCAAGTCTTTGACACCCAACTCTCCCGGCCTGTCAGTATGTGACTTCATCTCCAAGATGTGAGCACACCTAGACCTTGCCTTGCCAATAGGGCTTGAGTGACCTTGAACTTGTGGGATAGGGAGAATAATTGGAGGAGGTGGAGGAAGTGAAGTTCCAAGAGATTTGGGAGGATCATAGATGTCTAAACTAGACATATTTTGGGAGATATTCAAGATAGTTGATTAAAAGTCCTTAATATAACACCCAATATGAGATATTAAGGTTAGGACCCTACAAACTATTTTATAACTCGGAAGAGGGATGCCGTAATCCAAGCTATAAAATATTTGAAGGTAGGTGAATGACGATTCACCAATTTCCACTAAAATAAACGAAATGTATTATTAGGTTTTAATTGGTTTTGAAACTCCTAGATTCTTTTGAGATTCATTGAACTGTTCAATGGCATGTCTCAATCTTGAGTGTGCCCTTCAGGTTTTGTGACTGGGATGTCGAGGATCACAAAACAAGGTGTGAAGTAACCATGCAAATATACTTGGTACCCTTAATATTTACCCCTTAATCGATGTGTCGGTTAACCACACACGCTCCACCGATACTATGATAAGTATTAAGTTACCCTTTTCCTTCCTTGTTAAGTCCAGGTTAGTGTGCCGGTTAACCACACACGCTCCACTAACGACTTAAACAAAGTGCAAAGTGTAATTTCATGGATTAGCACCTTATTCACATTTTCCTAAGTAACTAAGGCCCTGTTTGTTTACCTCTTAATTAGAAAATTAAGAGGCAATATCTGGAAATTTTAGATTCAGATCGTTTGTTTGCGTCTTACTTTTTACCTCTTAAAATAAAAAAGACCTCTTAATTTATCAGATAAGGAACAAAGTCTGAAAAAAATAAATAAATAAAAGGAACGGGTGTTTTGTGTTTCCCTAATCTACGCGATCGAACCGTCTCTTCCTATCATCTTTCTTCACGTTTTCTTCCTGCCGATTCTTCCCCTGTGGCACCTACATCTGTTCGCCTGTAACCCTTCGCCGCCGACGCCACCGGAGACGACGCCGACCACCGACGCCGACCACCCCTCTCGTCTTCTTCCTGCTGTAACGTAAAACAGGTGCATTTTTTTTAATTTATTCAATTGTAATCTATATGATTTCTATTGATCTTCTTATGGTTCTTCCTTCTTTCAACCCTAATGTGAAAATACATAATAGAAATCAAGTTTTTATGTTATAATAATCAGGCCCTGTTTTTTTCAATTGTAATCAATATTTTTATGATTTTATATGCTTGATTTTTGATGTGTTCAATGGATAAGATAAAATTGTTGAAGTTGAATTTGTGTTATGTATAAATTAGGCGGTTCATGTTTAGGCTATTATCTTGCCTCAAAAATTGTCGTTTTCATGTTGACATGTGCATGGGCTAGCTGACCATGGGCCATACTAAAGTAATCGAAACTATTCTCAGCTTTTGTGCACTATTTCTTCTTTGAATCATTTATTGCCACCTGTTGTAACAACATCGTTTCATCTATAGTGTTCAACACTATTCTTTTAGTTCTTGAATGAAATTATCACAGAAACCTAACCTAGCTCCTAGGACAAGAAGATGCTTTATGTATGACCATGGGTTTATTAAAGGTGTGAAATCATACATATTGGAATTGTAGCCTTCTTGATATACCAATCAGTTTTTTGTATCTTCTTGTCCCCTTCTTTCTCATGAAGGTACAAATTCATTCAATTTATTTATTTATTTTTGCATGCTAGGGCTTTCATTTTGAAGTTTTTAATTTTATTAAACTGTTGGATTTTCGTATTGCTTTATAAACGACAACCTACAACAATTATTTGTACTAAATAGATTAGTTTTGGGTTGCTTTGTTTTTCATTTTAATTACGTTTCACAATCTCATATTTTAATTAAATTTATTTAAAATTTTTGTTTCCTTGGGTATACTAATTTTGATCAATGGATATTAAACTGATTTTGTTCAGCTTTCGGTTCTAATAGGATGTACAGAATAAGCATATACTTTAGTTATCATGAAATATGCATTAGTTGTTCTAATTATGCCTTTTTTGTTGAAGCAGTTGTTTAAAATGTGCATTTGTTTTGTTGAAGTAGTCATTGAAAATGTGCCTTTGTTTGCGTAAATTGTTGTTGAAAATGTGTATTTCTAATGTTTAACTTGTTGCTAAAACATGGATTTTTTTGTTGAATTGATCAAAGAAATGGGAGAAAAGAAGGATAGGATTAGTTGGAAGGTTGAAGGTGTAGAGAAAACGTTTCTAGAAGCTTGTTTACGTGAAGTTACAATCAATGGACGTGAAGGGAGTAGTTTGAAAGCACTATCTTGGAGGAATGTAGCTGAAACATTAAAAATTGAACATAATTTTATTGCTGACCAAAAACAAATGAAGAACCGCTATGACTACCTAAAGTCAAAGTTTGGTGCCTTTTTGAAGTTAAAAAACAAAACCGGTAACGTGTATAATCCAACAACCAACACCTTCAATCTTTCCAAAGAAGAATGGGCACTAGAATCGAAGGTAATTTGTTTAGTTATAAAAATATATTATCATGTTTAAATAATAAAATATTTTTTCCAAACAGTCAAACAAACATGTGGATTCTTTGAGACGCACGTCACTACCGTACCCCGAACTTTGCACACAGTTGTTTGAAGGCGCGACTGCGATAGACATTTATAGTTGGGGGCCAACTTCTACTATTCCCCATCCTACTCAAGATTCAAGTCAGTATAGTTTGCATGACTTTGACGACATTGACTGTACTCAACAAGAAATTGTAGGTCTCAGTGAAGAGTCCTCCGCGCCATCAAAAAAACAAAAGACTACAGATTCGGCAAAGAGTCAAAATAAAAGTAAAGATAAGGGTAAAGATGCAGCGAATTCAAGATTGCTTGAAATCGGGGAAGATATTGCAACAGTTGCTAAGATATTTGTGGAAAAACAAACTTCTTCAAATTTGGGAGCGTGTATGGAAAAGTTGGAGAAGTTAGGATGGGGAATATTTGACCCAAGATACACTACTGCTGTTGCTCTTTTTGGTGAAGGTGCGGATAAGAGGCATGTGTGGTTAACCATTGATCCATCTATTTGTGAGAATTGGGTCAAGACTGTTGGAGCACATTATGGAATGTTTCTTTAAGTTTTGATTGAGTCGATGGTTTTTTGTTTTTTTATAAGTAGATGTTTTGAATGACTACATGTTTTGAATGGTTTGATGGTTTTTTTGGATAACTAGATGTTTTGACTTGATGTTTTGTATTACTTGATCTTTGGTTTGAACTAGATTTTTATATGACATGAATGACTTGATGTTTTTGGATGAATTTTTATGTTATATGTTAACATAATTGTTATGTATTTTCAAAATAACAGATTGCTTATGGATTCGGATGAAGAAATTGCATTTTTCATTTTACTATGTTGCTATTGGTTGAATCTAGCATCCAATAGAATTGGAAGGGAAATTGATAACGATTCGGAAATGAGTGGTCATCAACATACCCAAGAATTGTTACATGGAACTTCTACACAATGTCATGACCTGATGCGTCATTCACGTGAAGCGTATGTACTTTTATGCAATCATTTTAGACGAAACAATTGGTTGCAAAGTAGTAGACATATAAGCGTTGAAGAAAAGATGGCTACGTTCTTGACAACTATAGCACATAATAAACGATTCTGGATTATCAAACGAAGGTTTCAACACTCTACAGAAACTGTTCATAGATGCTTTCATAAGGTGCTAAATGCAATGATGATTTTTGCAAAAGAAGTTATAGTGCCAACGAATTCAAATGAGACCGTCAATTCCTCAGAGAGACATTGTAGGCTAAAAGAAATATTTCCTGGAGCAATAGGTGCATTAGATGGAACTCTTGTAAATGCAGTCGTGCATGCTGATCAACAAACTCGCTACAGGGGAAGAGGAAAATGTGAATGCTTTCAAAATGTGTTAGGAATTTGTTATTTTGATATGATATTCACATTCGTATGGGTCGGGTGGGAGGGCATAACACACGATTCGTGATTTTTGAAAGAAGTTGCATTTAGCTCGACTTCAGGCTTTCCATTCCCTCCTCCAAGTTTGTTTAATTCTTTTCAAATTTATTATAAAATAGGATTTTAAATTTCTATACATAATACTTCATTCACTCATGTTTATAGATAAATATTACCTTTGCGATGCTGCATACACCAACACTCGTGGATTTATGGCTCTTTACCGCAACACGAGATATTGGTTATCCGATTATCGACGGCGACGTCCGTTAACTAAGGAAGAAAAATCCAATCATGCACATGCGCAACTCAGAAATGTTATTGAACGTGGATACAGTGTTTTTAAGGCGAGATTCCCAATCCTAAAGCGAATGGCTCCTTTTCCATTTTCAGTGTAAAGAGATATAGTCGTCACTTGTTTTGCAGTCCATAATTTCATAAGGAAATGCGATATTCATGATGAGTTATTTATGGCGTTCGAGGAGAACAATGGTCACACACAAGGGGGGGAGAATGATGGCCAAAATATACACGATATGGAATGGGGTTCACAAGGAAATGAATACATGGATAGTTTGCGTGATCAGATTGTGAATCAATTGGGCTAAATTTAAATTTGTAGGATCTTATTTAGATTTTAGTATGATTGGGTGGATTTAAAACTATTTATGTTTGATTTGGATTTGTGTTTAATTTTAAATTTATGTTAAATTTGGATTTTATATGGTGTTTATATTTTTTTGATACCTATTTAAGAAATTTATTAGGTTATTTTCTAAACAAACACTTGAATTCAATAAAAAAAATAAAACAGAATGCTAAAATGGTCATTTTAATAATTCAGCACAGCAATTCAGAGGTCCCAACCAAATAGCATGTTAAACATTCAGCTCTTAAAATTTCAGACCCTCTTAGAAATTCAGACCTCTTAAAAATTCAGATCCTGCCAAACAGCCCCTAAGATTTAGTATTATTAAGAGTTTAGTTACTTAGTATTTATCATTAATACTTTTAATGAAGGGAGAATTCTAGTCCTTGTCATACTCATTCGGCTAACGACCCTCCACCGGTCAAGGAAGCGGTGGGTGAGAGTGGACACCCATTAAACTGCCATTTTATAGGCAGTAACCTTATACCCCCCTTATAGACCAACTTCGTGAATGAGGCCTACTAACGGTAAGACTGACTTTACTCTTATACTTACATATACATATATATATATATATATATATATATATATATATATATATATATATATATATATATATATATTAGCTTATAATATTATAAATATAAGGGTTGAATTTTAACTTTAAAAATTCTAAGGGCTTAACTTGGAATTAAAATATTCATGGGAAAACTTTACAAATTCCAAAACTTGAGGGCAAGTTTTGAAACTATTCAAAACTATTTAATTCCATAACTTATGCGTTGAAAGTAGTTTTAACTAAAAAACTCTTCAAGTTCCATAACTTGTGGACAAGTTATGGACGACTTTAAACCATTAAAGAATGTGACTCTTCCTTATTCATAACTTATGGATTTAATTAAGATTACACATTTTTTATTATTATTTAATGAAGAGACTCTTGAACCTCCATAACTTGAGGACAAGTTATGGAGTCATAAAACCACTTAATGAGGACAAGACTCTTCATTTTGTAACCTATGACAACTTTTATGAGTTTTAAGAAACTTAAATGTGACTTTTCATGTAACTTGAGGACAAGTTACAAAAACACATTTTAGAATCAACTCTTAGATTAAAATGGATTGAAAACATATTATCACATAATTTTCTATTAATCTAAATCAACTCATAAGATCAAGACAATTCAAAAAAAAAAAACTTTTGGATTCCATAACTTATGGAGTTTAATGTGTTTGTTTAATGATGAAACTTTTCATGTTCCATAACTTAAGAACAAGTTATGGAATTCTTTAAAACATTAGCACCAATTTTTGTAACTCCATAAAAAATTTTGAATCAAATTTTGTTTTTAAAAAACCTTTTCATATCCATAACTTATGGAGGTTTCAAAAAACTCTTTAGATCAACCTTTTAAAACTAATAAAATAATCATATTATTTTATCTTTTACTAAATTTGACCTAATTTAACTCATATAACAAATGATTCAAATTTAACAAATAATTAGTTTTTCACAAAAACAAGTAATTATCTTAAAATTTGACAAACGTCATGTTTTTTTCCAACTTTGAAAATAAAACATTTGCATCAATATAACAGAAAATAACCCATGGCTCTGATACCACTGTTGGGTTTTAGTATACTACAACATCCTATGGTGCACACACAACCCTAAATACCTTGGATCTAAGTTTTCTCTATTATACATGCAAATATGAAGTTTCCAAGATATTACCCTATACTAGCATACAAATATCATATACTTGGGTAATAAAATAGATAGAATACATACCTTTTTTATGTAACTTGTCTTCATGAAGCTTGAGTGCCTAGTGCCCCAAGTGTGACACCTCAAATGGTTCACACAACACCATGAACACTTGGAATAATCTTGAGAATAAGGATACTTTGGTTCTCTCTAGTGAAATCGGCATTGCCCTTTTGTGTACACACACTAGTGCCAATTTCACCAACCAAGGACATCATTATATAGTGTGGAGATTAGGTTTAAACCCATGACCTTTCATTTCATATGATCCATGGGTTAAACATTCCATGGACTATCAATGAAGCTTAGCCCAACCTAAATGAACTTGGCCCACCATACATATATATCTAAGAGTCCATACTTAATTAGTTCCTTTTGATCACTTAATTAATTATAAATTAATTCTTGATCAATACTAATTAAATAAAATAATTATATACTAAAATATTAGAAATTATAATATATTAATATAAATCATTAGTATCCTTTTTCCTCATCTTGTCAATCCAATTGTCCCGATGCCATGCAACCCAAATGGTCCATGCCGGGTCGGGTCAAGTCTTACCAATTACAGTTATGGACTTAGACATTAATCCAACAGTCTCTCACTTGTATAAGTCTAAAACTATTATTGCGTATGACTTCAAGAGCCGAATGGAAATCGTAGCTCTTAAAAGCTTCTGTCAAACTCTGACCTTGTCGATGAACTTTGACCTTTGTCAATGACTTATCCATTAGATAAGGGATCATATATTCCTCCATTCTAGATATCATATGGACTGAGACATGGATTAAAATCATTCTCTCTGTCCATTTTTGTTTCCCGATTTCCGATTCATGATGATTTACTGATTGAACAGATCAAATCAGTCCTGGCTTGGCCAAGCACTCACATGTATCATCATTAAATCATCGAGGGGCCCACAGATATCGCTTTTATCCTAAAGGTAAAAGGAATGGATAAACTTCAACTC
The DNA here is from genome assembly GCF_002870075.4 of Lactuca sativa. Classification (NCBI taxonomy): domain Eukaryota; kingdom Viridiplantae; phylum Streptophyta; class Magnoliopsida; order Asterales; family Asteraceae; genus Lactuca; species Lactuca sativa. Next base: position 144,715,256 of record NC_056628.2, read on the forward strand.
ATATGGCTTGTTCTACTACTTGTTAAATCATACACAAAGGCACGTTTTATAACATCGAGTTACCGAATGCGTTTCGTGCAATCAATGTACAATCAACACTTAGTAACAATTCATATCTCTAGGTTTGAAGAATATAAGATATTATCGTCTCATGATCACTTGTGATAAAATCCATGAAGTGATTCCAATGAGCGCGGGTTGAATCCAATACTCAGAACTTATGAGCACTCATGAGTGTTGTAGCACAACTTTGTCCACCAACTTGGACCTCTACAAGCCAACCCATGACAGTCTTGATTCATATCTACTTCCAGCATATGACTGACTGTGGATGGTTTGAATAACTTAGTCATTTCGGAAGAATAACCTAGTTTATTCTGGTAGTCAAAACATGCAAAATGAAACACAAGAATAATTGAATCTAATATGGTATCAAAACCTATGAATATAAATAAAACACCTTTTATTTATCACCATACTTATTACTCATTATTCATTGTTTCGGTTTTATCAACTTTATACTTGAATTAAAAACACAGTTGTCCCATGCTCCAAGCATGTACACTATGTTTTTCCTAAACAATAGCTTTACCATACACCAAGTATGCACTCTATGTTTGTCTATGAACCTTACTTTGTGAAATAAACCAATTGACCAAACTTTCAATGATTCTAATTTCACACTCTCGAATTCTTATGGCAAATGCAGGAATTCCAAATTCATGCCATTTTACCGAAATCTGTTAGATTCTAAACTTGTATGCAATGATTCTCTTGTAATGATTATGCACAAAGTAACAAAGACTTGACAACAAACATTACAAAGCATTCCAAAGGAGATCAACTTCTTGGAAACATCCTTCTTGCATTAAGTTTCCTAATCTTACATAAATTTATTGAACAACTTCCACCAATGGGATCATTTCCACATTCCCCTTTTGACTATCACTTCTAAACAAGAGTTTCCTCTTTTCAGAATATGTCAATATGGTCCTTCCAACAATTAACACTATACTTCCAATTGTCCCTGAGCAACCAATCTTTGGTAAACCTTAGATGGTCCTCGACAATTGCTTAATCCTTTTAGTCATATCCAATTCTAGACCTTTTCCCTTCTTAATGCCCCAGGCATTTGGAAAATTTTAGAAAGGATGAATATAGCACATGTAACCGATCCTATATCTGAAGCATATGGAGCATGATTCATGATGTCTCACATAAAGACTAAACCAATCTTTTGCTATAATATTTTCATTTCAATTTGCCAAGTTCTCATAATTCAGATTATGAAAAGGGATGTCGTAATCATAATTGAATTTTAGAATGCAAATAATGAACCTATATATAGAATTTCCTTATGAAATTCATATATATTCTTGACTAAATTTGATTAAAATCTCAATCTAAGCTTTTAGAATTGAAACGAAGTATAATTTCCTCTCCTTTAATTATAGCAAAACACCTTTTTTTCAACGAATTGAAACTTTTGTTTTCTATAATTAACATTGCTAACTTGCAATACTTATCATAATTATCATGCTCCCACTAACATGATGATTATTAGCATAACACTTATGCTCCCACTAGCTTTGACATGTACTCAGAAATCAGTTGGACTTCTAGAAATCAATACTTTATTGACTTTCTTACCAAAGTTTAGATTTCTGATACTAGATTGCTTTGATAAGACTTTATCAAAATCATACACCTTTCATTAGATAGCTCACAGGTGTGTCTAAACAATTTAAGAACTATGAAAAGGGATGCCATAATCATAGTCTCAATTGTTTAGACCTTTGCCACTTCTCACAAGTCCAGGTTAGTGTGCCAGTTAGCCACACACACTCCACTAACGACTTTGAGAATGTAAATATCACAATTGCTATCTAGTTAAAATCCACTTAGTGAAAATGTTTCCTCACCATCATTTTCATGAATCAGAGAGAAACCTTATGACACTTAGATTTAATGGTGTATGTGTTCTTATCCATGTGAATTGTCAAAACCATAGTCACAAGACAAGGAAAATGACAAATCCAAACTCATATGGACTAAACTCAATCTTAATTTCTTGCCATCTGGCAGCTCAAGGGTCTGCCATTGCTTCCAAGTTGTTGTGCAACTAATTGAGAACTCTAAGAACTGATATGCAAAGCCAACTTTAATTGGAATGGGCACAGAATATGTCAACACGATAGGTTATAAACCTCAAGTCATGTGCTAGTGAAGAACTTCAGGTTTTATTCTTGATTAGTTCTTGAGACTTTCAAGACCTTTAAGACTCCTACTGTCCTCTTAACATATAAGACTTTCTTGTCAGATATTCAAGAGATAGTGCGGATTCTAATCAAGACAAACACTTCACACAATTGTCCTTAGTTGGTCTTTGTTTTGTCCAAAACATCACAACTTACCAATTTCAAATGTACAAGAGTAGAAAACTTTTATTCTTACATTTGACAAGTGTTTTAAACCTTTTTTAAGACATGTCACTCAAGTTACAATCTCGGAGTATGACTCTAAGAATTGTTTTGGAATGAAATATGACTCATCTTCTTGATTTAACCACTTCAACAATTCATAGTGCCTCTTCTTAGCTATCAGAATGCACTTAGAGGATGAATTGCGATAAGGTCTCTTAATCATTAAGATGCTCATATCACATGATACTAAAGTACTCTCTCATCTTTTCAGATTTGAGAAACTTTTATCCTTCTTCCTAATTTGATTCTTCTTATTCGCTCTACCATATATTGGAACCTTTTCCAATGTCTGAGAATTACACTTAGCCTTGTAAGTGTAACCATATTTACCGAGCTTTAGTAAATTATGACGAATAATCTTATCGATCTTTTGTGGTGGACTTTGGCCAGTGCACAAGAATGTGTACTCGATCCCTTAGTCCTTCACTTGACTCACATATACATGTGAACAATGAACTAGTCTTAATTTTCCAAAGATGAAAAATTCTCATTCATCATGCTATACAACTTGCATGATTCCAAGTTTCGGTCCAATTGAAACTTGGGTGATGAGGATCTTTCCTTATTCGGTAAATTTAGACATTACCACAAATGAAAAAATTAATTTCATATTTCCACTCTTGTTATTAATGGAATCATATAAGCAAGAATTTTTTTCCTCAAATGCCATTGTAAGGACATTTTAAAATAAATAAAATCATAATTTTTTTCCTTTTATTTTAAAAACTTTGCGGAAAAACTATCCTTACAATGCAAAAGAGCATGAAAAATTGGTTGTTATCTATTCCTAAGAAATATATCATAACTCCTAAGAAGTTGCTCAAGAATCCAATCTTCAAACTATACGATAGAAATCCATCTACGCGGTCAGATTCAACATATTCTTTCTTTAATTTTCTTCACTTTTCTTTGATTCTTACAAACATCAATATGTGACCCAGTCACATCATGTATCAAGAATCTTAGTATAGAAACTTAGCAGAGTTAGATAGTGGATTTTACCTGATGTAGGGTCAAACTTATTGACTTTAACATCCTTAGGTAAAATTGGCAGCTTCGCAACTAATGCCCCTTCCTTTAGCAATATAAACATATGGACCCTTTGGTAATGGTACCGGTACTATCACAGACTTAGCTTTTCTCTTTACCATTTGATCAACCGAGTTGACTATGGCCGATCCCTTTCCATTGGGAAGAGAATGCTTTTTCTGGATTCCCAGTGTCTTCATTGTCAATGTCCATAAAGTTTTAGGAAGTTGATCTTAGCAAATAGATAAGATCATTAAGGGTCTTGTAATAGTCTGTTTCATAGGAGTCCCAATGGAACTCGCTATGTGACTTACAAAGTGATTGAACCACCAACTTTCTCAAGTCTTTGACACCCAACTCTCCCGGCCTGTCAATATGTGACATCATCTCCAAGATGTGAGCGCACCTAGACATTGCCTTGCCAATAGGGCTTGAGTGACCTTGAACTTGTGGGATGGGGAGAATAATTGGAGGAGGTAGAGGAAGTGAAGTTCCAAGAGATTTGGGAGGATCATAGATGTCTAAAGTAGACATATTTTGGGAGATATTCAAGATAGTTGATTAAAAGTCCTTAATATAACACCTAATATGAGATATTAAGGCTAGGACCCTACAAACTATTTTATAACTCGGAAGAGGGATGCCGTAATCCAAGCTATAAAATATTTGAAGGTAGGTGAATGACGATTCACCAATTTCCACCAAGAGAAACGAAATGTATTATTAGGTTTTAATTGGTTTTGAAACTCCTAGATTCTTTTGAGATTCATTGAACTGTTCAATGGCATGTTTCAATCTCGAGTGTGCCCTTCAGGTTTTGTGACTGGGATGCCGAGGATCACAAAACAAGGTGTGAAGTAACCATGCAAATATACTTGGTACCCTTAATATTTACCCCTTAATCGATGTGTCGGTTAACCACATACGCTCCACCGATACTATGATAAATATTAATTTACCCTTTGCCTTCCTTGTTAAGTCCAGGTTAGTGTGCTGGTTAACCACACACGCTCCACTAAAGACTTAAACAAAGTGCAAAGTGTAATTTCATGGATTAGCACCTTATTCCCATTTTCCTAAGTAACTAAGATTGGGTATTATTAAGAGTTTAGTTACTTAGTATTTATCATTAATACTTTTAATGAAGGGAGAATTCTAGTCCTTGTCCTACCCATTCGGCTAACGACCCTCCACCGGTCAAGGAAGCGGTGGGTGAGAATGGACACCCATTAAACTGCCATTTTATAGGCAGTAACCTTATACCCCCCCCCCCCTTATTGACCAGCTTCGTGAATGAGGCCCACTAACGGTAAGACTGACTTTACTCTGATACATACATACATATATATATATATATATATATATATATATATATATATATATATATATATATATATATATATATATATATATATATATATATAAATATTATTAACTTATAATATTATAAATATAAGGGTTGAATTTTAACTTTTAAAATTTTAAGGACTTAACTTGGAATTAAAGTATTCATGGGAAAACTTTACAAATTCCAAAACTTGAGGGAAAGTTTTGAAACTATTCAAAACTATTTAATTCCATAACTTATGTGTTGAAAGTAGTTTTAACTAAAAAACTCTTTAAGTTTCGTAACTTGTGCACAAGTTATGGACGACTTTAAACCATTAAAGAATGTGACTCTTCCTTATTCATAACTTATGGATTTAATTAAGGTTACACATTTTTTATTATTATTTAATGAAGAGACTCTTGAACCTCCATAACTTGAGGACAAGTTATGGAGTCATAAAACCATTTAACGAGGACAAGACTCTTCATTTTGTAACATATGACAACTTTTATGAGTTTTAAGAAACTTAAATGTGACTTTTCATGTAACTTGAGGACAAGTTACAAAAACACATTTTAGAATCAAATCTTAGATTAAAATGGATTGAAAACATATTATCACATAATTTTCTATTAAACTAAATCAACTCATAAGATCAAGATAATTCAAAAAAAAAAAAAAAAAAAAAAAAAACTTTTGGATTCCATAACTTATGGAGTTTAATGTGTTTGTTTAATGATGAAACTTTTCATGTTCCATAACTTAAGAACAAGTTATGGAATTCTTTAAAACATTAACACAAATTTTTGTAACTCCATAAAAAAACTTTGAATCAAATTTTTTTAAAAAAAAACCTTTCCATATCCATAACTTATGAAGGTTTCAAAAAACTCTTTAGTTCAAACTTTTAAAACTAATAAAATAATCATATCATTTTATCTTTTACTAAATTTGACCTAATTTAACTCATATAGCAAATGATTCAAATTTTACAAATAATTAGTTTTTCACAAAAACAAGTAATTATCTTAAAATTTGACAAACGTCATGTTTTTTTTTCCAACTTTGAAAATAAAACATTTGCATCAATATAACAGAAAATAACTCATGGATCTGATACCACTGTTGGGTTTTAGTATACTACAACATCCTATGGTGCACAGACAACCCTAAATACCTTGGATCTATGTTTTATCTATTATACATGCAAATATGAAGTTGCCAAGATATTACCCTATACTAGCATACAAATATCATATACTTGGGTAATAAAATATATAGAATACATACCTTTTTTTTATGTAACTTGTCTTCATGAAGCTTGAGTGCCTAGTGCCCCAAGTGTGACACCTCAAATGGTTCACACAACACCATGAACACTTGGAATAACCTTAAGAATAAGGATACTTTGGTTCTCTCTAGTGAAATCGGCATTGCCCTTTTGTGTATACACACTAGTGCCAATTTCACCAACCAATGACATCTTTATATAGTGTGGAGATTAGGTTTAAACCCATGACGTTTCATTTCATATGATCCATGGGTTACACACTCCATGGACTATCCATGAAGTTTAGCCCAACCTAAATGTACTTGGCCCACCATACATATATATCTAAGAGTCCGTACTTAATTAGTTCCTTTTGATTACTTAATTAATTATAAATTAATTCTTGATCAATACTAATTAAATAATATGATTATATATTAATATATTAGAACTTATAATATATTAATATAAATCACTAGTATCCTTTTTCCTCATCTTGTCAATCCAATTGTCCTGATGCCATGCAACCCAAATGGACCATGCCGGGTCGGGTCAAGTCTTACCAATTACATTTATGGACTTAGACATTAATCCAATAGTGGTATGTCGTAGTTTGGGGGAGCTAACTAAGTTTTGTGCTTACAGTTTCAGTTTTGGTTTCAGGTGCTTCTGCAAGCAAGGGGAAGAGCTCGGAATTATGGCATGGCACACACCACAGTTGCAGTTTATTCCTGGAAGTTTTATTTAGATATTTTGATATGATATTAACTTCTGTTTAGAATTGATACGATTACTATGGCATTTTGAGACATACGATTCATGGTTTTATTATCTAATAGCTGATGTTGCAATTTTTAGTAATATTAAAACAAAAAATTTTAGTCATGCTTTTTGGGTCGTTACAGATCTAGCCAAGGTTGAGACTGTGATGCGGTGGGAAGTACCGAAGAATGCATCAGATATACGTAGCTTCTTGGTTTAGCGGGTTATTACCGAAGATTTATCAAGGATTTCTCCTAGATTGCGGTGTCATTGACCCATCTGAGAAAGAAGAATGTGACGTTTCGGTGTGGTACGGATCAGCAGTTGGCCTTCGAGACCTTGAGGCGGAGATTGTGCGAGGCTCCGATCCTTGTACTACCAGAGGGAATAGATGATCCGGTGGTGTACTGTGACGCATTGATTTCAGGGTTAGGTGTGGTACTGATGCAGAGGGGTCACATGATAGCATACGCCTCGCGACAGTTGAAGCTACATTAGGCGAATTACCCTACTCACGATTTGGAACTGGGGGCAGTGGTGTTTGCACTCAAGATTTGGAGGCATTACTTATATGGAGTGCGGTATACCATTTACACTGACCACAAGATTCTGAAGTATTTGATGGACCAGAAAAACCTCAACATGCGACAGAGAAGGTGGTTGGACGTGCTAAAAGACTATGATTGCGAGATTCTATACCACCCAAGGAAGGCCAACGAAGTGGCCGACGCTTTGAGCCGTAAGACGGCAGGTTCCTTGATTAGGAATGTGTGTTTGAGGATGACGGTGATCTCTCCATTGTTGGAGATGATCAAGGAGGCTCGGGTTGAGGGAGTGAAGAAAGAGAATTGGAAGGTATAGAGGATCCGAGGATAGTATCCTTTGTTTATTAAGGATAGTCGAGGTCTTTGACGCAGTGTGGTCAGGTGTGGGTACTGGCAACTGGGAGAGTGAGACATAAGATATTGTAGGAAGTGCATAAGTCCAAGTTCTCTATACATCAAGGAGCTACGAAAATGTATAGGGACTTGAGGCTGAGTTATTGGTGGCCCTGCATGAAGCAGGAAATTGCTTGGTTTGTAGAGCAGTGCTTGACCTGCAGGAAGGTCAAGGCCGAGCATCAGCAGCGTCATGGTAAGGTGCAGCTGCTACCCATTCCCATGTGGAAGTGGGAGAAGATCACGATGGACTTCATAACGAAGCTGCCAAGGACGGCGAGGGGTGTGGATTCCATATGGGTGATTCAGGATAGGCTGATGAAGAGTGCCCATTTCATTCCGATTTCCGAAAGTATATCCTCAAAGAAGTTGGCAGATATTTACATACGTGAGGTGGTGGCTAGTCACGGGGTGCCTGTGTCAGTAGTTTCTGACTGCGATGTTTGGCTTACATCTAGGTTCTAGAAGAAATTCCACGAGGAGCTGGGCACTCAACTACACTTCAGCACAGCGTATCACCCCCAGACCGACGGTCAGAGCAAGAGGATGATTCTGACACTGGAGGATATGCTATGAGCACGTGTGTTGGATTTTGGAGGGAGTTGGGATACGTATCTTCCACTGGCAGATTTTTCGTACAATAACAGTTATCATGCCAGTATCGAGCGAGCCTCGTTCGAAATGTTATATGGTCGTTTGTTGGGATGAGGTTGGACACCGGGTCATGGGGAGCACTGAGGTAGTGCTTAAGACTAACAGACTGATTCAGAAAGTGCACAACTGAATGTGAATTGCGCAGAGTCGTCAGAAAAGTTACGCCGACCGACGGCGTTCAGACCAGGAATTTCAGGTGGGGGATTTTGTACTGATGAAGGTGTCACCGTGGAAGGGGATCATCAGGTTTCGAAAGAGGGGCAAGCTAGAGCCCCGATATATAGGACCGTTCCGGATTGTGGACTAGGTAGGTAAGGTAGCCTACCGCTTGGATTTTCCAGCAGAGCTTAGTCGGATTCACAACACATTTCATGTGTCGCAGCTTCGGAAGTGTGTCACTGATGAGGCTGTGGTTGTCTCATTGGATGACATTCAAGTGGATGAGAGTTTGAATTACATTGAGAAGCCTGTTATGATTCTAGATAGGAAGACAAAGGTCCTTCGGAACAAGGAAGTAATCTTGGTAAAGGTGCAACGGCAGCATCGAAGGGGTTCCGAATGGACTTGGGAACCGGAGGAGGAAATGCGAGGTTACTATCCGGAATTGTTCATTTAAACAGACTTCGAGGACGAAGTCTAGTTCAAGTGGGGGATACTTGTAACATCTATGTCAAGGATTGGATGGAGTTTACCATTTAGGGGGAATTTTATGCATGGACTCGGCGAGTTGGGAGTCTAACTCGTCGAGTAGGGTCGTGACATCTTCGACGCGGGTCGGAACTGACTCAGCGAGTCGGAAGGCCCGACTCGGCAAGTCAGAGCTGTTTACAGAAAACCCTAATTTCGGGATTTGCCCCTATATAAACGTCATTATCTGCCCTAGTAGCCTCCCTTAACACCATAGAAGAACGTTCACGGCCGCAAACCCTCTAGTTTGTGAAGTAAGAACAATTAGGAGCCTTTCTTTGAGATTTTAGGGAGGATTCTGAGTTTGAAGAGGAAGTATCAAGGGACAAGTATTAGATCGAGCATCTATTTCGTGTTGGGCATCTGTCTGAGGTATAAATCTACCACCTTAAGCCTTGATTTCTTTTTGGAAGTTATGGCCAACCTTGAAGAGATGGAATCAGGCTTGGATCTGGACCTATCACAAGGATATGGTTTCAGATCTGAACCTTCTTAGGTCCCAAATATCATAAAGTCACATCTTTTTATAAGCTTATCCCCTCTCCATGCATGAAAAACTTGATTGAAGGTTAGTTTACGTGACATCTTCACTAGGAGATTATGGATCTGAAGTTTGAGATCTTAAATCCCACTGGAAAGGATCGAATATGTGAGAAACCGTCAAGTCGCTTTGGTGACTCGGCGAGTCGAGAGGATTTTCTCCTTCACGGCCAAGGGTTCATGGTCAAGGGTTCACGGTCAAAGGTTCACGGCCAAGGGTTCACGGTCAAGGGTGTTCGTTTGGAAATTTATGGCCGTGAACATCAAGTAACTCAACGAGTCTCTCGGGTGACTCAGTGAGTCAATGAGTTAAGCAGGGAACCTGACGATGGTTGATTGTACTCGACGCATCAAGGCCAATATGGACTGTTGACCTTGACTACAGACCTTGACTTTGACCAGGGTTGACCCTGGGGGCATTTATGAGATTATGTTGAGTTGTTTACTCATTGATAATATGCAGTTTGGGAGGAGCAGCGTGGGATATATCTTACTTCATTTTTCCAGTTCATCCTCTGAGAGGTGAGTTTTCTCACCATACCAATGGGTCTAAGGCACCAAGGTTGGCCCATTTTATGATAGTTGGTTTACTTTCTATGTAGAGGTGTGATATGTATGTATGCGTGATATGTGGTAGAGATAGCCTTTGTAGCTAATGGTAGAGATAGCTTGATGGCTAATGGTAGAGATAGCCTTATGGCTGATGGTAGAGATAGCCTTATGGCTGATGGTAGAGATAGCCCTTGTGGCTAACGGTAGAGATAGCCCTTGTGGCTAAAGGTAGAGATAGCTTCATAGCTAAATAATGTGTGATATGTGGTAGAGGTAGCTACTATAGCAAATCGATATGTGTTATGTGGTATAGATAGCTTTTATAGCTAATATGACATGTGTATGTTGTGTGGGGTATGCTCTGGGTGACTCCCTAAGCTTTCAGCTTACCGTTTGTCGATTTGTTTTAGGTACATCGGAGCCCAAGGGCAAAGGCAATGCGTGATCATGCGGCGTGCACTCTATCTCTCTTTTTCGTTATGATTTGGAGACACTCTGATGTTTTAAAAATAATCTGTAATGATGGTGGATTTAAAAACAATTATTTAGATCTTCATACGAATTAGGATTGACTAATTAAAAACGAAAAATTTCTTTGGAAAATTTGGGTCGTTACAACCCGTAACTAAATTGTTCAAAAAGTACCATTATGATTGGCGATTAAAGGTTATCATAATTTCCAAGGACTTCTGTAACACCAATAAACTTGTTAGGGTTGAGAAGTTCTATAATTTTTTATACATTTAATCATTTTTTATATACATTTGACCAATAAACTTATACTAATATCAAATTTGGCCATCAGAGTTACTTTAGTTTTTTCTAAAACACAAATGTCTTCCTACATATTTTTCCTGATGTCTTCCAAGATATATGTATCTTTTCTTTCCTAAAAATATTTTTCATTTTTCGAAAATTAGTATTGTTCTGACAAATCAGTTATTAACTTTTTTTTACTTGCATCTAATGTTGTAAAACCTCATTTTTATGTATTTATTTTTATAAAAATTTAAAAATAAAAATGCTAATTTTGTAAAATTACTTATAAAAAAAGTTTAGGCTACTATTACATATCGGAAAAAGATAATCAAGTTGTCGGCGTTCCATATATGGTCATCCGTGATACCAATCACTAACTACTATAATGGTGGGTGTCATATCATCACCACACTCTCTACCACTAACTACGGGATACCTACCACTAAACACACCACTTCACCTCATTTTTTATTTAAATTTAATTCAAAAATACATAAAAATCATATAATTTTTTTAAATACTCATTTTCATTAATTTAAAATACCACATTTCATTAATTAAAATAAAAATTACATTAATTGAAATAAAAAAATAACATTAGAAATACACCTCAATTGGCCCTCGTGTTGAATATCAAGAAAACTAAATTAGGTCTTCTGTTGAATATCAAGAAAAAAACCGAGCTCTTTTGGCCCTCGTGTGATGGAAGGAAGCTGCGTGAGGGGCAATTCCCGGTTGGCATTGGGAGGCCGCCATTGGGGGTGAAACTTCTCGGGGAAGCTGTTAGCAGAGATGCTAGTTTCATTAGCAACTTAGCCATAAAGAGAGTTGAAGGCGCTGTGAATTTGATGCGCCTTCTTCCACAATTATCTGACCCGCAGAGTGAGCTCCTTCTACTTCGGTCTTGTATGGGTATTGCTAAAATTTTGTTTGGGCTGAGGACGTGCCAACCCATTCACGTGGAGGATGCGGAGTTGTTCTTCGATAATGGATTACAAGGGGCGATTGAGGACATTATGGTTTGTGGTGGCCCCTTCTTTGACGACTTACAGTGGCGACTTGCTTCCCTATCTGTTCGGTTTGGTGGTTTGGGTTTATACTCGGCAGTAGAGGCTACCTCATATGCTTTCGTTGCCTCAAGGGCCCAATCTTGGGTATTGTAAGACCACATCTTACGGGATAGCGACATTTATGGTATGGATTCTGATTATGCTTGTGCCTTAGATTCTCTTCGTAACAAGCTTCTGGACATTGACCTTAGCAGTTTTACTACTAAGGACACCACCCCCCCTAAATCCCAGAATACACTGGAGAGTGCCTTTTTTAGTAAAACTATCCAAGATATGGAAATGAATTTCAATATGATGGCTCGGCAAAAAGTAATTTTCCAGTGTTTACGTGCACCACATGCTCAAGATTTTCTTCTAGCTATCCCTATAGATGGGTGTTGAGAGAAAAAATTGAGACACACTTGAACAAACGTTAGAACAAGTATAGTTGCGGAATAGTTTATCTCAAAGGATCATAAAAGCTCAACAATAATAATAAGTTAGAGTTAGATAACTAGATAGTTAGGTGCGGAAATGTAAGGAAATATAAATGACAGTAGGTGTTATATCAAGTATACACATAAGTTGATTCTTAACAAGGAATGCATTCAGACCAAGTTAGTAAGTGAGATCAAACTCAGTGATTAAGTGACGAATGACTTGCTCCGAAGAGAAGATATTCAGATATAGTAATCTTTACGAGTAAGAGAGATGAAAGCAGTAAGGTTGCATAAGAAATTTAAGATGCGAAGTGTAATCTGATATATTGAAGAGAAAGATTGATTCCTATATATAGGCTCAAGAATTACACATGTTCAACTATCTAAACGTAGCCATGCAAGGCATACTGGACAAAAGAAAGTATTCTAAGTAAAACAGATAAAGAGCTATACTAAGAATGCTAGATAGAGAACTGCGGATGATGATGACTTCGGATGCGGTAGCTGAACTGGCTTGACTGCGGATCTTGTATGGCTGCGGTAGGTCAAGTTTAAGAGGGTCACTTTTATGATTCAACAATTTCCCCTTAAGTGATCTCTTCAACTTGACTTCTGTTATCAAGTTTTAGGAATTTGATTAGAATCCACCAAACTTTCTTACATTTTCTACCCAGGTGATTCTTCTTAAAATTTCAAACCTGACTTCACCAATTGTGTGATTGGACTTTTCAACTGTGGTTCGACAAACTTCAAGTTGCTTCCTTGTGATACAATTCATGGCAGTCATATTAATGAAATGTTTGGTTTCATTGATTTTCCTTTCGAAAATGACTCTGAGATTTGGGAAGTTTGTTGCAACCAGAGCTCTCTCTTGATAACCTTCAGTTAACATCGGTGCGGGGTCAAGAGGTGGTAGATCGAACTTCTTGGCAAGGACAAGGTGAATATTTGCATCAATCTTTGCGAAGTCATAGACACTTACCCTTAAGAATATGCTTTCCCTTTCAAACGCTATCTTCATCTTTGGATACTTCTCTGCCTTGTTTTGGAACACCTTTGCTATCAGAAAGACTTCTTCTGGATTCATGCATGGGAAGTCAGCTTGGGTGCGGACGTAATCCTGGTTTCTTCTTGTGAGAGTATATTGGATGAAGTCAGCTTTCATGATTTTCGGGGCTTGAAGTTCTTGACTACGGATGGTCTATCATTGGACCATATTTTCTCTATTGAGGAAGCATGTTTAGCATGGAATCGTTTGATTTTTTCGAATTCCATAGGCAGTCTCTTGTGATCAGGTAAACTGCAGTCAAATTGCTCAAATATGGTTAAGTACTTGGCATTGGGGGGTATTGGAACATCCCAGTAACCGGCAGATGGAGGTTCAGCAAAGGTAAGGTAGGGTTTTTAGTCATCATCTAATAGTCTACGGTGCGGGTTGATCCAAGAATTAACTAAGGATTCATCCATGGTGATGCCGAATCCGTTTTCTCTCCAGATTAGTTCAGCAAACTTGGTTGCTTTCCAGTCTGCTTTCTTTTGTTTTGTTGTGGTAGAGTCAGTTGAGTGTTCGGATGACATGTTGGATGCTAAATATTTGAAGTGGGGAGGAGTCTCTGGTCGCTTGGAACTTCATTCTTGAATGATTTCTTTTTGTGGTGGGGACTGATGTTGCAGAGGACTTTGATGTTGCAGAGGAGTTTGATCTTGTGGAGGAGTTTGATGTTGTTGAGAATTTTGATGTTGCGGAGAGATGTTGTTGGAATGATGGTCTTCATCACTTCCCCTATTGAGGAATGCAGAGCTGGGGATTCCCCAAGCCATTGTTGAAGACCATCGACTTTATTACATGCAGTGTCGAACTGAGCCTTGAGAACATCAGCCAGTTGCTGATTGTTCGGAATAGTGGTGTTGAAAAGCAGTCGATGAATCTCCTTGGTAAGTTGAAGGATCTCAGGACCATGAAAGTTTGAAGACAGAGAGCGTCGCAGACCGTTGATGGTAGATTGTAGGACCGATATAGTGGACTCATAGGCAGTATGAGTTTCCTCTATCAACTTCTTCGAGTGAGTTGACTGATCCGCAATGACTGCTTGAAGTCCTGCCTTGATTGCGGAAACTTCAGAGATGAGGCACTCCGTAGTAGTCATAAATTGTTGATGGTCAGCCTTATGACTTGTATACAAGGAACGAAATCCCATTTTGACTTTCAGAGAGATTCGCTCAGCAGCCAGTCGTTCATGAGTTTCCAATCTTTCTATTCTTTCAATTAAGGACTACGGTCCTAGAATATCTTCAGGTTGCGGTTGTGTAGGCTTGACCGCAACAAGAATCTGATCTACCTTTGATTGAAGATTCAGAAATTCTTTTCGTGAAACAGTATTCTGCCTTTTCTTCTTTTTCCCTTTAGGATTGGAGGTGAAGTGTTGAGAACCACTAGAGGCTTCTTCTTCATCAAAGATTATTAAATCATCATCATAATGAGCAGGTTGATTTACCTTATTGAGATCGACGTCAACAAGGCCGAATGTGGGAGCGGAGCTAACTTCGATTGCGGTACCATCTTCTTGAGAGTCCCTAACACTTGGAGTTGGAGGAGGTTTTGTTTGATTTCACCACCAGGAGTAGTTGCGTTGCGGACCATTTCATCCATCTTAGACATCAACTTCTGTATTTTCAGAATTTTGGCTACGGTGTGAGCGCTGTTAATTGCATCTGCCGAATACTTTGCCATCGTTTGAATTTCTAGCTGTTTCTATTGAAGCTGCTTGGTCTGTTGGTCCTTCCTTACTTAAAATGCCCTACGGAAAGCGGCATATTTCTTTGCTTTAGTTTCATTGCTTGGCGTGTATGTACTCCATGAATCATTGAGATTAATATCGTTAATTCCTTCAAATTGCACCGAGGTGTCCCTCGGGTCCACGGATCCTTGCACAATTGTGCTCACCGTGCCTAAACCACCTGGAAAGGATGGAAGCAGAGTATGATTTCCTAAGCTTCCTCGGTCTCCTTGACCCATGGTCAAGTCTGGCCTCGGCTCAGTTCTGGCAAGGGTGGAAGAATTGCCCTGCGGTTGGGAAGGTGTTTGAAGTGTATGGGTGACAAACAAAAGGATGGAGTTCAACTCCTCAGGTGTAAAGAAATGTAGACGGGAAGCCCTAGAGACCTTAGGGAAAGAACTAGTCCCATCCCCATGGGAGTGAGTTGGGGGTGAGTCTCCACGAGTAGGTGTAATAGACACACTTTTGTGTGTCTGAGTAGAATTCGATGGTTGTATTGAATGGGTCTGCGGCCACCCCAAGAAATACCAGAGCCTTTTGAGAGGCTTTGGTATCTGTCTGGTCACACATTTGGTCTATAGAATTGGTTTTTCTTTTCTTTAGAATTGCAATGGGTTGCGCATCATCAGAATCATCATCTAATTCATCATTTGAAAGTACAATTGGTTTGAGTTTTCTTTTCTTGGAAGGTTTAGGGTTATTAGAAGCATCCTTTTTCATTAGGGTTCCATGTTTCTTAGAGATGTTGCAGGGGCCTTGGTTGGCTGAGGCAACCTTCTTAACTATTTGAGATAAGGGCAAATTGGATAGTGTAGTAGAGGATGGGGCTGCGGTACTATCAGGATTGATGGGTGCTATTGCGGTTTGTATGTTCTGACTAGGTAGAGGCATGGTAGGACGGCATGGGTCAATACCTTTCATAGCCTCTAAGTGATCTGTGACATCATTGGTTTCAAGTCCAAGTGATGACAGTATGTGGACTGGTAGGCATCTAATAGGTCCAAAAAGAGATTGATCTTTTGAGAAGTTGTACCTTTTAAGATCTTTGGTGATAAAGAGATTGACATCATTTCCCATGCTCAGTCCTGCATCAGCATGAAGATCGGAGATGCATAGAGACCAGAATCTTGCAAATGTGAGTTTGGTAAGGCTTTCTCTTGAACATTCCTTGGGAATGTACTGCAGGAAGTTATCCCATAGAATCTGAGTGTAGTTGACATCGTGGCCAGTGAAGATGCTCTAGACTAGCTCTAACAGGTTGAAGCCCATGTTATCAGTGCCTTCGGTCCTGCCAGATAGACTGCGGATTACGAAGTGGCACATGAACTACCATACCCTAGGCAGCTGATTCTTCTTGAATTCGTCTATGCCGTTCAGCTTTTTTTGGTAACCCATTTGGTACAATGCCGACAAAATATCGGTTGTGCTTGGAGTGAAGACCTTGTTTGAGGGATGAACTAACAGATTAATGGCATTGAGAAACTTTTCTTTGGTCAAAATAACCAAAGAATCATTCACCAGGTTCAGATTCACCTCTTGAAGGTTGTTGAGAGGGCGATATGTAGATAAAGCACATTTGAAGAGGGTTGAGAGTGGAACTACATCCGTGAAGGCATCAAACGGGCCAAACAAAGGATAGTTTGACAGGAACTTGATCATCAACTTGATTGCATCATTGTAAGACGAGTGTACATCAAACACTGCCCTAAAATTGCTTGAGGCAATCGTTGGCATTTGATTTCTTGAGGCAGAGTCTGAAGCTGTTGGGTGAACAGAGACAGAAGCTTTGGAGTGTTTCTTTAAGACGCCAGATTTCACCATTTTTCAAAAAGGTTTGAAGAACTTGCAGGAAAACACAGTGCAAGAGGATGAAGAAGATGAAGTTAGTCTTGAGAGTTTTCAGAAAGCGTAAACCTTTCTTGGGAAGAAAAAGAGGGTTTTATAGTGACGGAATTAAAACTTAATTGATTTTACCCTAATTTGATTTGGGTAAAAAAAACATTTGCCTTTTTTTATATGGATGCAATCCCAGCCACAAATAATTTTATGAAATGATTTATTTTATTTTTTTATTTTTTATTTTTTAATTTTTTTTTATAAAAAACGGTTGTATTTAATGAAAATGTCAGTCCCTAAAACATCACGTCTGAAGAATGTATGGTGAGGGAGTTAATCCATTGTATAAAGGGAGAAGATGTAATGGATTTGACGTCTTGGGGTAATAGGATGAGTCGGTTTAATGAAAAATATTTCTTAAAAAGAAATTTTTATGGAAAACTGTTCTTTTTGTCATCATGCCCAAAATAGGTCTGACAAAAGATTTATTTGAAAAGCAGAATTGAAACAATTATGTGCTACACCAAGAATGTTTTTTTAGAATGTTTTTCTTATTTAATGAATGATCATTAAATAGCACACAATGTTTCAAGAATTTATGAAGTAATTGAGAAATTTGGACTTTATTACTGATTGAGACTTCATTGCGGACTGATGGTTGGATGACTGCAGTAGAAGAACTGAGGAGAGCACTTGAACAAAAATTAGTAACAACAATCAATAAGGACCATTGAGAGATAGAGATGATATATAGTTGTGGTGTAAGAAGGATACTGCGGTACATAGAATGTATTGTGGTACATATGCTACACCAAAACTATCTATCATAACTAAGTCAAATGAGGACCGCAACAGAGACCAAGGATGGTCTGTGGTACCTCTCAATTCAAAAAGAATTGTGGGCCCGGATTCATTATTCCTAACATTTGTAAGAAACTATTGAATTTTGTAGAATCAAGTGCTTTAGTGAATACATCAGCAATCTCTTCATGAGCATTGACAAAAATTAGTTCGATATTACCTTTCAGAATGTGGTCTTTGATGAAATGATATTGTAGCTCAATATGCTTTGTCTTTGAGAGATGAATAGGATTGTGAGAAATTGCTATAGCACTCTCAGAGTCACAATAAATTAGTATCCGCAACATTCTGTATCCGTAGTCTATAAGTTGTGTTTTCATCCACAAGACTTGTGAACAACAGTTGGCTGTGCCCACAAATTCAGCTTCTGCGGTAGACAATGATACACAACTTTGTTTTCTTGATGACCAGCTGACGAGTATTCCACCCAGAAATTGACATCCACCGGAGGTGCTTTTTCGATCTAGTCTGCAACCGGCATGATCTGCATCAGTGAATGCTTGTAGGCTAAAATCATTTCTTGTG
This sequence comes from Lactuca sativa, assembly GCF_002870075.4. NCBI lineage: Eukaryota > Viridiplantae > Streptophyta > Magnoliopsida > Asterales > Asteraceae > Lactuca > Lactuca sativa. The sequence goes on from NC_056628.2 coordinate 144,733,748, forward strand.
GGGTACCATAAGCCAAGAGTCTTGCTGCCCTTTAAGTATCTTAGAATCTGCTTGGCCACGGTCATGTGTGTTACTTTTGGATTAGCCTGGAACCTTGTATATACACCTGTTGCAAAGACAATGTCTAGTCGGCTTGCGGTAAAGTACATCAATGAACCAATTATTCCTCGATAAGTTTTGTGATCTACGGATTCATCGGTAGGATCAGCGGAGATTTTATGTCCGAAGGCCATTGGGACCTTTGCTGAGGAGCAGTTTTCCAGAGAATACTTCTTTAGTAGTTCAGAGGTGTATTTTTCTTGATGAATGAATATTCCTTGCGAGATTTGTTTGATTTGAAGACCCATAAAGAAATTAATCTCTCTATTCATTCTCATTTGAAATTTACTAGTCATGAGTTTTGCAAATTCATCCACCATTTCTTGATCTGTGGATCCGAAGATGATATCATCCACATATATTTGTACTAGAATAAGGTGATTACCATTTGCTTTTCTAAATAAAGTGGGGTCAATCGCTCCTCTTTTATACCCTGATGAGACAAGAAATTCTGAGAGAGTCTCATACCATGCTCTTGGAGCTTGATTCAGACCATAGACTGCTTTTTCAAGTTTGTAGCAGTGATCAGGAAACTCAATACATTCGAAGCCAGGAGGTTGCTGAAGATAAACCTCCTCTTTTAATTCATCGTTGAGAAAAGTACTTTTCACATCCATTTGATGTACTTTGATATTCTTGTGAGCTGCATATGCTAAGAAGATTTGGATGGCTTCCATTCGTGCCACCGGAGCGTAAGTTTCATCATAGTCAATACCTTCAAGTTGACTATATCCCTTGGCAACTAGCCTTGCCTCGTTTCTGTTGACCGCACCGGATTCATCCAACTTGTTCTTGTACACCTATCTAGTACCAATAATAGTGTGACCTTGCAGCTTCGGGATGAGTTTCCACACTTTGTTTCTTTTGAAATCGTCTAGTTCTTCTTGCATTGCGGATATCTATTCTGGTTCTAGTAATGCTTCATTGATCGTTCGGGGCTCGACCGAGCACATAAATGCTGCATAGTAACAGTGATCAGATAAATCCTTGGAGGATCGAGTCTGGATACCTGCGAATGGGTTGCCAATGATTTGACCCGGTGGGTGGTCCTTCGTCCAAACGTGTAGACGGGGTTGCAGATGATCAGAAGCTGTGGTAGAGGGAATATCTTTAATATCGAAAGATTATTCGATTGGAGACGGCAGTTCCCCTGGATTTGAGAACATCCTGCGGAATCATCTTGGACTGTAGGAGCGAGATTTGCATCTTCTTGAGCGATTGGAAGAGGTTCCCCCTGAATTGCTGATGGAAGATCCTCTTGAGCATGAGAAAGTTCCACCTGTATTGTTGGAATTGTGACAACTCTTGGGTCAGTTCTGGTGTTAATATTTTCTATTTGTTCATCATCCGAGTCCAAAGAAACATTTGATGCTTGAAAAATTCTACGGAGAGGGACTGGAGCTGCTTCGTCTAATACTGGAACCTCGATGGTTGTCATATGATTCGAAGTTGAGTTTTCCCCCTCAACTGGCGAGGTGGAAGTATTAAGCGACACATCATCGGATAGCGTAGGTCCAGATATTTCAGCATGTTGCATTTGAGCTTCAGTAGACACAAGAATCTCAGAGAGTTTAGTAGTCTCTATTGGATCGAAGAGATCGTCATAGTTAACTTCAACTATGTTTAATGGACTCGTAGAGTCAGGAATATCACATTCAAGAATTGCTTCAGTCTCGGTGGAGGGAGCAGTGTTGCGAACATAATAATCATCGAATTTTACATCAAAGCTTTCGATTATTAGTCTGGTACGTCTTATGAGAACTCTATATGCTACCTTGTTTGTTGAGTAGCCAAAGAAGATGCCTTCATCAGATTTTGGTGCAAACTTGTTGAGATGATCCTTGTTGTTGATCACAAAACATCTGCATCCAAATATGTGAAAGAACCGGACATTTGGTTTTCTGTTGTTGAGGCCCTCATATGGTGTTTTGCTGAGACGTTTGCACACAATGCTTCAGTTCTGCACAAAGCATGTTGTGGCCACTGCTTCGGCCCAAAAGTAAAGAGGAAGATTGGAAAAATTGAGCATGGATTTGGCTACTTCTACTAGAGTGCGATTCCTTCGCTCTACTACTCCATTCTGTTGTGGTGTGTATGGAGCCAAGAAATTGTGACTTAAGCCCTTGGACACCAAGAAACTATTTAGATGATGATTAGTAAACTCGGTTCCATTGTCACTGCAGATGCGACGTATTGGAAGTTTGATTTGAAGTTCTATTTCCTTGATAAAATTGATGAGTGCCTGCAGTGTTTATGACTTGAGTTTAAGAAAGAAAACCCATATGAAACGTGTGAAATCATCTATTATAACCAGTATGTATTTCTTGTGATGAAGATTGGCTACAGTGGATGGACCACAAAGATCAATATGAAGAAGTTCCAGTGGTTCTGAGATTGAGGAGTCGATCACAATAGGATGGCTTGCTTTGGACTGTTTGCTACACTCACATGTAGGGCAAAGAGTGTCATTATGATACTTAAGAATAGGGAGACCTCGGACAAGTTCCCCTGTGACCAGGTTGTTGATGTACCGGAAATTGAGATGAGCAAGCTTGCGGTGCCAGAGCCAGCTAACTTCGGATATGGCTTTTGATATAAAGCATAGCTGTGGTTTCCTAATGATCAGAGAAACATCCAGAGGATACATAGTACCTTCGGATCTGGATTTGATCAGTAAAGTGCTCCTGTCGCTTGTCATAATGTAGCAGAATTGATTATCAAATTCAACCTGATGGCCTGCCTTACATAGTTGTCCGACACTGATAAAATTGTGTTTCAGACCTTCCACATAAGCGACCTTTTGTATAGAAAAATTTCCAGTAGTAAGAACACCATAACCTCGGATAATCCCATTCGCGTTGTTGTCAAATGTGACGTTACCCCTATTACAAATAGGCCTGAAATCCCGAAGGTACTCTAACCTTTCTATCATGTGCAAGGAGTAGGCACTGTCGATCAACCATTCTTCTTCTACTTAGTCCTCCTTGCACAAAGCCTAAGAATTAAATAGTCAGTTTGGGCACCCAAATAAGTTTGGAGCCCATGGCAACATATGAATTTTTGATTGATGCATGATACGAGGTTGTACGGACAGGTTTCGTGTCAACTTTAAACCTAGTCCTGGGTGTTTGAGATTTTTTGGAGTTTTATGAGATTGAGAAAAGTTACGAGGTTTTTGAAAAGGGCGAGATTTGACATGAGAAGAGATCTTTTGACACTGACATTTGCAAACTGAATTTTCGTCATTTGTTTTGAAATTTTGTTTAGTCAGTGGTCTCTGTGAGAGAGTGTGCTTGTGACCAGTCCGAGGGTTATGAGGTCTGATAGTAGAATTTGAGAAAGCTGATTTTGCAGGTTTGAAAGCACATGTAGAACTTTTGTGAAGTGATTTCTTAAAATTTTGATGTGACTTTAAAAGTGCTGGAGTTGGCAAAATACCTTTCCATTTTGGATCATCTGAGGAATAGATTTGAAAACTATTGCTTCGAAAAGACTTTACTTTCTTTTGGGTTGTGTCAGATGAGTTTGGAATGGATTTAGAAGCTATACATTCCTTTTTCTTTGTTTTCATGACTGTAGAGATTTTGAATAGATAATTTGAGAAAACAGGTTTTTTTGGACTCCGAGACTTAGAAATTTTGACAAATTGCTTTTGTTTTGAAAGATTCTCCCGCTTTTTTGCCACGGAATCAAATTTCTTCTTTGAAAGCCTTTTTTTGCCTCGGATTTAGGAGAACCACAGTCAGTGATATTGAGTTGCAGTTTCCTTGAATCATTTGGTAATTTTGAAAAATAAGGACTTGATTCATCCGAACCGGAGAGTTTAGGATTCAAGGAACATTGACCAACTTCAAAGTTCTTGATTGGTAATTCATGATGAATTTGTTGGATGGTCACAATGCTTTTGACTAAGGTATGCGGTTCAAAGTTTGAACAACCACATAATAAGTCTGAGTGGATACATTAGTGGGACAATTGATGGAAGGTAAATGGACAGACCGAGGTTCTTGACTGCAGTGAGAGACACTACGGTCTGACGGTAGTGATGGGAAGTCTATTGAGACTTCGGAGCTTTCCAAAACAATTTCCTCATAAGCAATTGATGAATTCTGAGAAATGGGAAGAATTGTGCTATTTGTGGGATTAAAGAATTCGGGAAGAATTTCTTCGATAACACAATTGTTACTCAGATCGTGGAGTCGACCAAAGTGAATTTTGATATCTTCAGGAAATGTTTTGTCATTGACCAAAAATATAAATTTTCAGTCCGAAGGGACGATCTTTATTGAATTGGGGTGATGAGTCCGTTACGGTAGAGTACCCATTAGACCAACCCCAATTGTAAGTATTATCAGTAGTCCCATTGTTAACAAGATTTCCGATGACTTCACTTTCATTAAACAGTTTTTCTATTAAAAGATTTAATCGTACAATTTCTCTCTGAGCTAAATCTCTCTGATTCAAAGCTATTTCTAACTATGTTTCACTCAACATTCTTGCATCTTTCTCTAAACTTAAGTCCTTTTCTAACATAGCCATTTTGAGTCTTTTGTTGTCCAATCGTCTTCTTACGTGAAACATCTCCTGGGACGCAATGTTCTTCTCATCTAATGCTTTGTTATAGTCTGTAAGGACGGCACCACATGTGTCATTAAGGTTGTCTATGAAGGGCTGACAATCATGCATGTTATAATTTAGAGTTTTAATCATAAGTTTTACCTGTTCGATAATGTTTAGTGTCCCATCCTTAGCCATATAGCAGTAGTTCTTTTTCATCCTTGTAGAGAAATCTTCATCAGCAGTTGCTATCATACAGATCTTCCCCTTTCCTTTGCGCTGCTGATGTCCTCATCTTCATCCCCAGAGGACCAAACTTGATGATCTCTCTTTACCTGAGCAACATATGCTCTTCCTTTTTCTTTTTCTTCCATTTCCTGAGCCATTTTGAGATAGAATGCTCTATCTTTAACTACATTTTCTTTGCAGTCTATGGCAAAATAATTCTCTTTGTTGCACTTATGACATATCACAACATCACTTTTGTCTTCTGAGGAAGTACCGGAGTCAATAGTTTGGATTGGCTTGGTGTTTCCTTGGGTTGATTAATTTGAGACCGCGGTTGTGGGTGAGTGTTTTTAGGGAAACGAGAGTGATTGTTTTGAGAGTTAAGGTTTCGGTTGAAGGGAGGTTTGTTATACTGTTGATTCTTTCGGAATGAAGAAGGTAGTAGACGATTGAATTGTTGGCTGAGGAAGGGAGATTTCATTCTAAAATTCTTCTTCAACATCATACTCTGAGTCTGCTTCATATGACTACGGAGAGTTGTCAAATGCTACGGAGTATGATTGAGAGTGAGGAGATTGTGGGACGAGGGCTAGTGGACCACCGAGGTCTGCACAGTCTTTGAGTACGGTAGATTTTTGGGCTTGCAGTTCACCATAGAGCTTATAGAGAGAGAGAGAGAGAGAGTGAGTGAGTGAATTTTTCTATCCCCTTGAACGATCATTTTGGCAGTCATCCAATGTCTTCCTAAACCGTTAAGAAACTGAAGATTTTTCTCATGGTTGCTTCAAACAGTGCCAACATTGGATAGCTTAATGACTATCAAATTAAACCTTTTAAAGGAATCTTCCAAACTTTCACCCGCATGAGCTTTAAAGTTATTAAAATCATTGAGTGTGGTAGTAAGTTTTTTTTGTCTTGAGCCTGTTTAGCTCCTTCATACAGGTTTTTCAGTACATCCCAGATCTCCTTTGCAGACTTGCAGTTTATGATTATGTCGAAGTTGTCAGGCACAACTCCACACGAAATCTCACAAAAGGCAATAGCGTGATTCTCCATTTTGTCTAGATCGTCTTTAGTGGGACGATTTAGTGCAGGTTGACCACCTCCTAGTCTGGATGTGGCTCCATCGGTTTGTATTGGAGTAAGAACAGGACCGTGAGGTCCTTCTTCAAGAGATCTCCATATGTCTCTTCCAAGTCTCCTTAAATATCTTTCCATTCTCTGGGACCAGTAGTGATACTCATTTGCCATAAGTATCGGTGTTCTATTCGAACCACCAACACTATTTGATACATTGAGAGATAATGCTTGTGCCATTTTTCCTCGTTTTTTTTAAAGTTGTTTTTTTTTTTTGAAGAAATGAGCTTCAGTGGTATAGAAGACTTTTTAAAAATCAGAGTTTCGCTTCAAAAGGCAACCACTTTGACTCTGATACCAATTGTTGAGAGAAAAACTTAAGACACACTTGAACAAACGTTAGAACAGGTATAGTTGTGGAATAGTTTATCTCAAAGGATCATAAAATCTCAACAATAATTATAAGTTAGAGTTAGATAATTAGAGAGTTAGGTGCGGAAATGTAAAGAAATATAAATGACAGCAGATGTTATATCAAGTATACACATAAGTTGATTCTTAACAAGGAATGCATTCAGACCAAGTTAGTAAGTGAGATCAAACCCAGCGATTAAGTTACGAATGACTTGCTCCGAAGAGAAGATATTCAGATATAATAATCTTTACGAGTAAGAGAGATGAAAGCAGTAAGGTTGGATAAGAAATTTAAGATGCGAAGTGTAATCTGATATATTGAAGGGAAAGATTGATTCCTATATATAGGCTCAAGAATTACACATTTTCAACTATCTAAACGTATCCATGCAAGGCATACTGGACAAAAGAAAGTATTCTAAGTAAAGCAGATAAGGAGCTATACTAAGAATGCTAGATAGCGAACTGCGGATGATGATGACTTCGAATGCGGTAGCTGAACTGGATTGACTGCGAATCTTGTATGGCTGTGGTAGGTCAAGTTTAAGAGGGTCACTTTTATGATTCAACAATGGGTTTGGCCAACATATGTCTCCGGTGGAGTATCGTACCATCCTCAGATATCGACTCATGATTCCAATATTCCCAGCCGATGGGATATGTCCAGTGTGCCGCAAGGCATGTTTGGACTCTTTCGGTGAGCATGCAGTACATTGCAAAGAACTCTCGTGGTTCAAATACAGACACGATATGGTTAGGGATGTTTTGGTCGACATATGTAAACGTTTCGAGGTTCCGCCAAGAAAGAGGTTCCTGTGAATTTCCTGACTGACCCGACAGAAGGAAGGTCAACCCTTAGACCGGCTGACGTTTTGATTTTTGGATGGGTTGGAGGGAAACACGCATGTGTGCACCTTACAGGGGTATCCCCTCTCGTAAGTTTGAGGGTCGGGGGTTTCACGGCGGGACAGGCTGCATTAAAAGCTGCTACATGCAAGGTCACCAAAAATTAGAAACTATGCATGGAAAATCAACACGCGTTCATACCATTTTCATTTGATACGTTTGGTTTCCTTGCGCCAGATGCAGTGGAGCTTCTTAGTAGACTACAACGGATCATGCATAGCCATGTTATATCCCATAGATCTATGGATGTAATCTTCAAAAGAATTGGTTTTACCATACGAAAGGGCTTAGCGACGCAAGTTGTTGCCCGTTTGCCTTCTCATTCGTTGTATGATGATAACTAAAACATCAAGTTATTGAAATTAAGGAACACATATCAACCTTTTTTGTTTAAAAAAATACAAATTACATTAATTAAAATAAAAAATAAAAATAAAAATAACATTAGAAATAAAAAATTAAAATTACCAAGCTTAACTAAAAAAACTATCCTCTATTCCTACGTCGGACTCGAACGGACTCCTTCATCGTGAGAAATAGCTCCAAATCTTCGCCTTCGAGGTCGTCCGCTTTCTTTTTCAAGATTTCCATATTGGTTTTTGTTTGAATCACCAATTGTGTTTCTATCATTTTTTGTTCTACCCGACTCAACATCTCCACCTTCATTTCTTGAACGTGCACATAACGATCAAATTTCTCTCAAAATTGATCCATAATACTAGATTCCGAAGACGTTGAATCCGCTTTTTTGCTTTATTTCTTCCAACAGGCCGACGAAGAGGTTGCTCATCTTCAAGATCGAGCGGTTTGTCGTTGATGTCGAAATGTGTTCGGTCGTCCGATTGTTGAGACGTTTCATCGGGGTTTCTTGAAAGATTTGAACTGGAAGATTGTGAACATCCTTCTACTTGCTCTTTCCATTTCGGAGCATCTTTCAAATTTAGCCAAGGTTTCACATACGGAAAAGTTTTGCGGGTTGCCGTTGTTTTTTCAAATTGCTCCAAAGCCGCCTTGAAAACATCAAAATCATTTGACCTGCTTTTTGGTATGTTTAGGAGGTTGTTTTAAATTCCTCCAAACTCGGTGCATGTGAGTCGAATATCGTGCCACTTTGAGCTAATTTGATCGGGATTTCGACTTTTACTTCTCGTTAACTCATAAAACACCGCACAGACTTTCTCCCAAAAACAACCGAACGTTTGACTATCGCCTTCAATCGGGTCTTAGGAAGCTGAAATCCATGCTTCTACGAGCTTTTCTTCTTTGTCTTTTGTCATGGTACCCTTTCTTGGGTGGTGTTGGGTCAGGACGGTTTTTTTTCCTTTTTTGTAGGTTGAGGTGGCGGTGAAGGTTGAGTTTTCGAAACAAAATCCGACAAATGAGGGGGTTGTGATGGTTGTGGTTGAAATTGTTGTTGTTGGAGTTGTTGAAATTTTTGGAAAGCTTTGATATTGTTGAAGTTGTTGTTGGAAGGCCAGGAAAGGTTGATATTATTGTTGGAAAAGTGTTGTTTGTTGGATAGGGGAACCGGTTTGAAGCAAATTGAAAAAACCACCTTTAAGTGATTCCATGGTCGGGAATTGGCGAGGGGTTGTGTCTAATGCAAAGGCGTTATCCGGTTTGCAATTTCTAAAGTTTAGGGAGGGGGGGGGGGGGTTGTTTTGGTTGGGATCCATTTTGATTGATATGAAATTGTTGTGTGTATTGTGTGTAGAGAAAGAAAAGAATGGTGTAAATATTGAGTGTAAAAATGTGATATTTATAGGTAAAAATAGAAGTTGTTTTTTTAAATAGAAAATTTGTTTAAAAAATTAGCCGTTCAACGGATAAATTGTTTTCTCTCCCCCCATTGGTCATTAACTTATTATCCCACAACCAATAACATTCGCCCGTTTCAATTCGTGATACATACAACGACCGACCACGAACACGATGAACCACGAAGGTCCGGGCTAGTGTGCACGAGCCACGTTCGTGGCCACCTAGACAACGGAACCCTTCGTGGTATACATACCGAAAGGCCTAAGATTCATGAAAGAAGCGAGCTAAGTTCAATGGTATTTTTCTGAATGAATTGAAGGTCACATTTTTAATATATATATATATATATATATATATATATATATATATATATATATATATATATATATATATATATATATATATAGAGAGAGAGAGAGAGAGAGAGAGAGAAAGAGAGAGAAAGAGCTAGGTTCAGGTATTCAAAATAATTATTGTGTTATTGTATGCATAAATGTGGGTCAATCATTTGTATAGGGTATTTGTGTAATGTTACATTATAATTAAATTCCTATATATTAGACAATTATTTATGAATCCTATCACTTTTAACAAGTTCTCCCTCTTTTTATTTACATCCGTTCTTATTCCCACCACTTTAAAAAACCCTAGATCGACACACACCTCTCGTATCAATCATCATCATAATTTCACCATTGCCGCTTATTCATCCTCTATCTCAATTGTCGGCCTCATCACCCATCGCCGAAATCAGTCCATATCTTTATTTTTCATCTACAGCCTTTAGGAACGAACGACAAGTCGAGAATACATCATCAATCTTATCTTCCTCGTCCCACTGCCACTGATTCATCCGTATAGTAGCAGCGAAACCTAGCTCTAGTATCACCCTCCAGCAACGGCGCCCACCTTCGAGAGCCTCCTGGTATGTTTGAACTTACAAAACCAATCTTATATTCTCTGAATTTCTGCAATCGCACGTAGATAAAAGGGAAAAAATGTTTTATTGGGTTTTGTATGGCTCGTTGTGATTAGGAAAAAACAATTGTGTTGAATTTCTTATTGCTAAAATTTAAAAGAAAAAAACAAACATATTCTTTTATATATATATATATATATATATATATATATATATATATATATATATATATATATATATATATATATATATATATATATTAAAGGGGAGCACTTCTTAGGAATAGTGAACATCTTGAATTTTTTTGCAAAAATGACCCATGAGTTTTCATATTTTTAATGGTTCAGATTTTTCACTAAAGTTTGTGGTATTGACAATTTGGTCCCTTCATTTATTATCAGGCGTAAAGATAAGGATGAGTCTGATACGTGTCGTTCCCGCGGCTCCCCGGGTGGCTCTTCCTTATCTTCCCCCACTCGCTTTCTCATCTAACCATATTCGAATTTCACCATCTCCGTCTAAACTCATCTAAACTTATCGACTTCAAAATTTTCTTCTCTGGTCTAAAGACGGGACCATACAGAGGCAACTGATTTCACCAGACACAATGCAGATGATGCAGCTGACTCCAACAGACCTAGCAAGGTTTCAAACAAAGAAACTTAGGGTTTCTTGCTTTCTTCCCCTCCATCTCCCTCTAATCTACATCGTGTTCTCTGCGTTCTCTGAAACCCGTTGAAGCCACCATATTCTTTCTCCACTACCTGCTTACCTGATATCGATGTCTCCACCGCTAACTTCCTACATACAGTCAGTCTTTTTTGCTTCCCTCTCTCTCATGCTTTCCATAGATTTCTCCTTTCTGATCCTTGATGTACTGCCGTTCCGACGGGAAGCTGAATCCGACATGTGTCGATTCACTATCCGGCACTGCAGAAGTCGGCGATTCTATTTGTTCTCACCACTGTCCGACAAGGGTTTGTTACCGGCCATATTTTTGATTGTAGGTTCTCAGTTCCGATCGACACCGCCAAGAATCGCAGGTCCCACACTTGAATGCAGACCTTCCTATTTTTTTAAATCGATTTCCCTCTTCTTTTATCTTATTCTTCTTTTTATTTTTTGCTGGTGTATTACACAAGAACAGGGGATGGAGATGACTTTCAATTTGTGTATGTGTAACGTTTTGAGTTTGATTTCAGATCCAATGCTTCAATTTTCGTGCGTGTCTCCAGTTAAAGAAGAAGAAGATAAAATAAGGGAATTACCTCTGAGAGCGACTATGGATGATTGGAGAGCGAATGCTTCATAAGGCGGGGAAGCCCAAAATAAGGCGGGGATATCATAATCGGTCCCACCTGTGGCGAGGAAGCCCAAAAACGATCTGATCTGGTGAGATCCCCATTCGCACCACCGAAGAAGAAGATGTCGAAATATTCCTATTCCACCTGACTTTGAACCAAAGAAAATCGGCAGTTTGAAACATGTTCTCCCCCATTCTACAATCGTCTGACTTGTAGGTTTGATTCTACGATCGTCCCTCCTCTGTGTTTCATTCTGCAATTTGGGACAACATTGAAAAAGCAAAGCCCTTGTCAAAGGTTTGTGCAATTTATTTCGTTACAATTTTCTGAACTCTTTTCACCGTATGTTACTACTTCTTCACCATCACCATGTATCGAGTTTGGTTCTCTGGTAGGTGGCCTTCGTTGACCAACAAAATCGCAAGGCAACAACGTTTTTGGGTTCCGGTGGCGGTTCCGTATCGGCCATACCTGACCACTCTTCCTCACCTACAAGACAGAAGTAAGTTTCTCAATTCTTTCGAAAAAAAAAACAGTTCCCAATTCTTTCACATTATAACCCCTATGCTTTAATTTTTACCCATAATAGCAACTTACTTGGAGTTTTCTATTGGTTATAGAAAATTTTAACCTTTTTGTTTTCTCTTCATTATGTGACATGAGATCAAATGGTCAATGTTTCTATGCAAAAGATTGGATGTGCATTTGCTTATCAAGAAGAGAAAGCGAAGAAGGACTTAGGTCAGTTCTCAAAACCAACTATATAGTGGTTAAAGTAATTTCGCACTTTATACATGCTTTGGTGTAACTTGAGATGACACTCTTCAACCGGTTTATACTGCCCCTACATACTATTTTTATAGTTTCAAATTTTTGATTCTAACATTTTTGGACCAAACTGCCCCTGCATACTGTTTCTATAGTTAAATATTTTGATCTTACGATTTTTGGACGAAACTGCACATGCATATTGTTTTTAAACTTTAAGAAAATTGTTTTTAACAGTTTTAGACCAAACTGCCCCTGCATACTAATTTTATAGTTAATTTTTTTAACAGTTTTGGACGAAAATGTCCTTGCATAATGTTTTTATACTTAAAAATATTTGAATTTAACAATTTTGGATGACACAACTCTTACATATCCTTTTTATAGTTAATCTTTTTTTTTTATTTCAACGGTTTTGAACTCAGATTGATGTTGAATATATTTAAGTAGTAGATTGAGTAAAGAGCGATATACTTTGGATTTTGTTTTTATTCCTTTCCCGAAAAACAAAGTACATAGTCATTTTTTGTTTTTCCATCTTTAGCTGCTAAATGCAATAAATAGCAATGAGCTTTAAATTTACACATTTTTTTCAGGTTTTTTTTTTTGTAATTTCTTTTATTTTTTTTTCAAAAACCAAACTACATTGCTATTGGGTGCATTTTCCATTTTTACGAGTAAAATGACCCAAATGGCAATATATTTTCAATTTATATGTATTTTTTTTTTCATTTTTACGAGTGAAATGCCCCAAGTGCATTATCATTTAGGAAAGAAGAACCATACATACACCAGCTGTCGGATTTGATCTCCGATTTCACAACTTCACCATTCTTTAAGGTAACTTCTATATCGGATGTATGCTATGTTTGTCTTTTTGTTATTTAAGATTACATTTCTAATTTTGTTTTTATTTTTTATTGTTGCACAACAGTTGTTCGCTGGAATACCTACATGAATCTACGCATCAAGAATGAAGCTTTTTTAAGATGAATTTGTCACCGCCATTTTTCGTTGATTTGTAGTATCACCAGGTAACTTTTGTTAATATTTATGTGCCTTTTACTATGTTTAATATATAGACTGGTAATAAAATGAATGAACATTAATAGATCATGCATTTGGGAATTTGAGTTTATGAAAAAAAAAATTCAGGGGTAGCTGTTACCTGGAAAGCTGCAAATGTGAAAACTGGAACTACAGTGGTCGTATTTGGACTAGGTGCAATTAGGAAAGCTGTATGATTCTTATGAACTTATATAAAAATACAACTTTAAAAGGGTTCATAACAGTAAAATGGGACTATGTATGTTTTTTTAAATTGACTTGCCCCATAACAAAACTCAAACTATAAACAAATAGTTGACCGAATGACATTTACAAAGAACAAACAAAGAAAAAAATTGTCGCATCCGACCCCCGCAACGCGGGAGTCCCCACATAGTTTAAATAAAAGCACATTATTTAAATAAAAACATATTATTTAAATTGAAAATAAAAACGTTAGAGAAACCATAAAAAAAAAGTTACGATATATTAAAAACATAAAACGATACAAACACTTTAAGTCTAAGTCTTGTTTTCTATGTTTTTGTTTCATGTTCCTACTGCCGCCAAGTTCTCTTTATTCCACCTATTCTACTAGATTAATGCTTTGTGAGTTTGATATTCTTATTATTTTTTCTAATGGTTATTTAATATTATGAAGTAAATAAGACTAATTTCATAGTCAAATGTCAAATTTATATCTAATTGACAAACTTTAAGTTCTGGGAAGATAAAATGACAAACTAAATGACTTCAAACATAATATATATTTTATATAATTATCATTGTTCATTCTTCACTAAACAAAAGTAGTTACTCCTCCTTCATGGATTTGTGTATGAAGTTTTAATTAGATCATACAATTTCAATTCTATCGGAATGGAATCACAAATTCAAATTCTATCGGAATGGAAACATGAATTCTAATTCTGTTGGAATGGAATATGAATATTTTCTCATTGATTATACATGTTCTATCATTTTTGGTTATTGGTTTTGGTGCAATTAACAAGTCTGAAAATTTTCTAAAGGAATATAGTTTTTTATTTATCATTTGCTAATGCGTTATTGGATTCTAAACTACAATTGGATTTGTTTCCACAGAAGTTGGCGCTTGAAGAACGGACAACAAAATTGAAAGTGTTTATTAACAACATTATTCTTTTAGAATTAATTAGTGTATTTGTTAGATTTTGATGTTTTTTTTCCCGATTTGAAAGTTTTTTAGTTTTATTATTTAACAATAAATGTAATTCTTAGCAATTATTACATGTATTGTATAAGAATTAATGTAATTTTTGTTTTAATTCTTCAATTGCTGGTTCGAGAATTTGTTATTCTACAAGAAATTTTTAAAGTCATGATCAAAAAATATGTTCAAGAATATTTTTATTATTTTATCTAGAATATTTTTATTTTTGAACATACTGAAACATATTCTGTCAGAATGTCCGAATTAAAAACCTTATAATTCGTAAAATCGGATTTTTAAAATTAATGAAATCTATGATCCTTTAAAATATGCAAATTTCCTTTATTAAATCTATATTAATTGATTAAAATACTTTTCTGGTTAAATTAGATGGTATTTTTCAATTATATTTAATTCAATAATATATAGTAATCAATTTCTTAAAATAAGTGAAATTATTGACAAACAATAATACATACATTCACATAATATCCGGTTAGAATATATATATATATATATATATATATATATATATATATATATATATATATATATATATATATATATATATATGACATTTCTAATATGTTTTAATATATTTTTTTAATAAAATTACGTGTCCGACAATTTAATCATACAGAAATCAATAAAGTTATGTAACTAACGATTTTTTATAACTTAGTTTTTTAATTATTATGTAAAAACGAATAAGTGAAAATGAGCTTTTTCAAATGTACTCAAGAGTTGGAAGACAATTTTAATTCAAACTAGTAAAGAACTCGCGGCTACGTCGCTTTTGGAGTAATATGGAAAAAATCGGCAAACTTTAAAAGATATGTGCTGAAATTGTAAATCACTATAAATAGGAGAGAAAGTCGACAACACCTAAAATTAGATGTCAAAAGTGTATAACGAAAAGAATTGACATTGGTGGAGAAAATCCAAAAATGTCATTGGAATAATGTTAAAGTTGTCAAAGTTGGAAAAATATGGTGGCAAAATTTTAAAGGAGGTTTTTTGTGTTTTTGATATCAAAATGTAAAAGTTATGACTATGATGACAAAAGTGTTAAATTCATTAAAGATTTGTGGCAAAAACACCAAAATATAAAACCTTTGATTGTAAGGACTAAAAGTGTTAAAGTCATTAAAGATATATAGCAAAAACCTTAAGTTAAAAGGCAAAAATATAAAATTTTTGATTTTAAAGACTACAAGTGTCAAATTCAGCAAACTTTTGTGGCAAAGACCTAAAGCCTAAAAAAATACTATTATTTTTAAGCTCCTTTTGGATTTAATATATATATATATATATATATATATATATATATATATATATATATATATATATATATATATATATATATATATATATATATATATATATATATATATATATATAATAAGTGTGAGAAGACAGGAAGACAATTTTAAATTGAGTGCTCCTATTAGCATCGTGTATAATTTGATGATTACACATTTGTTATTTTCGCAATTTCAATTGCTTTTATATATATATTTTTATTTTAGCTCCTTTAGCTTAGATGCAAGTTATAAAATATACCCTTATATATTTTATTCACTCAAATTTCAATATATATATATATATATATATATATATATATATATATATATATATATATATATATATATATATATATATATATATATATATATATTTGTATGTATGTGTGTGTGAATATACCTTACAAGATATATAAACTTAGGTATTTAAATCCATCGTACTACATCGTTTGTATAATATATACTAGGCGAATATCCACACATTGTGCAGAATAAAATTATACGATTAAATTTTTGGTAATCATATGTTATTGAAAATATTCATGTCATTTTTATTAACTATAAAATAATAATAATTACGTTTAGTTGATGAAAAATTAAAATTAATTTGGACAATAAATAATATAACATTTATTAAAATCAAATCATTTAATGGTATCTGCTCATACTTTACGTATGTATAAAATTAGTTGTGGTGACTTAGTAAGACATGAAATATATGATAAATAAATTATTGACCCATATTTTAAATTATCGTAGTATTCTAGGGCATGATGCATAACTTTATATTTGCATCCAAGGATTATTTGGGCATTAAACCTTTGTTAAGGACGTTCTCTTTCCAAAAAAAAAAGTTATAATACTCACTATTTTAATTAACTATTGTTATAATTTATTAAATTTTAAACTTTTTTTATGATGTTTTTATTTCATCATAAATATTATGTAATTTATTAACCATTGTTTGTAACGTAACATAATTTATTTTATAATTCTATGTTATTTTTAACTATTATTATTATAAATTAATTTAAAAAAAAACTTAATTGAATTTTAGTTATTATATTTATCGCATTTAGTAATTTCCTTTCAACTATTTTAAAAAACATATGTTGGATTTTTATTACTTTAGTTTTTAAACATTACATTTTATTTTTATGTTTGTTTGATATATTAATTAGGTTATACATTTAACACTATATTGAAGTCATCAAATTTAGTATAACATATTGATAATTCAAGAAGTATTCAACTTATGATAATGTTTATAGATAACAACATATTTAAGTTAAAAAAATTAAATATTATGTGGAAATACGAAGAGTTATGAGTTTCAAAATGATGTGGTAAAAGAAAAAGTTCTTCCTGGATTATTTAAATTATCAACCACTGTTTGTAATTTAACATAATTTAATTTATAACATTACGTTATTTTTAATTATTATGGTAAATCAATTTAAAAATAGCTTAATTGAGTTTTAGTTATTATAAAAAATAGTTTTTGGACATCTTTTAGTTAATACGACTTTTAGATTTAAGATTTTTATATTTATCGTATCTAATATTTTCCTTTTAACTATTTTAAAAAATATGCGTTGAATTTTTAAAACTTTATTTGATATTTTAGTTTAGGTTTTGATTTTTACACTATATTTTGAAGTTTATTTAATATATTAATTTAGATTATGTATTTAGCACTATATTGAAGTCAACAAATTTAGTATATCATATTGATAATTCAAGAAGTCTTTCATTTATGATAATGTTTATAAATAACAACATATTTAAGTTAATGAATTAAGTAAATTATATAGAAATATGAAGAGTTAAGAGTTTCAAATTGATGTGGTGAAAGGAAAACTATTTTTTTTTATAATATGTATAATGTGATGGGTTGTAGTCGTTCAAATTTCTTAAAATTTAACTCCTAACTTGATTTTTTTAAGGTTTTTAAAAATTTTACTATTATCTTCATCTTACATAATTTTCAGTTGCAAATGTAATATATATAGTTTATTTGGTGTTCCATAGAAATAAATAATCTTAAAAATCTTTAAATATATATGTTAATAATTTTTATTTTTAGTGTCACTATAAATTCAATTCATTTTCAATAAAATTATTTTAATTAAATGTTAATTATATATATTTTATTACTTTAAATTTATATTTTTAATGATAGACCAATTTCTAACTTTTTGAATTTCGTTTTAGCAACATTTATTTAACCATAGGTACGGACAAAGATGAGGCTAACCCACTTGGTTTAAATTAAGGTTCTTAATCTAATAACTAATTAGAAGGTCATTGGTTTAATTCCATAAATAAGAGATATTTAATTATTTACTGTTAAAAATAAAAAAGATATGCTATTACTTTGGATATTTATGTTCATTTATTTATGTATAGTTATTGATTTAATTTTTTTTTTTTTCACTTTATGTCATCTTATTTTCACATATGTTTTTCTATATTCATTTATGATTGATAATATTTCTTGTATGATTGTTTAACATATTACCAGACATAACACCAAAGACTTTATGTTTGTCTATACTCATTATGTGTCATCTTATTTTCATATATGTTTTTCTATATTCATTTATGATTGATAATATTTCTTTTATGACTATTTAACATATTACCGGACATAACAACAAAGACTTTATGTTTGTCTATACTCATTATGTGTCGGGTGTATTTGTATAAAATATGCATTTTTTTTTCAAAATAAGTATAATATTTATCGGAAATATATTTTAAAAAAAATTAAAAAATAATGAGGGAAGTTTCCAACTCATTCATTGAGTTTAGGTGAAGGAAATGAAAGTGGGGAGAATGGTCTTCTCAAAGTGAGGAGTTTCCCACCAACACCCTTCGGTCTAATAATGTTATCTATGTGTTCAAAGATACAATATATATTAATTACTAAAAGTTATAAGTTAAATTAAATAAAAAGCTCAAATAAAAGAAATTTAAATTAAAAAAATCAAAATAAATGATTTATAACGTACATGCATATTTAAAAGGGTATAAATAAAAATGTTACATCTTTGGAATAAAACGTTTACTCCACCTTCATTTAATAATATAAACAGTAAAAATTAAAAGAAAAAAAGTAAATATTATAAGATAAATAATAAAAATTTAAATCATGGTTGTCAAAATCGCGGTTCTGATCGTAGAATCGTACGATTTTAGGTATGAAAAACGAGTCAAATTATAAACGGATCGTATTTGAGGTAAGATCGCAGGTAGAATCGTAGGATCGGGATCCGATCTGATCCTACATTTTTTTATTATTTTTTTTTTACCATTTTATGTCTTTTACCTTTTATTAATTTACTTTTTATCATTTGTGTTGTGATTTGTAACTAATATTTAAAAGTTTTTATAACTTTTGAATGAAAAATTGAATGTTTGAAATATTTTTCATGTTTGAAAATTATAAATTAAAATTAAGATTTATTTTGTAGGATCTTAGGATCTCGATCCCGATCCCGATCCCGATCTTGTAAACCCAAAAACGATACTACGTAAGATCCCGATCTTGACAACCTTTAGTCAGATACATCACTCCATCTGTCTAAATGGAAATTTGTTCGTGCAGTTAGAATCACCTTTTTAATTTATATTGATGATGAAGCGACATGACCAAAAACGTCAAATTAAATATATTAATTAAATAAACAAGACAACTTATCATCAAATTAAATACATTAATTAATTTTGGATGCTTAGTGGGTATAATTGACAATTTTTATGGTACAAATCGAATAATAAGATATTATGTGGGTGGTGCTAAAAAAACTCTCATTAGGTCATCCATAATGGGAGTTTAATGAGAGTTTAATAGAATAAATTTGAATATAATACAAAGAAGAGAGAATGTGGAGTTGAATACCATTGAATATAATACAAAGAAGAGAGAATGTGGAGTTGAATACCATTGAACAGTTGAATAGAATGTGTAATGAAAAGTTGTGGGTTTTTTAAGATTTTAATTGAATATATATAGTCTCTCTTTTAGTTGAGACTCTATTCAACTCTCCATTAGTTTAATGCATTGGGGATGACCTTCGATCTAAAGGTTTGTGTGGAAAGTATCCTTCACTTTTTCTTTATCATGTCAGCATTTTTTTTCCCTCACCAAAATTGAGAATGCATATGAGAAGAATCTCACTTTTTTTAAATATATTTCATATAAATATTATACTTATTTTATAGGAAATTAAAAACCATAATGATTTGATATATTTTTTTGATAACTTTTTAGTAAATATATAATTTAATAAATATTAAAAAAAACTGAAAAAAATATTGATCAATCACACGAGGAGAGAGAGAGAGAGAGAGAGAGAGAGAGAGAGAGAGAGACTCCTCTCACTCTTTTCCGTCACCCATTTTCCACTCAGATAATGGTGTTTCAGGATAAGAGAAAAATTTTCTCTCTGTTTTCGCTGCATACTACCGACTTTAAAGAGTTTTATTTACATTGTTCTCCGTATTTGACAAAGCTCAATAAAAATGTCTAATCAAATATATAATTAACTATTTTAGTTTTAATTTTAATTTTTTTGTAATATTTACATTATTTATTTCGATTGAAATTTTATAAAAACTATTTATTTATTTATGTTTTGTCTCGCTAGATTTTTTATTTCTTACTTCATCGATATACATTTTCAGTCTTTTAATACATGACTCAATTACATTTCAAAAATATACATTAAAGGTAAATATTACTATTATTTAGATGGAAAGGGAGTGATAACACTTTTAACATTTTGTCAAGTCAGATTTTAAAGTGTCACTTCATTTTTGACCGTTTAGCATCTAATAATAACATTTTGTATGGAAGGATAACACTTCTAACATTCCACTTATTTTATTTTATTTTTCTAATTTAATTAAATTATTTTATTTTAATATAGATACATTTTTTAAATATTAAACAAATTTTATTATTTTAATCTAAAACATGTTATCGTTGCATAGAAATCTATTTCGCTGAACAAAAAATAAACTTCAATGATGGTTTAGGAAGAAGACGATAATGTCCGTTTCGCCCTCTCGCACGCCGTCCTCAGCCATCGCAGCGTCGTGGCGTTGCCCAAATGGGTGTCGTCGGCGGTGGACTTCACTTCAAAAAATTCATTCTTCAATCGTCAACAATGACACATCAAACGTCCCACCACCCAAATCGAAAAATAAAACATTTTGCTCCCCTGTTTACGATGACTTCTTCTCCAAACCATACGCAATCGCCGCCGTATACAAACCATATGCAATCGCTGCTGCCGCCGTTGGCTCATTGAAATACGCCGAAAAAGTCTCCTTCATCTTCACCAACACCATAGACGAGATTTCATCCGGAGCAAACTGTTTCTATTCGCTTTTATAATAGCAACAATCATCGGCTTCTCACCGGGCTAGAGATAACTTTAAACGGCGCCATACCCCGACAAAACTGTAAGTTGTACCAAGGTCCATTCCGAATGCTTTATCTTGTTTGATAGCCATTGATAAACTAAAAAAAGCTTCCAAAATAAAAGTAAGATCACTGGAAAAGTGCATTTTTTAATCTAAAACTTGTTGGATTGTTTGTTGTTTTACACTTGCAGTTGAAATCTGGTATGGGTTTTAGAATCCGGATTTGAGATTTTATAGGTGAGATGATTAAGATTATGCTGCAAGAAATTTCAAGAAAAGCAGAGGAATAAAAAAGAAAAGAAAGAGAAATTAATTAATACAAAGGGAATTCATCGCAATTCGGTCAAAACCAATTCAACCAATCAGATCCACTCTTTTAATTCTCTCACTTCTCGCCAAGTTTGTAACGAATGGAGGTTGGCGACTGCCCTAGCGAACACTAGGGGGTGGTGTTGAAGGGCTTCTAGCGAGTGTAACGAGTGGGGTAGCGACCCCCACTCCTTTTAGCCTTATATGAAATGCTCTTCGTTAAATAATCATCGAAAGTGGATTTTCAACTTTTAAGTAGTTGAGTAAACTTGAAGACGCAACTTTTTACTGAGTTATGAAGTTGATTTTGTTTAAAGACAAAATTGCAAAAATAGTCCCTGTGTTATGCATTTTTTTGGGGTTTTAGTCCAAATCCCGACTTTTTTGGATTCGTGGTCCTTTTGGCCATGTTTGTACGTAAATTTGGTCCCTCGTAAAATTGAAATGACTATAATGCCCTTATGATATATTTTTTTATGTTTTTTCTATTTAATTTAAATGAAAAAGAAAATAAATAATTATTTTGGGCCCACATCTCTCTCTCTCTCTCTCTCTCTCTCTCTCTCTCTCTCTCTCTCTCTTAAAATAAAAAAAACAGACCATTTATCGTTGCATCTTCAAAATCATGTTCATCCTCATACCAATGTCCAAACAAACCTTCATCCTCACCACTCATCTCCCCTTTTTTGCTCACCTGCTTATCTTCTCCGATTTCCAGTGGGGAACACACCCAAATCTCGATTTCCGGTGGTGCTACAAACAGAATGAAAGCTTCATCCCTACCGACTCACGATTCCACCCTTCTCGCTTCCATCGTCGCTCCTACTACCGTTGACCTGTAAAACTCCTTCCGTTCCTTTGGTGCAAGAGAATGAAAGCAAACGACACCCCCACCATCATGTTTGTGAGTTTGTATTCGTTGTTTCTCCTAATCTATTGGTATCTCCGGAATCAATTGAAGCCACAAACAAATTGGGGGCTTTCGAAGGATTTCATCATCTGTGCTTGGATGTTTCTCCCCCCCCCCCCCCCCCCCCCCCATTTGAAACGTTGGAAGAAAAGGAAGATATATATGATTTCTTCTCCACCTTACTGATTAGTTTCATATCCTTTCTTCTTCTAGTGTTTTTTTTTTGCTGTATTTTTTTCGAAAATGGTCTAACAGTTGGATTTGGGAGGGTCGATGGTTGAAGGTGATGGATTTTTATTTCAATTACTCTTTTTTCGAATTTGATCTAGAAGATGGATATAGGTTTTAAGTTGAACTTGATGGACTTGAAAATTAGGTTAAAAAACTGAAATTTAGGTTGACGGTTTTAAAATTACTGATGTGTGTTGTTCTTGAGTATGTATATTCATCAGTGTGTGTGTTTAGAAAATCATATGTGTTTTTTTCTTGAGTATCTATGTTCATAAGTGTATGTGTATTTTGAAGAAGAAAATCATATGTGTTTTTTTCTTGAGTATCTTCAAATGTTATTAGAAGAAAATCATGTTTGCAGATGGGTTTTAATGTAGGTGTGATGGATTTCCGTTTTGATTTTGTTTTATTGGGGTATCATATGTTTGTTGAATCTAAACCCAGATCTTCATACGATTCATCCCAACATCTAGGTTTGTATGATCGTATTAATATGAGAGAGAGAAAGTAAGAGAGAGAGAGAGAGAGGAGGGGGGAGGGAGG
Source organism: Lactuca sativa (assembly GCF_002870075.4). Taxonomy (NCBI): domain Eukaryota; kingdom Viridiplantae; phylum Streptophyta; class Magnoliopsida; order Asterales; family Asteraceae; genus Lactuca; species Lactuca sativa. Next base: position 144,756,750 of record NC_056628.2, read on the forward strand.
GAGAGGGAGAGAGAGAGAGAGGGAGAGAGAGAGAGAGAGAGGAAGAGAGAGAGAGAGAGAGTATGTGGGACCCTATTTTTGTTTTTTATATATAATTATTTATAGGTAAAAAAAAGAAAATGGAAAATAAATATAATAAAGGCATTATAGTCATTTCAATTTTACGAGGGACCAAATTTACGTACAAACATCGCCAAAAGGACCACGAATCCAAAAAAGTCGGGGTTTGGACTAAAACCCCAAAAAAATACATACCACAGGGACCATTTTTGCAGTTTTGTCTTGTTTAAAATATAAATTAAAAAAAAAAAAAAAAAAAAACATCAAATTTTCAAATTTGTAAAATGATTAAATTAAAGTTTTGGATCCAACAAAAAAGGTGGTGTTATTTGATAGCCGTTTTCATTATTTTTTTTTATCATAAGTTTATATACATAAATATAAAAACCAGTTTGTAGGTTTTCGGAGTCCCATAATTCGGTTTTAATATTTTAGTGGATTAGCATACATAAAATATTCCTATACATTAAGAAAACATTCTTAAATTGTATTAAAATAACATACGGATTCGGATTATCTAATTTTTTAATAGTCGTTTCATATAAACGAATAAAATGTTAACAAAATTAAAAAAGCTAAACAGTAAAAAAACATTTAAAAATTAACAAAAAGAAATCAACGAAAACTAAATACCAAGTAAAAAATAACATTAAACAAATATTTTAATAAAACTTTTAAAAAAATAAAAAATAAATATAAATTATTCATAAATAATATATATGATTTTAGATAATTAAATTTATAAAATTATCAAGAAAATATAAAATATAGTAACGATTAAGATGGTTGAAGGTGAAGTGTTTTTTAAGATCTGATTGGGTTTTTTTTTATGTATACTATTGCGAAGGTTGGCTTACCTAGGACTACTGTAAGTCGTCATGTTTTTGTCATCATGTCATGTACGTCATCGTGATCTGTCATCATTTGCATCACATCTGCCATGAATCCAAACCGGATACTCTCTATTTAATTCAATGGCTATGGAAACTGATCGACACACTTTAGAAGCTCAAATATCTCCAACAATGGCTACCAACACCAAAAGACTACTTCTAAGCGACCTAGTTTCATCCGATAAGATCGATCAAGTCCCCTCTCACTACATCCGTCCAATCTCCCAACGCCCCAATCTCCAAAACGTTTACCATGATCATACCATCCCTCTCATTGATCTCCACGATCTTTATACTCCCAATCGCTCTCATGTCGTCCATCAAATCGGTCGAGCTTGCCGCGACTACGGCTTCTTTCAGGTCAAGAACCACGGTGTACCGGAATCCACCATAGCCAACATGATGAATATCGCAAGAGAATTCTTCAAGTTGCCGGAAGAAGAGAGGCTCAAGACATACTCCGACGACCCTACAAAGACAACAAGACTATCCACCAGCTTTAACATCCGTACAGAAAAGGTTGCTAACTGGAGAGACTTCTTGAGACTCCATTGTCACCCGCTACAGGACTACATCCACGAATGGCCCACAAACCCGGAGTCTTTCCGCGACCATGTGGCGGAGTATTGCCGGAGTGCAAGAGGGCTAGCACTCGTACTTATTGAGGCTATTTCGGAAAGCTTGGGGCTTGAAAGAGATTATATCAACAGACAATTGGGGAACCATGGACAACACATGGCTTTGAATTACTACCCACCATGCCCACAACCAGATTTGACTTATGGTTTGCCTGGACATACTGATCTTAATCTCATCACCATTCTTCTTCAAGATGAGGTCCCTGGTCTTCAGGTGTTGCGAAATGGTCACTGGGTTGCTGTTGATCCTGTTCCTAATACGTTCATCATTAATATTGGTGATCAAATTCAGGTGCTGAGTAATGATAGATACAAGAGTGTTCTTCATCGAGCTGTGGTGAACTGTGAGAAAGAACGGATATCTATACCAACGTTTTACTGCCCATCTCGTGATGCAGTGATAGGTCCTGCTTCAGAATTGGTAAGTGAAGATGAACCTGCTGTTTATCGACAGTTCACATATGGGGAATACTATGATAAGTTTTGGAATCGAGGGCTTGCAACTGAGAATTGTTTGGATATGTTCACGGTGACCTCGTCATCTAGTTGATAGTGTAGAACTTTTTTCGGTTTATGATTTCCTTAAGGATGTTTGGGATAGTGTTTCAAAATAAAAAAAACAGCTTTTAGTAAAAATGTTTAGCAGTTAGAAGGTAGCAAAATGAAATTAAAAAAAAATGTTTGATTTATCTTTATGTGATGTTTATTTGGCAAAAGTACGATTGAACAAAACAATTGGACTTATAGGGAGGTTCATAATGATATTATGATCTATTTGACTTTTTATTTCAAAACCTCATAAGGATTTTAATGAAATTAGCAGGGGGTGCCTAACTAGAAAACCCCTTATTAAAGATGTGCAAAAGGCATTTTGAAAAATTATTTTCATAAACCAAATTTTTTTTTGAAACACACTCCCAAACACCCTTAAGTACTCTTGTGATATCATCTTTTACATTGTTTATAATACATAAACTAGTTTTTAGGCAATATTTGCGAAGGTTGTATATTCACATTCCATTTTCCTTAGACAAGAAACGAAGCAAGGAAAAGTAAAATGTGAAGGAACTAGAGTTGGAAATCACTACTAAAAAATTGAGAAATACCGATGGATTGTTTTTGGAATGTGCTTTCTGTTAGAATTTCGTCACTATTTCGTCGGTAATTACCGACGGATTACCTATAATTTTTTTTTTTTGATTTTTCGGGCACCGAATGTCATTTCTTCGTTTTGTTTTTTTCGCTAATTTTAACTATTAATATTGTTCATAAAGTCATGTATACCTTCGGGATTCATTACTCATTTGATTGTTTTACATTGTAATGTCTATTAATATTTGTGATTTTTATTACACATACACATAAGCATACACACATACACATATATACATATACACATACATACACATACACATACACATACACACATACATGTATATACAAATACATTGTAACATCCCAAAAATACTGAGTAAAAACATGTTTGTTTGCATCTTAATACCCCTTAATAAGAGGTAGGTATGAATCTATAAGATTCAGATAGTTTGTCTATATCTTAATTTTTGGTCTTAATCTAAATTTTAACACTTACCGAATCAGACTTGAAACACCGTCTGAAAAATTAAAAGACGCTATATGCCCCTAACTAAAATCTTGTTCTCTCTTTCTCACCCCTTCTCCGCCTTCTCACCCACTCATTCTCCCTCTCTGATCTCCAATAATCGTCTGCTTCCTCCGATCTACAATGTCACCGCCGCAAGTTTTGCCGCCCCGCCTCTGCCAACTGTTGCAGCAACATTGACCTCCACCGATTTAGAAAGATGTTGACCTCCGGTTGTAGGTAAGGTTTTTCTCATTATTTACCATGAAAATCGAGTATCAATAGATATAAACTTGGGTTTTTCTGTTTTTTTTTTCTGGAATCTATTGTTGATTGTGGGTTGTTTTTCGAAAACGTAACTTGTATGTGGATTAATTTGATTCTTCGGTTAGTTGCAGTTTTCGATTGATGATAATGAAGGATTTTCAAGTGTGTTTTTGTTTAAGTGGAGCTTAGATTTATGTTGGTTGGTTATCGATGAGAGTATGCTTTGTTTCACTTATTATTAGAAAGAATGGAGAAGATGTCTCAAAAATGGGTTTAAATGACGATGACAATTGGATGGTGTTTTATTTTTTATTGAAATTAGGTTTCAAGTATATATATATATATATATATATATATATATATATATATATATATATATATATATATATATATATATAATAAAATTATCAATTCTTAGCTACAGTAAATTGCTAAGGATTTGACATAAATGATCCCCTGATTTTGGCAATTGTCGAAATCGGTCCTTATTTATATCTGTATGGTCAATTTTGTCTGTTTTCTGCTTTTCTTTTAGATTTTTTTTAAATTAGAGCTATACACGTGTTAGTCTTATCTGCCTTTCACCGTCTCTGTAAGCCAATCAAATTCAGATCGGTGTCGTTCTTCTTCGCCGCCTATCTCTCGAATACATTACTATGGTCTCACATTTTACTTTATCCTCCCCAAATCGAGTCTCCTCCCTTCTTCTACCTGCTGCTACCTCCACCGCTTCAGGCGATGTACCAACAACCAACCACCAGAGTTCGCCGTTTACCCTCTGCTCAACTACCGTCTCCACCAGAAAAAAATGACGCCCCCGATATACCATCGCTTCCTCGCTTTTTTTATCTCATTAATTTCCACATTAAGTTTGTCGAGTCTGCTAACAGAAGCCACACGTTCTTCTCAACCTAGCGGCTTCCGATTGGAAATCAAGAAGGAATTCAGGTTGCCCCGTCTCTGATGAAGAAGCCATCGCCACTGTTCGTCGTGAGAATCAACGGATATTCGGTTGATGGGTTTGTAGATTCTAGGGTTTATCATGGTTCTGTTGATTGAAAAGATTTTGATGACCCTACGACCCAATTTATGATCAAAGATGAGGTTGATAAATGGAAAAATGGAGGTACGAACCACAGGGGTTCTCGATTCCTCTATGATGACCACCAGAGAGCGCCTCATCAGGTTAGTTTGTCTACCATGATTAGTTTAATCCTTCGCCTACCTAACGTTCGTTCTTTCACCACTTCAGATACATTTTCTTCTTCATTCTTTTTAGTCGGCAACGCTTAATCCCACCACCAATCCCTCCACCGATCACTCAAAACCTTCAATCGCTTTGAATGTCGACAACCACCACACCAGAACCTCACGGTAGCATGAACAAGGTGCTTTAAAGTTCAAATTTCAACTTACTTTATGGTTTTTGACAATTCATCAATTCTAGCTGATGGTGCTTCTGTTCCTCAGTCCATGTATCCACGGTAACTACTCTCTTTATTATACTCTTCATATTCGTTCTTAACTCTTGATTAATTCAACTTGATTTCGGGTTGTACTGTTCAAATATGTGATAAAATTGTCATGTCCGCCAACCGTTTGATGCAAGTTTTCTCCACCTGCTCACCGATGTCCTTTTCCTGTTCAATTCAAATCGACCCATTTCAAGGCTTGCTGTGTGGCGTCATCGACTGGAATAGAGCATCATTCCCTCTTCTAATCAATCATCTCCAGAATCTGAATCTATGTATTGTAAGTAATGAGTGAAGTTCGTTTACTTAGTTTCCTGCTTTCATTTTATGAATTTATAAGAATTCCATATTTCTTTGTCTCCTGTACGCCAGTAGATTTTACTTTTCTTTCTATATTTATTGAGGTTATAATCTAATAATGTTACCTGAAGACCCAACCAAAAACCATGCTCAAAGCCCCAAAATAAGAAGCCTCCTGAGGTAAATTAAGTTTTTATTTTGTTATGTATTCAAGTTTATGAATTATACATGGTCATTTAGGCATTTATCTACTTTTTTTTAATCATTTTTGGCTTTAGGTCGAAGGAAAGAGGAGCAACAACAGAAGCTTACTCTGACAAAAGTGATCAATAATGTGAGTTGGTTTATATGTGTTCTTATTTTCATTATTTTTCAAACAATATATGAAATGAAGTTTGTTTCTCACATCTATTAATTGCCTCCTGCTATTTGCATCAAAGGTTGTGGGGAACAATGTAAACATAAATAAATATCCTTTGAGTATTCATATGGGGATGCATAACTTGAAGATTTCCACATCTGATGAGTTATGGAGAGCCATCCGGAATTTCCGGCCATCAGCCATGGTTGGAGTTTCGGATGGTAAGTCGATCTATAAAGGGTGGGTGGACAGGACATCATAAACACCATTAAAATCTGGAGTAAGGATAACTGTCGCGATCAAGATTTTAAACACAAATAATGTTCAGAGTCTCAGTGAGTGGCAGGTCTGTTTGCCTATTATACAATCAAATTTTGTTTCCTTTGGTTTGAATTTTCACCTCAAGGCTAGGTCTAACTTTGAAATTTGTTAAAACTTTTGAGTTTAGTTATAGTCCTTTATAAAAAAAACTGCTATTTTGCTTTATAGAAAGAGAGACATATCCTGTTATAACATTTTATCATTAATGTATTAAACGATGTGTTGTGTTTTAGTGTGTCACGGGAAGAAGTGAATCAGGGAAGGTTTAGTCATTCCAATTTTGTTAATACCTTTTTTGTGAACTTTGGTTTTTTTTTTTTTGGGGATTTTTATTTGGATTTGCTTTCTTGAAGGTGATCATGGTGCTCCAGCCGAGTATGCGATTCTTGAACACTCTGTAGTCATTCATTACATCAAACTCTATATCTCATTAAATCATGAAACGGGTATATCTATTTTACGTGTGTTTGATCATAAACTTATTTTTTCCCTAATTATCATCTTATACACTTTTCTATTGTATCATCGCTGTCATCTTCATCGGTGTGGAATCGGGTTCATACAGCTGATTTCAGAAGCTTGCGGTTGCATCTAAGGTTGGCATTGCAACGGTTTTGAAGAATCATTGTTCAAATGCAGAAACTGCAGATAAAAAGGTAAAAGATTTAAACTTTAGATGTTGGTGATGAATCTTAAAAAAAAGGGTATGATTTTTGTTCTTTGATGCAACAATTTTCGTATTTTTTTTTGTTGTGTTTAATTATTTTTTGATGTTAGATTTTTGATGTGGGGTTTTTAACGAAAGAACAATTTGGTGGCTAAATGTTTTGATTTTGATTTTTTTAACTTTTTCTTTGGATCATAGTTTTAGGTGATGCTGATTGTTTTTCACCTATAGCTTTTTGTGACAATATACTAGGTTTCACACTTTGCATTTGGGTTCTTCAGATTTACACTTTACATCTTGAGTTTATGTTGGAATAAAATGATATCATCCTTGTGCAATTTAATGATTCACATGTTTGAATGTTTTATGATGTCAATGTTAATTTACCATATCTCCGGTTCATGTGTGTTTTTTGTATTGTTGAAGGGTATTTCAAACATTTGACTTAGAAATATCTACTGAGAATAGAGACATACTTGCTCTTTTTTCCAATATAAGCAATGTACTTTATCTATTACCCATAATACTAACGTACGTCACTTACAATCATTGATTAATTTATTTAAAATATTTAAGCCACTCCCAGCTATGTTAAAATTTGAAGGGTTGATGCAGGTTCTAAATTCTGATGGGGAGGTTTCGACTCAATTCGTATGGATATATTTGCCAATTAATTAAGATGATTGTCTCACAAATTACATGTATGATAAAAATCCGTATAAAAATATACATCACTTTGGAATTTATCACTGGAGGTGAGCTATTTGATAAAGTTGTAAGTCTCAACTCTCTAAGCAAGGTCAAATGGATGTATTTTGGTCATTTGGTTTCCATGGACTCATAAATCTAATGCTTGTTCACCGGGTCTATCATGGACGCCTTAGTGAAGTAGAAGCTAGAAGATTCTTTTAGCAGCTCATTGATGGTGTTGAGCATAGCCATAGTAAAAGTGACCCGTGCAACGCACGTGCCTCTTCACTAGTTGAAATTAATGTATTCAATGGCAGTTTAATTGTTTTATTTGTGTATTTCAATTGTTGGTCAAAGGTCAATTATAGAGTGCCAATTAACTGGACTTATATATTTGGTTATGAGGTATTATTAAAAAAATTTGATATGTAAAGATGAATCGATGGAATGAATGGCGTATATATTATCTATTTTTATAATGATTTAAGAAGTTATTGGTTTGATTATTTTGATGATTTTATAAACGAAAATATTGAATTTTGAAAAATTAATATAAAAGGGTAAAATAGTCATTTTCATAATTCAGCATAACAATTCAGATGTTACAACCAAACAACATGTTAATAATTCAAGTCTTAAAAATTATGACCCTATTAGAAATTTAGACCTCTTAAAAATTCAGATATTTTCAAACAGCCCATACAAGTTTTTATTTTAATTAAGTCAAAATCATTCACCCATTATTCCAAAAGACGATCAGATTAAAAGTATTCTCAAAACATCAAAGTAAATCGTAAACAATCATTGCAGCATAAATCTTCACGTGATGCAGTGCGATCAAGCCGAACCCTTCCTTTTGAAAACCAAAAGTACCTGAACAAATTTAAAAACAAAACCGTAAGCACAAAGCTTAGTGAGTTCCCCAAAATACCACATACAACGTAGGTCTGGCAATACATACCATAAAGCTAGAACCAACCAACATGTTACTAACAGAACCAATAAAATTGGAACCAACTTGTTTTTGTAGCCAATATGGTTGACCGATAATACAATGCCAATTAAATAGTTTTTGTATGGTAACAGTATAAAATTTTGAATACCACGGTTGTACTATACCAACAAATATATATATATATATATATATATATATATATATATATATATATATATATATATAGAGAGAGAGAGAGAGAGAGAGAGAGAGAGAGAGAGAGATAGAGAGAGAGAAAGAGAGAGAGAGAAACAAAGAGTTAGGTTCAAATATTTCTACTATCTATTGTGTGCATATACAATTGATTTTGTACCAATCATTTTAGTTATTTTAAGAAAGTAATTAATGCACATTAAATGTTGAATATTTAATTAATACTTATTATATTTTTAACATGTAATATGCATTAATTACTTTATTAAAATAACTAAAATGATTGGTCCAGAATCAATCCTACATGCACACAATAAATAGTTGGAACACAATAACTGTAACGCACGTAGATCCGGACTAGTCAATTAAGAGATAATAGTGGTCAAAAATGACTTTTCGACAAAAGATTATTTAGAATAAATAATATTAACCAAGTTTTATAATATGTCACAAGGTTTCCGTACATATAAAGAACGCCGAAATCCGAGTTATAACAAAGAAGTTATGGCACGTCGAAGTTTCACGACGGAACCGGCACGACACCGGGAAGCGTAAAGAGTGAATTTACGGTAGAGCAATATTTAGCCTTAGCAATCTAAACGAAAGTCGTAGTGTTCGTTAAACCGAGAGCGTCCATAAAAAGAACGCCGAAATCTGACTTCGTATGAGGAAGTTATGATTTTTCGAAGTTTCGGCTTAGCGGTGTACAGCCCGAAATTCGAATATTAGATCGAACGGTTTTTAGCCGACACAACCTAAACGAGAATCAAAGATCTCATTATTTGTAGCGTAACGATAAAAAGACAGACGGAAACGGTCGTCAGATGAAGAAGTTATGAACTTTTAACGGACCAATCATGTCCCGGCTTGCTAATAATATAACTTTTAAAATAAATTCAAAATTAGCCTACAGAGTCTAAATGAAAGTTGTAGAGTACGTTCCCGCGTTCGCGTGGATATAAAGAACGTCGAAAACGGAGCTCGTATGCGAAAGTTACGAATTTTTAAAGGTTGCACTCGAATTTGCGAAGCCTGTTGCTCGACCGATGACGTGGCCGGATCCTAGCCGTCGCTTGCTGATCATGCCTCGCTTTGGATGATGAAACCTAGTGCGAGGGTTATGCCCAGCGTAATCCGAGAACTCCTAACGTAACGGTGCATGCGAAGTACGCCCCGCGTCCGAAGCTCGTACGCCCCGCGTTCTGTCTTCCCTCGGTCCATAAGCAGCCATGTCGCACCGTCCGAAGAACACCACCTGGCACTCTTATCCGAGCCTTACGCCCAGCGTAGCCAAGGACTACACCCAGCGTAATCCGAGGCCTCGCAAACTATAAAAGGGGGACGAGAGTTCCGACTTTTTCACACATTTCTCACTTCTCTCTCTAGTTTCTTTCTCTCTAGCTCCCCAAACCACCCCTAAACCCTAGATAAAACCCCTAGCTCCCGGAGTCCCGAGAAAAAGGGTCTTTCGGTTTCAAAACGCTGCTTCGAGCAAAGCCTGGTTTTTTTTAAAACCCGTTGTTTGTTCACCTGCTTAATCCTTATTCCAAGAATTAAATCAGCCCCTCCCAAGTCTTTCATGGAAAATTTAGAAGACAACAATCTCTTAGTTTCATCTACTTGATCTTAGTTAGTACCAAAAATTAGCATGTCATCTACATACAAGAAAATGATCACTTCTGCACTAGTAGCATCATTGAGTATACTATAAACACATTTTTCATATTGGTTTAACAGAAAACTAGAGGACAAAATTACCTCATTAAAATTTTGATGCCATTGTTTAGTTGCTTGGTTCAACACATACAAATATTTCACAAGTTTACATAGCATATGCTCCTTACCATGCATAAAGAAACCTTTTGGTTGTATCATGTAAACTTCTTCATCAAGTTAACCATTTAAAAAGGTTGTTTTAACATCCATTCAATGGATAACTAAATTGCGACTACTTGCCAAGACAATTAACAATCTAATAGTATAAATACGCACAACTAGAGCATGTGTATGAAAATAGTTAACACCAAGTTTTTGCCTAAAACCTTGAATGAGCAATTAGGCTTATTAATTGTCAGTAGTTCCATTAACATTCATTTTCCTTTTGAAATCCATTTACAATCAAGTGGTTTAGAACCTAGAGGTAAATTAGACAACACCCAAGTGTTGTACTCAACAATTAACGATATTTCATCATCAATTGCTTCCTTCCAAAAGACAACATCTCAAAACCTCATGGCCTCTTGAAATGTCTTAGGATCATACTCAACACTATAACAATAAGAGTATTGAAGACCAATTTCATTCCTTGAACCTTCTAGTAAATACAGTTGAAATATTATATATTTTACATTTTTTGCTGAAATATACCCCCACCTAATCAATAAGGGTTGAGGTCAAGTTCCAAATGGATTAGAAAGGAAGGAAAGAAAGTTCCAAATATGAAATATGTGAAATGTGGAAAAATTAAAAAAATCTATAGTGGAGCTCAAGCGGAGAAGTCAATATTTGACCTTTGGAATGAACAAAAGAATTACACACACACACACACACACACACACACACATATATATATATATATATATATATATATATATATATATATATATTCCATAGAAAGTCATGAGCTAAAGCTAGTAAATTTGGTACGATATGCAATATATATATATATATATATATATATATATATATATATATATATATATATATATATATCAAGGAAAATATAGACCAAGAAAATATGGAAATGTGGTATCTCAAAAAAAATATCAAATGGGATAGTAAAAAATTATATATGGGAGCTTGACAAAAATACCTTTAAATTAAATGTTTTTATTAAAAGAGTATATTCGAAGGGATGCAAAAGTGCGTATTTTTTATACTAAGTGGGGAGCATTTATGAAGATTGTGAGTATTTAAAGCAAGAAAAGTTATTAGGATGTAGATACATATATACGCATTGAAGCTGAATACAATTGGCGTGTTTAGAATATGGTTATATTATGCAATGAAAAATATAAATTGACATATATTATTCTATATTTTGCTTGATGGTAAGCAAAAGTCGAGTGTAGGGTATTTTGACATGTGATAACTCATTATGACATAATTAATGCAATACGAATACTAATGACAGTATTACATATCTTATGTTTCCTATATGCTACTTGGAACCGCATGCTTAAGGAATTTATCGTACTATTGGTCTTGCATATGTTACATGGAGAAAAATGCTTCAAGTTGCATACTCAAAACAATATAAGGGTATACTACATTTTGGAACATGACTTGTTGTTTTGTAGCTTCAAGTGAATCATCGTAGGCACAAGAAAAGAAAGAGAATAATTTTTAGGCCAAATGTATGATGCCTAGAATTGTAGTTGCCTATGTAACACAAACATGAAGTGCGATATAATTATCGTGGAAGTTTTTTTGCAAAGGTTGGAAGGTGATTTTGGCATGAAAGACGGAAAAAGGAAGGTTACTAAACCTTCATGGAAGGATATAATGATAAAATAAATGATTGCAAAAACTACCCGTCAAGACAAAAAGTACAAGAAATATCATAGAATATGTTACCCAACTTTAACAATAAAACTATACTGATTTACAAGGCCAAGAAATTTGTGCCATATATGGATATAAAGGTATGGATGTATACTTTTAATGCAGAAAGGGGTAATTTGTAACACCCATTTTCAGGATGGATCGATTTAGGGTTTTAAGGAGTCAAAAGGTTGATTTTTTTTTTGGAGAAAATCGAATGTCACGACTTGACTATTGGGTGGTCATGACGTGACAAGAAAAATATGAGAAACGTGTTTCGGGACCATCCTCACGACGCGAGACACAAGGTGTCATGATGTTAAACCTGTTGCAGACCAAGCTCATGATCTTTTAGGGTTTCATTCGTATTTAAGCCCCTTCAAGCTGATTTTAGGGTTATTTATCAGCCTCCAACACCCTTTTACCTTAGAAAAACCCTAACCCTAATTCCCTTGGTGATTCTTGGCCTTTTGGAGCATTTGTTGGCTTATAGAAAAAGAGAAGAAGGAGAAGAAGATGTTCTATTGGTGGAGCTTGCAAGGAAACATCATCATCATCAACATATATTCTTTCTGGACCTTTGAAAGTGTTAAAGGCTCAAACTTTATTGCTTAAAATGGTTAGATCTAATTTGTTGTCCCATGTCTATCATGTTTAAGTAAGTTTGAATGGAAGAAATACATAAAGTTGGAAACTTTAAGCATTCTAAGGGTCCCCTAATATGATAATGTTCAGATCTAGGAGTTGGTTGATTATCAGATCCATGCATTAGAGCTTTGGTATAATCTCTTTATTTTTGACCTAGAATGGATGGAGGACATGCATCAGGTATGCATGTGATAGGTTTTATACAAAAGAACATCCTATGTGCTCATGCAAACCCTAATGCTTGGATTTAGGTTTCTCTATTGTACATGCAATTCATCCAAGACTCAAGAACCCTAATCTAGCATATGCATTTCGAAATTATCACATAAGAGCAGATCTAGATGATTACCTCTTCTTCAATGGCTTGAATCTTCTTGTATTTGGATCATAGAGTCACAAGTGTCACTCCTCTAATGGCTTACAAACACCACAAGCAAGATAATGACTTATGAGAAGGAGGAGGAGCACCGAAAACGACCTAGGGTTCTTCCAAGAGAGTTCACCGCATTTTTGGGGCCATAGGCGTCTTTACATAGTGAGGCTATTCGGAAACCCTAATTTGAGTGCTTAGGCCCTAAGCAGCCCATGGACTCCCTTTAGAACACCCCTTGGACGAATTCTTTATAGGCTTCCCATAGAATTCGTCCAACCTATGTTACAAGATGATCTATAGCCCAATTGTAATTATCTTATAATTACAATTCCAATCCCCCTAAGTTTAATTAATGTCTTTTAGTCACAAAACTAACTATCAATTAATTTTTGACTAATATTAATTAAACAATATGATTTCTCCTTTAATATATTATTCATATGATATATTAATAAATCATAATTAATCCTCTTTCTACATAAATCATCCTATCAAGTTGCTTTGGTGAAGGCAACCCAAAAGGACCATGCACAACCGGGTCAAGTACATACTAAATATAGTTACGGGCTTAGACATTAATCCAACAGTCTCCCACTTGGATAGGTCTAGTAACTATAATGTAAGTACAATCCGATTAGCAGTCGTAGCTCTCAAAGATTCTGTCGAACTCTGATCTTATCAGTAACCTGTCCTTTAGATAAGGGATCATATATTCCTCCATTCTAGATATCGTATGAACTGAGACATGGATTTTAATCATACTCTCTTTTCACGTGTTGTTTCCCAATTTTTGATTTATGACGACTGACTACAATTGAACACATCAACTTAGTCCCGGCTTGGCCAAGCGCTTAGGGTGTCATCACTAAATCATCGAGGGGCCCACATGTATCACTTTTATCACACTTTGGGTAAAAGGAACGGATAAACTTCGACACAATGCTCGCTTGTACTCACTCACCGAATCACAAACAACAATACGTTTTATAACACCAAGTTACTGGTGCATTTACATATTATCAATGTGTAACCGACTTGTAAGATACAACTCACACATCTCGGTTTCAAGAATATAAGATATTATCATCTCACCAATCACTCGTGATAAAATCCATGAAGCGTTCAAGTGAGCATGGGTTTAATCCAATACTCTAATCTTATAGCAGCACTCATGAACTCTGTAGCAAACTTGTATTATGACTAAACACTTTAGTCAATCTACAGACGGATTCATGACAGTCTTCATTCATTCCTAATTCCAAAGAATGAGCGACTGTGGAGGGTTTGAATAATCTTATTATTTGGGAAGTCAAAACATGCAAAGTGAAACAAAAGAATAATACTAATCCTATATGGCCCCAAACTTTTGAGTATAAATAAAACACCTTTTATATAATCACCATATTGATTACTCATTATTTGTTGTTTCAGGTAATCAACTTATTACTTGAATTATAACAACAATTGTCCCATGCTCTTAGCATGCAAACTATGTTTACCTATGGTCCTTACTTTGTGAAATAGTATAAGTGAATAACATTTTCAATCACACTCATTTCACAATTCCCAATCCTGACCACAAGTGTGAGAATACCAAATTCTTGCCACTTATAGAATATGTTAGATTCTAACATTTTATGAAACGGTCCTTTCGTAATATCAGAGCACCAAAGTTACCAAGACTTTTCCAATGAAATTACAAAGTGCTCTATTGGAGATTGTTACAAGACAATTCCATAGTCATGAAGTCTCATATTCAAAGTACATTCCTTTGAACATCCTTCTTGCATAGAAGTTTCTAATCTAGACATAGATTCTTAACGTCCAACTCCTAATAAGGAAACATTTCCATATTTTCCATATGACAACTCATTCTAAATAGAGTCTTATCTATTCATAATAAAGTCAATATGGTCCATCCATTAGTATACTTCCAACTGTCCACAAGCGACCAATCTTTGGCGAACTTTAGATTGTCCTTGACAGTTGTTTAATTATTTTAGTCAAATCCGGTTCTATTCCCTTTTTCCCTCTAAATGCCCTAGGCATTTGGAAAATTTTAGAACCTTCGAATATTATAGCATATGCAATCGATCCTATACCCGAAGCGTGTGGGATACGATTCATAATGAAAAACGTGATACCTTACCAGTTTCTTACAATAATATTGCCATAATATTTCTATTTACCGTGTTCTCAAAATTCGAACTATGAAGAGGGATGTCGTAATCATAATCGAACTTTGAGAATGCAAATAATAAATATATCCTTGACTAAATTCAATTAAAATTTCTCAATCTAAGCTTTTAGATTGGATACGAAGTATAACATTCTCTCCCTTAATTATAGCAAAAACAACTTTTCAACCCCTACAACTTTGCAAAGTGAAACTTTTGTTTTTCTATAATTAATATTACCAACTTGCAATACTTAAAATAATAATCATGCTCCCACTAACATGATGATTATATCCATTCCATAATAACATTTATACTCCCACTAGCTTTGACACGTATTCAGAAAACAGTTGGACTTCTAAAAGACAATATTTATTGACTTCCAAAGTTCATATTTCCAATACGATGTGCTTCGATAAGCCTTTATCTAAGATTCTCAAACTCATACACCTTTCTTCAGACAGCTCACATGTGTGTCTAAATTAATTTAGAACTTATATTACTAAGTCCTAAATGTTCAGACTAATTGCCAAATCTCACAATTCGAACCATGAAGAGGGACGCCGTAATCATAATTGAATTTGAGAATACAATTTACATAATCGCTATCTCCTTAAAATCTATCTTAGTGAAAACGTTTCCTCACAATCATTTTCATGAAGGAGAGAAACCTTATGACACTTAGATTTTATGGTGCATGTATTCCTATCCATGTGAATTTGTCATAAGCATAATCATAAGATAATGTTTGTGAGGAATTCAAACTCTTATGGATAGAACTTGTTCATTCTTAATTTCTTGCCATCAAGGGTCCTACCATTTATTCCAAGTTTTTTAGCAGCTCACCTATGCCAGTCAGTGTACTTTTATTGAACAAGGTGTTTGCCTTTATGCAGTCAATTTAGAACTCGTAGAACTCATATGGATAAGTAACTTTACTGGAATGGCATAGAAATAAAATTTTGTCAACACGATAGGTTATAAACCTCAAGTTGTGTGCTAGTGTCTATAGATTTACTTCTTGATTTGTTCTTGAAACTTTCCAAGATCTTTAGACTCCTACTGACCTCTTGACATATTAGATTCTCTTATCAAGAGACATTTCCTAACAAAACAAATATCCAAGAGTTAGTGTGTGTTTATATCAAGACAAAACCTACACGGAATTCGGTACTAGTTGGTCTTTGTCTTATTCAAGACATCACAACTTACCAAAATGTGCAAGTGTAAGAACATTCCTACTTAAGATTATGTAACTCAAGTCACAATCTTGGAGTATGACTCTAAGACTTGATTTTGGAACGAAGTACGATACATCTTATTGACTTAACCATTTCAACAATTCTCCATTACTCTTCTGAGCCAAACCAGTGCACTAAGGTATCTGTAACAACGTAAAATTTCCAATTAAATTTTTAGTTTTTAAAACCACAAAATGTATATCATATCATAATTTCAATTCCAAAACAACAGTGTTTTCAATACAAATTCCCAAGATCTCTCAAATGTGAACTCCATCGGTGTGGGTGTGTACGAGTCAAGTCGTCGCCTTCTTACGGTCCTCGCTGGTACCTGAAACATCAAACACAACAACTGTAAGCATAATGCTTAGTGAGTTCCCCAAAATACCACATACCACAAATACGCCACTCGAGGCTAAACCCGACCCTCTGGTCAAGATGTCTCAGCGGGACCCTCCAGTCCCGCAGCTCGTCGGACCCTCTGGTCCAGTCATAGCTCATTGGGCCCTCTGGCCCGTTCTGAATCGTTGGACCCTCCGGTCCGGTCTATATAGTCATACAGCATACAAATAACACATAACATACAATCTCATAAATAGCACATAAGACCCTCTGGCCAAACCAGAATACCACTCAAGGTAACGTATAGTGAGAAGACTCACCTCGTGGAAAGTCTAAGATCTCGCGCACTCGCTATCTCCAAAACCCAATGACGACTCTACCTTGCCTAATCATAAAAATATCATTTAATAATCAAGACTTCCACAACTAAACTTTAACCCTTATCATCATCCTCAGAGGGTAAAAGCCCATTTTACCCCTCCTTGACCCAAAGTCTTCATGTTGACCAAAACCCTAAAAAGTCAACAAAAGTCAACCCTACGAGAACGCGGGGCGTACTGCTTGATGCACGTGGGGCGTACATCGCCAACCCAGGGATCGGGGTCTCCACCCAGTACGCTGCGCGTACTGGAAGTTACGCCCAGCGTAACCATCAGACTTTAGCATACATCATTTCTGGTCTTAATCGGTTAAGCCATTACTCCAACTTCTAGATCCGGCTCAGTTTATGCGTCTAAACCCATAAAATCAAGACCTTTAAGCCTTGGCATGGCTGTAAAGGCTCCAACACTTCATAACATCACTCTATTCCAACTCAAGGACCTAGATCTCATGCATGGTGCAGTGTTCACGACCAAGATTGCATTTTTATGAGTCTACAACTCAAATAGACCAGAAATACGAAGGATCTAAGCTTATGGAGACCATTTGCTCAAAAGTCTCCACCTTTGGGACTAAAACCCTAGAAAATGGTACATGAAGCATATTACAAGAACTATAGGACAAGATCCGAGCTTTTTACCTTGAAATGAAGCCTCAACCTTTGCTAAGCTCAGATCTACAGTTGAGTACCACTTCTAGCCTTCCCCAATGAGCTCCTCTTCTCCTTTGCTACCTAGAAATGGCACCAACAAACTTAGAATACTCACAAATGGCCTAAGAACGGTTGCACACTCTCTTTAGGGTTTCTTTCTGAGGGATGGTGGCTGAGAAGTCGAGCCACACATTCCTTTTATAGCCCTCCAAATGAATTAGGGTTTTTAGATCTGGACCGGTTACGCCCCGCGTAACCTTGGGTACGCCCAGCGTACCTGAGGGTGAACGCGTCCAAATGAAGAGCACGAGTACGCGCAGCGTACCTCTTGTACGCCCAACGTACTCGCAAATCATGCAACCCTAAAATGAGAACATAACAAAGATGAAGGGATAAATAGAAGGGTACCTGGTTTTTGGGTTGTTACAGTATCCTTAGAGGATGAATTGTAATATGGTTCTTACGATTACCAAGATGATCACAAAACACGATACAAAAGTACTTTCCCTTCTTCTTAGACTGGAGAAACTTTTTATCTTTCTGCCTTCATTAACTCTACTTATTCGTTTTGCCATTCATTGAAACTTTTCAATGATTCAAAATTACACTTAATCTTGTAAGTATAACCACATTTACTAGACCTTTAGTAAATCATGACGAATAATGTTATTATTATTTATGGTGGACTTGACTAGTGCACAACATTATGTACTAGTTCCTTTAGTCCTTCACTTGACTCACATACTTATGTGAACAAGGAATTAGTCTTAATTACCTAAGTACCAAGATTTCCATACATCACACAATACATGTTGTATGATTCCAAGTTTCTGTCCAATTGAAACTTAGGCGATGAGAATCTTTCTTTACGTAGAAAATTATGACACTACCATAAATAACATAACTAAGAATCACATCCATTTCAACATTGTTGATAATAGAAATACAAAAACATCAATTTTTCATATATTTCATTGCAAGGATAAATAAATAAGATAAAATCAAATTTTATTTTATTGCGGAAAAATTTATCCTTACAACGCAACTCAAATGAAAAACTATGCTATTATATTTCTTAGCAATCTATCCTAACTCTAAAGTAGCAGCTCAAAATTCGATCTTCGAATCCATGCGATCGAAATCCATTTCTTCACAATCAGATTCAACATGCTTCTTTCTTTAAGCTTCCTTTCTTTTCTTCGATTCTACAAAACATAAAAAATGTAATCTTATCACATAATGTATCAAGAATAAAAATATGAACTTATAGAGTTAGTTAATGGATTTTACCTGAAGTAGAGCCAAACGTTTCGACCCTCCCATCTCTTAGATCTCTTAGGTAGACAGGGCAACTTCGTCTCCAATGCCCCTTCTCTTCGCAGTAAAAGCAAATTGACTCTTTTGGAACAACACACGGAACTACTTCAGACTTTGCCTTTCTCTTATGATCAAACTTTTCGATAATGGCATGCCTTTCGTTGCTATTGCCTATGTCCATGGAGGTTTGGAAGGCAGATCCACCAATCAACTTTGCTTCTCCAGTGCGCCAAATCATTGCTGATTCAGCAGCAACAAGAAAATAGGTGAGATCGATGAGGGTCACGTCGTGGTCTATCATATAGTACTTTCTTACGAACTCACTATATGAGTTAGGAAGCGACTGAAGAACCCAGTCAACAGCCAGCTTCTAACAGACAACGACTCCCAACATCCTTAACCTATCAATGTGTGACTTGATCTCTAATACGTGTGCACACACTGACGTTCCTTCTTCATGTTTACTTGCCAAAAGGGCTTGAGTGAGCTTGAAATTTTCAAGCCTTTGAACTTGTGGGTTAGGGAGAACAATAGGAGGAGGTGGAGGAAGTGAAGTATGACCTCGTATTCCTCGATCGAATCATGGAATATCATCTTCGTATGGAAAGCTTGTTCCACGGGATTTAGGAAGACCATAGTTGTCATACTTTGACATCTACAAAACGGGAGAAAAATTCAAGTTAGGTGATTGATTCAGTCCTTAATAAAACACCCAAATGAGATATTAAGGCTACGACCTAACACAATACTCTACAACTTGGGAGAGGGATGTCGTAACCCAAATTGCAGAATATTTGAAGGTAAGTGAATGACGATTCACTAATTTTCCACCATGAAAAACTAAAAATAGATTAAGTTTTAAATGTATTGAAAACTCCTAGATCTTTTGAGATTCATTGAACTTTTCAATGGCATGTTTAAATCTCGATATGCCCCTCGATTTGTGACTGGGATGCCGAGGATCACAAAATAGGGTGTGAATAACCAGGCAAACTTACATGGTGCCCCAATGTTACAGTCACCTATTCGATGTGCTGGTTAACCACACACACTCCACCGAACTATGACAAACATCGAGTCACCCTTTGCTACATTTGTTTAGAACCCATTTAGTGTGCTGGTTAACCACACACGCTCCACTAACGTCTTAGCAAGGGTACAAAATGTAATTTCATGGAATTGCATCAATTCGCTTTTTCCTAAAGTAACTAAGATTGGGAATTTTTGTAAAACATTTAGTTACTTTAACATTCATTATACTTTTAATGAGGAGAGGGTTTGCCCTATCCTACCCGTTCGGCTAACGACCGTCCACCAATCAAGGAAGCGGTGGGTGAGAGTGGAAACCCATTAAACGGCCATTTTATAGGCCATAACCTTATACTCCCCTTATAGATCGACTTCATGAATGAGGCCTACTAACGGTAAGACTAGCAGTTTTGGTTATACATATATAAAATTAGACTTTTAATGTAATATATAGTATAAGGGTGTATTTTACACTTTTAAAATACCATGTGGTCTAATTTAACAAATTACACTTTTAATTTAATTAAATGTAAACCATATCATTATGGATTTATTAACTCTCTTTTAATTATACACTTAATTAATTGAATAAAACCATAAGGATGCAATTTGAACTTTTTCAAAAATTAGGGTTTTAGAATTTAACATTTTAAAATTAAACTTTAATTAAAATTTAAATTCCAAAACATGAGGGCAAGTTTTGAAACATTTCAAATCATCAAGGTTTAAAATTTAACTATTTCAAAATTAAACCTTTTAATCAAAAAATTAAATTCCAAAACTTGAGGGCAAGTTTTGAAACTTTTCAAAACACAAAGGATCAAATAGCAAATAATTTTAAATTAAACAATTAATTTAATGAATATCTAAATTGGACTTAATCAAGATTATTTACAAGATAATTTACCAAATAATTTAAATAATCAACTTTTATCATATAACGATATTATTATTCAAACAATTTGAAATTATCTTTTGTTTTGTTAGGGATAATCACATAGAAATAATAAAATTCGCATTTGATCATATGAAAACGATTTTAGCAATTATCCTTCAGCAAACCAACAATAAATCCCGAAATATCCTCTGCCTGACTCCCAGACTCGCTGAGTCACTACCTGGACTCGCCGAGTTGGGCTGACTCGCCGAGTCCAGATACTAACTCGTAGAGTCGGGTCGGGCAGAGGCCAGAAACTCGATTTTCAACAGATAAACCAGCATTGCATCACATACAACAGAAACCAATCAAGGCTCTAATACCACTGATAGGTTTTATTCAAAGAAACATCCTATGTGCTCATGCAAACCCTAATGCTTGGATCTAGGTTTCTCTATTATACATGCAATTCATCCAAGACTCAAGAACCCTAATCTAGCATATGCATTTCGAAATTATCACATAAGAGCAGATCAGGATGATTACCTCTTCTTCAATGGCTTGAATCTTTTTGTCTTTGGAGCTTAGAATCACAAGTGTCACTCCTCTAACGGCTTACAAGCACCGCAAGCAAGAGAATGACATATGAGAAGGAGGAGGAGCACCAAAAAACGACCTAGGGTTCTTCCATGAGAGTTCACCACGTTTTTGGGGCCATATGGGTCTTTCTATAGTGAGGCTATTAGGGTTTTCAACTAGGAAACCCTAATTTGAGTGCTTAGGCCCTAAGCAGCCCATGAACTCCCTTTAGAACACCCCTTGGACTAATTCTTTATGGGCTTCCCATAGAATTCGTCCAACCTATGTTCCAAGGTGATCCATAGCCCAATTGCAATTATCTTATAATTACAATTCCAGTCCCCTAAGTTTAATTAATGCCTTTTAGTCACAAAACTAACTATCAATTAATTATTGACTAATATTAATTAAACAATATGATTTCTCCTTTAATATATTATTCATATAATATATTAATAAATCATAATTAATCCTCTTTCTCCATAAATCATTCTATCAAGTTGCTTTGGTGAATGCAACCCAAAAGGTCCATGCACAACCGAGTCAAGTACATACCAAATATAGTTACGGGCTTAGACACTAATTCAATAGCATGTCCATCAAGTAATCATTTTTATGGATCTTTGGAGCTCCCTTTAGCTTCTGGAAAAGTTAGAGTGAAAGATTTAATGGATTAAGAACTCAAATATGTGGATTTTTGCTTCAGATTGTAGTTACGACGTGACACTAAGGGTGTCATGGCTTGACAATGAAAGAGCCCGTTTTCTGCTGAGTCTTTTGGGGATCATGCCATGATAGAGGGATGTTCACGTCATAAGATTAGCCCAAAGGGGTTGTCTGTGACTGAGTTGGTAGGGTTAAAGTGAGTCAAGTTGCAATCGGGTCGAGTATGCTCTCATAACGTGACCAAGGTTTATTTACGACGTGAGGATCGTTGGTTGACATTGTGGGCTGTTAACTTTGACTTTGACCATTAACTTTTGGTCAAATTTCTATTTTTAGAAGGTAGACTTAGGGTTTACCTTGTGTGGATTGTTAGGGGGTGTTTAGCACCCATCTTTTGGCGGTAAGAGTTATTAGCTATGGACGATGCGACAGTGTGCGAAGTTTCAGTCAGCTTGTGATTCAGTTGAGTCTCTTCACTGTACTTGTGGGTCGAAGGCACCATTACCAGCCCACTAGATTATGTTATGCAGGAAGACCAAGTGGTGGCCCCTAACAATTGTATGAAAGACCTAGATATGGCTCCTGAAAAATAGTATGCAAGACCAGGGTCTAGACCTTGACATTTATATATAGGATGCTAGTTCTCTTTGTGATACGTTGAGTCCGTTTGTGTTGCATCTTGGGCCTTACATTTTGCATCCGGATTGGGCCTGTCCATCCGTGATTTTCTAGATTAGTTAGTAGGGATGTTATATATATATATATATATATATATATATATATATATATATATATATATATATATATATATATATGCATGCATGTATGCATTATATAGATTTGATCATCACGTTCATTATTTTGTAACCCTAGAACACCTCTACAGTTGAAGTTCTTAGTCGAGATCTTCTGAGGTATTGAAGCATTAATCATATTACTTATTCAAAGCCATACTCGTGTTCTTTATTACGTTCTTAATTATTAGCTTGCTTAGAATCTATCGATCCTTAAAGAACTTTTGTTCTAACAATTGGTATCAGAGCAGGAGACTGTGTGATCAATACACATTTCTTCTGTATTCAGAATTCCTTAGGGTTTCCGCTTTTATCGTATAAATAAGAATGTCGTCTTCTTTGTTTCGATGGCAACTCAGTTTTAGATAAAACCCTTATCTTAAGTTTACAGGTTTGATTCTAGCAGCTCACCATGTCTCACGATGATTTGCAAACAAACCCAATCAACATCTCAAACAACATTGGATCTACAACCAGGATACCCATTCTTTATACTCAAGACTACGGAGTATGGGAACATCACTTCAAAGACTACATGGTTGGATCTGAAGATAATGGCTATCTTATTTGGGAAGCTATCACACTTGGGCCGTTTGTTCACTCAGGAACGAACACTACTGTCAAATCCCAAAAAGAATATAACAAGCTGGTAGTGGATGTAGACAAGATGCCGCATGACGAGAAAGACAAATTGTTATGTAATGTGAAGGCCATGAGGATGATTAGATTCTCCTTACAATCTGACACCTTTCGGTTGGTTGGTTCATGCACGACGGCCAAAGAAATCGGGATAGGTTGAAAGAACTCTATTCGACCGATGAAGATCTAGAACACTCCATTCAAACCTTGCTGCTATCAGAGTTTGGAGTTTTTGAACAGAAACCTAAAGAAAAGCTAATACAAACTTTCGATCGGTTCAATCATCTCCTAAGTAAGATGATTAAGCATGGAATAGAGAGGAAATTAATTGAGCAGAAAGTAACTTTCATGAACGGGCTCAGACCAGAATGGATGGCTGTTGTTTCTACTGTAAAAGCGCATGAACAATTTAAGTCTTACTCACTAGAGAAAGTTGTGGGAATACTTAAGTCCCATGAAAGTGTAGTAACCAAAGAAGAGAAAGTGGTTTTTGGTGTACGATCGTTGGCTCTTGTCTCTAAAGGAAAAGGTATTACAGAAGAAGAAGAAGCTGATATGTCGGAGTGTGACCTCACAAGCGAGGAGTATGCTATGATGGTCACCAATCCAAAGAAGTTCGCAAGGAGAAAATTTCCTGTCAACAAGAACCGAAACTGGCAGGGAAGTTACAGCTCTGAGAAGGTGAAGGATGAAGCAAAGATCGCCTCTCAAAAGGATGAAGAAAAGAAGGAGAACAAGCTTGCAGGAGACTCAGGATACGACTGCAATTACTGCCACGGCAAGAATCACTCTGCCAAAGATTGCATGCTAAGGAAAATGTCTGAGAAAAGAGACGGAGAAGATGATGAGGCATACTATATGCGCAAGTTGGAAGAGATCAAGAAAAAGAAAGCAACTAACAGTTCTATGAATGCTTTGATTGTAAAGGAGAATGCAGATGAAGACGAGTTTTGTGGCGTCGAAGTTTGGTCAACCGACTCTGAAGACGAAAAGGTGAGAAAGCCCACTCATGGAAAGGCTTGTGTGGCAAAGGAAGTAGGTTCGGCTAGAAAGTGCTTGATTGTCACAGCTAATTCAACAACTACAAGTGCAAGTGAGGAACCGAACCTGACTGAAAACAAATGTTTTGCAGCAAAGCCAGTTAGTGAGCAGATCAACGACTGCGATCATTTGATCAAAAAGGTACAATCTATCCTAGGTTCTCTTAATGTTCCAATAACAGAATATGAAGGAGAATTAAATGAATTAAAACTTAAATTTTCTAATCTAAGCGGCAGTCTCATGCAAACTCGGTTAACAAATTCTAACCTAACTGACCAAATCAGCAGGGTGACAACGAAGAGTGAGGAGAGAAGAATGTGGATAGAGCTGAAGGAGCAGGAGTTAGTTAGGGCTAGGGATGAAAGTATTTATTTACAAAGAGACAATCTAAAGTTTTTAAAACAAAGGAATGTTTTTTGTTTAATTGTTAAGCGTTTATATACTAATATAGCTCAATTTCATTTAAGTTGTGAGATAGGAAAGAAAATTCATAAGATGATTTTGCCATTTCTTGAATTTAAGGAAGACGAAGTCATAGCAGAATGCGAATCAGAAGTATCATCTGAAGAGACATCCATGTCCTACAAAATTGGACTGGACAAAATAGAAACCTTCATTGATTCAAAGGAACACAAATGTATGCTAAAAGATATTTTAGATGAAAATGATAGGTTGAAAATTAAGTCAGACACTATTCACTCATTTGATCAATCCAATGCTAAATTGGCTTCTGATAATAAAATAGACTTAGAAAATACGTCTGAATTTGATGAGGAAAATGAGATGAGTGAGATATTTGTAGAAGACGTAGTTGATTGCTCTGAGTTTATGAAGAGCAAAACTGAGAATGAGAAACCACTAATCTCAGAAAATTTAGTTGAATTTGCTCGACTGGCAAAAGATAAGGAAAAGAAACTCAAAGAGAAGGCTATGATTTATCAAAAAGTTCAGACTGTGCCAAATCAGGTTTATGCAGTTACAGGGGTCACTCCTAAGCAGACGCCAGAATTAAGAATCATGGTCGAAAATGATAATACTGAAGGATGTGATGACTACTTCTGGTCAGCTCCTATTGACAATGCAGACGAAACTGTAGGCTTGTCTGAGTAGACTTCTTGGAGGGTTAAAGGAAGATACGTTGATGAACCCATAAATAAACCTTCAGTTTTTGACAAACCAAGCACAAGTGGAACCAAAGAAATCCTTGTAAAACCAACGGAAGAACAGAAAGTTCCGGCCAAAACAACCGAAACTCATAAGGAGAAGCCAAAGGTCAGCTTCAACATCCACAAATCACAAAAGGAGCTAGCTGAACAGAAACGCCTAAGAAATCAAAGATATGCAAAGAATTTGAATGAGCGAAATATTTACTGGCAATCTCAAAATCCAAATCATGTTCCTTTTAAGAGAGCATCATCGGATAAAGGAAAGGAAAATTTCAGTCCAAGTTCCTACTATTCCAAGTCTCAAAACCGAATATCAACATCCGGTCCATAGCCTAGTTTCGGTCCTAAACCCAGTTTCGGTCCTAAACCTAGTTTTGGTCCATCCAAGTCCCAGAGCAAGGCAAATTCTATGAAGGACATCAAAGGAAAGGGAAAGCTAACTTCAAATTCTAAGTTCACAATAAGAAACCATCAGCTAACCCTAGATCTCAAAAGAAAAATCAAATGCCATTACCATCTAATAAACCAACCAATGCACTTAAGTTTAAACAAGATAAAACTAAAATCAAAGTGTATACAATTAAAAGAAAAGATCAAACTACTCTAGTAAAAAGAACATATTTGGTTGACATTTCCACTGCAATTCCGTTTTCTATGCAAAACTCACAAGGACCCAAGCGACTTTAAGTTCCTAAATCTGCTTGAATTTGCCGATAATCAGTGATGAGCAGTTCGATGAGGAATGGTATATCGACAGTGGCTGCTCGTGTCAGTGATGAGCAGTTCGATAAGGGAGTTTCGGTCCCTGAAAGATGGTGGGTGTGTAAAATATGGAAATAACTTCTATGGTACAATCAAGGGATACGGTATGATAACAAATGGCGATTTCTCGATTCGAAAAGTGGCATATGTGGAAGGACTGCAGCACAACCTCATTAGTGTGTCACAATTAGTTGTGGGCACAGGTCTAAAAGTATCATTTGACGATTAGGGCTCTGAGATAATTGAAAAACAAATCAAGAAGGTTCTGTTGAAATCTGAACGTAAGGGAGAGATGTAACCTTTAAATCTCAACCCTATATGAGCAAAACCAGCAATATGTTTGTTGTCAAAGGCAAATACAGATGAAAGCTGGTTGTGGCATCGACGACTATCGCACCTGAACTTCAAAGACATTAATAAGTTGGTGCTTGGTGATCATGTTCGAGGACTTCCTCTTCTCAAGTTTGACAAGGAACATCTGTGTGCGACATGTGAAATGGGCAAGCAAAGCAAAAAGAGCCACCCTACAAGAATTAATACAAAGATAGTGGAAGCTCTTGAACTCTTACACATCGACTTATGTGAACCGTCTGCTATTGAAAGCTTCGGTGGAAGTAAGTACATTCTTGTAATTGTAGATGACTTTTCACGCTTCACCTGGGTTTTCTTTCTTAAACAAAAATCAGATGCGACTCCCAAGTTGAAGACATTCATCAAGCAAGTTGAAGTGCAGGTGAGGAAAACAGTAAGGAATATCAGAAGTGACAATGGTCTGGAATTCAAGAATAATGATTTTGAGAGATTTCTGGCTGACAAGGGGATAACTCATAATTTTTCGGCCCCCTATACACCACAACAGAATGGGATTGTTGAAAGACGAAACCGTTCTTTATGTGAGGCAGCCAGAACGATGCTTAGTTTTGCTTCACTTCCGTTATACTTTTGGGCTGATGTTGTTGCAACAGCATACTATACTCAAAATCAGTCCTTACTAAATAAGAGATTCTCAATTACTCCGTATGAGATCTTAAACAACCGAAAGCCAAATGCCAAATTTTTCCACATATTCGGTTCAAGGTGTTTTATTTTCAATTCTAAAGAGAACCGTAATAAGTTTGATGTCAAAGCAGATGAAGGAATTTTTCTGGGTTATTCACTAACGTCAAAAGCATACAGAGTGTTGAATAAACACTCAAAACGAATTGAAGAAACCTATTATGTCACCTTCGATGATAACTACATGAAGAAAGTTCAGAGGATTGAAAGTAACTTAGGAGAAATTTTTCCAGAATTTGGACAAGTCTCGGTTCCAATATCCAACCTGTTTGAAGAATACATGCGCTTGTTTGATGAACCAGAGAAAGCAGCACACTCAGAAGCGAAGCCCGCGGACAACAAAATTAATAGTATCAAGAAAATTATAGATGAAGCTGCCAAAGAGATGGAAAGTGAACCTCCTACCGCTAAGAGTAATCCACCATTTCAAGGGGAAAGTTCAACCGCATCAAAATCAAACAAAGCATCTTTCGAGGGGGGAGGATCCCATTCTGTCCCCATCTAATAAAGGCTCAGGCGAAGGGGAAAGTATTGGTCCAAAACCACCAAGTAATAGTTCGATCGAGGGGGAGAATACACCTCCCACAGAGGGTGCAAACTCTGATGCTACCATAGATCACACTTCGCCAGTCGAGGGGGAGAAAGAGACTGAAAGTACAAATGATGAAGGCAAGGGTGATCTATCAGAAGTTGAAGTAGAAGTGAATGTTGAATTGGATACAACATATGACCCAAGTTATCCTCCATTAGTGAAATGGACCAAAGACCATCCCAAAGCACATATTATTGGTGAAACTTCAGAAAAAGTTCTTACTCGTTTTAAATTAAAAGCGAAACAAACTGCATTATTCTCTAAAGTTGAATTTTGTATGTTCAATTCGTTTGTTTCCAAGATGGAACCAAAAACTATAAATGCTGCACTTGATCATTCAGATTGGGTCCAAGCAATGCAAGATGAGCTTCATGAGTTTGAACATAACCGAGTTTGGAGGTTGATACCTACACCAAAGGATTCGTCTGTGGTTGGCTTGAAGTGGGTCTTCAGAAACAAGTTAGACAAAGAGGGGAATGTCATTCGCAACAAGGCTCGGTTGGTGGTGAAAGGATATTGTCAAGAGGAAGGGATAGATTATGAGGAAACCTTCGCTCCAGTAGCTAGGTTGGAATCAGTTAGAATCTTCTTGGCGTACGCTGCTCATAAAAACTTCGAAGTTTTCCAAATGGACGTCAAATGTGCCTTTTTGAATGGAGAATTAGAAGAAACTGTCTATGTCAAGCAACCACCAGGGTTTGTGAACGAGAAATTCCCTGATCATTGCTATGTGTTGGATAAAGCAGTCTATGGATTAAAGCAAGCACCGAGAGCCTGGTATGAAACTTTAACTCGCTTCTTAAAAATGTCAAAATTTAAACAAGGTTCGGTTAACCCAGCCTTCTTCCGAAAGAAAGAAGGCAAACATCTTATGATTGTTCAAATTTATGTTGATGATATCATCTTTGGCTCTACGAATCCTAGTTTAACAGCTGAATTCAGAAAATTGATAGAGACTAAATTTGAAATGAGCGCAATGGGTCCAATCAACTTTTTCCTTGGTTTAAACATTAGACATGGAACGGAAGGTATATTTATCAACCATGAGGCTTATACAAAGACCTTTTTGACAAAATTCGGTATGTCAGGCGACTCAAAAGTGCAGGTCCCAATGGCATTTGGCACTAAGTTAACACCATCTCTGGAAAAACCTGATGTCGACATAACACTATCGTCAAATGATAGGGTCCCTTATGTATCTAACAACTAGTAGACCGGACATTATGTTTTCTATTTGTTATTGTGCTAGGTTTCAAGCTAATCCAAGAGAACCTCACATGGTAGCAGTGAAGAATATATTCCGTTACCTGAAGCGAACCTCATCTCTCGGTCTCTGGTATCCTGCAAGATCTGGATTCTTCATTCAATATTTTTCTGATGCTGATCTAGGAGATGTGGTTTGGACAGAAAGAACACTACCGGTGGATGCCAATTTCTTGACGGGAAACTTGTTAGCTGGCAGTCTAAGAAGCAAACCTGCGTATCACTATCCACAGCCGAAGTTGAGTATATAGCTGCAGCGTCTTGCACTTCTCAAGTAATATGGATTCAAAGTCAACTGCGAGATTACGGGCTAAGTATGAAGAAGATGCTTCTCTATTGTGACTCAGAAAGTGCAATAAGGATTTGTCACAATCCAGTGCAACACTCAAAAACTAAGCACATTGCACTTAGGTATCATTTAATCAAAGATCATGTAGAAGATGGGAACGTGGAAGTACATTTTGTTCGATCTTCTGATCAACTAGCCGATATATTCACTAAGGCATTACCTGAAGCACTCTCTAACAAAATCTTACAAGGCTTGGGTATGATGGAAGCAGAGTCGGTACCGAATCCTCAAATATCTCACTAAAATTAGACAAGCAAAATGGAGCGAACGCTCGGTCTATTTCGGCTCCTTAATTTTTGGGAACTGAAATGAACCGAACGCTCGGTCTATTTCGGCTCTGAAATTTTTGTGAACCGAAATGAACCGAATGCTCGGTCTATTTCGGCTCTGAAATTTTAAGAACCGAAATGAACCGACCGCTTGGTCTATTTCGCTTCACTCAATTGAGATAAGGTTTCGGTTGTATATTGTGTAAATTTCTTCTCTTGTCTTATTTAATCTTTTCTATTTCTGTTTTTGTTCTTTTTCAGAAAATTTCAAAAATCCAAAAATATTCTCTTTCTGTTTTTATTATTTTTCAGAAAACTCAATCCTTCAAAAATATTTTTCGTTTTTTTTGTTCTGTCTGTGTGGTGTGTTTGTTTGTTCTTGCTTCAATTAGGTCACAAGGGTACAAGTACGACAGAATTTGGAGTTAAGTCAGGTACAATTATTTCCATAAGAATTAGTTGAGAGTCCCTAGAAGCATGCTGCTGCATGTTGACCAAAGCCTCTACGATTTCGAGCAGGTCTTAATGATACGATCTATACCTATCGTTTCTTCCCAATAAGGTTGTTAACTTTATCTCAGTCTAGAGCTACCTTACTCTTCTCATATGAGTTAAGAGTTTGTATGCTTAGTCACGTTTTTATAGCAGAAGGTACTTTCGGTTCTTTAGCCACCTTCTTATATATTCCTTCTACTTTCACTTCACCAAAGTAACCTTTGAGACTCTCGGTTCTTACCACTGAGGTTTATGGTTACACAAAGTCTGTTTTTGTGATCTTGGATACGTATACCACATGCTGAGTGAAACCCATAATTCAACTCCTATAAGAAATTGATGATGAATTATTAAATTCAAGAACTTACTGGTTACCAAATGAATCTCTTTTTATTTTATTTTTGCGTGGTCTTTATGAAACTGTCTGACACCAAGGCATTTCTTCCCAAAAAGATCCAATTTTTTTTTTTTGGTTTTGAGATTTCTATTACTTCATTTGTCACTCCAATTTCTATCTCACCTACTTGTTCAACAGACTACATCGGTCTCACAAGTACTTTTACCAACGTTCAGTCTTATGTTAAAACTCGAAGTTCGGTTGAAGATAAGCTACCCATAGCCTAACAATTAAAAGAAGCCTTTCATTGTTTCTCAACAAACACTTGATCGTATTTTCGGGAAACCACACAAGCACTTCAAGTCTCTCTTGACTATGAAGGAAGCGATTCTTGCCCGGGATCATCTGCTTTTGGTCTTATAATGAGACATCACTCACGTCCCATATACACTTGCTTTATTTATTTATCGATTGTCACTCTATTGCATGAAAATTTTATTTTCACAACTCTAATTGCTGTTCGTTCAAGTTTTGTTTTAAACAGGGGCACTTATGTTTCTTGAAGTCACACTGAATTTCAAGCGATGATTGAGGATAAGAAATTGGGCGCGTGAATTTGAACAGTCTCTATACCCACGCGTGCTGATGCTTACCTGGGGGTACCCAACCTGTCACATCGCGCTTTTCCAGACGACGTTTTAGTGATCATGTCATTATCATCGTCTACATTCTCTCTCCTGGCAACGGTATATAAAGAGATTTTCCTTTATTTGTCTTTTACCACCAACAAATTCTCTCAAGATTACGACGCAAGTATCAACTATTTATCTTCCTTCTTCGATCAACAATGGCGACTTCTTCCTCAGTTCAAGATCAAACTGCATCATCTACATTACTTACGATCAACCCTAATCAAAATATGATCATCAAACTTAACCCGTTCTTGTATGATTCATATATGCTTCAAGTTGTCAAGTGTTTGAATTATTCTCCACTGGTAATAGCCCTAACTCAAGTTGAAGTCGTTCCAATGTCACTCTTATCGCAGGTCTACTCCACGGCCTCATATGACAAGAACAAAGAACGCATTTTCTTTCAAATCCATAACAAGAAGGCTTCGATTTCAAAAGGGATATTTTGCTCATTGATGAATCTTGCTGTTGATTCCTCAGTAATTTCACCAGACTTTATCACGACAACATAGTTGTTCTCCATGCTTTACGAGATGGGATATACAGATGTTCTCACCACGGTCACAAAAGTTAAGAAGTCGTGCTTACCTTCTCAGTGGAATGGCTTGTTAACTCTTCTCATCAAGAGTTTGGCTAAAAGGAGTGGTGGATTAGATGGCACCAGCAAGGGTTTTCTTACCCTCTTATATGGTCTTTACAATGGTCTTAACCTTGACTATGGGATGATTATTTGATCTCATGTGGTGCAGAGTCTCAATACTTCCACGAGGCATTCAGAGATATCATGTGGGCGCTTCTGGATGATTATAACAAGGAGGGCGATTAACACTTTGGACATTCCTGTGATGAAGGATGCCCTAGTTGCTTTCATTGCTATGTTTCACACAAAGAAGATCATCATCTCTAATCCCACAAAGTTTCATCACAAGGGATCCATTCCTGAATCCATGTTTCGTTGTGTCTTAGCTGAAAGTAAAGTTATGGCGGAATACAGAAAACTTCCTCCTAAAGAACCGAGAGTCCTTACTCCAGAACAGCAGGTTGCCCTGGATGCAGTAGACAAGCCTGGCAACCGAGGGAAACGTACTACTACAAAGAAGGAGTCCACAGAAGAGGATAAGAATAAAGTCTCTAAGTCTCGAAAATGAAAATCTGATAAAGGAGATTCTTCCAAGCCCAAGAAGCTTAATAAAATGGCAAGAAGATCCAAGATTCCCACTCCTGTTGGTTCAGATAACGACAAAGAAGATGAAGAAGAGGAGGTTCATCATGAATCACCAAGAGGCAATACACCTCCCAGATCCCCAACTCCAACCGAAACCATCCATACCAAAATTCCAACCCCACCTCCATCACCAAAACAAACAATTGCAGTTTCGGTTCCTATTGCTCCTCCACCCACTACTTCACAACCAATGATTTCTTTACCTCAATCTACACCATCAGCTACTACCATTCCAATTTCTACATCACCATTACCACCTCCTATAATTTCACAATCAACCACCACTACTATTCCTGACCCAACAGTGGAAGTCAACGTATCTGATACGGGGGTAACTACTGCAACCGAAACTCTAGTCTTCACTAAACCTCTTTCACCTACCAAATCAACCGATTCCAGTGCCACTCTAGGTGGAGAGAATGATGAGTATGACTCTACATACTTCGGTCCATATCGACTTCCTTCTGATGAAGACAATGATGCTCCTGTCAGCAGTCAACATTTACAGGGCATTCATGACAACCTAGATCGTTTGCTTGAAGACAGCAAGGCTTATAGTGGTGTGATTCTTAAAGCTTTTCTGGAGAATGCCATAGAACAATACACAACGTTGATTGAGAAATCTACTCAATCTATTGATGCATCTACCTCTTCTTGTAAAAAGGCAACCAATGATGTTTCTGAGGTTATTCATACAACTCAGATTTTTCTTGTCTCTTTGAAAAATCATGCTGATACAAGTGCAAGGAAAATACAAGCCTCTGTAGATTCCTTTTCTAAGTCCCTTCAGGAAGAAAGCACCAAGTTTGAAGCTGTGAGATCGTCTATTCAAATCGAGAACACTTCCTTTTTAAGCTTAGCGAATTCTCGGTTTGCCTCTCTTCAAGCTAACCTGGCAACTGAAAGTGCTCTGAAGGTAGATCTTGCCAAATAAGCCTCTACCATTGAAGTCCAGAAGGTGCAGTTAGCCCAAGCAGAGAAAGAGAAATTTCTTTGTTGAAGACAGAACGGGCTGTCTTTCGAAGTTGTGCAGGCGATGTAAAGGACATGTTGCTCAATCTCCTTGGTGCTCATGATCCCATCCTGACTCTCACCATCCGAAATCATCTTACAACCAAACTGATTCCTACCCTTGCAATTCTCCATGAAATGAAGGGTGTTTCTAAGAGGTTCATACCTCCGAAACAAGGGGGAGAAGGTGTTCGTGTTGATCAGCCGAAAGTGGTCATAAGGATAGAAAGTGATCAACCAAGAGTGAGTATGAAACTTAAAATAGAAACTATTCACCCAACCGAACTGAAGGATAATGTAGCTTCAGGTTCTGGTCTACATGAAAAGGAAAATCAGACTGCTGATAACAATGATAGTGATGTTGGTGAAACTATTGCTGAAGCTCTCCAAAGAAAACAGAAGGAACGAGAGCTAAAAGAAGCAGAGGAGAGGGAAAGGAGAAACAAGGAAGAAGAAGACGCCTTGAATTTTAAAAATGACTTGTTTCCCTTGTGGGCGAAGGAAGTACTTGTCAATCAAGCTATAGAGTTTCCATCTGTCTATTGGTTGGAACCTGTTGCTTCGTTTGACTGTGATAATTCAAAGGACTCATAGTTTGATATGCCAATTACAAGGAAGGCATTCACGTTCCATTGTTTTGATTCAACTGTGGAGGTTCCTTTTCCTCATCTGAAGGTTGACCGAGAGTTGATTGAGTTCTATCTGAAGTTTGGCCAACCGTAATACTTGACTTGGAGTGCACAGAAGATCATTACAGTCAAGGTTCTTAAACCCTCACCTGCTGGGAGATTTACAAATGTCAATTTCAAGATCACTCGTGGTACAGCAAACACAGTGTCGACTATCACTCTTGCAGATCTTCCTAATCCCAATCCCCATGATTGGATATTGTTATACAACATTCTGCTCACTAATCCGACGGAGTATGATCCGATTCTTGAACACTTAAAGTGAATGTTGGCCTCCTATATCTATGAAGTTGCGACTATGGATCAGGAGATAGCTAAGGTTTTGAACAAGAAGCCAACAGTCAAGCCTACACCAAAGCCAGGGGATGTGAACAGAATGAAGATGGGTCAAATTGATTCAACACATCTCACTGTGATGTTTACTAAAGGTGAAGGTCACAGATTTTTGTTTGCTCTGGTAGATAAGCACTTATTCTCTACTGATTGCTTGGAGCACATCATCAACATAATACATCAGTGCAAGCAGAATTCAGAGGCTAACAAGAAGAATTTTACAAACATGCTTCGGTGGTACATTACTTTTTCGGTATCATCTTTTGGACATCATACCGAGGGTATTCAATACTGTGAAGAAGTCTTCTGTTGCTAAACAGAATTGAGGTTTCGGCTCCAAAGACGCAAAGGGAGAGATTGTTGAGTCCGTTTGTGTTGCGTCTTTGGCCTTATGTTTTGCATCCGGATTGGGTCTGTCCATCTGTGATTTTCTAGATTAGTTTGTAGGGTTGTTATATATATATATATATATATATATATATATATATATATATATATATATATATATATATATATATATATATATATATATATATATATATATATGCATGTATGCATTATATAGATTTGATCATCACGTTCATTATTTTGTGACCCTAGAACACCTCTATAGTTGAAGTTCTTAGTCGAGCTCTTTTGAGGTGTTGAAGCATTAATCATACGACTTATTCAAAGCCATACTCGTGTTCTTTATTACGTTCTTAATTATTAGCTTGCTTAGAATCTATCGATCCTTAAAGAACTTTTGTTCTAACATGATACTTGCATGAAAGACCGAGTGATGGCTCTTGGCACTTGTTTGTAAGACTAGAGTTTTGGCCCTTAGCTTGGCAAGGAAAGACTGTGATACGACTTATGGCATGATAGTAATTGTAAGACTATGGTTGGCACATAACACTCTCTATTATATGTATGATATGTGATATTTTGGGGAACTCGCTAAACTTTGTGCTTACGGTTTCATGTTTATGGTTTTAGGTAATTCTGGTTTGAAAGGGAAGGGCCCGACATGACTGCACAATATCCCCCAGAGTTTTCTGCATTGGCTAATCATGATTTTTACTCTAATGTTTAAATGATATATTCATTTTGATTAGTTTTGGAACAACTCGTTTGTATGGTTTATTGTTTTAAAAATGAAAATTTTACTATGAGTTTTTGGGACGTTACATAATTTCTATACAAAAGAGAGGTCTTCGAAGTATTTAGAGCCTTGGAAGGCAAGTCACTAAATCTATTGTTGTAACAATGACGACCTTGATTATGAAGGAACGTTGAAGATAAAAACGTGAATGGTAGCATAAAGGATTGGAGACTTAAATTCAATGAAGATCTTTCACTCTTGTGAGATACTAAGAAACATGTTGACTTGCTCATAATGAAGAAGTGCAACAAATCTGATTAACACAAGGATATAACTTTTTTACTATGGATTTTTGGAGACAACCAAAGTAAAATTACAATATTTAAGAATATAAACCATTGAAGCTAATTAAGTTGTATAAATCAAGTTCAATATTTACGAATATAAACCATTGAAGCTAATTAATTTGCATAAATCAAGTTCATTACTAACGGCCCACTAGACTAAATTGGGTTAATTGCAAAAATGATGATAAAAAAACCATAATCCAATTCACAAATTCCAGCATACATCAGTGCATTGAAACCTTGATTATGTTTTAAACAAAATCGAAAATAGTAAACAAACCTTAATTAACCCAATTTCAATTTCAAATAATAAAACTCAAATTATGATGAAGCCCGACCATAATAGATATACTTTAGTGAACCAATGATTTTTGAAAAAAAAATGATTGGAAGTTTAAAGATACCTTTTATGTTTCGCTTCGGAGTCCTCCCTAATAAATATTTAATATGAATAAGCCCTTTAAAACCTTGGACCATGTACCACCCAACTGGCCCACTTCACAAGCTTCACGACATAAAGGCCAACCCTGTATATATTATTACATTTTTAACTTGTTTTATAATATAAAAAATAATTAAAATACTAAAAAACTATACATTAAACATTTTTTAATAGATAATATATCAATATACTAATAATAATTATTATTAGGAGTAATTAGTTTGTTCCATATAATATTAAATTAAAAAATATAGTATATTTTTTGTTGTTATAATGAAGGTGGGACTTTCATATGAAATACTTGAAAGACCCAAAGCCTATGTGGCTTCAAAATTGTTTTGAGAATTGAGAGGGGCTTGAAAGAACTTACAAAAGAGCCTTCCGATGATCTAAACACACCGTCATTCTTGTTTACATCTCGATCATTCATCCATGCATATGTACAAGTTTCATAAATTTCAAAAAGGTAAACCCTTCTTTTCCATCTTTTCTACAATCAAGATTCTTGAATCATGCATATATTCTTCGTATCTCTGTTCCATTTCGCTCAATAATCACATGCACCAAAACTATCATTTTGCATTGTTTCCCCGGATACCCACGTCTATGACAATCTATATATTTTACCCTTTTGGTATATTATATTGTTTCTCGTAGATAGTTTCCATATAAAATAATCGTAAAATCATATAGATCTACACACTTGTTTGTGAATTTGTCCCAATCTTCTGCCTCTTTGTTTTCTTAATCTTGTAGCGAGATCTTGCTCCCCTCTACCCGAAAATAAATCCACTATAGACCCTGTTTCATCATCACTTTGGTGCCCTTGATTATTTCTCTCTTTGTTTTGGTGGGAACATGTTCTAGTTTCAGCAACCAGAGATCTTTATTGTATTTGGACTCTAAAAACTTCAAATAGATTACTATGTAATGCTGCTGCTACTGTTGTATTTCATTGTTTGAATGTAAACTATTAGAATGTAAGATCATGCATTGTAAATATACAATGTTACTTATCTGCGATATATGTTTTACATTTACAGATGGATCATGAACATGGTCATGGCACTATTGACATCATAGCAGATGCACCATCCATAGAGAACAGCTATGTTAGGAGTAAAGTTTGTGCAGGATCATCCTGCGGATTTTCTGATGCTAAAACCAGTATTAAGGATGCAGAAGAACGTGTAGCATCCATGTGGAAGCTGTTGGGTGGAGTTGTAGTGTGTTTCATTTTCATGGTGGTAGAAGTGATTGGTGGAAGTAAAGCAAACAGTCTTGCAATCTTGACAGACGCTGCTCATTTGTTGTCCGATGTTGGTGCTTTTACAATCTCGTTATTCTCTGTGTGGGCTTCGGGATGGGAAGCTACACCTCGTCAATCTTTCGGGTTTTTCAGGATTGAGATACTTGGAACTCTTGTATCGATCCAAATGATATGGCTTCTTACTGGGATCCTTGTTTATGAAGCTATAGATAGACTCCTGCATGGTAGAGTCGAGGTTCAAGGCACTCTTATGTTTGTAATTGCTTTTATCGGTTTACTTGTTAACATGTTCTTGATTTTTATACTCGGCCATGACCATGCACATTATCATGGACACCATGGGCATACGCATGGACACGAAGATGATGCTGAGGGTCTCCACGTCCATAGATTAAGTGTCGCAACAATGCACAACCACCATCATCACCATAATGAAAGTCGTCATGATGAACATGAAGATCATATCCAGCCTCTGTTGAATACAGATGAGAACAAAGCAAAGAAGAGGAGTAATATAAATGTTCATGGTGCTTATCTTCATGTTCTTGGGGATTCCATTCAGAGTGTTGGTGTAATGATGGGTGCTGCAGCTATATGGTATAACCCTAAATGGACACTTGTTGATCCCATATGCACCCTTTTATTCTCAATTGTAGTGTTGTATACAACTATCAACATGTTGCGTGACATTCTAGAGGTTTTGATGGAAAGTACACCAAGAGAGATAGATGCAACAAGCCTAGAAAGAGGTCTATGTGAGATTAATGAAGTGGTTGCAATCCATGAATTGCATATATGGGCAATCACCGTTGGGAAAGTTTTGTTAGCTTGCCATGTAAAGATTAGGCGTGAAACTAATGCTGATATGGTGCTGGATAAGGTTGTTGACTACATAAAGAGGGAATACAATATCAGTCATGTTACAATCCAGATTGAGAGAGAATAGAAATCAGGTTTTTACAATTTTAACGTTATATTAGGTATCAAATATCATTTGCTAGTTGAATTCGATTGTAGTTTGTTCCCTTATTATTTGACATACATATCATCTTAATTATTTGGTTAGTTCCTTGTACTTTTGTTATTGTGCTTTTCATGACTTTCTTTATGGGTACATGATAGAGGTGCACAAAAATCTATTTTAACGGAAACTGGTTTGAATCGGACCGGACCGGTTCTCGGTTCTAAGATTTCATCAAAACCGGTCCGGTTTTTTTCCCGGTTCGGTCAGGTTTTTTTCGGGGTTTAGAACCGGTTGGACCCGCTTAAAAAAATCAATTAAGTCGGCTTTGCTTTGAGTCTTCGACGGCTTAAAGTTTTCTTCCCTACCCATAACTACGTAACACGCAAAGAAAGATATCTTCGATCATCACAATCCTAGCGTGAACTCGGATGTAATCCTTCTCCAAGTCTCAACCTCGCAAGTGGCAAGTCTCGATTTTACAAGTTTTGTTCCTTCCTAGTTCTCTTAAGTCTCAACGATCTCAAGTTCTCAACCTTCTTGGCTTCTCCCTCTCTCAAGTGAAAATCGATTTCTATGAAACTCAAACTACTCAAGTGTTGATTTAGAAGTAATGGAATCAAAAATCCGGAATGCTAATTGGATTGGAGATGATGATGATGAAACTCAAGTAAGGGTTATGATTTTTGGTTCTTTTTTGTTAAATTTTGTTGAATTAACAAAGAATGTTGTTATATTTAGTTGAATTCTTGTCAAAAAAAATTAATTGTTATTATATGTAAACTAGGGTTATGATTTTTGTTGAATGTCATAAAATATGTTGTTATATTTAGGTTATTTGTTGTCAAAAAGTTATTTATTGTGATTGTATGTAAACTAGGGTTATGATTTTTGGTTGATAATTTTTTGTAGAAAGTTATAAAGTATGGTGCTATATTTTGTTGATTAATTGTGAAAATGTTGTTGTTGTGACTATATGTAAACAAGGGTTACGATTTTTTGTTGATTTTTGTTAATTTTTGTTGAATGTCATGAAATATGTTGTTATATTTAGGTTATTTGTTGTCAAAAGGTTTTTTTGTGCTTGTATGTAAACTAGGGTTATGATTTTTGGTTGAATTTCGTTAATTTTTGTTGAAAGTTATAAAGTATGTTGCTATATTTTTGTTGATTAGTTGTGAAAAAGTTGTTGTTGTGACTATATGTAAACTAGGGTTACAATTTTTTGTTGATTTTTGTTAATTTTTGTTGAATGTCATGAAGTATGTTGTTATATTTAGGTTATTTGTTGTCAAAAAGCTTTTTTTTATTATTGTATGTAAACTAGGGTTATGATTTTTGGTTGAATTATGTTAATTTTTGTTGAAAGTTATAAAGTATGTTGCTATATTTTGTTGATTAATTGTGAAAATATTTTTGTTGTGACTATATGTAAACTAGGTTACGAATG
Organism: Lactuca sativa; assembly: GCF_002870075.4. Taxonomy (NCBI): domain Eukaryota; kingdom Viridiplantae; phylum Streptophyta; class Magnoliopsida; order Asterales; family Asteraceae; genus Lactuca; species Lactuca sativa. Next base: position 144,797,258 of record NC_056628.2, read on the forward strand.
TTGATGAAGAGGAATTTATTGAGAATACACCACAAATTAATTTAGTTGACGATTCCGAAAAAGATGATCAATCAAATTTTAACTAACGAAAAAAAAACAAATGGGAAAATGAAAACAAGTCGCAAAAAAAAGGCAAAGAAACATCCTCTTGTTGGGACACATTTGATAAAGTTATGATAGAAGAGGATGATGGTGTCAAAAGAAGATATGGAAAATGTCATTAGTGTTAAAGACTACTAAAGGCTAATGTGGAAAGAAACGGGACTTCTAGTTTACTCAAACATGTAGGTAGGTATCAAAAAAAACCCGGATAAGCTACAAGATCAAACTCAAACCAAATTGAATCTAAAGAATGAGTCAAATGGGGAGACTAGTGTTAAAACATGGAAACACGACGACGTTGGGATCAAAAAAGCATTACTTAACCTTTTGTGGTAGGCAAACTACCTTTCAAGTTCGTTGAAAACGAGGCTTTTGTAGAATACACCAACACACTTAATGCTAAGGTCGTGTTGCCTGTGACAACCCGAAATTTCCATTCTGTACAAACTATATCACTTCAATAGAAGTTATACCAGTCACAGTTAATTTTCAGACTTTTTCGTGTAAGTTTGAGTAATTCAGGGTTTACACTTCAGGAAATATCAGGAGAGTGGGTGCACTAGGGTTTTGTGTAACACTGTTATTCCAACATTCTATTATATTAGAGATCATTTCAGGAATAAAAATATTTTCTGCCAAAAATATCTCAGGACTATAAATAGAATTCTGAACCAAATTCATTCATTATTCGCATTTCCAACTAGAGAAAAGCCATTTTCTCTCTCACGGATCTTCGGGTTTTTATACCAAAATGTGAGTAACTCTTTCTAGTAGTGTTAGAAAGCTTTATATGTAGTTATAACATGATTTAGAAGGCTAAATCACTAGATTTAGGAGTTTACTCCCCAAGGTGTTCTTGGGCGGTAAACTCCCGAAACGAAGCCTAGACTGTCCCCCGTGATATACAACTGCCTTGGACTTGTATAGGTGTGTGTTAGGGACATGAAATCAAGCAAGAACCACCCAAGTTTGGGAGTTCACGGCCCAAGAGTTTCTTAGGCCGTAAACTCCAAAATCATACTCAAAATGGTGCTTTCAAGGCACCTAAGGCCTTAGGCTTTTACCTAGACTTGTTCCCAATAAATCAAGGGCCTTAAACACATCAAAATCACCTTCCAAAGTGAGTTTAAAGCCAAGACATGGTTCTTGGGCCGTAAACATGAATGAAGGGCACCAAAGTGTGCCAACTGCCTTCATATGCTTTAGGTAAAAGTCTAGAACCTATCCTTCATATGCAAGAGACTTGAAAACAACAAAAACACCATTCCAAGGGAGTTTACGGCCGTAAACTCCAAAGGAAATGGCCTTGGGGCCGTAAACTCCTCTAGGGAGTGTTTCTAGACCTTAAACCCATCCAAGAATTTAACCACCAAGTTGGAATAATTCTAGGAATCATTTGGAACTTCAAAACACACAATACACCCATGGTTGGGAGTTTACGGCTGTAAAATCAAGAGTTTACAACCGTAAACTCCAAGTGTGATGGTATATGGGGAGTAAACTCATATATGGGGTCCTTTGGAACCCTAAACACAAGTGTCTTGTCCCACAATAGCTTAGATGCAATCCTTAGGACTTAAAACACTTATATAAAGTGTTTATTATGTCTAGGATGTCTTAACTTTATCAATTAGTAATTTGAGACTAATTGAGTGCATATATGTGTGATTATATGTTCATTAGGATCGTAGTGTGTGTACAAGTCCTCACTTGACACCTAGAAATCCTACACCGTCCAGTTCATCCGAACCACCAACTACAGGTGAGTTCATACCCCTAAATCAATGTTTTAAATGATTTTAAACGTTTTAATGGGGGGGAATACAAGTAGAAAACAGTATGTTATTAAATCAATCTTATGTATTTTATAACCGTGTTTTCACTCAGTAGATTTCACATATTTCAAAAGGTGACACATGAAGTGGTTTTCTATCATAAAATACCTTGATAACAAAAGTATTAGTTTTGAAATGTTTATTAAAATGACATCAAGTCATTCTTAATTATTGTTCAAAAATACTAGATATCTTGCAAAACCACTATTTTTACATTCTTGAACAAAACTACACTTATACGCATATGTTCTTATATATGTATTGTTGTTATAGTTTCCATCCTTCGTTCAGTTTCCTACACCCTGGCGTATCGAGGGTGCATAAATCTACTTGAACAACCAATTACTTTCCAGTTAATTATCATAGGGATAGTTAGAAGAAACAAACATTTATTCCTATTACAAAGAAATCACACGAGAGTCAGTTCATTCATGAGTCTATACCAATACCTTACATGATACATGAGTACACTTACGTAGGATTACATGATACATGAATATGTTTACATATACTTACCTGTTACATGAACACACTTACATGAATACCATACAGGAACACTGTTACTTAGGTGCATTATCCTGTATTTACTTACCTGGATACTTGTACTTAGAACTACGAGGATGATTTATTAGTACTTACTGTGTAAATTATCTTTCTTGTCCCGGTTCAATGGGATATTTCGGCGGGACTTACCATTCTGAACCCCACTGATTAGCACCAGTGGTCGATGAATGTCTACGGATGTTTAAGGTTGTTACTTATTTAGTAGTCAGTAATGGGACTAACCATCCCTCTGTCCAACTGTTGCAACAGTGGATGAGATGTGAATCTTCGGAGGATCATTAGGTTAACGATCGGTATTAGGAGATCGATATCGGGACTAACCCTCCCTCCACCCTGCTGCCGTTACAGAGGATGAGGGGACACTCTTCGGATGTCCATAGGGTCTATCTTTCGCTTCGGCGATGTCGTGTTTGTCCTGGTAACCCAAGATAATAACACTTACATGATTATATTTTTCCTGTTTACTTTACTTTGTGATACTTTCACATAAATGAGGAGTTAGACTAAGTACTCTAGTACTAGTCAATAGAAGGGAAAAGCTATCATATTACTTACAAAACATTCGGGTCTTGGTAGAAGACTACATAGTCATAACAAAACATCCGGGTCTTGGTAGAAGACTACATAGTCATAACAAAACATTCGGGTCTTGGTAGAAGACTACATTGTCATAACAAAACATTCGGGTCTTGGTAGAAGACTACATTGTCATAACAAAACATTCGGGTCTTGGTAGAAGACTACATTGTCATAACAAAACATTCGGGTCTTGGTAGAAGACTACATTTCATACTTATAGGAAATAAGGGATTTTCTAGGGTTCTTCATACTTACATCAACATTTTCATTTAAAGGTTTACATGGCCTTCATAATAGATTTTCATAAGCAAGACAATGACACTTAATTACTTATGAATTCACCAGCTTTAAAGCTGATACTCTCTTTCAAAATAACTTGTATTCTCAGGTCAACAGTAGACAGGTACGATGGCCAAGTTTTGAGAAGACGGAGCAGACAAGTCTTGTCTTTTATTTTGATTGTATATTTTTGGTGTCTTACTACAATGAAAGAACACACATGTATTAAAACTCTACTTGTAATGCAATGGATGATGTTGTTGCTTGTTTATTATATTACACTGTTGTGATATTGTACATGACGTCCTCCGCCCCTGAACGTTTCCGCCGTTCGTGGTTTTGGGGTGTGACATTGCCATCTAGACATACGATATCTCAGAATTTTTCCAAGTTTTACATAGAAGAAAGAACCAAAATGCTTCAATTTTAAAGTAACCCAAACACCGCTATACATTTGACAACGGACACTTGGACATCTTCTTGTAAAAGGACTACTTACATGGTGGTCACAGCTCACTTCATAGATGAGAATTGGATAATGCACAAGAGAATTATAAACTTTAGGGAGATAGATAGCCATAAGGGAGAGGATATGGGCCAATAATTACTCGATTGTATTCGTGGATGGGGAATAAAAAATGTCATGACCATTACCTTAGACAACGTTGCTACAAACGACAAGGCAATTGATTTTTTGGTCAAAAAGTTGCCCAATCTTTACGATGATGGAAAGCATTTCCATGTTAGGTGTATGGCCTACATTTTAAACCTTATCGTAAAGGATGGACTAAATACCAAAGCTATCATTTTGAGAGTATCCAAAAGGCGGTACGGTATATTAGATTGTCACCACAAAGAATAAACAAGTTCAAGAAGGCGATGAAAGATTGTAGCTTACAAACAAAGAAGTTTCTATGTGGTGACGCCCCTACCCGATTGAACTCAACTTTCGAGTTATTGAAGTCCGCATACCAATTACGAGAGGCGTTTATGGAATTTAGCGTAAGAGGTAATATTTATTTTTAAGTTACATTCCAGCTTTTCAGCAATATTTTTTAAAATTTTGTAATCTGTGGGATTTTTTAAACAACTATAACTCATTCGTATTAAGTCAAATTGACACACGGTTTTTACCAACGTTTAATTTAAAGTTTGTAGATGAATTTAGACTATAATTTTGTTGATTTTGGTATTATATTCAATGAGTTATAGTCTTTCAAAGTTGAGATATCAAAGCTGAAAAATTTCAGCTTTTCAGCAACATTTTTATAATTTTGTAATCTGTTGAATTTTTTAAACAACCATAACTCATTTGTTTTAAGTCGGATTGACACGCGGTTTTTTCCAACGTTTAATTCATAGTTTGTAGATGAATTTAGATAATAATTTTGTTGATTTTTGTATTATATTCAATAAGTTCTAGTCTTTCAAAGTTAAGCTATCAAAGCTAGAAATTTGCAGCTTTTCAGCAATATTTTTAAAATTTTGTAATTTGTGAAAATATTTAAACAATCATAACTCTTTCGTTTTAAGTCGGATTGACATGTGGTTTTTTCCGACATTTATTTTTCCAGTTTGTAGATGAATTTAGACTATAATTTTGTTGATTTTGGTATTATATTCAGTGAGTCACAATCCTTCAAAGTTTAGATATCAAAGCTGAAATATTTAAGCTTTTTAGATATTATTTTAGACTATAATTTTGAATTTTATGTATCTTTGACAGATAAATCATATGAAGGAGATCTTAGTAGAGTACTGGAAAATTATGACTTTGAAGATGTAACCGAAATGGTGAAGTTCTTTGAAAAATTCAAGACAAAAACAAAGCTTGTTTCGGCTACATCAAAACCTTTGGGAAATCTTTTTATCTGAGAAGTCTTAGATGTGGACATACATTTAAGAAACTAGTCAACCAAACCAATGTTTCTCGAAATGGTAAAAGACATGAAGACGAAATACGACAAGTATTGGGGTGCATACAACAAGATGAACAATTTTATGTACTTTGCGGTTTTACTTGATCCTACCACCAAATCAGCTTTTTTGTTACATGCTTTTAAGAAAATGATCGGGTACATGGAAGTGATGGAACCGCCATTGACCCCCGCGGACATAGACATCAAAGCACGTCAAATGGTCTGAGAGATTGAAAACAGGATGCAGAATATATTTATGACCTATTTGAAACGATTTGACAACAGTGGATCATCTCAATAAGAAGCGAGTCAAAAAGTCATTGATGTTGATGATGATAACGATTTTTTCGGTGATTTTCTTTGTTCGGGAGGTAGCAACTCAGATCTAACAAATAATGAGTTTCGAACTTATTTGAAAGACAATATAGTTAATTATAAAAAAGATTTTTCAATTCTCGGGTGGTGGAGACTAAACGCGATTAGGTTCCCGACAGTTGCTCGAATGGCGAAAGGTGATTACTTTTTTTTAGTCTTTCATAGTTTCTTTATAAATTAATGTTGTTACAATTGAATTCTTTTTTGTTAGACATATTGGCGATACAAATCTCAAGTGTGTCATCTGAGTCTGCGTTTAGCACATGTGGTAGAGTTGTAAGTGAGTACCAGACTAGTTTATCGACTTTGAGAGTTAAAGCTTTGTTATGCACCCAAGATTGGGTGAGAAAGTCTACAAATCCGATAATTGACAATGTTGATGACATCTTGAACGATGATGATATAGCTTAGGGTAAAAAATTACAATCTTTGTTCTTTTTTTATACAATTATTACTTTTTATTAAATACTAACAACATTTTCATTTGTGTTTATGTAGGGATTGCACAAGCTTTAAACATGTTAGATATGGATGACAATGATATGGGGAAGAGGCCAATGCAAGATTAGATTATGAGTTTATGATGTTTGTTAGTTTGATTGGTTTTAAAGTTTAAACTATGATTTTTGGTGTTACGGTAATACTTTTGTATGTTTGTCTTATGATTGTTAACTTTTGTTGGTAAACTTGATTTATATGTTAGTTGCTTTTATTTGGAAAATTAATTTTGCAAGTTATGCATGAAACGGAAACGTAATCATTTTTACAAGTTTTATCGTATCAAACTCAACATATTTGTTTTAACGAGTTCTATGAAACCCAAAACCTTTTATTTTAATGATTTATACTCTATGCAATTAAAGTTGTATTGGTCCAAACGAGTCCAAGAACCGGAAAACCCGGACCTGGACCCGGACACGAACACGACTCATCCGGTCCGATCCATGGTCCACAAAATTCTCCATAACCGGTCTGGTCCAAATGCTCACCCCTACATTCATCCACGAAAAATGAAGTCGCTTGCAAAAATCAAGTTTTTTTTTCCAAACTTTGATCCTTCGTAACTTTCATACGAAATTCATTTTGACTGAATTTTTTTTATTATGTTATTTGTAAGAAGGCCTATTTGTGGGCATACCACACTAATAATTTGGAGGATGGGAAACCATATTTTTTTAGCTCCAAAGAGGATACTTGGTGAAAAATATGTAAAAGCTAGCCAACTATGATCATTCATAATTTTGGCATACAAGCTTCATTTGAGTTGAATTAGTTTTCATTATGTTTTTTATAACAAGTTATTTCCATGTAAATATGACACTCGATATTTGGATATTGGGAAGTCGTATTTTGTAAGCTCCAAAATAGGATGGTTTATGATGTTTGAAATATTTTTTTCTTCGACACACACTTAAAAAAGATATTTATGTTACAAAAGGGGTAACACCACCGCTACATCGTTTGACAGTTACCATTAAGGAGGAAACAATAGAGGGTTCATAATTTTAGTTCAGTATACAACTCGATACATGACAAAGCTTGACACTTGTAACTCAACATAAGGTGTGAGGTTACCAAAGGCCCCCCCCCCCCCCCCCCCAAAGCCCCCCCCCCCTCCTTATGGAAAAAGTAGTATTGCCATTTAACTCATAAAAGTAGTTATATATCCTCAAACATAGACAAATAATTTCTAAAAATCTATTTGTAACACCTGTACTTTTAGAACCATTTTAAATTACCATGGTTGTACATTTAACATGACATTAAGTCATGTTCAAAATATGGTTTTACAAAATCCTTCAAAAGTTTATCAGAGTTTACAAATAATTGGTGTTACAAAACTAATATAGCAACCATAGTAAATGGAAATGATCATATAACCCAAAGACTATTCTAAATCTTCCAAAAGTCTTCACTAGTAAACTTTTCTAGTCATTAGCTTACAAACCTAATTACATAGCACATTTCAAAAACAAAATATGTAAGACAATAGTCTCGTGAGATACATGTGTTTCAAGTTAACAAGATATAAACTCGGAAAATTAACATTTATAAATATTTAAATTGAAGCTTTCATAAACAATCATAACTACATCTACTAAAAACATTTAAAGCATACAAGATTGCTAGGATGCCCCTAGTTCACATAGTGTGACATACTAAGGTTTCCACGGTTCTCCTGGTCCAACCAAGAATTGACAAGACTGTCAGGGTACCTTGAACTAGCCCGGTCACTAGAACTACTAGGGGTTCACCTGCTCCAGCCAAGGTTAGCGTCTTCTTGTCTACGAGTCAACATCATCAAGTCCTCTACTTTGCGCATGGAGGTACCATCTCAGTAGATCCTCATGTGTTACCTACTTTGTGTTCTTATGGTCCGAACAGAAATCAATCATGGATTAAATCATAAAAAATGACTCTCAAACGTATAAATTTTTTTCCAATACTTTTCAAAATCATATCATCAAATCAAGAACTTTCATATATAACTTGTATAAATAAGCATGGATCTTTATAAACATATGGATAATGATAAACATTTCATCATGTCAAAATGGATATAATCATGCTTCAAAATCTTATTTTGCGACGTACTTTTGAAAATTCCACATGTACTCATCTCAGTACCTTGTAGAGCTCGCTAGGTATCAACCATACTTATTTCCTTTCTTTTGGTCTTAAATCTTTTCAACTCTTACGGAATTCATACCATAAACCGGATTTTTAATCCAAACTTAAATCCTACTTCAATGCCTTTACAACTTAAGAGTTCTTACTTCAATTCCTTGACAACTCATGACCATATATGATAAAATTACCATATCTAACATTTTATCCCATACCAAAACCCTTTAACTACATTGGTGATATAATAGGACTACTTCATAGCTAGTATGAAAGAGCATAAACAAATTTTGTAATATAGTGTAAGAAGCTTGTGTTAACATGCCAACATAATAGAAATACAATATCATAATAGTTCATAAAGAAACTTACTTATTATCACTAATCTTATGCTAATTCCAACATATATAATATTACAATAAAAATTCATGAACACATTTACGTAGTCGTCAAAAACTCATTATTTGAATTTGCACATTATTTCTTATCACTTGATAGTAGTTAATCCTTGATTCCCTTGTGGTGCTTCTTCTTTTAATCTTCTTAGCTGTCAACAATCCAAATTTATAAATGATGATCACAAAAGATTATGAATTAGTACTTGCGTCATGATTATATATCAATGATCCATGGACAAAACATGTTAATATCCCTTGATAACATATTAATCATAATGGTTATTATCTCATACTAATATGAACATTTAAGCACTTGGAGAAATTAAGGTTCATGATGATCTTCAATAAACCTCATCGAATTCTTAAGAGATAGATAGATGGAGAGAGAGAGAGAGAGAGAGAGAGAGAGAGACAGTACCTTCATTTTCTTAGCTGCATGATGATATCCTTTTGAAATCTTGAGTAATTTCCAGAACATTTTCTCATGAACACCAAATGAAGCTTTAAAGAGAGTTGTAGAGATTTTCTTAAGAGTAATAAGATCAAAATGACAAATAATGGTGTTAATTTAGTGATCCATTGGTGTTGTAATAATGGAATACATGTGTCACAATATGAGGAATCAAATATACTTGTTGGAAAAAGATTTGGACAAAATGCCCCTAGTACGCGAGTTCATGTGCCTTTCATCCGTTTATAGATACACTGCATTTTTCCTTAGCGTTTTGTCATGTTCCATAAATCATGCATCACATATTTCAGTTTTCTAACTTGTTACAACTTTTCTTCCATCTTTGCACTGTTATAACTCAAGTGTATGAACTCCACATTTCATACATTTTATATCTACAAAAAAAGATGATAATAATCTTAACAACTTACACTTACACAAGTTTGTCTAATTCTTTCTTAATTTAGTTATTAACCCAAAAAATGGGTGTTTACCCATTGTTGCCACTTTTTAGCCATTTTCACTAAGTCATATCATCTTCATATTGATTTTAGATGACATGATTCTTTTTCCTATGCCTTTATTTTTGTATGTATTACAATTTCTTCATTTTGAAACATTTACCAAATCAAAATAGATTTTGAGATAGAACCCTTCCATGTTCATACTCCCAAATAGCTTAAAACCTTTAAAATTCATAGTAGTCTTCTTTTGATTTTGCAAACTTGTGACTTACTCATTTCCTAACCAATTGAGTTGGTTCTTTTTTTATTTTTAGTGTGTGTTATATATATATATATATATATTTCATGTTCTAACTTTTAAATGGCTTTTTTGTACTTTCATCTAGATGGCTTACCAAAGCTCTAACTTTGTTTCTTTTTATCATTTTATCCTTATTGACAACACTTATATCCACTTAATTTATTAATTTATAATCTAACAAACTTTTAGTTGGGACACTGTTTATTTAGGTTAAATTTAGTCATCAACACTTGTTGCATTACCTCATGGACAACCTCAATGACAATCATTATTGATAAATCTTGTGTACTCGTCGATAACCTTAGCATACCCTAAGGATATCAAATGTCAAAACATTAAAACAAGCTCTAGGGAAAAGGAACCCCATTTTATAATAGCAATATTGTCAAGCCAAAAAAGTATAATGTTGTTAGTTTGATTGTTATTGTATGTTTAAGTTTATCCAAAGACAACTGAAAATCAGACATATTTATTGCATGTCTACCATAACAACCGTTTTACTACCTTATTGTGACCAATCCTAGTCAGTCAGTTTTGACTGATACTTATACAATAATACCCATAGTATGAATTTAGGTAGATCATATTGAGGACTAATTCTATGAATATTGCACATATCACTTCTATAACGACCCTAAAAGTTGTAGCAATATGATAAAGATGTAATGTTTATGTCAAAAGGGTGTTTTGGTCCAAGAATGATAAAAATTTGAAATTATGGAACTTTAGTTGGTATGAACTGGAATGCTGAATATAACTTAATTGTCATGAAATGGGAAATTACAAAGGTAACATGTCAAATTGGACATGAATATGTACATCTAGGATGATGTGGCACGTAGAGTAATTTGATGTAACACAGTGTTATGTGTAACCATTTTAGGAAAAGGGAAACGTACTACTAAAAACATGATTCATATGATATATACTACTAAACACGTTGGGAAGTGTCATGCTAAGTTAATTAGAAGGAGTACGATACATGTAGCCCTAATTTGATGTAAATGTTGATGTAGGTAGCTATTCTTGGGAAGGGAAATCTACTATGTTAAACGTGATGCATAAGGCTTAGTGTACAGGACGCGTTTAAAGTACAATACCGTGCACTAAAAGAAAAACACGATTTTTGCTAGGGAAGGGGGCTATGGAATGTGTTTGTGTTGTTAATCTACAATAGATCGTGCTATGGAATGTCGTTCCATAGCAAGGTTGCTACCACATTGTCTATAAGATTTATTTCCGGTAGCGAGCATGGGACTTGCAAAGGAAAATGTTACCGACTCCATATCCATTGTTATTATGCTACCGATATTTCTATGGAAAAAACATATGTAGCAATTTTCCAACGACATTTTTTACGAATACACATTCCGTTGTACGACTGCTATGAAATTAATTATTGTGGTTAATATGCAACGTAATTTTTCAACAAAAAACAATTTCATAGTTGTTTTGCTACGGAAGTACCATTTGTAGGTATTTGTTAGGGAATTTTGCTATGGAATTTCATTTCCTTTGCTTGTTTTGCTTTGGAAAAAAATTCTTGTAATTTGTGATGACATATGTTACAAAATTAAATTCCATACCAACATTGATAAGAAGTAGTTCAAATTCATAAGTATTTATCTATTGAAATTTGCAACGACAATAAAACTCATGGAATTTTTAGTATTGAGCAATAATATGTTGCAACTTTAGTTACCAATTTTGCAAGGAATTAATTTTTTGTAAAGTAATTTACATTAATTATAGTGCCATATTATGGAATTTATTTTCATAAATAAAGTGTCTAATCTGACTCCCATATTCGCAAACCCACAAGCGGAAGAAGATAAATTAGGGAAAATCGATGCTTCGTCTTCAAGAAGTAACGTGAGGCTGTGCGGATGTGGACACCTGGTTGGAATGTGGATGGTATGGCTGCTAATAAATCATGGACGAATGTTCCTTGGCTGCACAAACTACAGTGATGAATATATAAATTATCAAATAAGTGGTATACATACAACTATCAAATAAGTGGTATACATACAAGATGTACGGGTTGAGAGTTCAAGCCAATGGTGAAGATATCATTTTAGATACCCCCCCCCCCCCCCCCCAACGCTCCTGTTGATTTTCATGTCAATGAAACCCCGACTCAAGTTGTTATTCAATATACTAATGAACATGGCAATGGCCCTCGAGTCGATGGTGGTAAAGTTGGAATTATCAAGTTCATGTTGATGTGTTTGGTTTGTTTCTTTGTTGGGATGTTGTAAGCTTAATTAATTTTCTTATCGTTATTATGATCAATGAACGAATTGTTACTATGATCAATGGATTTGGTAAGCTATGGTTTGAATGATATGTTTTTGAATTTGTAATATATTTTGTTTCTCTTATTGCATTTTATATGTATTTAATAGTAATAATGAAAGAATAAACATTTGTTATTATGTTTATGTTTTCTTGAATATTTTTTTTACCATTTCAATGTATGAAACGGTATTATATCATAAACAATTACTTAATTAGATATTTATTGAAAATATTGTACATACAAATATCTCAGAAACCAAGGTTGTAAAAATCGTTCAGCGTTCGGCGGTCGACTGGTGATAAGCGATTACGAACTAGGCTGGGATTAATCGGGGACTGTAAATTATTAATAAAATTATTTAAAGAATTAATATTTCCTAAAAAATTAAGTATTTAAAAATTGTAAGTTTTAAATTTTGTAATTTTGAAAATTTTAGTATAATATTTTAAAATTTGAAAACTTAAAATTTTGAAAATTTAAAATTTTGGTCTAATATTTGAAAAATAAATTTTGAATTTTTTAAATAGTTCCCCCTATGACCGCCGAGGCCGCCAAGCCTGAGTTTGAACGATTATGAGCAATTTCTGCCAAGCACCCTAATCGTAATGTGTTGAAGGCCGCCAAGCGACTAATCGGCCGCCAAGGCCTTCTGCAACATTGTCAAAAACAAATGTCCCCTTTTAGTAAATGCTTTCAATGTACCAAAGAATGATAAAATTTCATTTTATTTAATTCTCATGAAGGGAACTAATACATAACATCACATTTACTAATTCGCATACAAAAACTAAAAATTAGACAATATAACTATCCTTATATAAAGAAACAAAAACATATAATCAATATATTCCTCCTCCAATTCTTCTTCCTCCTTTTGTTCTTCATTACTCGATGTACTATACTCATAACTACCATCGCTGTTAGGAATACCATCATTATCGTCCTCATCACTTTCACCTTCTTCATGAATGTTATTTTCATTATCTAAACTGCTGCTTGACATGTCGTGATCATCATAAATGTATGTATCGACTGTAGTTGGTATAATGATTTCATTTGATTCAACTTCATCTTCTTGGTAAGCAACGTCTTTCTGAGGATGATTTTCACGTACATCAATCTAACCACCAGGTTTAAGTTTAATTACAGCCCACCAGTCCGAGTTGTTTGTTTTCAAACTTGGGTAAGGAATGTAACACACCTTAGTGGCTGGCATAGCTAAAACAAACGGCTCGAACTTGTTGTATTTTCTTTGACTTTTATCTTGACCAAGTTATATTGTTTGTGAACCTTAACTCCTATGTTCGGTGTTCAATCGTACCAATGACATTTAAAAAAACTGTGGTTTTAATTAGGTAACTAGGGTACTCGACTTCTAAAATTTCCTCTATCTTACCGTAATAATCACCTCATTGGCTACTAACACACAATCTGCTATTGATTGTTGATTTGCTTAGACCATGAGCTTCTATATGAAACTTGTAACCATTGACCAAGTATACACTATATAATTTCACTTTTTTGAATGGCATTTTGGAAAGGTCAAATATATACTTGTTCTTTATCCGGATCTTACATGCCTATATGACAAATGATAAAGCACTTAATTAGATTTAATTATAACCATAACAAAAAAATAATAAAAAAAAATTAACACTCACATAGTTTTAAAACCACACTGCAAAGTTCTTCTTAATTTCAGCTACAAGCTCCTGTTCATCCATATCCCCAATAATTTCATTCAAATCTTCTTCAAATATTTTGTATTACCATTTAAATAACATTTTGAAAGTTACTATGATGTAATAAACAAAATCATGCATGTAAATGTTATTCAGAGCAATTACACAACAAATGATTATTATAATTAAAAGTGAAGTATATGTAATTACAAGATGTAATGTTTGATTTTATCTTCGTTAAGGAGTATGTAAGTATAGGCATCATGCAATTCCTCATCAGATAACATTCTATTCCCGAATCTTCCATAATGACGACCAGGATATGAAAATATATCTAAAATTTCGTTGTTATCATCAGGTTGCCCATCTCATCCCCCATTATCATTTTGAGGGAACTTTCTATTACATGTGGGGACACCAGTCTCGAAATAATGAGAGCAAAATATTGATGCTTCACAAAGAAATATGCATTAACAACGGACCCTTCCACTGGAGCTTTATTTTTCACATCTTGTTTCAGCCGATTTAGATATCTATAGTAAAGAAGATTTAAATTAGCTTACAGACCTTTCAAATGGATACATCCACCGATATTGGACGGGACCAGCTATCTTCGCTTCGTATGGAAAATGTACTGGTAAATGTTCCATGGAGTTAAAGATACCAGGGACAAAGATGGTCTCTAATTTATATAGAATTATTGGGATCTTGGCTTCATTCCTTTCCATGTCTTTTCTTGTGATTGTTGTTCTTGTTAATGTTTTGAAGAAAAGACTCAACTCTGTTAATGCTTCTCACACATGTTTTGGTAACATCTCAGGAAATGCAATTGGCATCAATCTTTGCATAAAAACATGACAATCGTGGTTTTTCATTACGAACAGTCTACACCCGGTTAAATCAACACACCTCCCCAATTTAGAAACATACAATCGGGGAAACACAATTTCTCCACCCTTTCGCATATGACTTTCTATTGATTCTTGTCTAGAGCAGAGTACGCTCTTTGATCATCTTCGACTCTTTTTTTCTCTTCCTACAATAGAGTTTTAGATCTCTTCTCACTGCTACATTGTCCTTCGTATTCATTTTGACATCCATTACAGTGTAAAAAAAGTTTTCAAATACATTTTTCACAATATGCATAACATCAAAATTATGTCTAATGAGGTTTGTTTACAAATATGGTAAATCCCAAAGTATGTTTTTTCCAACCATGATCGCCACATGCTTTGTTTACATCATCAACATTTAGTTCATTCACTTTTACCAAACCTAATTGTTCAATTTCCCTTAAAGTTTATTCACCATTCTTACTTGGAGGAGGACCTTATGTCACTTTACGATTCCTCTTGAACTTATTTTTATCCTTTCTATATGGGTGATTTACATGTAGAAATCTTCTATGAAAGTCAAACCATCACATCTTATTAACATTCTTTAGCCTGGATGCTTGTATATGTTTCCCACAATGTGGACATGCTAGCTTACCTGTTGTAGACCATCCTGACAACATTGCATATGCTAGAAAATCGCTTATTGTCCGCATCAAAGTTACTTGTGAAGGAAAATTTTGTTTTAAAGATATATCATATGTTAATACACCTTCTTCCCATAACTGCTCCAATTCTGCAACAACTGGTTGTAAAAATACATTTATTTTATGCTTAGGGCTTGACAGTCTTGTCACAAGTGCAGTCAAAAACATGTAAGGCTCTTTCATGCACATAAAAGGTGGCAAATTATAAAATGTTATAATAATAGGCCAAGATGAATATTGTTTTCGAAATGCTCCATGTGGTGTAAACCCATCTATACTTAGGCCTAATCTAACATTACATATTTCTACTGCAAATGAAGGATGAGTTCCTGTCAAAGTGCTTCCAAGCTTCTGAATCGGATGGATGACACATTACTCCATCATCATGTCCATCATCATCGGAGTGTCATCGCATGGAAGCGGATGTAGCTTTTGAAGCATGCAATCTCTTCAACCTTGGAGTCAAAGGAAAGTAATGCATTCTATTAAAGGGTATGCAAGAACATCTGGCCAAATTTTTTGACCGTTTGTACCTATCTGCATTATAGAATTTACACTGATAAAGCTCTTTGTCTCCCCTCCAATATATCATACATCCAGACCTAGATCAGTCATTCATCTCCACAGGCAAAGCTAGTGCATGTATTAACTTTTTGCTCTCGTATAAACTACCTACCATATTATTCTCCTCCAGTAACACATCATTTATCAAATGGCAGATAGCATCATAACTTTGTTCAGGTATGCAATACTCTGATTTTATATTCAATAGTCTAGCTACAACAGACAGTTGTGTGACTTTTTTTTATATCCAGACCACAACTCTTTATCGGCTGCCTCTAGCATATCAAAGAATTTTCATTAAGTGCATTTGGCTCCTCCTTAGGATTACTAGTAATATAATCAGGAGCCATTCCATCTGTGACCATTTCTCCATAAGTACATTCACATTCATTCAAATTTGTGTTTGAATCATCCACCCCTAAAGACGTATTGTCATCATCAATGGAGGTTTCACCATGTTTATCCGAAAACCAATATTCCTGAACAAAACCTGACTTGTACAAATGAGGCTTAACAATATCGGGGTATCTTTATGGTATGTTATGACATTTGATGCATGGGCATTTGATTCTATTTTTGTCTATGAACTTTTGTTGACTGGTAGATAAGTCTATGAATTTGTCACTTCTTGTATGGAAACAGACGATACATAACAACATTTTTCTTTTCTTTCATACATCAACATTCTATTGGTATTGTTCATGATGTTAAATCATTAAAATATACATTTAAATAACACAATATTATGTTCATTAATGTTGCTTCAAATTAATAGATGAGATTTGAAGTACATATATATATGTACAAAATAAATATTCCAAAGGTACCTTTACAACAAATCGTTTCACAAAATTAATGACCGATTGATGAATTGATCTTCAAAATTTTCTCATTTGAATGGATGAATCACTTTGAAAACTTGATAATGGCAAAGAATATTTGTGGAATGGTTTAATTGAATTTGAGAGATGTAGAACACAGATTCAAAGAAAGAGTGTATGAGGGAACCTTTGACAAACCTTGATTTCGATGTGGTGGATGGATACTAGGTCAAAGTATTTGGTCGATATTATTCAATACAAGGTTAAAACCCGTGTAGTACACGAGTAATAAATTTAAATAACATGCATAATAAAGTCACAACTTTGAATATGATGAAATACTTAAATTATTAGTTTAAATATAACGTTAAATAGTCTACTTAAATCAAAATTTCAATTAAACTTAAATAAAATCCAAATATTATTTTATAAATAGTTAAAATATGTAAATCGTAGTGTTAAATTCAAAGTCTAAATTGTAACCCCAAAATAATTAAAAAAAGAAAAATAATGTTTGATGTTTTTAAATAATTATAGTGATAGAAATTCAAAAGGTGAGCAAAAAAAACTTTTTGAAACTTACCTTGACGTAATAAATGATCAAACTTAAACAAATTAACATCATCAAGTTACTACTTTACTATATACCATACACAATGCAAAATCTAATTACCAAATCCAAAATAGATTACATTTATGTATTGATATTAAAACAAATTACGAATATATATATATATATATATATATATATATATATATATATATATATATATATATATATATATATATATATATATATATATATATATTAACATTTCACCAATTTACAAGTATATATTCACATTACACCAAAATACATATATAATATGCATCACTAATTGTGTGAATCGAACAACCATCATATAACTACTCTAAACTAATGTCAAACATTCTAGAAAACTCAACCAACCATGCATCCCACAAACAAATATCACAATTAAACAACTAACTGTATTCATGCTTAAAAGCTTTTCCATATCTGCTCACAGAATGATGTTTTTCACAACCTTTATGCAAGCCATGGAATTGTATCTGCTTTGATCTCCCTTCCCTAACCAAGTGGCTTCGAACCTTGTAACATGTTTGTCTCAGATTCCAACTTCTTCTTGTACTAATGTAAGCATTATTCAACATGATTAGAACTTCTTGCTTCATTTCACCGTCTTCAACCATCAGCAGCATTCCCAGAACTAATATTGCATCCAAGTGTCCCTTGTCGGCTGCATCTTGAAGAAACTATTTCCCTGCTTCATTTTCTCCTAAAAAAATACTTCGCCTGAAATACATTAAGTAATCATACAATTTTAATATAAATAAATACAAATACAGAAAACAAATTGCATGTGTAATTAATAGAATGCATTAAAAGGACTATCATTCCATCGTTGAAGAGTATTTGTGGGTTGTTCAACTTTCAGCATCTGCAGATGACTTCATCCATATCAACAATAAATGGACGAAACCTTAATCGATATGTGTCCATGGTTTTATATATTGCTTATGATGTTGTAGAATCTCTAAATAGTTTCAACTATAATTTAGAAATTAACAAAATTCATCTATTAAACACAAGATTAACTATGTATACATGTAACATCCCAATCTTCAGGTATGAATTTAAAAGCTTATTATTTATAGTTTTAGGACAACTCGACGATTTGGAAGGCTCCAACTCGTCGTGTAGAAGTATATTAAGCCGAGTATCTTTCAAGGTCTACTCGACGAGTTGGAAGGCCCCAACTTGACGAGTTGACGGTTGTTTATGAAACCCTATTTTTTAGGGTTTTGCGCCCTATTTAAAGAACTTATGACTCATTTGTGGGGTTTGATCTTCTTGATTCAGCAATACTTGTGAGGTGAGTTTTCCTCATTGTACTTGCGGGTCGAAGGCACTAAGGCCGACCCAATGAATTGTTATTATGTTATGCATGTTGCTATGCCTTTATGATCTGTTAGATCGGTGTCCTGGTAGATAGGATGTTTCTATATTGTTATGATCTGTTAGATCGATATCCTGGTAGATAGGATGTTGCTATTCTTAGTGATCTGTAGATCGATTTGACTGTTTGTAGACTGTTATGTGATTATCTGGTACATGTGCATATGTGTGATTAGTGGTTGAGGCTTTACTGCTTTGTGTGTAACCCAACAGACTAGGGCATTCCAACCCGATGGGTGGTCGAGAGTATTGCATCCCGAGGATGACTGGACTGGTGGAGGTTGATGACCAGAAGGTCAGATGTGCCCTGAACCTACTCTGAACCTACTGAGGTTCGGGGCAAAGGACTGGTGGAGGTTGATGACTGGATCGTATACTGATGATCAAAGAGATGTGATTACTTGGGAGCAGTTCATAGATATGTTACGTGCCCGCTACATTCCACGGCTCGAGTGGGAGCGGTTAGCTCAGGAGTTTCTGGATTTGAGACATGGTACAGAGACGGTGACGGAGATCACCCGCATGTTCACGGAGACCGATGCTCGATCGCTCGGTTATTGTGGTCATAGACGATATCTTGGTGTACTCCAAGACCCAAGAGCAGCATGGGGTGCATTTTCGGGAGCTATTGGGAGTTTTGAGGCGAGAACGGTTGTATCCCAAGTTCTCGAAGTGCATGTTTTGTTACGAGAGGTTCAATTCCTTGGACACCTCGTTAACTAGGAGGGGATTTTGGTCGATCCGGCCAAAATCGAGGAGGTTATGCAGTGGGAGGTTCCGAAATCTCCCTCAGATATAAGGAGATATTTAGGATTGGTAGGGTACTACCGGAGATTCATACAGGATTTCTCCATGATTGCAGTACCCTCACTTGTCTGACGAAGAAGGGGGTGGATTTCCAGTGGGGCCCTGAACAGCAGAGGGCATTTGAGACCCTCATGCAGCAACTTTGCAAGGCTCCAGTCTTGACTCTCGCGGAGGGAGTTGAGAATTTTGTATTGTTTTGTGATGCATCCATCACGGGACTAGGAGTGGTCCTCATGCAGAGATGATGGATGATAGCCTATGCGTCGCGATAGTTGAAGCTGCACGAGATGAGATACCCTAATCATGATCTGGTGCTAGGAGCGGTGGTATTCGCTCTCAATATTTGGAGACATTACCTCCATGGGGTCTGTTGTACCATATACATGGACCAAAAGAGTTTGAGACACGCCATAGATCAGCCAAAACTAAACATGAGACAACGAATGTGGCTGGATGTAGTCAAAGACTACAATTGTGAGATCCTTTACCACCCAGGTAAAGCGAACGTGGTTGCAGATGCTCTGAGCCGCAAGTCACCTGGATCTTCTACTCCAGTGACATATATGAGGATATCAGTGGATTCTCCACTTGTGAGCTTGATCAGGGAAGCTCAAGCTGAGGGTATGCGACAGGAGAATTGGAAGCTTGAGAAGATTAGGGGTGAGAACACTTGGTTTGTGCAGGACAGTCGGGATTAATGACCCGTTATGGTCAGGTCTGGGTTCTGATGTCTGGTCAGGTCAAACAGATTTTTCTGGAGGAGGATCATAAGTCTCGGTTCTCTATTCACCCGGGGGCCACCAAGATGTACCAGGATCTACGATTGAGTTACTGGTGGAGATTGCATGAATATGGAGATTGCATGGTATGTTGAGAGATGCTTGACCTACCGGATGGTCAAGGCCGAACATCAGAGGCCGCATGGTCAGCTGCAGCCTCTGGAGATTCCCATGTGGAAATGGGAACATATCACGATGGATTTTATCACCAAGCTGCCGAAGACGGCGAAGGGCTTCGACGCTATTTGGGTCATCGTTGATTGATTGACCAAGAGCACCAACTTTTTAGCAATACCGGGGAGTTCATCGGCCGAGAAGCTGGCCAACTTGTATATCCATGAGATCATTTCTTTCCATGGGGTGCTAGTCTCTGTTGTCTCAGACCGAGATGTTCGGTTCACCACCCGTTTCTGGCAGAAGTTCCACGAGGAGCTGGGCACGCGACTGCACTTCAGTACAACCTATCATCCGCAGAAAGACGGCCAGAGTGAGAGGATCATACAGACTCTCGAGGATATGTTGAGAGCATGCGTTATTAACTTCGGTGGGAGCTAGGACTCGTACATACCCTTTGCAGAGTTCACCTACAAAAACAACTTTCATTCTAGTATTGGTGCTCCACCATATGAGCTGTTGTATGGACAGATATGCTGTAACAACGTAAATTTTCAAACAAAATTTTCATTTCAAAATAAAGTATTTTCATCCAATCAAGGCATAAACATTTCAAGTGTCATGTCAAAATACAAATCATATGAATCCCAAGATCACAAAACATCTATCAGTGTGTACAGATCACGCCGGCGCCTTCCCACGGTCCTCGCTAGTACCTGAAACACATACATAACAACTGTAAGCATAAATGCTTAGTGAGTTCCCCAAAATACAACTTACGCACATACGCCTTTCCAGGCCCCGACCTTCCGGCCCATGTGTCTCAGGGGACTTCCGTCCCTGCTGGGTAAACCTTCCGGTCCTACCCACGCCAACCTTACGGTCCATATTACACGCCTTCCGGCCCATAACATAATGCCTTCCGGCCCACATAACATACATAGTACGCATAACAATTATCTTATCACATATAGCACATATATCACATATCATATCCGACCTTCCGGTCACACAGTCAAACCCTTCCAGGTATGGTATAGTGAGAAAACTCACCTCGTGAATATCGGAAACTAGCAAATCCCAAAGTCACTCGTGCTCGATCCGCCGAGCTACAATCTCCCTATAACATCATACATCTTTTGTCAATACTTTTATCTTCTAAGTTTGACTATCCCTAAGAAGTCAAACATAGGTCAACTCTGGTCAACGGTCAACGGTCAACTTGACGGACTCGGCGAGTGCACAAGGACAACTTGGCGAGTCTAGTCGTATTCATCAACTCCCTAGGATTCCCTTCTTACTCGTCGAGTGCTTCCCCTGACTCGACGAGTTCCACCTGGGAGAGTCGTGGGGCCACCCCGACTCAACTCGTCGAGTCTCAAGAACAACTCGGGGAGTCCCAGCTCGACTCAGTCCGCCTGTCGACCCTCTCTACCTCGTCCTGACTCACTGAGTCAACCATAACTCGGTCAGGACTACACACTGGGTGTCCTCAAGGACAATCTTCAAGCGACTCGTCGAGTCTGTTCATCAGACTCGGCGAGTCCATGCCATGCACCAGCTAAAACTGGCTTTTGCGGTCAGATCCGTTCCATCCATTCATAAATCTGGCCTTCCCAAGCTTATTTGTCACGTAAAGTCTCAGTCTTGGTTGCCATGCAATGCGTACAAGGCTTATTTTGAGGAAACAACCTCTAATATGACCACCTTAGCTTCTAACTCAAAAGGATGGACATAAAGCTAGTCGTATGGGGTCTCCTGGACCTGCTAAGGCCCAGATCTAGGTTCCATATCTCCATGGAACCTTTCATACTTCTAATTTAAGCCAAGAAAAGCAAGAAGAAACCCTAGATTTAACACATCAACACAAAACACGAAGTTTGGCTCTGAAAGTTACCTCAAGAAGACTCCCTTGATGAATTAGCAACAGATCCAAGCTCCCCAAATCCTCAAGTTTGATCCTCTCCCTCCCTTCTTGCAATATCACACAAAATGGTGAACAAATGGCCTCCAAATACACTCACAAGGGATCACAGTCGTATAGGGGATCTTAGGGTTCAAGGTGGCCGCAAATGAGGGCCATAAGGTCCTTTAAATAGGGCTTAGGACCGGGTAATTAGGGTTTCATTAAACAGCGCAGACTCGCCGAGTCCATATCCTGGACTCGTCGAGTCCAGACGAATCCCATGTCCAGAATCGCGACCCTACTCGGCGAGTCTGAGCTCCCACTCGCCGTGTCCCCTCTCAAAACACAAAATAATTAAACAATAAAGATACCTGGAATTCCGGGCTGTTACAATTCTCCCCCACTAGAACTAGACTTCGCCCTCGAAGTCTCGCTCTGAAAATAGCTCCGGATGCTGGTCCCGCATCTCGCGCTCCGGCTCCCAGGTCATCTCTGATCCCTTCCGGTGTTGCCACTGAACCAACACCAGAGGTACCTCCTTGTTCCTCAGAACCTTGATCTTCCGATCCCTGATGGCCACAGGCCTCTCAGCATAATTCAGACTCGCATCCACCTGAATATCCTCTAACGGAACCACTGCCGACTCATCGGCTAAACACTTCCTCAATTGCGACACATGAAAAGTGTCGTGGATCTGCCCCAACTCTGCTGGCAACTCCAAACGATAGGCTACCCGGCCTACCCTTGCAATCACATGAAATGGCCCAATATACCGGGGCCCCAACTTTCCCCTCTTCCTGAATCGAATCACTCCTTTCCAGGGAGAGACCTTCAGGAGAACGAAGTCGCCGGCCTGAAACTCAAGCTCGGACCGACGTCTGTCTGCATAACTCTTCTGTCGGCTCTGGGCGGTCAACAACCTCTGTCTGACCTGCTGAATCTGCTCTGTCGTCTGAAGCACGATCTCTGTACTGCCCATCACTCTCTGCCCAACCTCTCCCCAGCAAATGGGAGTCCGACACCTCCTACCATACAACAGCTCAAAGGGTGGCATACCAATGCTCGAATGATGGTTGTTGTTGTAGGAAAACTCTGCCAAGGGTAAATACACATCCCAGCTACCCCCGAAATCTAACACACACGCTCGAAGCATGTCTTCCAGCGTCTGAATCGTCCGTTCGCTCTGGCCGTCTGTCTGGGGATGATATGCGGTACTAAAATGCAATCTAGTACCCAATTCCTCATGAAATTTCTTCCAGAATCTGGAAGTGAAGCGCACATCACGGTCTGAAACAATCGAGATCGGCACCCCATGCCGAGATACCACTTCCCTCACATATAACTCCGCCAACTTCTCCGCTGAAGAGCTCTCGCTGATGGCAAGGAAGTGAGCGCTCTTCGTCATCCTATCCACAATCACCCAAATTGCATCAACTCCTCTGGCAGTCCTCGGCAATTTGGTGATGAAATCCATAGTGATCTGTTCCCACTTCCATTCGGGAACCTCCAATGGCTGCAACTTGCCATGCGGTCTCTGGTGCTCAGCCTTAACCCTGCGGCAGGTCAAGCACCTCTCAACGAACCATGCGACGTCCCTCTTCATACAGGGCCACCAATACTCTTTCCTCAAATCCAAATACATCTTCGTAGCCCCCGGATGGATCGAAAACTTCGACCGATGAGCCTCTTCCATCAAAGTTATACGCGTACCACCCACGAACGGTACCCAAATCCGACCCTGAAACGTCATAAGCCCTCGTCCATCCGTAACGAACTCTGAAACCAAACCAACGACCCGCTCTCTCTTCTGCATCTCTGGTCGCACAGCCTCGGCATGTGCCCCACGAATAGCATCCAATACTGGAGCTATTACAGTCAATCTCAAACATACATCTCGCAGTGGAGTGCTCTCCGCCCTGCAGCTCAATGCATCAGCTACCACATTAGCCTTGCCTGGGTGGTACAGGATCTCACAATCATAATCCTTGACCACATCCAACCACCTCCTCTGACGCATATTTAGGTTGGGCTGATCCATCAAATACTTCAAGCTCTTATGGTCCGTGTATATCGTACATCGAACCCCATACAAGTAGTGACGCCAAATCTTTAGAGCGAACACTACTGCCCCCAACTCTAAATCATGCGTGGGATATCTCGCCTCATGAGGCTTCAGCTGCCTCGACGCATAAGCTATCACATGACCCCTCTGCATCAACACTGCACCCAGCCCCGAAATCGATGCATCGCAATATACTACAAAATCCTCCATCCCTTCCGGAAGAGCTAATACCGGTGCTTCGCACAACCTTTGGCGAAGTGTCTCAAAGGAGGTCTGCTGCTCGGGACCCCATGAGAATGCAACACCCTTCTGGGTCAATCTGGTGAGCGGCACTGGGATCTTGGAGATATCCTTGATAAATCTCCGATAATACCCTGCCAACCCGAGGAAACTCCTGATCTCAGATGGTGACTTCGGCACTTCCCAACTCATCACCGCCTCAACCTTGGCCGGATCGACCAGAATCCCTTCCTGGTTAACGAGGTGTCCTAGGAACTGGACCTCCCGCAACCAGAAATCACACTTGGAGAACTTTGCATAAAGCTTCTCCGATCTCAACACCCCAAGGACCTCCCTCAAATGCTCATCATGCTGCTCTCTAGATCTCGAATACACCAGAATATCATCGATGAATACAATCACCGACCGATCCAGCATTGGCCTGCATACCCTGTTCATGAGATCCATGAACACAGCCGGGGCATTGGTGAGCCCAAAAGGCATCACCACAAACTCATAATGCCCATATCGCGTCCTGAACGCTGTCTTCTGGACGTCCTCATCCCGTACTCTCACCTGATGATATCCCGACCTCAGATCGATCTTGGAGAACCAAGATGCTCCCTGCAACTGATCGAATAAATCGTCGATCCTCGGTAACGGGTAACGGTTCTTGACCGTCAACTTGTTCAACTCCCGGTAATCAATGCACATCCGGTGTGAACCATCCTTCTTCTTGACGAACAGAATAGGTGCTCCCCACGGCGAGCTGCTCGGCCGAATGAATCCCTTTCCCAGCAACTCTTGAAGCTGTGAGGACAACTCTTGCATCTCTGGAGGTGCAAGACGATAAGGCACCTTAGCGATAGGCGCGGCCCCCGGAACCAGATCAATACCAAACTCCACTTGCCTCACAGGAGGTACTCCCGGCAGCTCCTCGGGAAAAACATCTGGAAACTCACGCACCACTGGAACCTCCTCAACTGATCTCGGTCTCTCGGAAGCCTCCCGCGTATCCATCACATACGCCACAAAACCCTTACAGCCCTGCTGTAAACACTGCCTCGCCCTAGCGGCCGAACAAAAAGCTGAGCCTGAACGGGTACCCTCGCCGTACACCGAAAGAATTCCCCCACTAGGGTCTCGTATAGTCACCAGCTGACGCTCACAGTCGATGACGGCGCCGAATCGGCTCAACCAGTCCATGCCCACAATGACACAGACATCACCCATCGCAATAGGAATCAGATCAATCGGAAACTCGACCCCGTAAATCTCTAACACACATCCTCGGAGAACCTCCGTGGCACAAATCACCCTCTCGTCAGCTATAGAAACTCTCAGAGGCCGACTCAACGGCTCACGACCAACGCTGATATGCTGACTAAAGGCCAAAGATACAAAACACCGACTCGCACCCGAGTCAAATAGCACTAAAGCAGGCACAGAGTTCACAAGGAAAGTACCTACGCATAACATAACATAAGCATAACATCCCATCATCAAAATAAATACATGAAATAAAGCATACCTGCCACAACATCGGGGGCAACGCGGACCTCCTCCGCAGTCAGCTGAAAGGCTCTCCCACGAGCCCTCGGGGCCTCGACCTTCACCGGTCGAGTCTCAGCAGCCCTGGCAGCAGGTGCAGATCCCTGAAGAAGCTGAGGGCACTTGGCCTTCCGATGGCCTGTCTGGTTGCAATGAAAGCAAACCATAAACCCCTTGGGGCAATCCCCGGCGATGTGCCCCTCCTTGCCACACTTGTAGCAAGCACCAGATCGACATGTCCCCTCATGACCCTTGCCGCACTTTCCGTAAGTGCGGCCCTTCGGACCTCCCGTCCTCGAATCCGCGGACTTAGTCCGCTTGGCTGCCGGCTGAGACTGAGCCGGCCGCCGGTCCACCCGCTGAGACTCGGCCTCCTCCCTGGCCTGGGTCTCCAACTCGATCTCGCGCTTCCTGGCATTCGCCTGAAGCTCAGCAAAGGTATGATAGGTGGAGTTTGACACAAACTCCCGGATATCCCTCCTCAAAACACCCAAGTACCGGCTCATCCGAGCCTGCTCTGTGGACACCAGCTCGGGGCAGAACATCGCCCTCTCATGAAACTTCCGCGTGATCACCGTAACCGAATCAGTACCCTGCTTGAGGGTCAAGAACTCCTGAACCAATCGTTCCCTCTCCACCGGGGGAACGTACTCGTCTCTGAACATAGAGGTAAACCTCTCCCATGTCACTGCTGAAATCTCTGCCAAAGTGAAGTTCGCCGTCACGAACTTCCACCAATCCTTCGCTCCCAGACGGAGCTGGTTCAAAGCGAACCGTACCCTCAGATGCTCCGGACAAGAACAAGTGTAGAAGCACCCCTCAATATCAGCGATCCACCTCATCGCAGCAATCGGATCCTGCGTCCCATCAAACTCAGGTGGCTTCGTGTTGCTGAATTCCCGAAACAGCAACGAGTCACCCCCCTGTGGCCTGGCAGCGGCCACAGCTGCGGTAGCTGCAACGGCTGCAGCCTCAGTCAATGCGGCGTACCGCTCATCAAAAGTCTCCATCAAGGTGGTCTTAATAGACCCAAACATCTCCGGAATCTCAGCCCAGATCGCTGTAGCCACCTCCTCATGAATCATCTGACGAATCTCCTCGTCACTCACACCGCTCGTACTCGGTCTGTGGCGTGGTCCAACCATGATGTCTCTGAAATACAACATAAAACTATCAGGGACTCCATCGAGTATAATCGCACTCGATAACGCAACCCTACTCAGTCTCCGACATCTAGGGATTCTTACTTGGGTTTCCCTCTGACCCGGTGTCTTCGGTAATACGGGCCCAATACTACCGACCACACCGCATCAGCATTCATCCCAAGTCTTCCTCCCCAAACCCCGGATAGTGAGTACTCTACTTTTGTTATGCACTATCTACCCGCACGCTATCAAAGCATCTCATATCGGCAAACTTTCCTAGACTAAGGCATCACAAATCAGGTCACTCTAGTCCTATCATGAATACCTAGTCTTCTAGCATGCATAACAATTCATATCATATCACATCTTAACATAACATTGTAAGATATTTTGGGGATCTTTACCGTTCGGGCGCTGACTGATCGTACACACTGCTTCTTTCTCGTTTACCACAAAATCATTTACAAAAGTTTATGCCTTTATTTTAAAAGTTTTCCTCAAATCCTCGGTTTGAGTTCAGTTACGCCCGAAGGTGCACCCGAATCCCTCAAACCAAGGCTCTGATACCAATTTGTAACAACGTAAATTTTCAAACAAATTTTTCATTTCAAAATAAAGTATTTTCATCCAATCAAGGCATAAAAATTTCAAGTGTCATGTCAAAATACAAATCATATGAATCCCAAGATCACAAAACATCTATCAGTGTGTACAGATCACGCCGGCGCCTTCCCACGGTCCTCGCTAGTACCTAAAACACATACATAACAAATGTAAGCATAAATGCTTAGTGAGTTCCCCAAAATACAACTTACGCACATACGCCTTTCCAGGCCCCGACCTTCCGGCCCATGTGTCTCAGGGGACTTCCGTCCCTGCTGGGTAAACCTTCCGGTCCTACCCACGCCAACCTTACGGTCCAGATTACACGCCTTCCGGCCCATAACATAATGCCTTCCGGCCCACATAACATACATAGCACACATAACAATTATCTTATCACATATAGCACATATATCACATATCATATCCGACCTTCCGGTCACACAGTCAAACCCTTCCGGGTATGGTATAGTGAGAAGACTCACCTCGTGAATATCGGAAACTAGCAAATCCCGAAGTCACTCGTGCTCGATCCGCCGAGCTACAATCTCCCTATAACATCATACATCTTTTGTCAATACTTTTATCTTCTAAGTTTGACTATCCCTAAGAAGTCAAACATAGGTCAACTCTGGTCAACGGTCAACTTGACCGGACTCGGCGAGTGCACAAGGACAACTCGGCGAGTCTAGACGTATTCGTCAACTCCCTAGGATTCCCTTCTTACTCGTCGAGTGCTTCCCTTGACTCAACGAGTTCCACCTGGGAGAGTCGTGGGGCCACCCCGACTCAACTCGTCAAGTCTCAAGAACAACTCGGCGAGTCCCAGCTCGACTCAGTCTGCCTGTCGACCCTCTCTACCTCGTCCTGACTCACTGAGTCAACCATAACTCGGTCAGGACTACACACTGGGTGTCCTCAAGGACAATCTTCAAGCGACTCGTCGAGTCTGTTCATCAGACTCGGCGAGTCCATGCCATGCACCAGCTAACACTGGCTTTTGCGGGCAGATCCGTTCCATCCATTCATAGATCTGGCCTTCCCAAGCTTATTTGTCACGTAAAGTCTCAGTCTTGGTTGCCATGCAATGCGTACAAGGCTTATTTTGGGAAAACAACCTCTAATATGACCACCTTAGCTTCTAACTCAAAAGGATGGACATAAAGCTAGTCGTATGGGGTCTCCTGGACCTGCTAAGGCCCAGATCTAGGTTCCATATCTCCATGGAACCTTTCATACTTCCAATTTAAGCCAAGAAAAGCAAGAAGAAACCCTAGATTTAACACATCAACACAAAACACGAAGTTTGGCTCTGAAAGTTACCTCAAGAAGACTCCCTTGATGAATTAGCAACAGATCCAAGCTCCCCAACTCCTCAAGTTTGATCCTCTCCCTCCCTTCTTGCAATATCACACAAAATGGTGAACAAATGGCCTCCAAATACACTCACAAGGGCTCACAGTCGTATGGGGGATCTTAGGGTTCAAGGTGGCCGCAAATGAGGGCCATAAGGTCCTTTAAATAGGGCTTAGGACCGGGTAATTAGGGTTTCATTAAACAGCGCAGACTCGCCGAGTCCATATCCTGGACTCGCTAAGTCCAGACGAATCTCGTGTCCAGAATCGCGACCCTACTCGACAAGTCTGAGCTCCCACTCGCCGAGTCCCCTCTCAAAACACAAAATAATTAAACAATAAAGATACCTGGAATTCCGGGCTGTTACATATGCCGCATTCCAGTCTGTTAGGGTGAGATCGGTCATAGGGTGATGGGACGGACAAAGGTAGTTCTGAAGACTACCGAGAGGATTTAGCAGATCACACATCGGCTGCAGACCGCTCAGATTCGGCAGAAGAGTTACGCTGACAGACGCCAATCTAAGCTGGAGTTCCAAATAGGTGACATGGTACTCCTAAAGGTCTCACCTTGGAAGGGTGTGACTCGCTTTAGGAAGAGGGGAACTTGGGTCCCTGATATATAGGTCCATTCAGGATCATTGCTAGGGTTGGCAAGGTAGCGTATGGACTGGAGCACCCAAAGGAGCTCAGTCAAATTCATAACACGTTTCACGTTTCGCAGTTGCGAAAGTGTATACCGGATGAGGAGGCGGTAGTGTCATTAGATGATATTTAGGTTGATGAGAGCCTGAATTACATGAAGAGGTCAGTAGCCATTCTTGAGAGGATGGTAAAGGTTCTACGGAACAAGGAAGTACCTTTGGTAAAGGTACAGTGGCAGCATCAGAGGGGATTTGAGTGGACGTGGGAGCCGGAGGCAGAGATGCGGTAGCAGTATGCCGAGTTTTTTTTACTGCAGCAGACTTCGTGGATGAAGTCTACTTCAAGTAAGGGAGAATTGTAACACCCCGACTCCTAGGTATAAAATTTAAAATATTAAAGTCATATTCTTAGACCTACTCGACGAGTTGGTTGCCCTCAAATCATCGTGTATAAGCGGATCATGTCGCGTGATTTATGAGGGCTACTCTACGAGTTAGAGGACCCCGGCTCGACGAGTAGGAGCTAGAAAATGAAACCCTAATTTTTAGGATTTGCCTCCTATATAAAGGAATTAATCTGCCCCTTGTGGCCTCCCTTACCATTTCATTACCCAGAGAAGAAACCCTAGCTGTTATTTGTTGTTTCCTTGAGCTTGTGAGACTAAAAGAATGTTTTTGGTGTATTTTGTTGAAGAAGTTGGAAGGTTGAGAAGCTTGGAATAGGAAGGAGCTTGTAGATCCAACATCTACAACATTTGGGCATCCATTTGAAGGTAACAAGTTGTTACCTTGATCATTCTAGCATTAAATCCCCTTTTTCTTGGGTTTAAGGCCATTTTTAGTATATTTGTGGAGCATTTCGGATATTGGTCATGATTTAAAGTTGTAACTTTAGATCTAGATTCCTCTATGTCCCTATAGTCATAAAGTTATTAGATTCAGCAAGCTTTAGCCTTTCTCCTTGGGTTAAACCTTCCCCTTAGCTTGGGTTTGGCATTTAGGACCATGCATGTACGTAAAGTTTGCAACTTTACGTGGAAACCATGCCCTAGGAGGTTAGATCTGCAATTTGGAGCTTTATGGTAGCTTAAAAATGTCTGAATGAGAAATGGACTGAAGGGAATCGACGAGTCCGATGAAGATTGGCAGTTGTGGGTTTCTGCATGGACTCGACATGTTAGTGAGACGACTCGACGAGTTAGTTAGGGTTTTCCCGACATTTGGACATGCATGGACTCGATGAGTTGTTTGGAAACTCGGCGAGTCAACTAGGGTTTTCACGATTTCTCGAGTTCTAGAAGGACTCGATGAGTCAGTGAGCTGCACTCGATGATTTGGGTCAACATGGAGTGTTGACCTTGACCGTTGACTTTGACCTTGACAAGGGGTTGACCAGTTTGACTTTTGAGGGGTATTTCAGTAAATTAGGAATTTATGGAAGTGGTCCTGTGATGAATATAGGTGGAGAGTTCGTGGTTGTGATTCGAGAGTTTGATCTTATCACTACAGTTCGACATTTGTGAGGTGAGTTCTTCTCACTATATCAACAGGGTCTAAGGCACCAATGTCGAACCTTTTGCATTTGTATCTGGGTTTATTGCATGATATGCTTATTGATTTGCATCTTGGTAGTTACGATGGTGATATGCTTAGTGACCTGGTAGGTCAGTATCTTGGTATATAGGATAATGTTATGTTAGTGACCGGTTAGGTCGTTATCACTTTATTTTGTTCTTATGTGTAACCCAAAAGGACATTACTATTTATAGTAATATTATCGACCTTGTTATGGCTATGGGAACTATTCTCCATCAGCTCCTACTTGCACTTAGGGATTAACAATTGACCAGTCCAATACTTACTAGGAACAGCAGTGAGTGTTAGTCTAATGTAACTATTGTACTTGTCGCAACAATGCTATAAACAGTCCTAAGACTAGTGACTTTAAATTTATTTGATCGTCATGATATCCTGTATGAATTTGAGCCCTCGATAATAGTCAATCTTAGAATTTAAGATTATGTTTTCCTGACATAGATTTGTGATGACTGCTTCTAACTGCTAAATTCAACACACCAATTTCAGTCAGGGCTCGGCCGAGTACTTTAGATGTCAACACCAAATCATCGAGGGGCCCAAAGATATCTACTTATCCATTTCTGGGGATCAAATAAACTTTGACTACATAGGTCAGTACTATTCCTCATGAAATATCCAGTCAAGCCATGTATAGCTACCCAATACGGTCGACGTTGGGGAAAAACCAAGATACAACAGTTTGTAAGACAAAACCTCATGCATCTCCATTTGAAGAATAAAAAATATTTTCATCTTAATTTACACATTACATGATCCATGAAGTAATCTTTAAGCGTTAAAATATCCATTTTCTAGTACTCATTAATATTCGTTGTAAGAGTTAGCTATGGTCATCTCTATGAACACTCTACCAATACTATAACAATCTTAATTCACTACTATATCCTAAGAGTAGGAATGATTGTGGAACTTTGAATAATATATTATTCTGGAAGTAGTTCTAAATATGCAAAACTACAACACAGTAATATCCTTAATGAAATAAATGATCTTCAACAAATATTAAGTTATCCACTAAATAATCATCAAATCAAAAAAGACATATGCCGCATCAGTTTCTAAAGTAAAACAAACTAAACTACACATAAAAATCCAAGGTCATTAGATCTTTATATGATTCAGTTGACTATGATGTTCTTCACATTTGTGAAGCTACATACTAAGTATTTACCATGTGATCTTATGTAACTTGGGATCCAAACACGAGCTAAAGTCACCTTATAGTCATAAGAAACTTCAAGAGAACCATCAATGATTGAATAAACCACTGGGGTCACTTTTGAATTCCTTTTAGTCACGTAGTTTTTCTTTGCAATCTATCTAACTACAATATACTCTAAGCTTATCCACTTAGGTGTATTGCTTAGTACTCTTCTAAACTAATACTTTATTAATTAAGAGCACAAACTTCGACTCGTAAACGAAAACGTCTCTAAGGATCTGACCATCAATGTAACTCTTTCATTGATTTCTTCCATACTAACAACATTATCTTTTTTGTCCTTTTAGGACTTCAAATAATATTCTTTATCCTTGATTATAACCAAAATGATATTATATAACTTATCATGCACAAGGCATATGAATCATCATATTTACTAGCACAGAATCTTTAAGAATTATGCATCTCAAGTTTCCTCAAGATTCCAAGTACTTTGGCTTAATTCAATGAATAAGTTACATCTATTTTCATAGACTCTAAGCATGCTTTCTTGTTCCTCCCACGTGTTTCATAGCGAGACAATTTCTAAACTATGTAAACCTTTTACACTTAGTAGAGTTAGGACATCATTTCCTATTCAATATAAGGGATAACATTGCTCCCACTAGCTCTGACATTTGTATGGTCTATCTTTTGTTTCTCGTAATTCAAACTTTTGAATTTCTCATCGAAGCAAGTGATCAAAACATGAGATGGTTGTTGTAGTCCATCAATAGACTTCTCAAGCCTGCATATCTTTCACAATCCATCTTGGTTTGAATATATGTGTGTTCCTATCCATATTTGTAATCTTTTGAAGATCAACAAACACTATACGGTTTTAAAACTAAGTGTTGGACCAATTCAAATTTACAACATTCATGGATTGAATCTCGATTCTCATAACTTCCTCTAATTGAGGCTTATTGGGCCTTTCATAGCTTCCGATAGTTGATAGAATTTGATTTCAATCTATCAATAGCTTATTTCCTACGTGACATAGATCTAACATGGTCCACGATGTCCTATATTAGATCTATGTGGAAGAGGTTGAGGAATGTCACTTTCTTTAATAGGTTTTAAGTGTTAGTGTTTTCCTATAGACTATTTATTAATTGATTCTTGAGTATTATCAAGACCAATATGGCTACTACTAGTTCTTTTGGTCATCAATTCTCTCTCTCTCTCTCTCTCTCTCTCTCTCAAGACTACCCTTAGAGCAACAAATACTTTGTTTTCAGAGGGTTTCTAAAAACTTAGTTTGAACGTCCAACAAAATATACAACCTCACAGAGTGTTTGATAAAACTTTATTATTTTGTACAAGACCTGGGACTCTTGTAACTCTCATTCATGGTACAATGCATGAAATATTTATAAGCACAATACAACTCATCAACTACAAATCAAAAAAAAAAATTTGTTTCTCTATCTAACTAGATTGCTTATGGCAATACTTTGGTTTGTGATGAGTTGTAAACTGCTTCACAATTCCATTAGATGATCGTTAACTTTTTTATCAGTATTCTCACTATCCAATTGGATCTGATTTTCTTATCCTTTTGCCTAGCTGCCTATGAACTTTGTTTTGTGACCAATCTGAATGGAAAATTAGTGTGAACTAATTCTAAGAGATGATAGCATTACAAATTTATTTGTTCATCATTTATCTTGATACTATGAGATATGTATCAGTCAAAATACTTGTGGTCTAATGACTTCCAAAATCCTATCCAATTGAATATTTGGTGATGCACTCCTCGTTCACATAATTAAGTTGATGTTCTAAACATATTGTACCAAGATGCGTAGTGGTTAATCTGAACGGCCAATTAGTGTAAACTAATTCCAACAGATACTTTGCCACATGATGGTGTCAATGTTATCATTCTTGACAAATAATATTTGCTTTTATCACAAGACTTAGGGTCAAATGATTTCCAAAATCTAATCCAACTAGATATTTGGTAATGCAACTCTTATTCAAGAAGATGATTTCATAATTGCATTTATTTCAATTAATGAATCTACACGTAACTATTATTACTATACTAGTTTCAAAGATTTCATGACTTGCTTTTAAATAGAAAACATGTGAAATGCCCTCTATTTAAAAAAGTTAGAACTATCTTACGAAACATTGTATAAACAATTTCGATCATAAGACCATAGACTAACATTTATGAGAATGAGTAATCTTATGATCCTAAGGGAAGTAAAGGGACTTGATTCGATGTCCTTGATCATAATCACATCTCTTTGTTATAGTATATTACTTCCTTTTGGTCATTTCACATTCTTTCAAATGTCAGTACTGATCCTTTAGTAAAACACTCAAGGATTCGAAGTAATATACCAATGGTGTTATGGATTCATTATTTTGATTATAGGCTAAACACTTGGAAGAACGATTTGACTCTTGAACCGTTTTTAAAAATTATTGTGGGTCCTCATTATCGATGATCAATCAACTCTTTTTTAGGTTTTAGTCTGCATCAGATTACTTTGTGCATTTTTTTCTTTTCTTACTCATCACAATATGTCTTAGAATGGTTCTACCTATTGTTCTTTGCATTTGATGTTGCAGTTGGATACACTAACTAAGAACATACTTTTGCCTACGGAAAATTGGATTTCTTCTTCTTAACGCTTCTTTCATGACAGCTAACCATAGGAGCATTTGAAACTTTGGTTTTATTCTTAATTATCCATGTTAGTTCCAAAAGGTCCTTAACATGTTATGCAACTCCAGGACGGATCTTTTCAAGTTTTCCATGCTAAGTCAGAATCACCCGACCATAGCCAATTCCAACAAGCAAAATCCCATATTTCTTTAATATTATCACTGTACTTACTTATCTGAAGCTTGGAGTCTCTCTACTTTGTCATGTTAGTTCCAAAGGTGCCTAACATGCAACGTAGTTCCACAATGGATCTTTCCATATAGCTCATATCATAATCATCTGATTTTATGCGCTATTTGCTAGTTGGTTATGTCACCATAGTCAACTCCCAACACAATGGAATTCCTTGTTACTTCAATTTGTACACTTAACATTTGCTAAGATGGATTTTTCCAAATTTCTCATATCAAATCAGAATCATCTGATTATATGCATAGGTTAGCGAGTTGATTATGTTTCCATAGTCAATTTCTATCTTGATGGAATTCCTTATAGCATCAATGCTACCAATTTACTAAGTTTATTTGATACTTTCTTTTTTCTATAGCTAAGGTACGATCTTTCTTTCCATTTAAGAGAGGTATTCTCAACCCACGAACAAGATTGACCATCCCTTTTAGCCTATCCTTTTAGAGGATTTTATAGTAGTTAACTTTTAGAAGATATTTTTAAGACATCATTAAACCTAGTTTGCTTTATTGGTCCTTAGTGAATAATTACCCAATTACCAAATTATTTCAAACAAGGCTAGGATGTATATTTCACTCCATGATATGAAGTGGTTTAGCCGAAAATCACACTAAGAAGCTATTTAGGTAGACAAACATTTTTCAATCTCAATTTTTATGAGATTCCTAAATCTTTCGAGATTTATTGACACTATGTCAACAACATATTAATCTCTTTTTATGCTCATTTAGCATTCATGACTAAATTAATAGGGATCATGAATCCAAATGGTGAATCGACCTTGCAAAGCTACATAATATTCGGCTCAAGTAACACTTGAGAATCATGATTACCATATACCTTACTTCGATAATATTCTTATTTGACGTGTCGATAAATCACCCACACATAATGCCAACAAGAATATACGACAAGGCGTAGTTTCTATGGGAAGCATAAGATTCAAATTATTAATATAAAACAGGATTTTATTTTATTGCTTTATTAACTTAATACTTTTAACTTTTCAAAATTTTCCTATCAAACCCTTTCGGTAACTCCACTTCAAACACAAGAAGGTGGTGAGGGTGGCGAGTAATGAATGCCACTTAAAAGCCAATCCTCATTAGGAATCAAAGAGACCTACCTTGAACCTCTCTTATAGCAAAAAAGTGGATGAGCCTAGTTGTGGTAAGACTAACAATGCACATTAAAAAACATGCAAGAATGCAATTTTATTAAGTGCTATACATATAAATACTATTTTTACCATATATACACATTTGCAGATTATATGTCTTTTAACTTTATTGACTAAAAAGTCAACAATTAAATTATATGAGTTCTAAACTTTTTTCTTTTAATTAATCTTATAATTAAATCAAATGTAACTTTATATTTTTGTATAAATGCTAGTTTGTATGTGATTAAATTTGTAAACGATGAGCAGCAAAACAAATTTAAAAGAAACTAGAACTTTAGGTTCCATGATGTGGAAAAGGAACGGCCACGTCGTGGCACACATAAAACACATGATTTTATTAAATTATCATTTTACTTCTCAGCAGCTAGCCATGACGTGGCCAAGAAGAGACCACAAGGTGGCAATGAAGACAGTTGCGATCCATGTAGATACCACGACGTGGTGGAGAACCAGCCGCGTAGTGGCACAATGACTAAATTGTCGTATTTCAAGCATAAACAAATTCAATATTAATCATGGCAAATTTCCAGACTTTTAAAATGATTTAAAACAGAAATGATACACATACAAACCCTAACATATTGAAAGGACAAATTCTAAGTGTAATAGACTTGAGTTAGCTTGGCTCTAATACCACTGATGAGTTTTGAGCCTCATTAGAAAAAATAAAATGGCAGCGAAGACAAAAAACAATTTGATCTACCACTCGAAACATGTGGATCTAAACTCAACTAATTTATCCAACTTTTAAGAACTAAATAGAATGAAAACATACCTTTGACTTCTTCATAGGTTTCTTCTTTTGACAAGATAGTTGATTGGACTAGAGAACCCAATGGAGAGTTACTCTCTTGTAATCACGCCCAAGAAGCAAAAACAAGCAGATCTGAAAGTACCACCAAGAACCAACACGAAACTGACCCAAAATGATGAATCTGATCATCACCACGTCGTGACATATGAGGTGCCATGTCGTGGTATCGAGACTTTGTTTTTTCTAGGGTTTTCTCAAGGGTTCTGAACATTGGTAGTATAAAGGTATTTTTCTCATGTTTCAAAACCGGATTTAGAGCCCATTATTTATAGGGAGGTGATATGAAGCCCTAGAGGTAATTACCAAATAAAATAATAATTATTTGTGGTATTCAAATCATTCAATAATATTCCAAATTCATTTATTTACTATTAATTAATTAAAAAAACAAGTCTCTCAAATAAATATCTTTTCTAGTTCTACTTTATTTTGTTCTTATGTGTAACCTAAAAGGACATTGCTATTTATAGTAATATTACTAGGCTTGTAATGGGTATGGGCACTATTCTCCATCATTTCCCACCATGTCATGGCGACGGGCTTTGGTTGATTCTTTCCGACTTAAAATGATCATAACTTCCTCATTTCAAATCTGTTCTCTGTGATCTTTATATGCATGTGAAGGTATTAACAAGGCTCACTATCCTATCCAATTGTTTTTACTTAAAATATACCGAAATATATGATGGGTTTTCTAGGTTAAAAAATAAAATAATCAAACTTGATTTGCACTACGGGATTTCACATAAACAATTTATGGGCACATGCAACCTAGAATTCTATGGCTTTTCTTACAATAGCAACATACTTTGAAAAACATAAATTAATCAATGTAAATTTAAAATCACATAGAAATAAACACATACCTTTTTCTATAATCTAATATAGCAACCAACTCTCTTTTAATCTTCCTTGTAAAGCAAGCACCAATAGTGTGGATGCCTCTAATGGTTCACATCCTAAACCCTAGAAACCCTAGGCACTAATTAGGAGAGAGGAGGAAGAAGTAAATTATGAATTCCTTTCTTATGAAAGGTTAGGGAACGATTTTTCTTAGGTTTAAGACCCTTTATATAGCTGTCAGATAACCCTGAAACCCTAGATTTGAAAAATAAAATAATACTATTTTATTCCTATTCAAATCTTGTTTCCTTATCTGATTCAGGAGGGTTATGGAACCCTTCCAAAGCCTCTCAAAATCGTCCATAGGCTAGACGATTCTAGAATTGCCTTCCTTGTTCAACTAATGAACAATTGCAATTCAACACTTACACCTTTTATTAATTCTGATTAATCCATAATTAATTTCCAATTAATTTTGATTAATTCTTAATTAATTATTACTATTTCTAATTAATATATTAATCACATAATATATCATTTAATCACTCTCCTATAGGAATTCCTATCTATTTCTAGTTATGAAGGCAACCCAAAAAGGACTTTACTTTTATTCGTAACTATTGAACAATTATAATTCTACCACCATTTCATACATGAAACATTTATGTTACCGCACTACAATTTAAAATGAATGTCCTTTTAGACTACGACTCATAGTCATCTTTAAAATTCGTGTCACGATAAATCTTCTCAATTATGTTCTCGAGTGTCTTCAAGCAACCATTCCTTGTTATCTTTCAATACTTTCGAATATTCTTGATAGTTGACTAGCGATTCAGTCAAACCAATTTCTAGTACAATCTTACAATGCTCAAAACATCTGAGATATCAAAATAAGCACAAGTCATAGCATTCATGATTGATCCAATATCTGAAGCATATAGGAATCAACTCATCCTATTATTTTCATGACTAGTACAAAGGACTTTTGAGATTCACTCAACTCTTTGCTATGGACCATCCCTTTGGAATTTTCCATGTTGAAACTTTTCAACATATTGTTCTTTGACTGAATCCTTTTATTCATTTTGATCTATACTTTTAGATATGAAAACCATGTATCGATGTTGTTTTCCCATATCCATCATAGCGAAATAATTCTCAAGATTTTGCACCTTATAAATGAATGAGAATGTTTCTTATGAGTAGTAATGTCATCAACATGCAATACCAGGAAGGCAATGACACTCCCACTAGCTTTGACATGTACTTAGAACCCATATGGACTTCTAGGAAACAACACTCTTTGATATTCTCATGGACGCACAGATTTCTGTTATGTGATGATTGTCTAAATCTATGAATATACATCTCAATCTTACACACCTTGTTGGATATTTAATATGTTTAAATCCTTTTAGGATGTGTCAAACATCCTTTGAAAGTTTCCTATTAAAAAAAGTCAGTTAACCGTCTATTTTACCATATCTTACATCAAAGAGGCAACAATGGTAACAAATAACCAAACAGACCCTTTTCTCAGCTATTGGTGAGAATGTTTCCTCATAATCAATTTCTTGAATTTGAGTGAAACTCTTTTCCACCATACTAGCTTTGAATGTGTGTGTACAATCCTATCCATGTTAGTCTTCACATTGAAGATCTAATCGCAACCTGCTATCATAAGATTGGGCTTTGGATCAACCAATCCCACACTTGGTTATCCTTCATGGATTAAAGTTTGCTATACTTGACCTCCTTTCATTAGAAGCTTCATGGCCCACCATTGCTTCCTAGTAGCTATTAGGCCTATCCAAATTGATCAATGTTTTATCACTGATCAATGTATCTCCTTCCATAGTTAGATGAAACTCATATAACTTGGTAGGTGCTCTAACTCTATGATATCATGTGAAGTGGTAAGCCAATGTCACTTAACTCAACTGGTATTTCAACATCATGTTAAGATCTAGTTCCAAATATAGGTTCATTTTCAGTCATATCTCGAATTTCTTCAAGGTCAATATGACTCCCACTATCTTCTTGATAGATATGTTCTTTCTCTCATGGAACACTCCTTTTGAGCAAAATGTACCACATTCTTATGGGTCTTTAAAACAAATATAAAATGTCTTTATTGAATCCCCAACAATGTAACACTTCTTAGATCTCAATTAATGTTGGCCATTGGTTCCTTGTTTAATGAAACGCCCCACAACGCCAAACCAAAATGTGAGGGAACCTTCCAACTCCACATTTCAATAGGTGTCTTCAAAACCTACTTATTCGATTACAAGGTTCAAAAATGCTCTACTATTTTATGTGTATATCCCTAAAAGTTTAATTGGTAGCGAAATACTACTCATCATAGATCGAACCATATAGCATTCGATTCTCCTTTTTGCAACATCATTAAAATATGGTGTCCTTGGAGAAACCAATTATAGAAACCATTCCACAATCTCTATGATGATCGTAGAACTCGATACTAAGGCGTTATCCTTTCCTTTTAGATTTTGGAGATCCTTTATCTTCATGTCCGATTGATTCCTTACTTTGTTATTGTTAGGATTAAATAATCCTTAAAAGATCATTTAGATACAATACAAGTAAAACAAGAACACAACAATGATTTAGAGTATGTCGAATGATTAAATGTCACGCCTCAGAAGAACTCTATGAAGAATTGCTACTGTAGAGGCGTGATTAGGGTTACTACGTAATGATCAAAAAGTTAACTAAAATATGATGCATGCATGCATCTTAAATACTCAAACACTAGAAATAAATATGAGTGGACAGGCCCAACTCGTTAATACAAAAGACTAAACCAAAAGCCTAATGACACAACATCTAATACCCAACAATCTCCCCCTTTGCATCAATTGAGGCCCGAACTCATTAGCCTTGAATTCGCTTCTGAACCTCGTAAACTTTGGGAATAATGCCAAAATATTTCTGTCGAATTTGCATGTACCACAAAATCATATCTGAGAACAACTTGAAGTCGACCTTACTGTTGCCCTTGAACTTCTTCACCAGGTCGAATATAAACTCAAGAAAGGATGTAGTGTACAGATTCTTGTCAGAAAGGAAGAAACATCCCCTGTAAAAGTCAGCACCAGTTCGCTCCCTAGCTTGATACACAACATACCATTCCTTACAATAAATCTTCTCTATCTTCATCTTTTAAAGTCCTTTGGAAATTCCTTACAAACAGCAGAAGGCTTCTTTCGTAACATTGATGCTACCTCAACACCCATTTATCCAATCTCTTGAATATAAGAC
This sequence comes from Lactuca sativa, assembly GCF_002870075.4. Taxonomy (NCBI): domain Eukaryota; kingdom Viridiplantae; phylum Streptophyta; class Magnoliopsida; order Asterales; family Asteraceae; genus Lactuca; species Lactuca sativa. The sequence goes on from NC_056628.2 coordinate 144,839,022, forward strand.
TTTATCATTAATTGGAGATGAGACATGACAGGTTTGTATTTCAGTTTATGTTTCAGCAGCATGTTCTAAAGAACGAGCCAGTCATTAGGGTTAAGACAAGGTAAGTCTGTGAGTGTGAATTTGTAGCATTGGCTGGCTGATCCTCTTGCCACTTTGAACTTCGCGTTTGGAAAGTTGTCAGTCTCGATTGGTCCTGTAACCTTCATAACAGTTATTTTGCTTAATGACCATGTTTCTTATTGTGGCCTCATATGCTTCAGATAAATAGAGAATAACATGTGATCATCTCCGCTATAAGTGAGTGGAACATTTGCAACCTTCACAAAAGCACGAAACCTGAAAGCCTTTGGAGTAATTGGTAGATCCAATTGCGAATCTTGTGTGTTTTGAAGATCAAACGACACAATTGGATCTAACCAATATTGGTTAGGTAAATCGACAGCATCATTTTGGATTCGCTTCAGGGTGCATGTGGGAAATAAAAACTTCTTTCTTTGAAGAGTGGCCTGAGCCTCTTTCTCATATCTTTCTTTTTCTTCAGCCTCTCGGGTGATTCGTTGGTGCTCATCCATTTCGGCTTCACGAGCCTTTCGCCTTTTTAAGCTCATTTTCATCCAGCTCTTCTTCGTCTTCAAAATTATCGACGATGGGTTCATTACTGAACAATGTTTCCTTGCCCTTAGGTTCTTGCTTGACAACAAGTTTAACTGGACCTTTGGGATCTTCTTTTCAATCTTTTCTTGACCCACCAGACACACCTTCTCCCCCTTGTTTCTGATTAATGGTTGATCTGAAACACCTTCTAACCTGTGAAGCATGGCAAAAACAGGCCTCACTTTCTCTTGCAGATGCTTTCGGATTGTGATGGTGAGCATTGTGTCCCTGGTCTCAAGGATATCGTAGAGAATGCTTGTAACATCTGAAATACAGCTACGCATGGCAGCTCTCTCAGATAACAAATCATTGATATGTTTCTCTAAAGCATCCAGTTTCGCACCTAAGACCTTTACTTCTTCTGTGTTAAGGGCAAGAGAGTCCTTGATGTTACTCTCCTTTTCCAGTTTGTCATGAAGCTTGGAAATTTAAGAGGAGATAGAGGTTTGAAATGCTTCATGGTCAGTTTTCAAACCAGTACGAATCTCTTGCAGTTTTGTCTTCTCAGATTTGAAGAGAGAACCCAAACTCTTTATAGCTTCATTGGTTGTAGTGGTATTAGACTTGAAGGTGGTTTGGAAATTCTCCATTAAGGTAGTAGTATCAGCAATTAGTTTATCGACTTTTTCGGTCGTATACTTGCAAACTTCAGCAGAATCAGCAACTGCTTTATTCATCTTTTCAGCATTAGCAGAATGCTCCTTCGTGATTCTATCAAAGAGAGACTGAACTTCTGCTTTAGAGTATGCATCGGAAGACAAATCTTTGGAAGCGAGAAACAGTTGATCAATCTTTGCATGTAGGGAATGAAGTTGCCCTTTCAAAACAGGCATATTATCGTCACTCTCAGTCTGTATTTGGAAAGGACTGTAAGTGAATCCCCCAAGATCTTCGTCTTCAGCATCATCAAAGATCATATCTGGGTCATCTCGATTAATAGGAGAAACAGGAGGGGTGACATGGGTTGAGAGACTTGATGTTTTAGCCCCCGTATCAGATACGTTGACTGAAACAAGAGGTGTGGTAAAGGTGATATGGGGAACTGTAGAATCAATGAACATTGGGGTAGAAATAGGAATGCTAGTTTGTGTTTTTGAAGAAACTGGTAAAGGGCATGGTGCAATGGTAATTGGGATAGACGTAGGTTGAAATGGAGGAGGAGAAGGAACTGAATCGTTAACAGGTTGAGTTACCTCGGTATTTCATGTCTCTCCATGGTTGTTAACATGTTCATCCTCGTTGCGAACGTTATCATCCTCCTCGACATGAATGTCTGACTGAGTATCAGACTCTGAACCTTCGCTTGCACTTGGAGTGGGGGTCTTTCGCTTACTAGTTGCCTGCTTTCGCCTTTTGGGATTTGCTGTAGAAGGAGCAACTTTTACATTTCGCTTCTTTGGAGTGGCCACTGGCTCAGAAGGACCCTCTTTCATTTGCTTTTTTTACCTCCCTATTTCACCTTGTCAACATCTTCAATTGTTGAGCGCATCTCAGGAGTAATGGTGCGAGCTCCTAAAGATGGAAGCTTTTTGTACTCCTCTAGAATTTTACTTGCAACTGGCACACATCGAAACATTTTTTTCTGGAATCGAGCCAGCAAAGGGAAACTTCGAGTTGTCAGCAATGATGATCTTTGTTGTATCAAAAGTGGCAATTGATGACATCAGTGAATCTTGCATCATGGGGATTTGGTGTTTTTTAATCGCTCGTTGAACAACAATAGTCCAAAATCAAGCATAGGAAATCTCACTGTGTCGAGTCGTGGAATGAGTACTTTGCACCAGTTGAGCCCATAGAATGGTGACATAATCAAGATGGATGCCATGGTAAAGACCATACATAAGATTCATAAACAGCTTACTGGCACAGTCATAACCAGTGACTCTTTTAGAGAAAGCTTTAAAAAGAAGAGTAAATAGTCCATTCCTTTGAGGAGGAAAGTTAGGCTTTCTAAATTTTGAGATAGAAGGAATGAGTTATTTGTACCCTATTTCATAGAACATCTCCACAATAGTTTCCATTGAGATTGATTATGGATTCACTATAGAGTCATCATATGTAAGCCCTAACAGAGAATAGAACCTTGACTTGGTGATAAAAGTATTTTTGTCAGAGATTTCAAATTCGATACGTTCTTCTTCCTTGATGTATGATGTTGAGGAATAGGCCTTCAAGAGTAGAGACATTGGGACGCACTCAACCTTAGTTAAGGCAGTGACCAGTGGGGAGTACTTCAAGCATTCAATGATTGCTAACATGAAAGAATCGTACTGGAAGGGAGACAAATCAAGAATCAAGTTTTGATTATGTTTGATGGCAAGTAGTGACGAGTGAGCAATCTGATCATTAACTGAGGAAGAACCAGCCATTGTTGCAGGTTGACGAAGAAGAAGAACAATAGAGAGAAATCATCGTTAGGGTTCTTGAGAGAATTGGTAGCAGTAAAAAGTAATCGTTGTAGATGAAAATTACTTTTATACGATTACACAAGAGAGAGAAGTTGAATCGTTGATTGATCGATTCCCTCTAAAATGACGCCTGGAAAAGAGCGATTTGACAACTGTAGCCCCGATAAAGGTGTCAGGCGGCGTGATAACTGGAAGCAATTCAAATACCACGCGCCCAAATTTTGAAACGTTATCTACCACAAGCCGCGTCATCATTATCATGGTCTTATCCTATCAAAATCCAATCATTTCAGTAAATACTCATACGTCCTGTCGCATTTGAGACACAAGGTAACTTGTGTGTATAAAACTGAACATCATTGAATCTGCGAAACTGAAAATGCCATAAGTACCTCGAACAAGACTTTAGGAAAATCAGAGATATTTCCGTGCAAGAGTGTGCCAAAGAAAGAGAAATAAAGCAAGATATATTTGTAGGATTTTAGTGATGTCTAAATGAAGGCACAAAATTGTGGATCCCTGGAAAAGATCTCTTCCTTCAAAGTCAAGAGACTAAGAAGTGTCTGTGTTTTTCCCGTTGAAATATGATCAAATGTTTAATAAGAAAAATTGAAAGGCATCTTTTAATTAGGCTTAATGGGTGGCTAAATCTCCAACCAAACAATGAAATTGATATAAGTACGAATGTGGGTTGAAGTACTCGTGTGACCAGTGCAGTCAGTTAAAACGAGTAGGTTTGGAATTATTTTAGTAACTTTGATAAATTTAGAAATCTCAAAAAAAAAATGAAATTGGATCTTATGGTAAGAAATGTCTTAGGATTAGAGCATTTCATTAAGATCTCACATAAGAGAAAGAGATTCACTTGTACAAACCACAAAAGTGGACATTCGTTAATTCCATGGTGAAAATCTTGAACATTTAAGTGAGTTGGATTTTGGGTTTCACTCAGCTCGTGGTATTACGAAACTAACATCATTAACACAGATTTGGTGCAACCATAAACCTTAGTGGTATTATTTGAGAGTTTCGAGGGTTGCAATCATGGATGCGAAAGTGATGGAGAAAAATAGAGATGGTTCAAGAAAAACAATTGTAGCTCTGCTATACGAAAGTGACTAAGCAGATAACTCTTAACTCAAAGTGAAAAGAGTAAGGTAGCTCATGACTGAAGTGAATTTAATAGCCTGGTTGGGAAGAAACGAATGGTAGATTTTATTCATTAAGGCTTCACATCGAGTCCATTGAGGCTTTGGACTACATACAACAACATGCTTCTAGGGACACTTAGCTAATTCATAGATAAAGAAACTTATACATGCCCCATCACACGAATTGAGACATATAATGATCATGATCCTTCGTGATCTTTGTATGTGTCTAAGATATTTTTGGTGTTTTAAGATTTATGAAAATAAGAGAGAAAAGAAACACAAATAAAAGCATTTTGCAATCTTGAAATTTTCTGAAATAGAAATAAAAAGAGAGGAAAAATATTTTTGAATTTTAAATTGAATTAAATTTAAAGACACAATATACAGAGGAAAACAAAATAAGGCCAAACAAAACAAAACAAAACAAAACAAAATTTGATGCGAATTAGAGCGAACGTTCGTGTCAATTCGTGTCCCGAAAAAGTCGGAAACGAATTAGAACAAGCGCTCGTGCCAATTCGAGTGAAAAATATAAAATTGAAAGTGAGCATTAAAAAATTGGCTGCGAATTGGGGTGAACGTTCGTGTCAATTCGTGTCCCGAAAAAATAGGAAATAAATTAGAACGAGCGTTTGTGCCAATTCGTGTAACAAAAATAAAAACGAAAGAGATACCAATAGATTTTTTTTTAATTTTTGAAGTTTTCTTGAAATACAAAAAAAAAATCATTATACATAAAGTAAAAAAGGATATTGGTAAAACCAAACCACAAATGAACAGTGGACGCGAGTCACATCGATTCACATCGACAACTTTATTAAAGTGAAGGTGGTGTTGGTACTGATTTAGCTTCCATCATTCCTAGGCCTTGATGAATTCTGTTGAACGTTGTCTCAGGTAAGGCTTTTGTGAATATGTAAGCTAACTGGTCAAAGGATCTTACGAAATGAATTTCAACATTGCCATCTTCTATGTGATCCTTGATGAAATGATACCTCAGTGCTATGTGTTTCGCCTTGGAGTGTTGCACTGGGTTGTGACAAATGTGAATGGCACTTTCGGAGTCATAGTATAGTGGGATTCCTTTCGTGCTTAATCCATAGTCACAAAGCTGGCTTTGAATCCAAATGACTTGAGATGTACAAGAAGCAGCAGCTATATATCCAACTTCAGCTATTGACAAGGATATGCACGTTTGCTTCTTGGACTGCCAACTGACAAGTTTGCCATCGAGAAATTGGCATCCTCCAGTGGTGCTTTTTCTATCTAATCCACATCCCCCAAGGTCAGCATCTGAAAATGCTTGTACAAAGAAGCCATATTTTGCAGGATACCATATGCCAAGAGATGAGGTTCGTTTCAAGTATCTGAAAATGTTCTTTACGGCTACCATGTGAGGTTTGCAAGTATTTTCTTGAAACCTAGCACAATAATAAACAAAAAACATAATATCTAGTCTACTAGCTGTTAGATACATCAAAGATACTATCTTGACGATAAAGGGTCATATGAGCAGCTGGTTTTTCCAGAGATGGTGTCAGTTTCGTTCCAAATGTCATTGGAACCTTCACTTTTAAGTCTCCCACCATGCCAAACTTAGCTAGTAAGGTCTTCGTATATGCTTCCTGATTTATGAGTATGCCTTCTGGTCCCTGTCTTATATTCAATCCAAGGAAAAAGTTAATTGGACCCATGGAGCTCATCACAAATTTAGTTTCCATCAACTTTCGGAATTCAGCTGTTAAGCCAGGATTCGTAGAGCCAAAGATGATTTCATCAACGTAAATTTCGATGATCATTAGGTGGTCACCCTCTTTCTTGCGAAAGAAGGTTGGGTCAACTGAACCTTGCTTAAATTTAGACATTTTAAGGAAGTGAGTGAGAGTTTCATAGCAGGCTCTTGGAGCTTGCTTCAGACCATAAACTGCCTTGTCTAAGATGGAGAAATGATTGGGATACTTCTCATTTATGAACCCTGGTGGTTATTCCATGTATACAATCTCTTCTAATTATTCGTTCAAGAAAGCACATTTAACATCCATTTGAAATACCTCGAAGTTCTTGTGTGATGCGTATGCCAAGAAGATGCAAACAAATTCCAACCTTGCAACAGGTGAAAAGGTTTCTTCGTAGTCGATGCCTTCTTCCTAAAAATATCCTTTAACCACGAGTCTCTCCTTGTTCCTTATAACCTTCCCTTCTTAATCCATTTTGTTGCGAAATACCCACTTTAAACCTACAACTAATGCATCTGGTGGAGTTGAAATTAGCCTCCAAACTTTGTTTCGTTCAAACTCGTTGAGTTCGTCTTGCATCTCTTGCACCCAATCAGAATGATCGAGAGCAACATTAATTTTTTGGGTTCAAATTTCGAAACGAATGAGTTAAACATACAAAATTCCACTTTAGAAAATAATGAAGTTTGTTTCGCTTTTATCTTAGATCTCGTAAGAACACCTGCAGAAGATTCACCAATAACTTGCGTTTTCGGGTGATCTCTTGTCCATTTGGTTAGTGGAGGATAGTTTGGATCATAAGAGGGATCCAATTCGGCATTTACTTCTTTGAATTTTGATTGCACATCTGAATGGTCATTCGCATCCTTATTCTCCCCCTTGAATGACGAGAGATCCTCTGCTTCAGGAATTGAAGAATCCCCTGTGAATGGAGGTTCATGATTCATTGTGGGAGGTGAATCATTTGTATCAGAGGATGCTCCAGAAGAAGGAGACGAAGTGCAACCCTCCCCTTGAGGACGTGCATTGGAGTCAGAATTCTCCCCCTGGAATGTGGTGCTCGTGTCTTGTGGTACTTTCGCAGTTGATGACTGATTGTGCATGTCTTTCGCAGTGTCATCAATTATCTTCTTGAATTTATCTACATTGTTGTCAGCTGCTATCGCTTTAGATGTGATAGCCTTCTCTGGCTCATCAAAGAGTAGCATGAATTCGTCATACAGATTGGGTATTGGAATAGTGACTGGACTTGGCTTAGGAAAGATTTCCTCCGATTGACTCTCTTTCGTCTGAATCCTCTGTAAGTAGTTGCCATCGAACGTAACATAGTAGGTTTCTTCCATCTTCTTTGAGCATTTGTTGAGAACCCTATATGCTTTAGAGGTCAGCGAATATCCCAAGAATATACCCTCGTTAGCTTTCACATCGAATTTGTTTCGTTGTTCCTTGGAATTGAAAATGAAACACCTGGAACCAAATACATGGAAAAACTTAACATTAGGTTTACAATTATTTATGATTTCATTGGGAGTAATAGAGAATCGCTTGTTCAGAATGGATCTATTTTGGGTGAAACAAGAAGTCGCAATAGCATCCGACTAGAAATATAGAGGCAAACATGCGAAAATGAGCATGGTTTGTGCAGCTTCGCACAAAGAGCGGTTTCGTCTTTCAACTACACCGTTCTGTTATGGTGTGTAAGGAGCAGAAAAGTTATGTGAGACTCCCTTTTCAGCAAGAAATTCTTCAAACTCTTGATTTTTGAATTCTAGTCCATTGTCGCTGCGAACATTTCGAACCAACTTTCGCAGTTGAAGCTCAATTTGCTTTATAAAATCCTTGAGTTTAAGAGTAGCTATAAATTTCTGTTTAAGAAAATACACCCAAGTGAAACGTGAAAAATCATCAACTATTACAAGAATGTACTTACTACCACCAACACCTTCAATTGCAGATGGTCCACAAAGGTCGATATGTAGAAGTTCCAATGGTTCAATGACTTTCATGTTTACTATTGTTGGATAACTTTTCCTGCTTTCCTTTCCCATCTCACAGGCTGCACACAAATGATCCTTATCATATTTCAAGAGAGGAATCCCTCGCACATGCTCACCAAGAACAAGCTTGTTGATGTATTTGAAGTTGAGGTGCGAAAGCCTTCTATGCCATAGCCAGCTATCATCAGAGTGAGCTTTTGTAAGCAAGCATATGGCAGGCTTCCCTCGTATCTAGTTTAGATTTAAAGGATACATTTCTCCTTTTCGCAGTTATTTTAAGAGAACTTCTTTCATTTTCTTTTCTATTATCTCTGATCCTTCATCATCAAAGGATCCTTTCAAACTCGTCCCTACAACCAATTGTGAAACACTAATTAGGTTGTGTTGTAAGACTTCCACATACGCCACCTTTCAAACCGAAAAATCTTCGTTCCTTATCATCCCATAGCCTTTGATCTTTCCAAACGATTTGTTTCCATACTTCACATTTCCACCATCTTTGAGAGCACGAAATTCCCGCAATTCTTCCTTCCTTCCAGTCATGTGACGTGAGCAGCCACCGTCGATATACCATTCAGCGTTAAACTCCTCGTCACGAATTACCTGCAAAAATCAAGCAGAATTAGGAACCTAAAGTTTCTTGGGTCCTTGTGATCCTTTTATAGAATAAGGAAAAGTGATTGCAAGATCAACCATATAAGTTCGTTTAACCAATGTGGTTTCATCTTTCTTATTTATGGTGAACACTTTTACTTTATTATTTTTCGTTTTCGTTTCATTTGAATCAGATGAATTTTGTTTATTTTTTATTTGATTCTTGACAACATCTTTCTCAACTTTCTTTAATTTAGTAGTCAACTTCTTGGTTTGAGCTTCATAATCCGAGACTAACTTTCCCTTTCCTTTGACATCTTTGAACTAAGCCTTTGTGGGTTGAGAATGATGAGATTTTGGTTTCTCAATGGGCTTCTTTGAAAGAGAAGGTTTTTGAACAAAGTTTCTTTTTGGTTTCTATGGATTGCAGGAATGACAGTGCGAACATTGACTGGAATTCGCATACAAACGAGCTTTCGCATTCTGATTGGAAGATCTTTCTTTTCGAACATAGTTAGAATTTTGGGATTGCCAAAATTGCTTCCTTTCATTGAGATTTCTCTGATATCTCCTATTTCTTTGACGCTTTTTCTCTGCGACTTGTTTAGAGGACGTGTGAATATTCGCCTTGGGTTTCGTTTTTTTGCATGAGATTCATCCTTTTGAGGTTCACTTGAACCTTCCTTTGTTCCTGTAACGCCCGCAAATCCGGGCTAATCAAATTAGAGGCAATAGGAGTCAAAAACGCCTTTTCGACAAAAGATTATTTATAATAAATAATCTTAACCAAGTTGTAGTATATGTCACGAGGTTTCCGTACATATAAAGAACGCCGAAATCTGAGTTATAACGAAGAAGTTATGGCCCATCGAAGTTTTACGGCAAAACTGGCACGACACCGGGAAGCGTAAATAGAGAATTTATGATAGAGCGAGATTTAGCCTTAGCAATCTAAACAAAAGTCGTAGAATATGTTAAACTAAGAACATCGATAAAAAGAACGCCCAAATCTGACTTCGTATGAAGAAGTTATGATTTTTCGAAGTTTCGGACTAGCAGTGTACAGCCCGAAATTCGAATATTTGATCGAGCGGTTTTTAGCCGACACGACCTAAATGAGAATCGAAGATCTCGTTGAGAGTAGCGTAACGAGAAAAAGATGGGCGAAAATGGATGTCGGATGAAGAAGTTATGAGGATTTAACGGACCAATCGTGTCCCGGCCCGTTAATAATATAAAATTTAAAATCGAGCCAAAATTAGCCGACAAAGTCTAAACGAAAGTTGTAGAGTACGTTCCCACCTTCGCGTGGATATAAAGAACGTCAAAAACGGAGCTCGTATGTGAAAGTTATGATTTTTAGAAGTCGGGAGTGGAAATTGCGAAATCTGATGCGAGATGGATGACGTGGCTGTATCTGGGTCGTCGCTTGTTGATCAAGGCTTCGCTTCGGATTGTGACACGCCATCCTCGCAGTACACCCCGCGTCCAAAGAGGTTACGCCCCGCGTAGGTCCGATCTGATCCATCCGATGGGTGCAAGACAGTTGGGTCCGAGCTGGTGATCTTATCCGAGGAGTACGCCCAGCGCAATTCCGAGCTTCGGTCCCTATAAATACCATGCGAATTCTTCCGGATTTTTCACACATTTTCACTTCTCTCTCTAAACTACTTTTTCTCTCTAACCCTTTTGGAGCCCCCTAAGCCCTAGTTAAGCCCCTTAGCCCCCGAGGGAAGCCCCGAGGCTCCCGGAGTCCCGAGAAAAAGGAGTTTTTCGGTTTCGAAACGCTGCTCCAATTAAGTTCCGGTTTTCGATAAAATTCGCTGTAAGTGTGCTACGCTTACGCAATTTTTAATATAGCTTTCAAATAATTATAGGAATGTTATTAGGTCCTTAAAATAATTATTTGAGCTATTATTATGAGTTATATCGAGTATTATTAACGCTTAATAATACTCGGACTAATTAATTTGTCGCGGTTATCGTTAAACTAAATCCTAGTGGTATCGATACTAGGTTTTATCGAAGGAATATCATTTTGAGAGTATCGAAGCGCTGTCCGAGTGCTGAGTCACCACCTACTCAGGTGAGTGCATGGTCCCTTTCATCTTACACATAGATATGAAGTATTTAAATATAAATTACGTGCTATGTGTGCATATTGTTTGAATACTTGTTGTCTATGCTGGATGAATGATTTATACATGTTTTAAATGATTTAAACTGTATATTTATTTTATATCTACAAATATGTTGGGATAAAACATGGGTAGATGAAGTAGTTTGTGAGTGATGAAATAAAATTATGAGAGATAGGTGATGATAGGAAGGTGATGATAATTAGGTGAGGATAGATAGGTGATTATGAATCGGTGATGTAGGATACTACGACCTTGTCCGACAATGTGGAGATGTAGTCATCTACCAGACTATAGATGGCAACCACGGACTATTATAGACAACCCCATGGAAACACCAGCAGGCTAGTAACCTGTAGGTGATGAATTACGAGTTCAGGCGATGTTGCAACTACGTATTCATGCGATGATAGTCTAACCCTTATTATGATGTACGAGTCCAGGCGATGTTGCGGCTACGTATTCATGCGATGATAGACCAACCCTTATCATGATTTACAAGTCCAGGTGATGTTGTGACTACGTAATCATGCGATGATACCCTAACACTTGCTAGACACATATTGAGGGAGTAATCCCCGGATTAGTATTGTCTATGCAATGTAGGCGATGATCCTTAGGTAAAGTTCGTAGGAACAATCACATAAGGAAATACGATGTAAGGAGATGAGAAGTAAATATGATATAGGAGATGACCCTTGAAATAATATCTTTAGGGAAGACTAAAAGAAGATAATGGGGATGGGTAATTGGGTTGATTGTTTGATTGTTTAAACATAATAACTATATTATTGTGGGTTGAAAACCCTATGTACTCACCAGGTTTCCCAACCTGACCCACTCAGTTTATTTACATCACAGGTGACGATATGAAGTGACATTACACTGAGAGATTTAAAGAGATGTAGATCACTAGTGTAAATAATTGTAAGTTCTGTTTATGCTTATGTTTCTGTATTAACAATGACATCCCAAACGTTTTAAAATGAAATAGATACGTTTCTTCGAAAATGTTTTAATAACGTATTTATCATGATTTTCTGGGAACAAATTCCGCAACCTTTTTATAAAATGAAGTACTCTGATTTTTATAAAGCATAAACAAAATCGGTCTTTTCTGGCCGTGGTTTTTGGGGATGTCACAGTTCCACTTGGACTTCCTTTCTCATAGCTGGAATGATTATTCAGTGGTTCTGCCACATATCTTCTTTTTACTCTCCATGAGGTTCTTTCTGACAGACCCTTCGTTTCGTTTGCATTGTATATAGGGGCTGACCAAAAGTATTCATCGCAACCATCTTTGTTGTCTTCATTGACGATGGATGTTAATTCGACAGTTTGATTTTTGTCCACCCCGTTTGTTCTAAAGACTTAATTAGGTACAGTTTGGACTTTAGGAAAAACAGTTGCTTTCGCTTTTAATGTTTTTGGTTTACTTTGAGAAATATGTTTGAATTCAACTAAACTTTTAGAAATCAAATCTTTCGCAGGTTCAGATTCGTTTTGAATAAACTCTGAGCAATCAACCTCATCCTCTACAGAAATTTCGCTCATATCACTGTCCTCATCGAATTCAGATGTGCTTTCAACATTTATATTATTTTCTGAACTCAATTTGGCACTCAATGAATCAAATTTATGTATAGTATCAGATTTAATTTGCTTCTTATCGTTTTCATCCAAAATTTGTTTTAACATGTTTTTGTGGTCTTTGGACTTAATGTATGATTCAATTCGTTCCAGTCCTACCCTGTAAGCATCAGAAGTTTCCTTTGACGAGAAGATGGATTCGCACTTATAACAGTCGGCGTCAATTTCGTCTTCCTTTAATTCGAGAAATAGTAAAATCATCTTGTGAATTTTCTCACCAATCTCACAATCAAGATGCAACTAAGTAATGTTAAGATAAAGCCTTTTAGCAATCAAGCAAAAAATGTTACGTTGTTTTAAAAGCATCAAATTGTCTCCTTGCAAGTAAATTAATTGATCCCTAGACTTAGACAAATCCGACTCGATCTTCACAATCCATATTCGCCTCGCATCTCTTTTCGGCGAAACCCTGCTACTTTGATCAGTTAGTGTAGCAACTGGTTCCTGGTACGTAAAATTTATCTACGTATTTCGCATTTTAGCCCTGGACTCGGCGAGTTGTAGGCCCGACTCGCCGAGTACAGCCGGGATATTGAGCACTTTTAAGTTGGCGACTTAGCGAGTCCCTGCTGTCTGTTGAAACCCTAATTTCAAGGGTTTGCACCCTATTTAAACCAACCTTATGCGCCCCAAGCCCGACTCCTTCACCTCCATAGCCCCCTATATCGTCCTAACCTCGTTCCTTGTGAGATTGAAGTGCGTTGGTGTGATTTCTTGAAGATTTTGAGAGAAAAAGCAGGGTAGATCAAGAGGAGAAGAAGGAGGCCAGACATCTGGGTATTATTTTAGAGATTCCTTGAGGTATAACTCAGTTTCCTTCTGTTTTCATGCTAAGAGTCCCTTAGAGCTCCATTAAAGTCCTTCTTAAGCCATTTCCCAACTTGATTTCGAATTAGGGTTTGTGATAAGTTGATTAACCTTCAGATCTAGGCATGATTGAGTTCCAAGAGCTCGGATCTACTGCCTTTATGGAGCCATATTGCATGAAAGCCCTAGATCTACTCTTTTAGTGCATTTTGATCCCTAAAACCTTCATTGGTGTTTATTTACACGTAAAGTTGGAAACTTTACATGTTAATCAAGCCCTAAGAACCTAGATCTACGTATGACATGAGATGGATTCAAGCAAAAATCTAGTATATAGTAATTGCATGTGAAAGACTCAGCGAGTCGTTCATCGGACTCGACGAGTCTAGTCGCGAGTCCCCAAGTTTTCCCCCCTTTTCATGATTGCTGAGTGGAGTCGTGGGTCATGGGGGGTGACTCAGTGAGTCGCAAGCCAGACTCACCCTTGAAGGAACTCGGCGATTCAATGCCCTGACTCAGCGAATCCAAGGCAATCTTCTTGCCTCAAGAACAGACTCGGCGAGTTGATACAACTCGGCGGGTCTCAGCATAGAGTGTTGTTCGGATGAAGATGATCTCGACAAGTTGTTCACACAACTCGGCGAGTAGGATGAAGGACTATTGGACATCGGTTTAGAAGGAAAACTCGTCGAGTCAATGCCCAACTCGACGAGTAGAGACGGGATTATGGTCAATCGAACGGATAGGGACTCGGCGAGTCGGGTCAACTAGAAGTTGACTTTGACTTTGACTCTTGGCTTGGTTAGGGTAAACGGTCATTTTACCCTAAGGACGGTTAGCAGTATTTTATTGAGAGTCCTGTGGGAATTTCAGCCGGAGGATTTCCGGAGCAGCAGCGGCAGCAGACAGACAGTTCCCACCCAGATCAGCGGCTGCTACGAGGTGAGTTACCTTCCAGTAGCGGTGGGTCTACGGCCACAATGCCGGCCCACCAGTAGGAGTTGTATGTTAGATTATTGTCTTTGTGATATCATCTAGGTTTGCTATTACCTTATATGTTATATGTTGGCATGATATGAATATGTGATGGTAGTAGAGTTCAGTTGTCAGGACCGAAGGGTAGGTCAGACACCCCAGATATGTCTGATAATCTGTTATACTATGATATATGTGATAGTAGCAGTAGGAGGTGAAATAGTCCCCGAGGATCGGTCGTTAGGACAGAAGGGTAGCCAGCACCCCAGAATGGCTGGACATGGGTAGTCAGCACCCCAGAATGGCTTGACACAGGTAGGTCGGCACCCCAGAATGGCCGTACCGGGTAGGTCGGGCACCCCAGAATTGTCTGGCAGTATGTATGATATGTGATTGTATGGTATGTGGTACGATGGGGGAACTCACTAAGCTTCGTGCTTACAATTTACAGTTTTGGTTTCAGGTACCTCTTCTTCGCAGGGGAAGGAGCTGGCGTGTAACAGCCCGGAATTTCAGGTATTTCTCTAAATTGTTTTTGGGGCACATTTAGGAGGGGACTCGGCGAGTTGGTGCATGACTCGCCGAGTAGGGCCGTGGTCTTGGTCGCAGATGCGCGACTGGACTCGACGAGTCCAATAAGGGACTCGGCGAGTCGACGCTGTTCAGCTGAACCCTAGCCGTTTCGATTCTGAAACGTATATAACGATCTTATGGCCGTCATGTCGCATCTTTTGGTCGGTTGAAGATCCCCTGGGAGTGTGTGAGCATCTGAAGCAAGAGAGAGGATTTGAGAAGGCTTGAAGAGATCGTTGGACAAGGAGGAGCAAGGTGGTGATCAAAGGAATCGAGGACTGGAGGTTTGGAGACACAAGGAACACGTTTCCAGGTAATCTTCGGATCGAAATCTGTAGCTTTATGTTGTATGCGAATTTAGGGTTTAGGAAACCCATTTAAGGGATTGTTGGATTGTAGTGATGTTATAAGTGTTTAAAAACCCCGGTATTAGTACATGTGAAAGTCCAGGAAGCCCCATATCTATATATTTCGAAATCATGCGAAGTACAGGAGGCAGCGGATTGGCTGCATGGCGAGGACTCGCCGAGTCCAATGATCAGACTCGGCGAGTAGCTTGAAGATTCACTAGGACTCGCCGAGTTGTTCTTCAGACTCGGCGAGTAGCTTGAAGACCTATTGAAACTCGTCGAGTTGTTCTTCAGACTCGGCGAGTAGCTTGAAGATCTACAGGAACTCGTCGAGTCGTTCTTCAGACTCGGCGAGTAGTGTCAGGGTGTCTATACTCGTCGAGTTACCCTTTAGACTCGACGAGTCCGGTCAAGGTTGACCGTTGACCTGTATATAACTTAGTAGGGTCAGTTGTCTTGTTTGATAAGATCATTAATAAAGGTATGTGGTATTATAGGGAATCTGCGGATTAGCGGATCGAGTGCGAGTAGCTCGAAGGATTTATAGCTTGCATACTACGAGGTGAGTCTTCTCACTATACTTCACCCGGAAGGGTTTGACTGTGAGACCGGAAGGTCGTATTTGTTATATCTATGCTATGTCTAGAGAGGTAGATGCTTTATGTGTGATGTATGCTTATATGTGATGTATACTTATACGGGCCGGAAGGCGAGACCTTATGTGACAGAAAGAACGGTATGATGTATGACTTATGTGTTATGTGCGTTATGTTACATGTGTTATGTTTTATACTATTATGGGCCGGAAGGCAAAACACTATGGGCCGGAAGGCAATCCAGTACGGGCCGGAAGGCGATACGTTATGGGCCGGAAGGCGATTATATTACGGGCCGGAAGGCAATGTTATGTGGACTGAAAGGTCCGGGCCGGAAGGCGTATGTGGGTAAGTCGTATACTGGGGAACTCACTAAGCATTTATGCTTACTAGTTGTGGTTATGTTTTTTCCAGGTACTAGTGATGACCGTGGGAAGGCGCCGGCGTGACACGTACACACTGCCGCTGTTGAAGATCCTGAAGATTTATTATTTATACTTTTGAAATAAACTTGGAATAAACCCTTTTGTCGAATAATGATGCTTTGTTTTAAATGAAAAATTTATTTGAAAATTGAGCTGTTACAATTGGTATCAGAGCCTTGGTTTGAGGGATTCGGGTGTACTTTTGGGTGCAACTGAACTCAGACCGGGGATTTGAGGAAAAATCTTTTTAAATAATAAGGACACAACATTTTATAAATGATAAAGCGGTAAAACAAGGATGGAACGGTGTGTACGTGCAGCCAGCGTCTGAACGGTAAAGATCCCCAGAATACCTTACGATGTTATGTTATGCACTGAATTATGAATTGTTATGCATGCTAGAAGACTAGGTATACATGATAGGAATAGAATTGCCTGTTTTGTGATGCCTTAGTCTAGGGAGATTGCTTATATGAGATATTTGGTAGCGTGCAAGTAAATAGTGCATACTAGAAGTAGAGTACTCGTTATTCGGGATTTGGGGAGGAAGATTTGGGACGACTACTGATACGGTGTGGTCGGTAGTATTGGGCCCGTACTATCGAAGGCACCGGATCAGTGGAAGACTCAAATAAGAATCCCTGGAAATCGGAGACTGGGTAGGGCGCGTATCGAGTACAATTGTACTTGGTGGAGTCTCTGATGATTTTATGTTGTATTTCAGAGACATCATGGTTATCACACGCAATGGGGCGAGTTCGAGCGGTGCGAGTGATGAGGAGATTCGTCAGATTATTCAGGAAGAGGTAGCTGCGGCGGTCCGGGCTGAGATCCCGGAGATGTTTGGGTCTATTAAGACCACGTTGATGGAGGAGTTTGAGGAGCGATGCGCCGCAATTTCTGAAGCTGCAGTTGCTGCCGCTACCGCAGCGGTGGCTGCTGCCAGGCCGCAAGGGGGTGATTCATTACTATTCAGGGAATTCAGCAACACGAAACCCCCTGAATTTGATGGGACACAGGATCCGATTGCAGCCATGAGGTGGATCGCCGACATCGAGGGGTGCTTTTATACTTGCTCATGCCCGGAGCACTTGAGGGTACGGTTCGCCTTGAACCAGCTCCGTCTGGGAGCGAAGGATTGGTGGAAGTTCGTGACGGCGAACTTCACTCAGGCAGAGATTACGGCGGTGACATGGGAGAGGTTTACGGAGATGTTCAGGGATGAGTACGTTCCCCCGGTAGAGAGGGAGCGATTGATTCAGGAGTTCTTGACCCTTAAGCAGGGTACTGATTCCGTGGCAGTGATCACACGGAAGTTTCATGAGAGGGCAATGTTCTGCCCTGAGCTGGTATCTACGGAGCAGTCGCGGATGAGCCGTTATTTGGGTGTTTTGAAGAGGGAGATCCGGGAGTTTGTGTCAAACTCCACCTATCGTACTTTCACTGAGCTTCAGGCGAACGCCAGGAAGCGTGAGATCGAGTTAGAGACTCAAGTGAGGGAGGAGGCTGAGTCTCGGCAGGTGGATCGACGGCCGGCCCAGTCTCAGCCGGCAGCCAAGCGGACTAAGTTCGCTGATTCGAGGAGGGGAGGTTCGAAGGGTCGCACTTGCGCGAAGTGCGGCAAGAGTCACGAGGGGGCGTGTCGAGCTGGTGGTTGCTACAAGTGTGGCAAAGAGGGACATATTGCCAGGGATTGCCCTAAGGGGTTTATGGTTTGCTTTCACTGCAACCAGACAGGCCATCGGAAGGCCGAGTGCCCGCAACTTCGTCAGGGAGCTACATCTACTACCCGGACTACTGAGACCCGACCGGTGAAGGTCGAGGCCCCGAGGGCTCGCGGGAGAGCCTTTCAGCTGACTGCGGAGGAGGTCCGCGCTGCGCCCGATGTTGTGGCAGGTATGTTATCATTCATGTATTTAATTAAAGGTCGAAATGTTATGCTTATGTTAATGTATGTGTAGGTACTTTCCTTGTGAACTTTATGCCTTCTCTAATATTATTTGATTCGGGTGCGAGTAGATCGTTTGTATCGTTAGCTTTTAGTCAGCACATCGGCATTAGTCGTGAGCCGTTAAGTCGGCCTTTGAGTGTTTCCATTGCGGCTGAGAGGGTGATTTGTGCTACGGAGGTTCTTCGGGGATGTGTGCTAGAGATCTTCGGGGTCGCGTTTCCGATTGACCTAATTCCTATTGCGATGGGTGATGTCTGTGTCATCGTAGGCATGGACTGGTTGAGCCGATTCAGCGCTGTCATCGACTGCGAGCGTCAGTTGGTGACTATACGAGACCCTAGTGGGGGAGTTCTTACGGTGTACGGCGAGGGTACCCGTTCGAGATCAGCTTTTTGTTCGGCCGCTAGGGCGAGGCAATGCCTACAGCGGGGATGTAACGGCTTTGTGGCATATGTGATGGATACGCGGGAGAGTTCCGAGAGACCGAAGATATTGGAGGAGGTTCCAGTGGTGCGCGAGTTTCCAGATGTTTTTCCCGAGGATTTGCCGGGAATACCTCCTGCGAGACAAGTGGAGTTCGGTATCGATCTAGTTCCAGGGGCTGCGCCTATTGCAAAGGTGCCTTATCGTCTTGCACCTCCAGAGATGCAAGAATTGTCCTCGCAACTTCAAGAGTTGTTGGGGAAGGGATTTATTCGGCCGAGTAGCTCGCCGTGGGGAGCACCGATTCTGTTCGTCAAAAAGAAGGATGGTTCACACCGGATGTGTATCGATTACCGGGAGCTGAACAAGGTGACAGTTAAGAACCGCTATCCGTTACCGAGGATCGATGATCTATTTGATCAGTTGCAAGGGGCATCTTGGTTTTCCAAGATTGATTTGAGATCAGGGTACCATCAGGTGAGAGTGCGGGATGAGGACGTCCAGAAGACAGCCTTTAGGACGCGGTATGGGCATTACGAGTTCGTGGTGATGCCTTTTGGGCTCACCAATGCCCCAGCAGTGTTCATGGATCTCATGAACAGGGTATGCAGGCCGATGCTGGATCGGTCTGTGATTGTATTCATCGACGACATTCTGGTGTATTCGCGATCTAGGGAGCAGCATGAGGGACACTTGAGGGAGGTCCTTGAGGTACTGAGGTCGGAGAAGCTATATGCAAAATTCTCCAAATGCGACTTCTGGTTACGGGAAGTTCAATTTCTGGGGCACGTTGTAAATCAGACAGGGATATTGGTCGATCCGGCCAAGGTGGAAGCGGTAATGAGATGGGAGGCACCGAAGTCACCTTCGGAAATCAGGAGTTTCCTTGGGTTGGCAGGGTACTATCGAAGGTTCATTAGGGACTTCTCCAAGATCACGGTGCCACTTACCAAATTGACCCGAAAGGGTGTTACATTTTCATGGGGACCCGAGCAGCAGACTTCCTTCGAGACACTTCGTCAGAGACTGTGCGAAGCACCAGTACTGGCTCTTCCGGAAGGGATGGAGGACTTTGTCGTATATTGCGACGCATCGATTTCGGGACTGGGTGCGGTGTTGATGCAGAGGGGCCATGTGATAGCCTATGCATCGAGGCAGCTGAAGCCTCACGAAGCAAGATACCCCACGCATGACTTAGAGTTGGGGGCAGTAGTGTTCGCCCTCAAAATTTGGCGTCACTACCTGTACGGGGTTCGTTGTACCATATACACGGACCATAAGAGTTTAAAGTATTTGATGGATCAACCCAACCTAAACATGCGTCAGAGGAGATGGTTAGACGTGGTTAAGGATTATGACTGTGAGATCCTATACCACCCAGGCAAGGCTAATGTGGTAGCCGATGCATTGAGTCGTAGGGCGGAGGGTACTCCATTGCGAGACGTATGTTTGAGATTGACGGTGATGACTCCGGTGTTAGATGCTATTCGTGGGGCACAGGCCGAAGTTGTGAAGTCTGGGATGCAGAAACAGGAGCGGGTCGTCGGGTTGATTTCAGAGTTTGTTACGGATGGGCGGGAACTTCTGACATTTCGGGGTCGGATCTGGGTGCCATTTGTGGGAGGTACGCGTATTACTTTGATGGAGGAGGCACATAGATCGAAATTCTCGATCCATCCCGGAGCCACGAAAATGTATCTGGATTTGAAAAAGGAGTACTGGTGGCCTTGCATGAAGAGAGACGTTGCCTGGTTCGTTGAGAGGTGTTTGACGTGCCGTAAAGTTAAGGCCGAGCACCAGAGACCGCACGGTAAGTTGCAACCTTTGGAGATCCCTGAGTGGAAGTGGGATCAGATCACGATGGATTTCATCACCAAATTGCCGAAAACTGCCAGGGGAGTCGATGCGATTTGGGTGATTGTGGATAGGCTAACAAAGAGTGCACACTTCCTTGCCATTAGTGAAAGTTCATCAGCAGAGAAGTTGGCAGAGTTGTACGTGAGGGAGATAGTATCTCGGCATGGGGTGCCGACCTCGATTGTTTCGGATCGCGATGTACGTTTCACTTCCAGGTTCTGGAAGAAATTTCATGAGGAGTTGGGTACTAAGCTGCATTTTAGTACCGCGTACCATCCCCAGACCGACGGTCAGAGCGAGCGGACGATTCAGACATTGGAAGACCTGCTTAGAGCGTGTGTGTTAGACTTTGGGGGTAGCTGGGATGCGCATCTGCCGTTGGCTGAGTTTTCCTACAACAACAGCCATCATTCGAGCATTGGTATGCCACCTTTTGAGTTGTTGTATGGTAGGAGGTGTCGGACTCCCATTTGCTGGGGAGAAGTGGGACAGAGAGTGATGGGTAGTACAGAGATTGTACTTCAGACGACCGAACAGATTCAGCGAGTGAGGCAGAGGTTATTGACCGCCCAGAGCCGACAAAAGAGTTATGCGGACAGGCGCCGGTCCGAGCTCGAATTCCAGGTCGGCGACTTCGTTCTCCTAAAGGTTTCTCCTTGGAAAGGGGTGATTCGGTTCAGGAAGAGGGGCAAATTGGGGCCCCGGTTCATAGGTCCATTTCGGGTAATTGCAAGGGTAGGTCGGGTAGCTTATCGGTTGGAGTTGCCAGCGGAACTGAATCAGATTCACAATACCTTCCACGTATCACAGCTGAGGAAGTGTATAGCCGATGAGGCAGCAGTGGTTCCGCTAGAAGATATCCAGGTAGATGCAAGTCTGAATTACGCCGAGAGACCAGTAGCTATCAGGGATCGGAAGATCAAGGTTCTACGGAACAAGGAAATACATCTGGTGTTGGTTCAGTGGCAACATCGGAAGGGATCGGAGATGACTTGGGAGCCGGAAAGAGAAATGCGGGAGCAACATCCGGAGTTATTCGCAGAATGAGAGACTTCGAGGGCGAAGTCTAGTTCTAGTGGGGGAGAGTTGTAACAGCCCGGAATTTCAGGTATTTCTCTAAATTGTTTTTGGGGCACATTTAGGAGGGGACTCGGCGAGTTGGTGCATGACTCGCCGAGTAGGGCCGTGGTCTTGGTCGCAGATGTGCGACTGGACTCGACGAGTCCAATAAGGGACTCGGCGAGTCGACGCTGTTCAGCTGAACCCTAGCCGTTTCGATTCTGAAACGTATATAACGATCTTATGGCCGTCATGTCGCATCTTTTGGCCGGTTGAAGATCCCCTGGGAGTGTGTGAGCATCTGAAGCAAGAGAGAGGATTTGAGAAGGCTTGAAGAGATCGTTGGACAAGGAGGAGCAAGGTGGTGATCAAAGGAATCGAGGACTGGAGGTTTGGAGACACAAGGAACACGTTTCCAGGTAATCTTCGGATCGAAATCTGTAGCTTTATGTTGTATGCGAATTTAGGGTTTAGGAAACCCATTTAAGGGATTGTTGGATTGTAGTGATGTTATAAGTGTTTAAAAACCCCGGTATTAGTACATGTGAAAGTCCAGGAAGCCCCATATCTATATATTTCGAAATCATGCGAAGTACAGGAGGCAGCGGATTGGCTGCATGGCGAGGACTCGCCGAGTCCAATGATCAGACTCGGCGAGTAGCTTGAAGATTCACTAGGACTCGCCGAGTTGTTCTTCAGACTCGGCGAGTAGCTTGAAGACCTATTGAAACTCGTCGAGTTGTTCTTCAGACTCAGCGAGTAGCTTGAAGATCTACAGGAACTCGTCGAGTCGTTCTTCAGACTCGGCGAGTAGTGTCAGGGTGTCTATACTCGTCGAGTTACCCTTTAGACTCGACGAGTCCGGTCAAGGTTGACCGTTGACCTGTATATAACTTAGTAGGGTCAGTTGTCTTGTTTGATAAGATCATTAATAAAGGTATGTGGTATTATAGGGAATCTGCGGATTAGCGGATCGAGTGCGAGTAGCTCGAAGGATTTATAGCTTGCATACTACGAGGTGAGTCTTCTCACTATACTTCACCCGGAAGGGTTTGACTGTGAGACCGGAAGGTCGTATTTGTTATATCTATGCTATGTCTAGAGAGGTAGATGCTTTATGTGTGATGTATGCTTATATGTGATGTATACTTATACGGGCCGGAAGGCGAGACCTTATGTGACAGAAAGAACGGTATGATGTATGACTTATGTGTTATGTGCGTTATGTTACATGTGTTATGTTTTATACTATTATGGGCCGGAAGGCAAAACACTATGGGCCGGAAGGCAATCCAGTACGGGCCGGAAGGCGATACGTTATGGGCCGGAAGGCGATTATATTACGGGCCGGAAGGCAATGTTATGTGGACTGAAAGGTCCGGGCCGGAAGGCGTATGTGGGTAAGTCGTATACTGGGGAACTCACTAAGCATTTATGCTTACTAGTTGTGGTTATGTTTTTTCCAGGTACTAGTGATGACCGTGGGAAGGCGCCGGCGTGACACGTACACACTGCCGCTGTTGAAGATCCTGAAGATTTATTATTTATACTTTTGAAATAAACTTGGAATAAACCCTTTTGTCGAATAATGATGCTTTGTTTTAAATGAAAAATTTATTTGAAAATTGAGCTGTTACATGGCGCGGTAGCGACACATCACATACATGCTTTGTATTCCGCACTATGAGATTTTCCTAGGGATTTGTACTCTGACATTATTATGTTTTATAAAATGGTTTCCAGACACACGACATCTTTTATGAAATGATATGATCGGTGAATATTTTATTTCTAATGTTTTGCAAAGTATATGTTTTAAACATGAAATTTTTTGCTCGTATTTTGGAGTGTTACAAGTTGGTATCAGAGCTCTGGTTTGAGGGATTCGGACACACCTTCGGGGGTGTCTGAACTCAAATCGAGGGATTAAAAGATTTTAAAAAAAATATTTCCTAAAAAGCTAAGTAAAGAGTTTTAAGAAGGAACGAAGTGTGTGATGTGCGTGACCGGCCGAGCTCAAGTAAGTATTCCCCAAAGTACCCATACAAGCTTATGTTATGTTTATCAGTTTCAGTAGAACAACATGCTAGAATAGGACTAAGGATCTAGGAGTGATGCCTTATGTGCCTGCTTTATGTGCTTTAGTGTATGAAACACTGCATGCTAGAATTGAGTAGACAGCAGTAGTATAGCCTGTTTAGGTGATGCCCGATTGTATGAGTTTAGCATTGTATGCTAGTTTAGTTTCTCTCTATGAGGACGGATTTACTTGAGATTGTTCCCTTTTGTCTAAATGCTACTTGCTTTCTGCTTCGTGGGACTCTGAGTGATGGGAGTTAGACATTAGGTGAATACATCACGTCACATGTGTTCAGGGTTGAATAATCTTAGAGTGTTCCATTTGGCCCTATTGCGCAGCTCTTGTCTGAGTCTAACCGTTGTAGAGCCGAGTCTGTTACTCGAAGGATTATCTGAGCCTCACCACATGTGATGGTATTCGGGTAATGGCTAATTGGCATTACAAGGAGGCCTTCAGCAGCTGAGGACCGGGTAGGGTGGAGTTAGAAATTTCCCTAGGGCAAACCTAAGATGAGTATAGCAGCGATCAGTGGTAGTGAAACGGATCTGGTGGAGTCAAGGTAGTCCTTGGAGAAGGTATGGATAGATGTGGAAGGTAGTATGGGCCCGTACTACTGAAAGCAGAGGATCCGTACCCGAACCGAGGAAGGCCAAGATAAGACCAGGGAACTTGTAGTAGGTGTGATCCCTCCAGAGGTATCAGTATCGCTAACGATTATTATTAATGTATTTCAGAATGGTGGTACTACGCTCGAGGCCACTAGTTGGCAGTTCAGGAGAGGGATCGGGTTCGGGATCAGGTTCCGAACCAATAGATGAGGGGCTACGCGAGTTCATCGCGTCAGAGATCACCAGAGGCATCCTTGAGTCGACCCCCATTATCTTCGGGTGGATCAAGGAAGGGATAGTTGAGTTGATGGAGGATCGCCTCAGGGCATTCAGGAGCGACATGGCATCTGGCCAGTCGGGATCTCGCACACTGTCCTTTAAGGACTTCAGGGGCAGTCGTGCGCCAGATTTTCACGGGGTGAAGGACCCCATAGCTGCCAGGCGATGGATTACAGACATTGAGTCTGCACAGTTGATTAGCTTCTGCCCTGAGGGGTCGAAGGTGAGGTTTGCAGCATGGTGTTTACGAGATCGAGCTAGCGATTGGTAGGAGTCCGTTGGTGACTTGTTGGGAGCCTCGGCTATCGAGGATATGACCTGGTCGGACTTCGCGACCAGGCTCAGGGCAGAGTTTGCACCGGCTGTCGAGCTTCAGCAGCTGGCCAAGGAGTTCTTAGATATGAGGCAGACGACAGAGACTATGGAAAAGATCACCGCCAAGTTTCGGGAGAGGGCATTGCTGGTGCCCCAGTATGCGGGTGATGAGGACATAAGGAGGACCCGCTACCATGACATGCTCTGAGTTGATATTCGAGAGCATGTCAGTTTTTCAGCTTGCCCTACCTTGGACTCTATGATTGCCAGGGCGAGGGAGAGGGAGATAGATCTGGAGCACATCCGGAAGAGGAAGACAGAGGAGGGATAGGCAGGAGGGGCTTCGGGGAAGAAGCCCAAGGGACCAGATGGTAGGCCGAAAGGCCAGTCAGGACCGAACCGCTATAGGAAATGCAGCAGGCCTCATGAGGGGGCATGTAGACTGGGATCGTCGAGCTGCTATAAGTGCGTCAAGACGGGGCATTTCAGCAGGGACTGTACCGCCCCTGCACCTGTGATACAGACGTCTGAGTTGCTGTGTTTCCACTGCAACTAGAGGGGACATAAGAAGGCCAATTGCCCCCAGTTGACAGCATCAGCGCAAGTAAAGGCGCCAGCTCTAGTTACCCTGCGGATTACTGATGGCCGGCACGGCAAGGCAGAGGCTCCAGTGGTGAGAGTCGGGCGTTGCAGCTGACTACCGAGGAGGCACGCGCCGCACCCGATGTGGTGACAGGTATGATTCTTTCCCTCTATTTTTATTTATATGATGTTATGATATTAATATGTGCCATGTGTTATGCGTTAGGATCGTTCCATGTGAACGGTATCCCAGTTCAGGTGTTGTTCGACTCGGGTGCCACCCGGTCATTTGTTTCCCTTGCGCTTAGCAAGAGGTTTACTGAGTCTTCGGGTATGTTGGATTGCCCTTTAGAGGTAGAGATTGCCGATGATCGATCGGTGCAAGCATCAGCAGTATTCAGGGATTGTGTTCTAAGGTTATTTAAGGAGCGCTATTTGGTGGATTTGGTTCCCATCCCATTGCGGTGGAACAAGGTGATTATAGGCATGGATTGGTTGAGCCCTAATGGGGTGGTGATAGCTTGCGCATAGCAGCTAGTGCGGATCAGGACCCCAAGCGGGGGAGAGTTGGTGATCCACGGCGAGAGGCCACAGCATGGACCCACAGCATGTTCAGCAGCGAGAGCTAGGAGCTACCTTCAGCAGGGCTGCACGGGATATGTCGCGTACGTTATGGATACCCGGGAGACGGGTAAGGTGGCGGTGAGCGAGGTTCCAGTGGTGTGAGACTACACAGATGTGTTCCCAGAGGAGCTTCCTGGGATACCTCTGGAGCAGCAGGTAGAGTTCAGGATCGAACTAGTTCTTGGTGCAGCTCTGATAGCCAAGGCACCCTATCGGTTGGCTCCTCCCGAGATGCAGGAGTTGTCTACGTAGCTGCAGGAGCTGCTAGATAAGGGATTCATTCGACCGAGCAGTTCACCCTGGGGAGCCCCGATCCTGTTTGTGAAGAAGAAGGACGGGTCGCATCGGATGTGTATAGATTACCGGGAGCTGAATAAGGTAACGGTGAAGAACCGTTACCCACTTCTGAGGATTGATGACCTCTTTGATCAGTTATAGGGAGCATCTTGGTTCTCCAAGATTGATTTGCGATCAGGTTATCATCAGATGAGGGTCAGAGAGAAGGATGTGCAGAAGACTGTGTTTCGAATGCGTTATGGCCATTATGAGTTCGTGGTGATGCCGTTTGGGCTCACCAATGCTCCTGCCGCGTTCATGGACCTCATGAACCGCGTGTGTAGACCGATGCTAGATCGATCTGTGATAGTTTTCATTGATGACATCTTGGTTTATTCCAAGACGCAGGAGGAGCACGAGGAGCATCTGAGAGAGGTTTTGGAGACCTTGAGGAGGGAGAGCTTGTACACCAAGTTCTCCAAATGTGGGTTTTGGTTGCGCGAGGTGCAGTTTCTTGGGCACCTTGTCAACCAGAACCGGATTTCAGTAGACCCGGCCAAGGTGGAGGTCGTGATGAGATGGGAGGTTCCGAAGTCTCCATCTGAGATTCGGAGTTTCCTAGGATTAGCAGGCTACTATCGGAGATTCATTCAGGATTTCTCCAAGATAGTCGTACCCTGACGCGGTTGACTAAGAAAGTCGTGGTCTTTCGATAGGGACCTGAGCAGCAGGCAGCGTTCGAGATTCTAAGGTGGAGATTGTGCGAGGCGCCAATCTTAGCCCTGCCCGAGGGCGTAGAGGATTCTGTGGTATACTGTGATGCGTCTATCTCAGGCTTAGGCGCAGTATTGATGCAGAGGGGGCATGTCATTACTTATGCCTCGAGGCAGCTGAAGCCTCACGAGGCGAACTACCCGACGCATGATTTAGAGTTGGGGGCGGTGGTCTTCGCCCTCAAGATTTGGCGGCATTACCTCTGTGGGGTTCGATGTACCATTTACACGGACCACAAGAGTTTGAGATACCTCATGGATCAGCCGAATCTGAACATGAGGCAGCGTCGGTGGTTGGACGTGGTGAAGGATTATGATTGCGAGATCCTTTATCACCCAGGGAAGGCCAATGTGGTGGCCGATGCTCTTAGCCGTAAGGCGGCACCGATCAGGGATGTGTGTATGAGGATGACGGTGGTGACTCCATTGTTAGAGCAGATTCGGGAAGCTCAGCAGGAGGCTATGAAGGAGGAACAACAGAAGAGCGAGCGAATAGTGGGTCAAGTCACCTCCTTCAATTATGATAGTCGAGGATTATTGACACTACACCGTAGGGTGTGGGTGTCGTATCACGGACGCGTGCGCCAGATCTTGATGGAGGAGGCGCACAAATCCCGATTCTCTATTCATCGGGGGCGACGAAGATGTATAGGGATCTTCGTCTAGACTATTGGTGGCCCTGCATGAAGCGGGATGTGGCTTGGTACGTCGAGCGATGTTTAACCTACAGGAAGGTCAAGGCCGAGCATCAGAGACCGCACAGCAAGATGCAGCCGTTGGATATCCCGTTGTGGAAATAGGAAGATATTACGATGGATTTTATCACAAAGCTTCCTAGGACTGCGCATGGAGTAGATTCGATTTGGGTCATTGTGGATCGACTGACCAAGAGCGCCCATTTTATTCCGATCTAGGAGAGTCTCTCGGCTGAAAAGTTGGCCGATATCTATATCAGGGAGATAGTAGCGCGGCACGGGGTGCCGGTGTCGGTGATTTCGGATAGGGATGTGCGTTTCACTTCCAGGTTTTGGAGGAAGTTTCATGACGAGTTGGGCACTCGTCTGCATTTTAGCACCGCCTTTCACCCGCAGACGGATGGTCAGAGCGAGCGGACCATCCAGACTTTGGAGGATATGTTGCGGGCGTGCGCGCTAGACTTCGGTGGTAGCTGGGATACCTATCTTCCCTTGGATGAGTTCTCGTACAACAACAGCTACCACGCGATTATTGACTGTCCTCCTTTCGATATGTTGTATGGACGGAGGTGCAGGACCCCAATATGTTGGGGTGAAGTTGTCCAGAGGGTCATGGGGAGCATAGAGGTGGTGCTCAAGACGACCGAGAGAATCCAGCATGTTCGAAGCAGGCTTCAGACTGCGTAGAGTCGGCAGAAAAGTTATGCCGACAAGCGCCGATCAGACTTGGAGTTCCAGGTCGGGGTTGTAGCCCGAGATACATTGGACCAGCGCCGATCAAACCTGAAAGTGTCGCCTTGGAAGGGTGTTATTCGATTTAGGAAGCGGGAAAAGTTGGGCTCGAGATACATTGGACCGTTAAGGGTTGTAGCCCGTGTGGGCAAGGTGGCATATAGACTGGATCTGCCAGCCGAGCTCAATCGGATCCACAGCACATTCCATGTCTCCCAGCTGCGGAAGTGCCTAGTGGATGATTCAGCGGTGGTGCCATTAGAAGATACTCAGGTTGATGACAGCCTGAATTACATTGAGCGCCCAGTCGCAATCCTCGACCGGAAGTCGAAGGATCTGAGGAACAAGAGGGTGGAATTAGTGAAAGTGCAATGGCAGCACCGAAAGGGTTCGGAGTGGACTTGGGAGCCGGTGGAAGAAATGATGGAGCATTACCCCGAGCTGCTCCAGGATCGAGCAGCAGACTTCGAGGACAAAGTCTAAAATAAGTGGGGGAGATTTGTAGCACCTGGTTCCTGGTACGTAAAATTTATCTAAGTATTTTGGATTTTAGCCCTGCACTCGGCGAGTTGTAGGCCTGACTCGCCGAGTAGAGTCGGGATATTGAGCACGTTTAAGTTGGCGACTCGGTGAGTCCCCGCTGTCTATTGAAACCCTAATTTCAAGAGTTTTCACCCTATTTAAACCAACCTTATGCGCCCCAAGCCCGTTTCAGAATACGGTTAACCAACATGTTAACTAATCGATTACGATAAATTGGATCGGATTTTGCAGTTGACTCCTTCACCCTCAGAGCTCCCTATATTGTCCTAACCTCGTTCCTTGTGAGATTGAAGTGCTTTGGTGTGATTTCTTGAAGATTTTGAGAGAAAAAGGAGGTTAGATCAAGAGGAGAAGAAGGAGGCCAGACATCTGGATGTTATTTCAGAGATTCCTTGAGGTATAACTCAGTTTCCTTCTGTTTTCATGCTAAGAGTCCCTTAGAGCTCCATTAAAGTCCTTCTTGAGCCATTTCCAAGCTTGATTTCGAATTAGGGTTTGTGATAAGTTGATTAACCTTCATATCTAGGCATGACTGAGCTCCAGGAGCTCGGATCTACTGCCTTTATGGAGCCATATTGCATGAAAGCCCTAGATATACTCTTGTAGTGCATTTTGAGCCCTAAAACCTTCATTGGTGTTTATTTACAGGTAAAGTTGGAAACTTTATGTGTTAATCAATCCCTAAGAACCCAGATCTACATATGGCATGAGCTGGATTCGAGCAAAAATCGAGTATATAGTAATTGCATGTGAAAGACTCGGTGAGTCGTTCATCGGACTTGGCGAGTCTAGTCGCGAGTCCCTAGGTTTTCCCCCTTTCCGTGATTGCTAAGTGGAGTCATGGGTCATGGGGGGGTGACTTAGTGAGTCGGAAGCCAAACTCACCCATGAAGGAACTCGACGAGTCAATGCCCTGACTCGGCGAGTCCAAGGCAATCTTCTTGCCTCAAGAACAAACTCGGCGAGTTGTTCATACAACTCGGCGAGTCTCAGCATAGAGTGTTCTTCGGATGAAGATGATCTCGACGAGTTGTTCATACAACTCGGCGAGTAGGATGAAGGACTATTGGACATCGGTTTAGAAGGAAAACTCGTCGAGTCAATGCCCAACTCGACGAGTAGAGACGAGATTATGGTCAATCGAATGGATAGGGACTCGACGAGTTGGCGAGCCAACTCGGCGAGTCGGGTCAACTGGAAATTGACTTTGACTTTGACTCTTGGCTTGGTTAAGGGTAAACGATCATTTTACCCTAAGGACGGTTAGCAGTATTTTATTGAGAGTCCTATGGGAATTTCAGCCGGAGGATTTCCGGAGCAGCAGCGGCAACAGACAGACAGTTCCCACGCAGATCAGCGGTTTCTACGAGGTGAGTTACCTTCTAGTAGCGGTGGCTCTACGGCCACAATGCCGGCCCACCAGTAGGAGTTGTATGTTAGATGATTGTCTTTGTGATATCATCTAGGTTTGCTATTACCTGATATGTTATATGCTGGCATGATATGAATATGTGATGGTAGTAGAGTTCGGTTGTCAAGACCGAAGGGTAGGTCAGACACCCCAGATATGTCTGATAATCTGTTATACTATGATATATGTGATAGTAGCAGTAGGGGGTGAAATAGTTCCCGAGGATCGGTCGTTAGGACCGAAGGGTAGCTAGCACCCCAAAATGGCTGGACATGGGTAGTCAGCACCCCAGAATGGCTTGACACGGGTAGGTCGGCACCCCAGAATGGCCATACCGGGTAGGTCAGGCACCCCAGAATTGCCTGGCAGTATGTATGATATGTGATTTTATGGTATGTGGTACGATGGGGGAACTCACTAAGCTTCGTGCTTACAGTTTACAGTTTTGGTTTCAGGTACCTCTTCTTCGCAGGGGAAGGAGCTGGCGCGGTAGCGGCACATCACATACATGCGTTGTATTCCGCACTATGAGATCTTCCTGGGGATTTGTACTCTGACATTATTATGTTTTATAAAATGGTTTCCATACACACGACATCTTTTATGAAATGATATGATCGGTGAATGTTTATTTCTAATGTTTTGCAAAGTATATATTTTAAAGATGAAATTTTTGCTCGTATTTTGGAGTGTTATAGTTAGGTTAGAGTTTGTCAAACGGGTTCTTTTTAAACTATCACTAAGGTTTGAAAAAGTAAATTTCAGGTCATTTAATTCAGTTTCGTATCTAGACACAGGTATATTGAGAGATTCAAGAATTAGATTTACCTTGTTGATCAGTTGTTCACATTCGTTGATTTGTTCAGGAATTGGTCTTGTAACGAAACAGCCATCATCTCTTCTTTCTCTCCCAGTAGCATTCTCCTGCATCTATGACCCATCACCTGTTACCATCAAACACCTTCCCGCAAACCGTGAACTCTCCTCTTTCGCAACGAACGTCCTGCCATGTGTGGGCTTGCGAACTTCATCATCTTCCGAGTCAGTTGACCAGATGTCAACTCCTCCAAACTCATATTCTGCCACATTTTCTTGCACAATAAAAGCAGGCATAGAGTTATCAGTAGCTTTCTTCTTCTTCTTAATTTCCTCTAACTTTCGCATGTGGTAAGCCTCATCATCTTCTCTTTCTTTCTTCTCATTCAACCTTCTCAGCATGCACTCCTTAGCCAAATGATTTTTGCCATGACAATAGTTGTATTCATAGCCGGATTCACCCATGAGCTTCTTTTCCTTCTTATCTTCCTCCTTTTGAGGAGCATTTTAATTCTCCTCTTTCACCTTTTTTTGAGTTGTAGCTTCCCTGCCAGTTTCGGTTCTTGTTTGATGGAAATTTCTTCCTTATCACATTCAGAATGATCAGACTCAGACTCATCTTCAGCAACTGTCTTGCCCTTCGCAACAAGAGCTAAAGACCCCATACTAGAAACAACTTTCGCTTTTTTCGACACATCACTTTCATGTGCCTTAAGAATCCCAACCAGCTTGGCTAAAGAGTAACTTTTGAACTGTTCATGTGTTATGACTGAAGAAACCACTTCTATCCACTCAGATCTAAGACCATTCATGAAAGTAACCTTTTGCTCGATCACCTCACGTCCAATACCATGTTTCTTCATCCTGCTGAGAAGATAATTTTGTAGCGATTCAATTTCTGGCTTAGATTTTCTTCTGGATTTTGTGCGAAAGCACCAAACTCCGAAAGCAAGAGTGTTTGTGTAGAATACTTAAGATCTGCATCAGTGGAGTAAAGTTCCTTGAGCCTATCCCAGATGGCTTTCACAGTTTCACAGGAACTGACCAGACGAAAAGTATCGGCCTGCAAAGTGAATCTAATGATCCTCATTGCTTTGACGTTGCTGACAAGTTTCTCTTTCTCGTCCTAAGGAACATCCTTCACGTCAAGGAGTAGCTGGTTGTATTTCTTCTGAGTTTTTATAGTTCTTTTGGTCTCTATGTGAAAAAATGGACCTAGAGTAATGTCTTCCCATATTAAATAACCATTATCATCTGAACCAAGAACATAATCTTCAAAATGTAGCGCCCAAACTTCATATTCATGAGGGAAGAGAATTGGGATCCTTATTGTTGATCCAATACTGCTTGAAATATTTAAGGAGTTGATGTGAGAATCGTCATGTTGCATGATGATATTTTCTTTGATACATGTTATGAATCAGATGTGTAAACTAAGACAGATTATAGGGTAATATCAAGATCACTATATACCGTCAAAAACCCAATAAAGACGACAGATCCTATATTAACGGAAATCCTAATAACTCAATAAACAAAAGAGATGCATATAGATTACACAGTCTGCTGCTCTGATACTAACTATTAGGATTACATAATCCTAAAAAGATCGTTTAGATTCAAGAAAAGTAAAACAATAACACAACAATGATTCAAAGTATGTCGAATGATTAAACGTCACGCCTCAGAAGAACTCTATGAAGAATTGCTACTGTAGAGGCGTGATTAGGGTTACAGCATAATGATCAAAAAGTTAACTAAAATATGATGCATGCATGCATCTTAAATACTCTAACCCTAGAAATAAATACGAGTGGACAGGCCCAACTCGTTAATACAAAAGACTAAAAGCCCAATGACGCAACATCTAATACCCAACAGTTATGTTACTCTTTGAAACTTTTCAAAGTGTCAGACTTATGCTTAATCACATAAACATAACCATGTCTACTGAAACTATCAATAAATGTGACATAATAGTGTTTGGTATACCTTGTGGTGGATCTGAAGATTCCCCACACATTAGTGTGCATAGGATTGGAAAATCCGAAGAATAGTAAAAAATTTCATTTTCGAACCACCAAAAAAATACAACCATTTGTTCAAAAGCCAACCAATGTTTTCTGTATCATCAAATATCAGAGTAAATCAAAAATAGATAATATGGAAATAGATTCCAGGGGATATAGTATTATCATTCTGGGCCCTTTCCTTTAGAACTAGAAATGCCTAAAATGTTTAAACCACAGAACTGTAAGCACAAAGCTTAGCGAGTTCCCCAAAATACCACATACCATACATATCAGTGAGCCTATCCCTAAGGGTGTGTTTTAACCTAAGTGCATTCTATGATCCAACCATAGTCTTACAATCACTTCCAGACTACAGCCCAACTGTAACCTTTCAGCCATGATCCAACCATGGTCTTTCATGCATCTCACAAAGACAAACAACTGCTCAGATCCAACCATAGTCTTTGATACAAGTGTTGTGATTCAACCATAGTCTTTCATGCAAGATTCACAAAGACAATTGATAACTTACATAGTATAGTGAGAAGACTCACTTCTTGTTGGATTAGTGTCTAAGGTTGTAACTATATTTGGTAAGTACTTGACCCGATTGTGCAAGGTCCTTTTGGGTTGCCTTCACCATAGCAACTTGACAGGGTGATTTAGAGAGAAGAGATATTATAATTAATATATTATAAGAATAATATATTAAAATAATAATAATATTAATTGATTAATATAAGTCATAAATTAATTAGGAATTAATTTGGTGACTTAAAGAGATTAATTGAATAAAGGGGTATAAACTGTCAAATGTATGAAAGTTGTATTTTGAGCTGATAATCCTTATGGATATGGGGTTGGACGATTTTTGGGATATAGATCACCTAGATATCGTCCAAGGCCTTATCTAGGAAGGGATTTGGATTTCTTTGAGGCTAAGTTATCCAATTAGGGTTTAAGGGTAAAACCCTAGGAGCTCACAGTATAAATAGACCCATATGGTTGAGGAATTCGGTCACCATTGTGATTGGAGAAACCCTAGAGCCGATTTCCCTCTTCCTCATCTCTCTCACGTCACCTTCTTGCTAGTTGGTGTTTGTAAGCCATTAGAGGAGTGACATTTGTGACTCTTAGCTCCAAGAAGAAGAAGGTTTCAAGCAAGTAACTCAAGGTATTATTCTAGATATCTTTTCATATGTTTTGCTCTTAGATCTAGCCATGAAAGTCTTGGAATTATTGCATGTTCAATTAGTGAAACCTAGATCCAAGCTATAGGGTTGTATGTGTACATAGGTAAAGTTCTTATGTCCAAAACCCATCAGTGGTATCAGAGCCATGATTGGTTTCAATTGAATATGATGTTTAATTGTTTTACTTGCTGAAAATCATTTTTCTTGCCCTCTGTCGCTTCAACTCGGCGAGTCAGTTTTTGGACTTGGCGAGTTAACCCTACTCGGCGAGTCCCAAAGCTGGACTCGGCGAGTCCGAGCGTCAGACAGAGGATAATTCAGGATTTTGTTGCTGTTTTGTCTTGGATTGATACCTAAATCGTTTTATTATGTAAAAATTGGAATTTTAACTTAATTTAATGATTATCCTTGACATAAATAAAGATAATTTCAAATCTTTTAAATATTGATTATTTATATGATAAATATTGGACTATTTAAGATTATTTGGTAAGTATCTAATGACTAACATTGGATTAGGTCAAATATAGATAATTATGAAATTAATTGTTTAATTTGAATTATTTGTTATTTGATCCCTATTGTTTGAAAAGTTCAATTTCTATCCCGAAGTTTTGAAATTTGAATTTTGTGATTAATAGTTTAATTTAGAAGAATTTAAATTTCAATCCCTAGAGTTTTACAAGTTTAAAATTCAACCCTATACTATTATATTATTAAAAGCTTAATAAATATATAAGTAAGATTAAAATGCTAGTCTTACCGTTAGTAGGCCTCATTCACGAAGCCGGTCTATAAGGTGGGTATAAGGTTGCTGCCTATAAAATGGCGCTTAATGGGTGTACACTCACACCCACCGCTTGCTTGATCGGTGGAGGGTCGTTAGCCGAACGGGTAGGATAGGGCAACTCTCTCTCCTCATTAATAAGTATAATGAATCTATAAAGTAACTAAACTATTTTATAAATTCCCAATCTTAGTTACTTTATAAAAAGTGAATTGATGCAATCCCATGAAATTGCACTTTGCACCCTTGCTAAGAAGTTAGTGGAGCGTGTGTGGTTTACCGGCACACTAATTGGTTCTAAGCAAAGGTGGGAAAGGGTTATTCATTGTTTATCATAGTTCGATGGAGCGTGTGTGGTTTACCGGCACATCGAATAGATGATTGTAACAATGAAGGCACCATGTAGATTTGCATGGTAATTCACACCCGCTTTGTGATCCTCGGTATCCCAGTCACAAACTAGAGGGGCATATCGAGATTTAAACATGCCATTGAAAGGTTCAATGAATCTCTAAAATCTAGGAATTCTCAATAAAACTTAAAGTTACGTTTTCGAGGTGAAGAATTAGTGAATCATCATTCACTTACCTCCAAATTATTTGCATGATTGGATTACGGCATCCCTTTTCTAATATGTGAATAATGTTGTTGGGTCCTAGCCCTAATTTTTCATTTTGGGTGTTTAATTAGGGATCCAAATTCTAATCAAGCTTTGTCCTTTCTATTGGTAGATGTCGAACTCAAACAACGTTGCTGCCAACTCATTCACCTTAATGAGTCTTTGCCAAAAGGTGACCTTCGATGGTACCAACTTTAGCGAATGGATAAGATACATTCGCACCATTGCACGCTATGAGGACAAAGAGTATGTCCTCGACGAAAAGCTCGAGAAGGTCAACCCGGAAATTGCTACTCCCGAAGAGATGGTTGTCTTTAAGACACACGAACGTGATGCAACGAAGGTACATTGCATCATGATAGCCACTATGAACCAAGAATTCCAAAAGTCCTATGAGGACATGTATCCGTATGAAATGCATCAAGACTTGATGGAGAGGTACCACCAAAGCGCGAGGCAAGAGCGCTACGAGATCATCACTAATATGATCACCGCTAAGATGGGAAATGGAGAATCGTTGACTGTGCACTTGCAAAAGATGCAACGATATGTTGATCGTCTTCGCAAGTTAAATGTTAACTTTGGGGAGGATTTGGCCATCGACATCGTTCTTTATTCCTTGCCTTCATGCTACAACCAATTTAGGATGACCTACCACATGAACAAAGAAGAGGTCACCCTAAGCAAGCTCCAAGGACTCCTCAGGACTGCTGAGAGCAACCTAAAGGACAAGTCTGTTGCACCATCTCCCGCACCAACCGCTGCCCCTGTTTTGGCTATAGGACAGGGAAGGGGCAAGAAGAGGAAGGCTCCGTCAAAGAGCCACCGCAAGGGAAAGTCCCAAGATGGTTCCTCCTCTAGTGGGACCAAAGTTGATCCTGCTAAGCCCAACCCTAACCCGAAGGAGGCAGAGTGCCATCATTGCCACAAGATAGGGCATTGGAAGAGAAGCTGCCCGGAATACCTGCAAGCCATCAAGGAGGGAAAGATCAAGCCATCTTTTGCACGTATATACACAATTAAATCTAATAATTCATCTCACACTATTTCTTGGGTTCTTGATACAGGATGTGGTTACCACATTTGTTCTGATTTGCAGGGACTAAGAAGAAATAGAGATATGGAGCAAGGAAAAATAAATCTAATCATGGGAAACAGAAGATCGTCACCTGTCACCAAGATGGGAGTGTATTCTTTAGTGCTTAGTAATGGATTAGGTCTAGATTTAAATAATTGTTGCTACTCACCTAATATGGCAAGAAACATCATTTCATTTCATGGTTTGTTCATACAAGGATTTAGATATTGATTTAATAATATGAATGGTTCTATTTATGCTTATCTAAATGGTGTTTTATACTTTGAAGCAATGCCTTGTAATGGAATTTATGAGACTGTTATGGTTGTAGATAACCTAGGAAATGATGTGTTGTGTATAGATTCTTCCAATAGTATGGATAATGCATCTTTGTGGCATTGTCGTCTTAGACATGTCAACAAGAAGCGCATAGCCCAACTCCAAAAGGATGGAGTGTTGGAGTCATTCGACCTTAGGGAAGATGACACATGCGAATCTTGTTTACATGGAAAGATGACCAAGTCACCCTTCACTGGCACTTGTGAGAGGGGTGAGGGTTTATTGGATCTCATACATACCGATGTATGTGGGCCCTTTAGATCCACCACAAAGGATGGAAACCGCTTCTACGTGACTTTCACTGATGATTATAGTAGATATGGATATATTTACTTAATCAAGCACAAGTCTGAAACATTTGAAAAGTTCAAAGAGTTCAAGAATGAAGTGGAGAATCAATTAGGCAGGAAAATCAAGATGCTTCGATCCGATCGAGGAGGAGAGTACCTAAGTCTTGAATTCCACGACTATCTCAAGGAATGTGGAATAGTTTCGCAATTGACGCCACCTAGGACACCGTAGTTAAATAGTGTGGCAGAAAGGCGCAATCGAACCTTGTTGGACATGGTTCGTTCTATGATGAGTCATGCTTCACTACCTATCTCATTTTGGGGGTATGCCTTAGAGACTGCCGCCCATATCCTTAACCGAGTCCTTACTAAGAAGGTTGCCAAAACACCTCACGAGATGTGGACAGGGAAAGATCCCTCGTTAGCACATATCAAGGTTTGGGGTTGTGAGGCTTTCGTAAGACGAGATACTCACGACAAGCTCGAACCTCGTAGTGAGCAATGTATTTTCATCGGCTACCCGCAGAAATCCTTTGGATATCTCTTCTATAGACCAAAGGAAAATGTTGTTTTCGTTGCAAGAAGAGGAGTTTTCCGAGAACGAGAACTCATAAGCCAAGGAGACAGTGGGAGGCAAATCGATCTTGAAGAGATTCAAGAGTCGAATGATGAAGGAACCTCTACCGCTGGTGCTCAACCCGAGGAGGAAACTCCGGTTGAACCCATTGACGAGTCATTACCTCTTAGACGTTCCGAAAGAGTTAG
Source organism: Lactuca sativa (assembly GCF_002870075.4). NCBI lineage: Eukaryota > Viridiplantae > Streptophyta > Magnoliopsida > Asterales > Asteraceae > Lactuca > Lactuca sativa. Next base: position 144,877,186 of record NC_056628.2, read on the forward strand.
AGTTCAACCCCAGTTTTATGGTTTTCATATTACTACCGAAGGGGACACGTATATTAGTGATGGTACACTAATAAATCTAGATGAACCTAATAGCTATAAGGAAGCCATGGCAGGCCCGGAGTCTGAAAAATGGAAAGAGGCAATGGACAACAAGATTCAGTCCATGTATGACAACCATGTTTGGAATCTGGTTGACAATGTGCCCGAACGTAAGACGGTTGGGTGCAAATGGATCTTTAAGAAGAAGACCGACATGGATGGGAATGTGCACACGTACAAGGCGCGATTGGTTGCGAAGGGCTTTACTCAAACTCCCAGAGTTGATTATGATGAGACCTTCTCACCAGTTGCGAAGATAAAGTCTATTAGAGTGATGCTAGCTATTGCTGCATTTCATGATTATGAGATATGGAAAATGGATGTCAAGACTGCTTTCCTTAATAGGAAGTTGGCTGAGGATGTTTACATGGCTCAGCCAGAGGGTTTTGTCAATCCGAGGCATCCGAATAGAGTGTGCAAGCTTGAGAAGTCCATCTATGGACTTAAGCAAGCGTCTCGCAGATGGAATCTTTGCTTTGATGAGAAAGTCAAGGAGTTTGGATTTGTACGAAGCGAAGATGAATCATGTGTATATGTCAAAGCCAGTGGGAGCATAGTTAGCTTTCTCGTTTTGTATGTCGATGACATACTGCTCATAGGAAACGACGTCCCGACTCTGCAGGAAGTAAAGTCCTGGCTCGGGAAGTGCTTCGCTATGAAGGACCTCGGAGAGGCTTCCTATATTTTGGGAATAAGGATAGTGAGAGAAAGAAGTAAGAGACCAATAGGACTTAGTCAAAATACTTACTTAGATAAGGTACTAAAACGTTTTAGTATGGAAAACTCGAAGAAGGGAGAACTACCGATACAGAGTAATACCAAATTGAGTAAGACTCAAAGTCCGAGTACCGAAGCTGAGATAGCTGAGATGAGCTGAGTACCTTACGCTTCCACAGTTGTCTCAATCATGTATGCTATGACTTGTACTCGACCTGATGTGGCCTTCGCTTTGAGCATGGTCAGTACATATCAAGGGAATCCTGGTAGAGCGCATTGGATTGCGGTCAAGAACATTCTTAAGTACCTTCGGAGGACCAAGGAATGGTTTCTAGTCCTTGGAGGGAGTGATGACTTAAAGGTGCGAGGGTACAGTGACGCCAGTTTCCAGACCGACAGGGACAACTACCGTTCGCAGTCGGGATGGGTCTTTACCCTTAATGGAGGAGCGGTAACTTGGAAAAGTTCCAAACAGGAAACTGTAGCTGATTCAACGTGCGAATCAGAGTATATTGCAGCGAGCGAAGCGTCAAAGGAGGCAATATGGTTGAAGAACTTCATTAGCGATCTTGGAGTTGTGCCAACCATTAAGGAGCCCATGGAGATTTTCTGTGATAATGAAGGAGCGGTTGCCTTGACCAAGGAACCGAGGGATCATGGTAGATCTCGGCATATCGACAGAAAATATCACTTTATTAGGCATCAATTAAAAGAAGGACACCTCGTGGTTAAGAGGATATCATCAGAAGATAACCCAGCAGATCCGCTTACGAAGGGACTGAGCATGGTTAAGCACTTGCAGCATGCTAGGAGTATTGAGTTGAGGAATGATATTAGTTTAGATTAGATAGTATTAGAAACGTGTAATAGATAAATGTAATTTACATTTGATGATTAAATAAGGGAGTATTATTTATAAGTATTGTTACTGTCTTATGTTAATTGTTTAGCTATTGTTTCACTTTGCATGTTTTGACTTCCAGAATAATTAAGTTTATTAAGAATAATCGAATTATTCAAACAGTCCACAATCGTTCATATGTTTGAAGTAGGTATGATTGAAGATTGTCATGAAGTGGTGTGTAGATTGTCTAAATGGTATTAGACATAGCAAAGGGTTGCTGCAACGTTCATGAGTGGTTATGAACAAGTTTTGAGCATTGGAATAAACCCACGCTTGCTGGAATCACTTTGAGTGATCGCAAGACGATAATATCATATGGTCTTAAAACCTAGATATATGGTTTATTGTTTACTAATTGGTTGTACATTGATAATGCGAAACCGCATCAGTAAATTGATGTCATAAAACACATTGTTGTGTATAGTTGGTTAGTTGATAAGTAAATGCATATAAGTTGAAGTTTATCTGTTACTTTTATCCTAAGAAGGTAAAAGCGATATCACGGCCGCTTGATGATTTGATTTGACTTATGTGTCGTGCCCGGTCAAGACTGAATTGATGTGTTCAATTAAGTTCTATGTCAAATAAATTTGAGATCAAGAAAAAGTTGTTGGACGATGAGAATGACTATGTCTCATGAAATCGTCTGCACGATATCAAAATAGAGGGTTGTACGATCCCTTATCTAAAAGACAGGTTACTGATAAGATCAGAGTTGACAGCGTTTTTGAGAGCTACGATTGCTAATCGGATTGTGTTTGCGTTTATAATTACTAGACTTATCCAAGTGGGAGACTGTTGGATTAGTGTCTAAGGCTGTAACTATATTTGGTAAGTACTTGACCCGATTGTGCAAGGTCCTTTTGGGTTGCCTTCACCATAACGACTTGACAGGGTGATTTAGAGAGAAGAGATATTATAATTAACATATTATAAGAATAATATATTAAAAGAATAATAATATTAATTGATTAATATAAGTCATAAATTAATTAGGAATTAATTTGGTGACTTAAAGAGATTAATTGAATAAAGGGGTATAAACTGTCAAATGTATGAAAGTTGTATTTTGAGCTGATAATCCTTATGGACATGGGGTTGGATGATTTTAGGGATATGGATCACCTAGATATCGTCCAAGGCCTTATCTAGGAAGGGATTTGGATTGCTTTAAGGCTAAGTTATCCAATTAGTGTTTAAGGGTAAACCCCTAGGAGCTCACAGTATAAATAGACCCATAGGGTTGAGGAAGTCGGCCACCATTGTGATTGGAGAAACCCTAAAGCCGATTTCCCTCTTCCTTATCTCTCTCAAGTCACCTTCTTGCTAGTTGGTGTTTGTAAGCCATTAGAGGAATGACATTTGTGACTCTTAGCTCCAAGAAGAAGAAGGTTTCAAGCAAGTAACTCAAGGTATTATTCTAGATCTCTTTTCATATGTTTTGTTCTTAGATCTAGCCATGAAAGTATTGGAATTATTGCATGTTCAATTAGTGAAACCTAGATCCAAGCTATAGGGTTGTATGTGCACATAGGTAAAGTTCTTATGTCTAAAACCCATCACTTCTCTCATAAAGTCAGACAAACCATATCTCAATGTCACGAAACAGGTGCTACAACCCACCTATCGAATCATACAAATTCATACTTCAGTCTACACCCTAAAATTAGCAATTTGACCCAAATTCAACCAAGTTAAAAAGTCAATGGTCAAAGTCAACTCCAGATGGTCGCCATGCCATGACCAATCCTTAGCAACATCGTGGAGGCTAGCCGACAAAACAGTTGTGGATCCTTCAATCCCCACATCGTGGTGGCCTATTCACTATGTCATGGTTTGTGGGTATGGACAACCTAATGGATTCAAATCTTAATCCATTAAGCCCTTAACTTATACTTTCTAGAAAGCTTCTAGGAACACCAAAGGCTAATAAAAATCTAAACATATGAACATGCATGCCCCATGCATGTCCTTTACCCAAGCTAGGTCAAAAAGGTGGAAATGTGACAAAAAAAAAACTCATCTAAAGTTCACAAACCACATCTAGCTCATAGATCCATAAGATATAATGTTCATAGGACTCAGAAAGGCCATAAAGTTGCTAACTTTATTCCATCCATTCACCTTAACCAAAACCATGGACCAAAATGGGCTAAAAACAACCTAGATCTAAGAGAATAAACCATAAACATGAAAGCTTGAATCCTTACAAATGGTCTAGAAAACGATTTTAAAGATGGGGAGGTATTGCTTGATTGATCCTTGCACCAAATCTTCTTTTTCTTCCTTCAAAGTGCACAAAATCTCAAATATGTGAGAGAGAGGATTAGGGCTTCTTCAAGGCTCTTAGAGGTGATGGAGGCTAAGGGTGGAGGAAACCCTAGCCATCACTTCCCTTAAATAGGGCCTAAGCCCGAAAATTAAGGTTTAACATAAAATGGTTGCCTCCTCGTGGCCAATATATTGTCACGTCGTGGTGCACACCTAAGTTACACGTCTCATACGGGCTCTTCCACGTCATAGTGATACCTCCACCACATCGTGGCTAACCAGAATTCACAATTTACTTTTAAAATCCATACCTTGATGATCCAGATGATACAAGGATCCAACAATCCTTCACCTCATTCACATATCTATGTGAATGGTGATTTAGTCATCTTGCCAATGAACAAGATTCATTTATATCATCCAGCCCATAGTTGAAGGATTCTTCGAGCTTAGTGATGCGACTCTTACTTTTATGGCCAAGGAGATTATGCCACAATCGCATTTATATATAACATATTATAGGAATCATGATTAAAGTTAACCTTACTATTATTTAGAAACACAAACTACAATTTCATGAATGCCAATTGCAAGAAGATGTTTTAAACATAAAACAACCATCTTTATAAACTAGAGTTATAACTTTTCTAAATGAAAATTGAAATTCTTGTTTATACAACATGTGAAATGAAAATTTTGTTTTCTAGACATATCTGAAAAGTAATAGCAAACAACTAGATTTATCCTAACTCCACTACTAAGCACAAGCTCGAAATCCTCAATCATCGAGACATGCGACATTTTTCCATTCCAACGATTGGATTTAGCCTTTTTATGATTAGCTTCCTTCTTTCCTTTAGTTCCTATAATGCCATCAAAATGTAATTACCACACCATGCATCAAGGAACCACAAATTGGATGTATTTAGAGTTTGATTATTCAAGTACTTAATGTAGAGTCAAATATTTAACTTTACCATCTCCAAGATTTTCAACGTACTTAGGGCAACTTCGTTTCATATGATCATTGTCTTTGCATTAATTGTAACTTGCCTCTTTAGAATTATGGGTGCGTGGAATAGAGGACACACTAATTCCATTCCCTCATAATGGGAAGTTTCGTATGAAACTATTCCTTTCCATTTAAGATTCGAACGTTCCCTCTTCTTTCCACCAACATTCAGAAAGGCGATAACTGGAATTGGATAAAAAAAAATCTAATTCCATTCTAGTTTACTAAGTTAGAAGAAGGTTTAAGAATTCCAAGAATGTCTTTTCTATACTATTTGTATGATAAATCAAGTCGAGATTATCATAATAATTAACGAACGATCCAAGCACAAGATCTATAACAAGACTCTTGTCAAGAGTAACGTTAAGATTCTCGAGTTTGTCTACGTAGCTCTTATTGATTACATACAAAACTCTTTTCTTCCATTCGAATGCATTTAGGAATTTTGATGATTTTCAAATTACTCTTGTCTTGCCATTTGGTGAAACATTTCACTCAATTGCAAATTTATTTCATATGTCTACATGCTCACAAAAATCCTTTGGAACATTGAGGGCATAGACATAATGATGCAAGAGACCTTATTTGACAAATCTACATGTTTATAGGAATAACAACTTTTTCAAAGTTGATGCATTATTGATTTGGGGGGCACGCTCAGCATGGACATCTTTCTTCTTCAAGGAAGTTTCCACAACAAATGATAATTCTCAATAGAGAACAAAGAAAAGCTCGAATTTTCAAAGTGCGAGAGAATGTGGGAGAGGATTTCATCTAACCTAAGAGTGAAAGTTTAAATAAGTCGATTCAATCCTTAATTATTAACCCAATTTTAAGTTAATGTTAAGATCCATAAATACGATTTGTAATATATAAAAAGGGATGTCGTAATCATATCATGAATCTATTTGAGGTAGGTAATGCACTTTACTAATTTCAATCACAATGAAACTCCTAGATCTTTTGAAATTCATTGAACAATCAATGGCATGTTAATCTCGGATTACGCTCTTCGATTTGTGACTGTGATGTCGGGGATCACAAACAAGATGTGAGTAAACATCCAAATCTGTCTGACAACCTTGTTCTCATCTATGATCTCACATTGACGTGCCCGTTAACCACATACGCTCCATTAACAACTATAAACTCGATTTGGGCCATCGTTTCATCTTTTTAGTCCCAAATTAGTGTATCGGTTAACCACGCACGCTCCACTAACGACTCACAAAAAAACAATGTGCGTTTTCATGGGTTAGCATAGAATTTCACATTTTTCCTAAAATAATTAGAATATGATTTTAGAGAAGGTTCAAATACTTTTTACATTATACTTTTAATGTGATTATGTAAATCCATTCATTCAGCACAACGTGCACTCACACATAAGTTTAGGAACCTAATTTTCACAACTGCAACATCAACCCCCATCTCCCACAAAGACACATAAACAAAAAAAAAAAGAAATCCAAGTTGGAATATATATATATATATATATATATATATATATATATATATATATATATATATATATATATATCCTCCCTAATAAGTAAAGAAATTTTGCCACTTGTCAATTTCTTATTGATTTGGACACATGTAATATTGTGGTTAATTCTTAGAAATTAATTTCCACTTGTCATTTTGTGGTAACTTTTTATTTTCTTAATTAACTATTTAATTTTTAGGTTATAGAAAGTAATTAATGTGTCATTAATTTGTTTCCTTATATTTTCAAATTTTAATATGTTTCCTTCCATATATATAATTCAAAATTGACATGTTTCTTTTAAAGTTCATTATCATTTTAGGCAAAATCGTCTATATAAAAAAATAATCAAACTTTGTTGCTTTTTATTGACAAACTAAAAAAATGTTATATGGTCAAAATATAATTATTTTTCTGTAGTGTATTTTATTAATATAAATTGAATTATTATTTATTCATCATTTTGTTTGTATATATATTTTAAAAAATATTTAATGTATCACTTTGATATTTAATATTTTCTTACGGTTCACACCTAGTGTGTATATATATATATATATATATATATATATATATATATATATATATATATATATATATATATATATATATATATATATATATATATATACAGGATGGCTCAATTGAAAAAAAAAAGTTGAGAATGAGGGAATCATTCTCAGCCACTCATTTATTTTTACCGCAAAAGTCTCCGTCGTACTAGCGGAAATGGGAAAGGAATAAACATGTGTTTTCCAACAAAACATGTTTCCTTAAACTATGCTAAGCATTACCTTAATATATACAAAAACATAGTTTTTTTGTTTTTTTTTTAAATTTTTAAGAAGCTATTTTTGTCAAAAAAAAATGATTTTAAATATACCAAAATTCATGATTTTTTATTCCCTACAAATAGACATCCATGTTGATATAGTTTTAAGATAAAATAAAAAATTTATTTTTTTATATTTTCAGTTATCGTTATTCATAAGTAAATAAAAATGAATCAGGTTTTTACTACAGTAAATTCGTTATTCACTTATGAATAAAAACTATGATTAATTTTTTTTACAATTTAAGTATCATTCATATATGATATAGCATAGAATAAGCATAGTATATTCATATTTAAATATTAGACGATGCATTCACTTATGAATATTACATAGTTTATTCACTTGTGAATATTAGATGATATATTCACTTATGAATATTAGATAATATTTTCATATCTGAATATTACGTAGTATTACATGGTATGTCACGTGTGAATATTACATAGTATATTTACTTGTGAATATTAGATAATATATTCACTTATTAATATAACACAGTATATTCACATATGAATATTACAAGGTATTTTCACAAATATATATAATTTTTATATTTTATTTACATATGAATAACATACAGACTTGCATATTTGTTTTTTTTTTTTTTTGTTTTAATAATCATATACTGATTTAGGTGAGAAAACATATTCATATATGAATATAACGTGGTAATTTAGTTTATGCATTTCATCAAACAGTTGGAGTGCATTCAATTTAACTTTTTTAAAAACGTTAAAAACATGATACTTTGACTATTTAAATCTTACAAAATAGTAGATTGATAGAGAATCATATGAAACTTTTCAAAAAAAAAAAAAATGATTTGATCTTTTTCTAACCTCAATTTTGAAGTTTTATTTGATAATCGATGTTAAATGAATGATATGAAGTGGATTTTTTTGTTGATTATCGATAATGTTGATCTAATGACGCTGGGAGTATAATTAATCGTAAATGTTGAAGATTTGATCGTATTCAAGCAGAATTGAAGGTTGGATTAAAAGAACCAAAAATGATTTTTTGTTGTTAACTGTTGAATCGTGTTGATAAACATGTTATTGACGAAGATCGATGATTGATTAGCACTTGATGATGTTGATGATGGTTTAATTGAAGAAATTTGGATGATTGTTGAAGGTTGGAGAAGAAATTTGGATGATGAACGTTGAACGAGTTTGAACTGTAATCTAATTCTCTACAGATACGTATTTGAGATTGAAGGTTGTTATCGTATTTACAAGTTTGTCACCGTGTCTTTTTATGCTTAGATTAAATGAGTGGCTGAGAATGATTCCCCCATTCTCAACATTTTTTATCTTCTCAATTGAACCCATATATATATATATATATATATATATATATATATATATATATATATATATATATATATATATATATATATATATATATATATATATAAAAGATTATCAAAAACTAAAGGTAGATTGATGTCATTTACTTTACATAACAACTAGACATTATATATATATATATATATATATATATATATATATATATATATATATATATATATATATATATATATATATATATATATATATATATATATATATATATATAAAAGATTATCAAAAACTAAAGGTAGATTGATGTCATTTACTTTACATAACAACTAGACATTATATAATATAAAAATTCTACATAAAAATTGTCAACATCATATTTATGTTCATCTAATCATAACAACTAGACATTATATAAAATAAAAAAAAAAAACTACATAAAAAACGTCAATATCATATTTATGTTCATCTAATCTAATCTTAAAAATAAAGTAGTCAATAATAAAGAATTGGATGAGTCTCTATCGCACTGCCATTTTTGCAAAACACTACAACATCCACCGTCGTCACCGTTCTTCCGCCCCTTTCTATAAATCGCTGCCGGATTCCATTCTTTCATCTAATCTAAAACAGAATTCCATGGGGCTTTTCTATCTAGCAATCAAGATTCCACAAGCAATCACTATGACAATCTTCACAAATTTAGCATCTCATCTTGTATCACTCCTACTTGCAGCACTCACTCATGTCGGCCTCTTCAAATCGCCGCCTGATCCCGACGATTACACCTTCTCCTCCTCTAATTACGTTCTCATCTTAGACGGCTCCTCCCCCTCCCTCCTCCCTGTCCCTGTCCACGTCGTTACCGCCTCCATCAAAGCTAAAGTCCCAATCATACCCTACTCCGATTTCGCCTACAGTCATGGCGAATCAGAGACGGCGGCGTGCTCCGTTTGCCTGGATTGTATCGATTCAACTCATCTAATCAGAGAGCTTCTCAATTGTAAACATGTCTTCCATCGAGAGTGTTTGGATAGATGGGTAGACGAAGGTCAAGTAACTTGCCCTTTGTGTAGATCTATGCTCCTTCCACCGAAGAAATTCTTTTCCTCCTCCTCCGCCGCTGCTGTTGTGTCCTCCGCCGCGACAGACTTCTAATGCTATTGATTCGGCAATGTAAATTTTAGGTCAAATAGTGAGGGATTGATTTCATCTGAGGGACTCTATGTATGTCTACTATTGTTATATCTTTTTTCATCAGATGATATAGATTCAAGATGCGAATTTTGCAAATGATTTGTGTTTCAAAACTTTCAATGATCGAATTCATGGACACCAGGGTAAAGTTCATATTTTGATGATTGAAATGGATAAGATGAGATATCGATTGGAACTCTACAATCCCACATTCATATTTGATACCCCACATCAATTCTTGATTCCATCGGGGTTTTGTATGCATTAAAAGCTTTAAAACCCCAAATGCAAATCAAAATCCACACACCCTTTTGCAATCGGATCAATAATGACTAGTTTAGCACTAATTAGGCCCGAGATGATGCCACATTTAGTGGAATTGGATCAAGATTTGGGGATAGTATGATTATATGAATACATGCACCACTACTCTAGTGGATACCAGATCATCTTGATTATGATGGGTTCTTGAATTTAAGATTAAATATGCTTCGAGGCAAATGAGGGCCTGCTTTTCCAGCTGTAGGAAAGATTCCTGGTCTAAAGAATATTATTATAGAGTAAATTACACGAATGGTCCCTATGGTTTAATGTAATTTGTGTGTTTGGTCCTTAACTTATATTTTTAATTCAGAAGGTCCTTATTGTTCGTTTTTGTTACGCGTTTGATCCTTGTCTTACCTAAAAAGACTAATTTGCCCTTGATTTTTTAACTTATTTAAATAAATACACCCACAACTCCATCACCTCACCTTACTTTACCTATCATATCATTTTTCTCTATTTAAATAATAGTCTTTTTAAGGAAGACAGGGACCAAACGTGTAACAAAAACAAACAATAGGGACCAAGCACGTAACAAACACAAACAATAGGGATCTTCCGAGTTAAAAAATAAGTTAGGGAACAAGTACGCAAATTACCCCAAACCATAGGGACCATTCGTGTATACTCATCAGATTAAATTTATGTATAAAATTACATAAATGGTCCATGTCGTTTCATAGATTTTCATATTTTGTCGGTAACTATTTTTATTGATGAAGATGATGCCTTGATTTTAGTTTCTTGTGTGGTTGGTCCTAACATATGTAAAACGATTTTTATATATATTTAATATCTTTATTTATTTATTTATTTATGATTTACATAAATATTCAAGTAGAAGGTTCTACAATACCTTACCTCACCCACCCTTAACCATTCTCTTCTAATTACCCTCCACCAAATCTAAGGACATGGGTTTCCAAATCAAATTCAAAATAAGTTGGATAAAATCAAAGTTCTAGATGAAATCAAAATATGGGATGAAATCAAAATCAAGATTAAGAACATGAAATTAAGTTCAAATGAAATCAAAATCGAGCCCTTGATATATACGGCTCCGATGAATGTTGTTTTTTGTTAATTCGATCAAATTCCTTGATATCTAATGTTGTGTTTTCTTTTTTTCTCACCATGAAAACAAAAGAAAAGTGTTGTATTTGAAATCAAGGAATTAATATTTCAAGAAAGAAGATTACGAAATAGTTTTTAATTTGGTTAAACAATCAAACTCGAAATCTTTTCAGGGGAGATGACGATCCAGATACCTAAATTGGTGTCGCCTGTTTGGCAATGGAGAGTTCAAATAGGAATTAAGGTGGTTGCCGAAGAAAATAGGGATGAACTTTTTAACTAAAAAACCGAACTAGAACCAGGTATTCAATCTGGTTCTCGGTTCTTTCAATCCATCATTTTCAGTTTTTGGTTTTTTCGATTCTGATTAGGTTTGGACCGGTTTCAATATTGGAAAACTTATTAGATAGCACACTACCTAGAAGAGTCGAATCGAAATCAGAATCGATTCGACCGGATAGGGTTATCCGGTCTAGTTCTCGGTTCTCCTAATCCATATCTTCTGATTATCGGTTATTTTGGTTCCAATCCAGTTCGGGTTGGTTCTAGAACCATACACATCTCTAGGAGAATGTAAAGAAATAAGTTTGACAACGATGATGATGGTTGGACAAGACAGCAAGTATGACGAAGATGATGGTGGTGGTTGGTCAAACTACAACTTGTCATGAAAGATCGATATGGAGAAAATGAGGTAGATAAGGTTAGCATAGTTTGTTTATATATATATATATATATATATATATATATATATATATATATATATATATATATATATATATATATATATATATATATATATATATATATATATATATTAAAGCCCATGGCGTGTTTCAACGGTAAGGTTTAGGACTTTAGAATTATGCCACTACTCTTTGGGGGTTTTATACTTTTCACCCCTTCAACTTTTACCACCACAATCTCCACCCACACAAATATGTTAAATTGTCAATTTGGCCCCTTTCTTTTTCCAATATTGTTAAAGTTTAGGACTTTAAAATTTTGCCACCACTATTTTGGGGTTTTACATTTTTCATCCCTTCAATTTTTACCACTACAATCTACACCCACATAAATATGTTCAATTGTCAATTTGGCCCATTTCCTTTTCAAAATTGTTCTATTTCGATATATTTCCCAACATTGTTCTATTTCGATACTTGCTCTTCCTTAGTCAATGGGTGGTCGACCGTACTGTACACTCTTGCATTTCATTGTTACATGTTTTTGGAAACTGTCAGTTTTGGGCCAATTTTTTTTTAAACTCTAAATTATTTCCGATCATTTTTTTTTCTTTTTAGGAAACTTTAAATTATTTACAACTCATGCAAAGCATGGACTCTTTCCTAGTTTATATAAATAAAAAAAATAAATAATAAAATTTAAAGTAAGGATAAAATAGTAATTTGAGATTAATTTGTAACAAGTTAAAACCATACGGACAAATCATGCAATAAGTTTAAACCATAAGGACCATAGTCAACCAAAAATAATAATGAGGAAACATACCAATCTAATAAGCCACAAGGACCATTTATATAATTTTGACTTGTTGTGATGGATATAATCTCCCTACATCATAAGGTGTAAGTGACAGACAATTAAGTCTCCATTAAATAAGATCATCACTTCTTCAATCTTCGAGGCATCAATTTTGACACCTTTATGGGAAAAGATCTCCCATGAATTTCATTTGTCATAGCTAAAAATCACATTTGGAATACTTGGGCATACAATTGTGCTACTTTCAAGACTTGGAAGATTTGTTACAAATGTTTATTATGATCATGTTCGGGTTTCGAATAAATTAGAATAACGTCAATAAATACAATTACAAACTTTTTTATGAAAGATTTGTGCACTCGGTTCATTAAATCTATAAATACACTCAGTGCATTGTTGAGGGCGATTGACATCTCAAGAAATTCACAGTGTATATCAAGTTTAAAAAATTGTTGCTAATAAGGATCAAAGCGGGGGTGGACGGGTTGGGGATTAGTATACTCGGCCCTAGCCTCATCCCCAATTTTAGCCTAATAGGGATCCCCGACCCCGTAGTTGCTACCTGTTTTTACGGGGAATATTCGTCCCAAATTGGGTCAAGTCAACTTGGTTCCCCACCAAGTTGAACGGAATTTTCTTGCCTAGTGTGTTATTTGTATTAATGATTTGGCCAACCATTAATGGTTTGTTATGAAACCTAATAAATATCAATTTCATCAATAAATAATCTAATAAATTTTACTTTATTGAGTTTCTAATAGTCAATGCACATACATATTATGTTATATAATAGATTGATTAATTAATAGTGAAGGTTAAAGCTTATATAAATAGGGATACATAAGGGCCCTTGGCCTAACCTAAACCCTAAGGGTCTTTTGGCAACCATTTCTGAAATTTGACCGGATTTGTCCATCTATTTAAACCAAAGTTTTAAAAAACTTGTCATGGTGCATTATCATTCCAAAGCTTGTACCTGCCGCCAAGTTTTACCAAAACGTCATCTTAACTCAGATATGTGTATAAAATAGAATAATAGTTAAAAATACATATAAAAGTATTAATTATATAAAAAATTGTCGCCTTAAGTCACACCTTACAAACAATGTGGCTCGTTAAGACTCGGAAAAACTTAAGGCTTGACATTGCCGCCAAGTCACGTCTTATGTTATTTAGAACCTTGATTTAAACCTAAAAACATTTCTTTTCATTTTTCATCTTATATTTTCGCAAGAACAAAAAATGCTAATCAATATTATATTATTTGATATTTTCGTATAAATTGAACATTTGCACAACAAATATTAGGAAAATATGATATTTTTGACAATAAAAAAGAAAAAAGAAAAAAAAAAAACTAGAAAAGCCTACAAAAATATCATATTTTTGTAGAAAAACTATGGTGTTATATAGGTGTTCTTTCTTTAATTATTTGTTTTTATTGAGCTTTTGATTTTATTCATTAGGAACTTTGAACCTAAATATGTGGTTGTGATTTAGCTTCTTATATAAGTGTTTGAAAATCGCTTCAAAGAATTCTTTAGGTTTGATTTAAAAAAATGAATTTTAAATATGCATATTCAGGTTTTATACAAACAAATGGATCTATTTTCCTAAGGATCTTACAAAAAGGACATAAAATGAAGAGTAAATTATTGAAATGGTCTTATGGTTTGGTTAAAATTACACGTTTCGTTCTTAACTTTTTTTTCTGCACTCGGATCATCCATGTGGTTTAATTTTGTTGCATTTTTCGTCCCTTACATACATAAAGTTAGGGACCAAATGTATAATTTTGACCAAACCATAGGGACGAAAAACACAACAAAATCAAACCACACGGACGATCCGAGTGCAAATAAAAAGTTATGGACCAAACGTGCAATTTTGACCAAACCATAAGGACGATTTCAATAATTTACTCTAAAATGAACTTAATTTGTATTTTTCGCAATATTTTTGGTATTTTTGTAGGGGTCCTGGGAAAATAATTGGTATGTGGGTATTTCGCTTACTTATGTTTAAATCTTAGAACAAACTTACGAAATTTGTTTAAATTTGTCTTTTTCTAGTAAGCACTATAAACTTAATTTAATAATTATCAAAACAAACTGTGGGATTAAGAATCAACTTGACAAACAAATCACGATAATACGATGCAAAGATTAAACAATAACACAAGGATTTAAGTGATTTATTTGATTAGAATAATCAAGCTACATCCATTATAGAACTAGAAAGAGATTTTTGTTGATAAACTTTTTTTCATACACTAGGGTTATAGAAAATGAGACGATTTATAGAATTATAGTGTCCTTGACCTAATGTTTTGGGTTGAACTTATGGGCCTAAGACAAAACTTGGTCTCAATGCAAGTAGATGAATAGAGGTTTCTCTTTGGCCTAAACTTTTGATCAATTCTCTAATGCATGTGGCATGTGGCATGTGGCCTCTTTTCTCTCAACTGTGACATCTATTCTAGAGACCTCGACCTTTGTTCTTGGAACCCCTATCCTTAGAAACTCTGTTTTCAAAATTCACAAACCTTTGTTCTCGAAACTATGTTTTCTCTTTGGACCGCAACATCACCTTAGCCTTAGATGAGACTTCACATCTAACTTCAAACACGTTTGTTAAATAGTGCAAATTACATAAGCCACCACAAGAGTTCACACCAAATATTATATAAGCATTTTGGGAAATATGTATTTTTCACACCAAATATGATGTATAGATTGAAGTTGCTTAATTAAAAATTCTATCCATCTACCGTGCTATATATTCTTTTTTACGAAAATGTCATATGTTGGTTGGTTTTGTTTGTTAAAAAATGAATTTTCTTTAAAAAAATTCTGAATTTATACTTGATAAAAAGTATATTCTAATTGAAAATATATGTTAGAAATTTTATTAAGAATGAATAGATTTAGGTAATGAAAGCCGATTGTAGATACATAGAATAAATGAATTAGTAGCACTAAACATTTTGTTGTCATTATAGTTATTGTGTATTATTCGCCGAAAGAATATCTATTTTTAATTATTGAATGACCAACCATTAACCAGAATTTGGACCACCTTTAGTCTTTAGAATTTTTAAAGAAATCTTAATACGATTACTTATATGTCTTGTTAATCCTTTTAGGAAAATGTGATGTTGTTAGTAACATATAAACGATATGATATGAGTTGTTTAACTATATGTTTGGGATTTAGCTTATATAGGTTGTTGGTGATTTTAGTGTCATCAAAATGGTTTAGTGTGATTGTTTGAGATAGGCTGAGTTACATTTCACTCATTGAGGTTGAAGGTTCGGGGTGCACACTCGAAGTGATAAATATGAACTCGAGAACACTGGGGTTCGGGGCAGCGCCCTTGGATGCAAGGTTCCAAGAGGATGCAGCCCCTTGGCGGGGTCTAGTGGCAATACCCCTAGCGGGGTCCAAGGGGCAGTGCCCCGAAACCTAAAAAAAAAAATTTATTAGGCGAGACTGTATCCATGCATTTTCCCACCAAAAACCATGATGATGTAGGTGTCGGTTATGTCCAATAACTATCACGTTTTGGCGCCAATTTTGGTTTAACCAATTTTAACCACCTTTCCCCCAAGTATGAATGACATGTGGATGTTCCAGAAAAAGAGTTGAACATTCATATACTTGAAATTATATCATAATTTCTTTATCTCTCAAGAACACATCAAGCAAGGTATTCTATGTTTTCAATTCGAATTAGGCATGTAATTCGAATTGGTTCATTCTTGGATTATTCCACTTTTGAATTCGTGTACCCCAGGTAAAAGGGACGAATTATAGATTTCAGAAAGTGTATGTTAAACACGATCCTTGAATCTATCAAAATTTGTATTTATTGTTATTCTGATCCATTAATTTCTATCATTCGAAATATGTAATTTTTCTATAAAAGAATAACAATGGCAGAATCTGTTAAAGACATGACTTCCAAATTCGGGAAGTTGGATAAGTTTGAAGGAACTGGTTTTCGTCACTGGTAGAAGAATATGCATTTCCTTCTTACTACCCTGAAAGTTGCTCACGTTTCGAGCACTCCTGCACTAAAACCAATGGAGGATGAAACCCTTGAACATACCAAAAGAAGATGCAAATGGGAAAATGATGATTACATCTGATGTGGGCACATTCTAAATAGTATGTCTGACTCTTTGTTTGACATCTATCAAAATCAAGAATCTGCAAAAGATCTGTGAGATGCCCTTGAATCCATATACATGGCAGGGGATGTCTCAAGTAAGAAATTTCATGTCAGTAATTTTAACAATTACAAGATGGTGGATTCAAGGCATGTCATGGAATAATACAATAACGCATGAGGATTTTGGGACAATTTGAACAACATAAAATGCAAATGGATGAATCCATTTATGTCTCAAGTGTTATTGACAAATTGCCTCCATCTTAGAAAGACTTTAAACACACACTGAAACACCAAAAAGAAGAGTTGTCTCTAGTACAACTTGGGAGTCACTTGAGAATTGAAGAGGGTCTTCGGGCTCAAGAAAATGGAAAGGGAAATGAAAAGGAAGTTACTAGATCTTTAGTGAACACGGTTGAAGATGGCAAACATCAGAAAAAAGAACAAAGGAAAAAAGTTCAAACAAGAAACCAAAACTTGTGTGTTGGAATTGCAACAAACTCGGTCACATGAAGCGAGATTTCGTTTGAAAAAGAACAAAAATGGTGCAAGCACTTCTGGACAAGGATCTAATGATCAAGGTCCAAAACCACAAGTTCATAATGTTATTTTTGAAATTACTACTACTGTTATTATATATCATGTAACACTAATTCATGAATCATTATATGTTCAGGATGATGATCATGCATGGTGGATAGACTCGGGGGCAACGAATCGTGTGTGTAAAGAACGCTCTTGGTTCAAGGATTATGAAGTAGTTAATGATGGATTGGTGTTGTATATGGGAGACCATAATAAAGCACCTGTTGTGCATCATGGTTGTGTTTGTTTTGTTGGATTAGTGTCTAAGTCCATAACTATTTTGGTATGTACTTGACCCGATTATGAGCATGGTCCTTTTGGGTTGCCTTCACCATAGCAATATGTAGGATGAATTAAGGAAAGAAAGGTTTAAATATGATTTATTAATATATTATGAGAATAATATATTAAAGGAGAAATCATATTGTTTAATTAATATTAGTCAAGAATTAATTTTGTGGCTAAAAGAGATTAATTAAATTTAGGGGACTGGACTACAACTATTGGATAATTGAGTTATTGGGCTAAGGAATGCTAAAGGAACAAGGGGTGAACGAAATTATGATGGGAGCCCATCATATTTTCGTCCATGGCCTTATCCAGAAGGTTCCATGGGCTGCTTAGAGTTTAAGCTGTCCATTAGGGTTTTAAATGAAACCCTAGCAACCCACACAAGTACATAAAGGACCCCTTAGGCCCCAAAAACGTGGACAACTGATTCTCTAGGGTTTCTAGTCGTTTTGGGCAGACTCCTTTCTTCTCCTCTTCATCCAAGTTGCATAAGGTGTTTATGACTCCATTAGAGGTGCAGCACTTGAGGCACTAAGTTTTCTAAAGCCAATCAAAGCAAGGAATTGATTGTTATTGCAATATAACAATCAAAGGTAATTCTCTAAACCCTAATTCAGATTATGATATGTTAGATCTAAGTTTATTAGTCTTGGATTCAAAGCATGTACAATAGAGAAACCTAGATCCAAGCATTAGGGTTTGTATGAGCACATATGATTGTTTTTTATGAATAAAACCCATCAGTGGTATCAGAGCCTTGATTGATTTCAGTTGTATGTGATGCTTAACTGTTTTGTTTGCTAAAAATCGAGTTTTTGGCCTCTAGCCGAATCAACTCGGCAAGTCAGTATCTGGACTCGGTGAGTTGGCCCCTACTCGGCGAGTTCAGAGCTGACTCGACAAGTTCAAGCGTCAGACAGAGGGTATTTCGGGATTTAGCTGCTGTTTTGACTTGGATTTAATGCCTAATTCGTTTTTTGAAGTTAAAATCCGATTTTTATCTTAAATTAATGATTATCCTTGCCAAAACAATAGATAATTTCAAATCTTTTGAATATTGGTTGTTTATATGATAAATATGGATTATTTTAAATTATTTGGTAATTATCTAGTGACTAAAATAAGATTAAGTCAACTATAGATAATGACTAAATTAATTTTTTAATTTATATTATTTGTTATTTGATCCTTTGTGATGTGAAAAAGTTTCAATTGCACCCTTTAGGTTTTATAGTTTAAATTTGAACTTAAAAGTTTTGTTTATGAAATTTAAATAAGCTAAACCCTAATGATTTGAAATGTTTCAAAACTTGCCCAGAAGTTTTGGAATTTAAAAGTTGATTAAAAGTTTAATTTTGAAATGTTAAATTCTGAAACCCTAATAATTTGAAAAAGTTCACCCCCCCCCCCTTATGGTTTTATTAATTAATTAAAGTGTATAATTAAAAGTGATTTAATAAATCCATAAAGTTTTTGTTTACATTTAATTAAATTAAAAGTATAATTTACTAAGTTAAACCACCTAATATTTTAAAAGTGTAAAATATACCTTATACTATATATAACATTAAAAGTCTAATATTATATATATGTAAGAGTAAACAGTCAGTCTTACCGTTAGTAGGCCTCATTCACGAAGCTGGTCTATAAGGGGTGTTTAAGGAAATTGCCTATAAAATGGCGATTGAATGGGTATTCACTCTTACCCACCGCACTCTTGACTAGTGGAGGGTCATTAGCCGAACGGGTAGGATAGGACAGAAACCTTCCATTATAAGTATAATGAAGTACAAGTAACTAAATGCTTTTTCAAATTCCCAAATCATAGTTACTTTAGGAAAAATGTGAAATTGTATGCTAATCCATAGAATTACACTTCGTACCCTTGTCAAACGTTAGTGGAGCGTGTGTGGTTAACCGGCACACTAATTTGGGGATGACATTGGTAGCGAATGGTGACTCGATGTTTGTCATAGATCAATGGAGCGTGTGTGGCTAACCGGCACATTGATTAGGTGATGGTAGCATTGGGTGCACCACGTGATTCGTATGGTTATTCACACCTTATTTGTGATCCTCGGCATCCCAGTCACAAATAGAAGGGCATAATCGAGATTAAACATGCCATTGAAAAGTTCAATGAATCTCAAAGGATCTAGGAGTTTCAATTCATTTAAAACTGAAACTTCCTTTTCGTTTTTCATGGTGAAAATTGGTAAACCGTCATTTACCTACCTTCAAATATTCTACAACTAGATTACGGCATCCCTCTTCTGGGTTGTAGAATATTGTGTTGGATCCTAGCCTTAGTAACTCATTTGGGTGTTTTATTAAGGACTCAATCAACTTAACTTGAACTTTCTCCCGTTTTGTAGATGTCTAGTTCTGACTATCATGGTCTTCCTAAATCCCATGGAACAAGTTTTCCAAATGAAGATGACGTTCCGAGATACGATCAAGGAAATGAGAGTCATGCTTCACTTCCTCCACCTCCTCTAATTGTTCTCCCTAACCCACAACTTCAGAGGCTTGAAAAGTTCAAGCTCACTCAAGCCCTTTTGGCAGGTAAACACGAAAATGGGAAACCTGTGTGTGCGCACGTCTTAGAGATGAAGTCACACATTGATAGGTTAAACATGTTGGGTGTCAAGATTTCAAGTGAGTTGACTGTTGAATGGGTTCTTCAGTCACTTCCTGAATCATATAGTGAGTTCGTTAGAAAGTACTATATGATGGACCACGACGTGACCCTTATTGATCTCATCTATTTGCTTATAGCTGCTGAATCAACAATGATTTGGCGTGCTAATCAAGCAAATTTGTCTGGTGAATCAAACTCCCAATCTTCAATGGACACTGGCAACATTGGAAGTCCAGAAAGAACTGAATCTGTGATTGTCCGATGTGTGGTGCCAAAGGAGTCCATTTGCTTTTATTGCCAAGCGAAGGGGCATTGGAAACGAAACTGCCCTATTTACCTGAGAGATCTAAGAGATGGGAGAGTCAAGACGTATGGCTCTATTTCAGGTAAAATCCATTATCTAACTCCTTTAAGTTCCTATTCTAGATTCTTAATACATGATGTGGTAAGATTACATTTTGATGTTTTGTAGGATCGAAGAAAAGAGAGGAAGCTTAAGGGAAGAAGTAAGCTGAATCTAATCGTGAAGAAATGGATTTCGATCACATTACTTGAAGATTGGATTCTTGAGCTACTACTTGGAGTTAGAATAGATTGTTAAGAAATATGTAATAAAATAGTTTTTCAATTGAATTGCATTGTAAGGACAATTTTTTTTCCATAATAAAATGAATTTTGATTTTATCTTATTTATTTATCCTTGCAATGGCATGTATGAAAAATTGATGTTTGAATGTTTCTATTATTAGCAATAATGGATTTGATTCTTAATTATGTTATTTGTGGAAATGTCAAAAGTTTACCAAATAGGGAGAGTTTCTCATCGCCCAAAGTTTCAATTGAACAGAAACTTAGAATCATGCAATGTGTATTGTATGATGAATGAAAAAACTTTCACATTTAGGAAACTTAGTCTAATTCTTTGACAAAGTGTCGATTGAAGGGCTAGGAGATCGAGTACACTAGGTCGTACGTTGATCAAGTCTACCACAAGAGTCACAAAGATATTCGTCACAATTTACTAATGCTTAGTAAATATGTTTATACTTATAAGATTGAGTATCATTATGAGTTAACTGAAAAAGTTTCAATCAATAGCAGAACGAATAAGAAGAATCAAGAAGGCAGAAGGATAAAAGTTTCTCCATTCTAAGAAGAAGGGAGAGTACCTTTTATTGTGTTTTATGATAAGTCATAATGATTAAGAACCATGTCTCAATTGATCCTCTAAGTGAGTCCTAGTGCAATTGCATGTCTAACAAGAGGAATCGAGAATTGTAGAAATGGTTAAATCAAGAAGTCAATCATACTTCGTTCCAATATCAAGTCTTAGAGTCATACTCCAAGACTATGGCATTGAGTGAAAAGTATTAAGTAGGTTTATAACATTCATCAAATGTGGAATTTGGAAAAAGTTTCTCATTCTTGCATATTTGAAATTGGTAAGTTGTGCTGTCTTGGATAAGACAAAGACCAACTAGGACCAATTATGTGAAATGTTTTGTCTTAATAAGAACTACACTAACGGTTGAATATTTGCTTTGTCAAGAAATGTGTCTTGACAAGAGAATCTTATATTTCAAGGAGTCAGTGGGAGTCTTAATGGTCTTGAAAGGTTTCAAGAACAAATCAAGAATAAACCTAATTGATCATCACTAGCACACGACTTACGGTTTACAACCTATCGTGTTGACATTATTTTGTTTCTGCGCCATTCCAATTGAGTAAATTATGCATGTGAGTTCTACGGGTTCTCATTTGAATGCATAAAGACAAAGTTCCTTGATCGATGGAGAGTACATTGATATGTAAGGATAAGTTGCTGAACTACTTGGAAGACATGGTGGGGACTCGTGTTACCATTAGGCAAGAAATCAAGGTTAATAAAAGTTCAGTCCATATGAATTTGGATTTGTCGCAAACCTTGTTTTTAGCAAATTCACATGGATAGGAACTCATACACCATAAAATCTAAGTGTCATAAGATTCACTCCTTCATGAAAATGACTGTGAGGAAATGCTTGCACTAAGAAAGATCTTAAGAAGATAGCAATTGTGAAAATTATATTCTCAAATTCGATTATGGTTACGGCATCCCTTTCTATAGTTCGAATTGTGAGATTTGGCAATTAGTTTGAACATTTGTAACTTAGTAACATAAGTTCTAAATTGTTTAAACACACATATGAACTATCTAAGGCAAAGGTGTATAAGTTGAAGAAGCTTAGATAAAGGCTTATCGAAGCATCTGGTATTAGAAATATGAATTTCAGAAATTCAATAGGCATTGTTTTTCTGGAAGTTCATTTGTTTTCTAAATACATGTCAAAGCTAGTGGGAGCATAAGTGTTATGCTTATACGATAATCATGATAGTGGGAGCATAAGTGTTATGCTTGTATGATTATTATGGCGAGTATTGCAAGTTAGCAATATTAATTATAGAAAACAAGATTCAATTTGCAAAGTTGCATTGGTTGAAAAGTTGTTTTTCTATAATTAAGGGAGAGAATATTATACTTCATTTCAAAATCTAAAGCTTAGATTGAGAAATTTTAATAAATTTAGTCAAAGGATACATAGTGTGTTCTCAAATTTCGATTATGATTACGGCATCCCTCTTCATAGTTCGAATTGTGAGAATGTGACACATAAAATACTATGGCAAAAGATTGGTAAAGTATCATATCTTTATGTAAGACATTATGCATCGTGTCCCATACGCTTCGGGTATAGGATCGATTGCAAATGCTATAATATTTGACCTTTCTAAATTTTTCCAAATGTCCAGTGCATTAAGAGGGAAAAAGGACTAGAATCGGTTTTGACTAAAAATCGTTAAACAACTATCAAAGGACTATCTAAAATTCGCTGAGGATTTGTCGCTTGTGGGTAGTTGGAAGTATTGTATTGGATGGACCATATCGACATTATTATGAATAGATACGATTCTATTAAGAATGAGTTGTCATATGGCAAATGTGGAAATGTTTCCATATTGGGAGTTGGATATTGAGAATCTATGTCTAGATTAGAAACTTTTATGCAAGAAGGATGTTCAAAAGAATGTACTTTGAATGTGAGACTTCATGTCTATAGAATTGTCTTGTAACAATTTCCGATAGAGTACTTTGTAATTTCATTGGCCAAGTCTTGGTGACTTTTGTGCTATGATTTTGCAAAAGGATCGTTGCATAAAATGTTAGAATCTAGCATATTCTAGTAGTGGCAAGAACCTCGAGTTCTCACACTAACAGTTAGGATTAAGGAATTGTGAAATGAGCATCATTGGAAAAGTTTTCAATCGATCTATTTCACAAAGTAAGGACCATAGGAAACAAAGTGTGCATGCTTGGAGCATGGGACAATTGTTGTTGTAATTCAAGTAATGAGTTGATTATCCGAAACATTAAATGATAAATAATGAGTAATCAATATGGTGGATAAATATAAGTGTTTTATTTACTCCCATAAGTTTGGGGCCATATAGGATTAAGTATTATTGTTATGTTTCAGTTTGCATGTTTTGACTTCCGGAGTAACTAGGTTATTCAAACATCCACAGTCGGTCATACGTTGGAAGTAAGTATGAAGGAAGACTGTCATGAAGAGTCTGTAGATTGTCTGAAAAGTTTAGACATAGCACAAGTTTGCTGCAGAGTTCATGAGTGCTTTGATAAGATTAGAGTATTGGACTAAACCCACGCTCACTTGGATCACTTCATGATTATATTATGAGTGATTAGTGAGACGATAATATTGTATATTCTTGAAACCGAGACGTGTGCGTTGTTATTTGTTGGTCGGTTGCACATTGATGATAAGTAAACGCACCAGTAACTTGGTGTTATAAAACTTATTGTTGTGTGTGATTCGATCAGTGAATGCAAGCGAGCATTTGAGTTGAAGTTTATCCATTCCTTTTACCCAAAGTAGGATAAAAGCGATATATGTGGGCCTCTCGATGATTTAGTGATGACACCTAAGCGCTTGGCCAAGCCAGGACTAAGTTGATGTGTTCAATTGTAGTCTGTTGTGAGTCGTCATAAATCGGAAGTCAGGAAACAGTATAGAGAAAATGATTAAAATTCATGTCTTATGTCTATACGATATCTTGAGAATGGAGGAATATATAATCCCTTATCTAAAGGACACGCTATCTGATAAGATCAGAGTTGATGGCGACTTTTGAAAGTTACGATTGTTGATCAGGTTCTGAAGTTATACAGAAAATAGTTATTAGACTTATCTAAGTGGGAGACTGTTGGATTAATGTATAATTCCATAACTATTTTGGTATGTACTTGACCCGATTATGAGCATGGTCTTTTTGGGTTGACTTCACCATAGCAATATGTAGGATGAATTAAGGAGAGAAAGGTTTAAATATGATTTATTAATATATTATGAGAATAATATATTAAAGGAGAAATCATATTGTTTAATTAATATTAGTCAAGAATTAATTTTGTGGCTAAAAGAGATTAATTAAATTTAGGGGACTGGACTACGATTATTGGATAATTGAGTTATTGGGCTAAGGAATGCTAAAGGAACAAGGGGTGAACGAAATTATGCTGGGAGCCCATCATATTTTCGTCCATGGCCTTATCCAGAAGGTTCCATGGGCTGCTTAGAGTTTAAGTTGTCCATTAGGATTTTGAATGAAACCCTAGCAGCCCACACAAGTATATAAAGGACCCCTTAGGCCCCAAAAACGTGGACAACTGATTCTCTAGGGTTTCTAGTCGTTTTGGACAACTTCCTTTCTTCTCCTCTTCATCCAAGTTGCATAAGGTGTTTGTGACTCCATTAGAGGTGCAGCACTTGAGGCACTAAGCTTTCTAAAGCCAATCAAAGCAAGGAATTGATTGTTATTGCAATATAACAATCAAAGGTAATTCTCTAAACCCTAATTCAGATTATGATATGTTAGATCTAAGTTTATTAGGGTTTGTATGAGCACATAGGATTGTTTCTTATGAATAAAACCCATCATGTTTATGTTTTAATTATGGAAAAAGTCTTCTTCTTAAGAATGTTATTCATGTTCCTAAGATTAGAAAGAGCTTAGTTTCTATTTGTGTAATTAAAAAGCGTGGATATAAACAAGTCTATGAATCTGATAAGTATGTATTATCTAAGTGTGATACATTCGTTGGGTTTAAATATTATTGTAATGGAATGCTTAGGTTGAATGTAAACAATAAAGTTACAGATTCTATATACATGGTTTGTTCTAGTGTTGATGATTCATCTTTATGGCATGCTTGTTAAGGACATGTACATTATAAAAGAATGTTTCAAATGTCTAAAAATGGATTAATACCAACTTTTGATGTTAACAAAGAAAAATGTAAAACTTATATGTTAACTACAATAACTAGACAACCTTTTCCTAATGTTAAAAGGAATTATGTTATGCTTGAATTAATTCATAGTGATCTATTTGATTTGCATTCAACTTCATTCTTAAGAAATAAGAAATACATAGTTACTTTTATAGATGATTATTCTCGTTTTTTCTTTGTATACTTGTTACATTCTGATGAGATTGAACTCGGATCATTTAGATCTTTCACAGGTATAAAGATGATGATCAAACAAAACAAACACAATAGGATTATGAACACAAAATAGAATCAAAGTAAGGCTTATGATTCAAATATAGTCACGCCTCAGCAGAGCTCGATGAAGAACTTCCACTGTAGAGGCGAGCTAGGGTTTACAATACTTGTGAGAGAAAATGATAAAAGTGTTACTTACAAAGGATGCATGCATGCACCTTAAATACTAAAACCCTAGAAGAAAAACATGGACGGTTGGACAGGCCCAAACCGGCAACCAAAACTGGCTAAGGACCGAGCCCATGACATAACACTATAAGCCCAACAATCTCCCCCTTTGCATCAAATGAGGTTAGAGATCATTTCCTTTGAGTAGGCTTCACAATCTTCACCAGCTTGAATAGCCAAGGGATGATTGCAAGAAGAGTCTGCCGAAATTGAATGTACCATCTCAGCATATCAGTAAACATCTTCTTGTCGGCCGCTGAGTTCTGATTACACCTCTGAATGATTTCCAAAATGTGCTCCAAGAAAGAGGTTGAAAACAGGTGCTTATCAACAAGAGCGAACATGCAATTTTGACATTCGCCTCTGATAAACATCACAGTGTGGTGCTTTGTGTCAATCTTGCCTTTGACCATCGAGTTTATATCGCCAGCTCTTCCCATTGGTTTGATCCTGGTTCTCTTGTCAATTGCTGAGGCGATTTCTTGATCCATCTTTGCTACTTCGTGAATGTAGCTAACAAGCATTCGCTTGATATGGTCAATGATCGGTTGATACTCCTGAGGATTTGACAGTAAGATGTTGTTGAGGAGTATCCAGTCGTGGGGGTTGAGGTTTGGTAGATCAGCAAGAGAGAAATTATGAACTAAGCCTTCAGAGCCTCGAGTCACTTTAAATTTCAAATTAACAAACTTCCCTGCTGTATAGGGCTTCAGTACCTTGACGGTTGTGATCTTCTGCGAACTCTAGGTCAAGTACTGGGGCTGAGCGAACTCCAGATAGAACTCTAATAGATCCCGATCCACCTTCGAGTCTGGAGATGGGATGGAAACAGTCGTGTTGAAGCAATGAAAGATGAATGTCTTTCATGTGATTGGCATATCAAACTGCTCATCCTTTGAGTTCTCAAGCCCAAACGACATAATAGGCTCGAGCCAATGCGTGCTCGGTTCGTCTATAGCGCTTCTTTGAAGCGAGTCAATAGTCCATTCTGGAAAAATGGACTTCTTCTTCTCCAAGAGCTCCTTTTCTTTTTGCTACTTCTCTAGCTTAGCCGTTTGTTTCTTGAACTTTTCTTCAAGCTCTTTATCAAAATATTTTGTTTTCTGAAAAGGCTTAGCGGGATTTTCTTCAAAAACATCATCTTCATCATCAGTGTCATCTTCACCAATCTTCTTTTTCTTATTGTCTCTTTTACTGACCGAAGCTTCATTAACCTTCGATTTAGTGGATGACTTTGGTTCAGGAGGAGGTTGAGTTTTCGCCTTTGCCTAATCTCCCCCTTGTTTCGGCTGGACATCAATCACCGGAACACCCTCAATGCGACTTAGGATGTTGTTAGATGCCATTTGATGCATCTTATAGGGTAGTTTTCATTATCATTTTAGCATCATATTTTGTACATTTTCATGTCATTTAGATAAATAATGTTCAGCTCATGTATTTCGTTAGAGTTCCCGTACTGCTCATGTTTTATGTTGATTACAGATAGTTCGAGTGGAGCAGTGCTTTAGGAGCAGTTGGATGCGTGTTTGGAGCTTAAAATGGAGCTTGAAACTTATGGAGTATGTTGAGGAATGATTTCAAGGTGCTTTGGTCAAGAAAAATTCGATTGAATTGATCACACGAAGATAGAATATACAATATCAAAGTTAAAGGATGTTGCTGGCAGCTTTGACCACCTGTCGGTGTTTTGACCATATCTCGAGAACCGTAACTCCGATTGACACGATTCAAAACGATATGAAAAGTAGACAAAATTTCGGACGTCATAGGCACAAACTGCGATCGTAGGTTGTCTCCTTGCGATCGCAGGTGACCTTTTTGCGATCGCAAGTTTGGTCGCAGGTTGCCTTCGAGGTTCTTTTGTGCCAAAAATTCATCCGGAAGTGAAAACTCAAAACCTGCGATCACAGGTTGTCTCCTTGCGATCGTAGGTTGGCCAAAAAGTGTCAAAATGGCATCAGATGTGTTTATTTCAAAACCTGCGATCGCAGGTGTGCCGTTTTTGCTGCTGGACGTATAAAAAGACCCTGATAGCCTTCCAGTAACCTAAGTTGACGATTCCAAAGGTATCAGAAGACGAAAATACAATTTTGGAGGCGTTTCTTCTCTGATTTCATCAATTTCTGAAGATCTGAAGACTGTGGATCATCTCCTTCAAGTAGATTAGTAAGATTAGTTGTTTGATGTCTCTTTTTATCTGTTTTGATCATATTTTAGCCATTTTTGGATAAAACCTAGTTTTCAGTTCTGCAAAGACAAGTACTTTTCATGTGATTGATCATTAGATCTGGTTTTTGATTTGTGTTTCTATCTAGATTCTTCAGTTTTGTTCTTAATGAATGTTTGATTTTGATTCTTGTTAGTTTGATCACCTAGCTAGGGTTTTATCATTCCAGTTAATCAGTTAATAGAATCCATAATTGTTCTTGTCAAATGGTAAAAGTAACAAATATCAGATTGGTTCCGTTTTGGGATTTAACTCTGGTATAAACTGTAGAAATCATATCTTTACGCTTCCGAGCCTGTGAGAAGTATTGGATATTGCTGGGAATTTTACATAGATTATAATGCAACTTTTCTGATTTAATTAAGAGCTTATTTAATTGAACAGTAAAAAGTTAGGGTTAATTAAAGAGATTGTTTTGGTTAACTAAATAAGGTAAAAGTGGAATTACTAGAGCTTGTTAGTTTTTCTCAGTACCAGCTTAGATAGAACGCATCTCAAATAACCAAGTCAATGTTGATTGCATGATTACGAAAGTCACAGCAGAGCTGAAACCATTTTTATTATTGATTTTCGTTTACTTTATTACCACTGCATATCTAGTTATTAGTTTTAATCAAAAAACCCCCATTTTATATTCTATTTCTTGACTAGATGTGCCTGATGCAAAAAGGCATTGACCATTAGGCTGTGACCCTAAGGATTCAACCCTGCTTCCCTATGCTGTATTTTTAGTGCAACCAACAGTGATAATCTATTTGCTTAATATGTGTGTGACAGCGTGTTACTAAATTGGCGCCGTTGCCGGGGACACGGTGCTTTCTAATAGTTTTATGCCAAGAATTTTTCGTTTAGGTACACCTTTAGTTTTTGATCCAGAAATCGAGCGAACTGCAAGGAAACTGAAGAAAGAAGCAGCAAGAAAAAAAAACAATCAGTTGGTCTCTTTGGTTCATCATCTTCCATACGCCTAGAAACCTCCACACCACAAGGCACTTCCTTGTGGAACGAATCAGATCCGTTTTTTCCAAAAGTACCCCCATCTTCTCCTCAAAACAGCCCATATAAAACTTACTCCCCACCCCCTTCCATTAAAACTGAAACCACAGACTCTTCAGGAACCGAATCTGAAGACTTAGTTATGAGTGGAGACGAAGCAGAAAAGACCCTTAGAGAGTGGGCCACTCAAGAGGTCAACCAACAGCCCATTTGCATTACGTTTCCAAAAGCTCAGAACTTCAAACTTAAATCTAGGTTGATTCATCTTCTTCCCACTTTTAGAGGATTGGAAAACGAAGGCCCACATAAATTCCTCAAGGAATTTCATTTGGTTTGTTCAGGAATGAAGCCACATGCTGTCACAGAAGACCAGATAAAGTTAAGGGCATTCCTCTTTTCACTTCAAGATTCTGCAAGAGAATGGTTGTATGAACTCCCATCAGGTTCCATCACCACTTGGACAGAACTCGCAAAGCTGTTTTTAGAGAAATACTTTCCAGAAACACGAGTCTCCAGTCTCAGAAGAGAAATCCTTGGTATCAAACAAGGAAAAAGACAAGCTTTACATACCTACTGGGAGAGATTCAAGAAGTTGTTGGTCCGTTACCCCCAACATGGAATTAGTGATTACCAGCTCTATAATTGTTTCTGTGAAGGTCTAACACCCATGGAAAGGCGGCTTATAAATGTTTCCGGTGGTGGTTCTTTGGGTGACATGACCATAACTGAAATCAGAGAGCTGATTGAGAAGCTGGCGATCGAGTCTAAACATTCCGGGAATGAAGACGATTGGTATCTAGATCAGCCAAGAGGGGTCAAGGAAGTCAACAATGTTCATCTGGAAGCTCAGATATCTGAATTGACAAAAGTTGTGCTGCTCTTGACTAAAGAAAAAGCAGCTGCAAAGAAACAATGTGGGATTTGCTTAAAGACTGATCACCATACAGATATATGCACAATATTGCAAGAGGATACAATTACAGTCAAAGCTGTCGGGGGCTACCAACAGAATTTTCAAAATAATTATCAGCAGAAACAACAATTTCAGCCTCCACCCGGATTTCAACAGCAGCGAAATTTTCAGCAGCCAGGCTTTCAGCAAAACTTTCAGCAGCAAAATTTCCAGAATTAGAATTACCAGAATCAGAACACACATCAGCAACCCAGTAGTTCCAGCATGGCCTTAGAAGATATATTGAAGAGTCTTGCCACGAGCACCCAAGCATTCCAGACCGAAACTAGAGCTAGTATCAAGAATCTGGAGCAACAGGTGTCTCAACTTACCACTTCTGTGGGTCGTCTGGAATCTCAAGGAAAGTTACTATGGCATACAGAAAATAATCCAAAGCACAATGTGAGTGTTATTTCCTTGAGAAGCAGAAATACATATGAAGGCCCAAGCGCATCAGAACCAGAAAACAAAGATGAATAAGAGTTGGTAAGGAATGAGAATCTCCTTTGTACTTACGTAGATGCATGAAGTTGGTAAGGAATAGGTACTTAAGCTGAGCAAAGTTTGAAATGCTGCCTGGTGGCAGCGTCTTAAGCCATGTGCCGACGTTTCCATCAAGGGTCGTTAGGAAGTATGTGCACCAGAACTTCTCGCTAAGTTTCAACGACATCATCGTCCATTCATATGTGTCGATGTGGCTATCTGGATCGGTGGTTCCATTGTACGTTTTGAGCGTCGAGAGCTTTGCTGTGTTTGGTATTTCATAGTCCAACAGCTCTTTGACAAACGGGGACATCACACTACGGGAAAAGTCATCTTGGCCCGGGACAGTCCACGCTCCTTGTTGGTATTGATGATTCATGCCATACGATGGCGGTGTGAAGTAGCCAGGACTTGGTCCATAGAAGGGGTACGGCTGGAATGGCAGCTGGAGGCGATAACTAACGGGGAAAGGGTGCATGGGGTTAAAGGGCTGATCGTTACTGGCTACTGCAGTCTGCCGTTGGCGGGGATAGATGGTCTGGTCCATGCGCCGGCCATTGGGTAGATGGGCGATGGGTGGTTTATCATGGTTTGCGCCAGCGGCAGCAACAAGGTCGTTGAACTCTGTCCACCTGTCATCTGGAAAGACGACGGCGTTGCCAACAACGGTGAAATGTTGAAAACATGACTCGATGGGAGCATTGTTGAATGAGCCGGTTGTGCCTGCTGCAGCGGCGGTGAAAAGAACGGTGACATCTGAAGTTGTGTAGACGGAAGTGGCCCCACCGAAGTCGTTCCTTGATGAGAAAACGACGGTTGTGGAACGCTTCCGGCGACTGCTGTGGAACTTCCTTCGCCCAAAACGACCCTGTTGACCGTTGTAGACAGCGGTGTTTCGTCCAACGCTGTCGTGGGACGTATGGGACTGATCGGTTGTCCCTCACTGCAGTTGGACGCCATTGATGTTTACTTTTGTGCTTTTTGTTTGTGTTCTTCATCTCACAAACGGATGGCGCCAAATGATGCGACCTTGCTCCTGGTCTGCTCGCCAAATCCTCTTGAATATTTAGTTGTCACTGCAAGATCACAAAGAACAAGGGTCGTCAGCCGCTTTCCGGGAGGAGCTCCCAGAAGAACGCTCCGACGGTCAAGTTAGAGGGTGTTTTAGGGTTTTTGTGTATTCTCTCCAAAGACTCGAGAGAGCTTACCTCGTAGGTCTGAGAGTGTACCCTTTTATACCTAGCTCCCTTGCCTGATCCGTACCAGACAAGATCGCTTTTGGGGGGAGACAGGATCAGGGGCGCTGACTGGAGAGTCATGCGCCTTTATCCGTCAGGGCGCTCTTATTGGCTCTGATGGTAATGGGGCGATCCTCCTGCTTGTCTCCTGACCGTTTCTTTTGTCTTGGAGCTGGGAGCGTCTCTAGGAGGGCGCAAGCCTTTCGCTTGTGTGTTCCGCTCCAGAGGGCACCAGCGGACGCTAAGCCTGTTGGGACAAGTTGGCGTGCGTGAGCCTTTTGTTCGTGCCTTCCACCCCCGGGCGTGCCAGCGGACGCTAAGCCTGCTAGGCTGAGCCCGGTTGGCATGTCCGACTCGTGTTCCTGCCGTGCTGCTCTAGGCACGTCATCAGTGATAGTAGTAGAGTTCGGTTGTTAGGACCGAAGGGTAGGTCAGACACCCCATATATGTCTGACGGTGTGTGATGATATGTTTATATGCTGGCATGATATGTTATATGTGATAGTGGTAGTAGGAGGGGAATAGTCCCCAAGTTCGGTTGTTAGGACCGAAGGGTAGTTCGGACACCTCAGATATGTCTGATAGTATGGTTATATGTATGTGATAGTAGCAGTAGGGGTGGAATAGTCCCCGAGGGTCGGTTGTGACGACCGATGGGTAGGTCAGCACCCCAGAATGGCTTGACATGGGTAGGTCAGCACCCCAGAATGGCTTCACACGGGTAGGTCAGCACCCCAGAATGGCCGTACGGGTAGGTCGGCACCCCAGAATGGTCGTATGGGTAGGTCAGCACCCCAGAATAGTCGTACCGGGTGGGTCGGGCACCCCAGAATTGCCTGGCAGTGTGTATGCTATGTGATTGTATGGTATGTGGTATGATGGGGGAACTCACTAAGCTTCGTGCTTATAGTTTACAGTTTTGGTTTCAGGTACCTCTTCAGCGAAGGAGAAGGAGCTGGCACGTTAGCGGCACATCATACACACACTCTTTGTTTTCCGCATTATGAATTATTTTGGGATTTGTTCTTTGACATTAATATGTTTTTACGATTCGGTTTTCAGATACGAGACATGCTTTTATTAAATGATATGATCGGTTGATATTTTGATACAAATGTTGTGCAAATCACTTAATCAAAAATGAAATTTTTGGTCATGAAAATTAGGTCGTTACAGCCATATCAGTAACAATCAATCAATCAACATGCATACTGGCCATCGGCCTGACTGCACTGCCCTACTGGGCCTACAGTCTATCTGAATCTGTCCCGAGCCTTCGGCATGACTGGTCCGCCTCGTAGGCCTGTAGTCTCCCTGGACCGCTCATAGGGTATGTTGGCCTTCAGCACAAAGCAGGATCGCCTCAACCCAACCAACAAGAAAATAACCACGTGCGCATAACTATCATATATTGGCATATACAAACATCAAACACATCTATCTCACTAATCATCAATCATAGAATTCTCTTGTAACTAGAGCACCGACCTACCAGGTCACTAACATACCAATCCCTACGGATCTTAAGAGCATAACATACCGTCTACCCTTATTTCGATCTAACAGATCATAACCACACGTAGCATACCATAACAATAACAACTAAAGGGCCGACCTTAGTGTCGTAGACCCTATTGATATAGTGAGGATAACTCACCTCGCAGATGTCGACTCGAAAGGTAAACTCCAACTCTCGGATCACTTGACACAAGCTACACCACCTATTATCATAGTACAACATACTCATAAGTGCTCAACCTTATAAGGTACTCCATAACCCACTAGTCTGTTGGATATAGTGTCTAAGCCCATAACTATATTTGGTATGTACTTGACCCGACCCGGCATGGTCCATTTGGGTTGCACTTCACCCGAACAATTTAGGGATAATATTTGAGAATAGTACAAGTTATGATTTATTAATATATTATAAGTTCTAATATATTAATATAAGATCATATTATTTAATTAGTAGTGATCTATAGTTAATCTAGGATTAATTTAGTGATCAAAGATATTACTAATTAAATATGGGCTTCTATATTTATATAGTGTGGGCTTATGCTTATTTGGAATGGGCTAGGCTTGGATCGAGAAGTCCATGGATACTCCATGGAGCTTTAACCCATGGATCTCATGGAAATGAAGAGACATGGGTATTTGGGTTTACATGGATGTAACCCTAATCCACCACACTATATAAAGGAGGCTTTGGCTCTTGAAATCAAGCTAGTGAACACTAGTTGACACATGTTGAGGTGAGGGCCGATTTCAAGAGAAGTGTGACTATTCTCTCAAAGTTCCAAGTTTGTGGTGATTTGTGACTTTCATTTGAGGCATCCACATTATTGGTGCTAGGCTCTAAAACTCCAAGGAATCAACTACAATTACAAGGTAAGTGTTTCTACTAGCTTTATTTGATTCAAGTTCCCCATGCCATGCTAGTTAGGATATAAGCCTTGGAAAAATAATTATTTGCATGTATCTTAGACAAACATAGATCCAAGGTTTATTAGGGTTGCATGTACACTTAGGAAGTGTTAGAATGCTCAAAACCCATCAGTGGTATCAGAGCCTAGGCTTGTTTGTTTGATACTTGTTGCAATATGCTTGAAAAAGTCGAAATCTTGCTGTCTGACTGATGGACTCGCCGAGTCCATGGGGGGACTCGCCGAGTCCACTTGTATCTTCAACCTACTCGCCGAGTAGGTTCATGCACTCGACGAGTAGGGTCGACAGAGTGCAGTTTTTCGACTTTAGTTGCTGGAAATGGATTAGAAACATTACCTTGAACTGTTTTGGTACTTGAAAACTTGTTTTAGAAGGTATAATGTCTTTTCTAACTCATTTACAACAACTAGTTATCAAAATTACAAAGATTAAGTGTGATTTTGATATATGAAAGTGTTCATGTTCATGATCTTGTTCTTATGATGTTTAGATGATCATAGGAATTATTTGTAACCTATGTGGTAGATTAATTCTTGATCATAATGTTTTTTAATGGAGTCCATAACTTGTCCTCAAGTTATGGAAAACCAAAAGTCTCTTGGATTGAAAACCATTAAAAGAACACAAGAGTTAGAAAAATGAAGAGTCTTCATTTTATTACTCTATTAAACTCATAAGTTACAAGATATGAAAAGTTTTGAAAGTTTACAAAACTTGCCCTCAAGTTTTGGAACAAGTAAAGTCAAGTTAAAACTTTAGTTCCAACCCTTAGAATTTTAAAAGTTAAAATTCAACCCTTATACTTATATTATTATGATTTAATAATTATATATATATATATATATATATATATATATATATATATATATGTATAAGAACAAAGTCGTCTTACCGCTAGTACGCCTCATTCATGAAGCCGCTCTATAAGGTGGGTATAAGGTTGTTGCCTATAAAATGGTGACTTAATGGGTGTCCACTCTCACCCACCGCTTGCTTGACTGGTGGAGGGTCGTTAGCCGAACGAGTAAGACAAGGACTTATAAATTCTCATTCAAAGTATGATGAATATTATAGAGTAACTAAATGTTTTATTAAATTCCCAATCTTAGTTACTTTAGGAAAAATGTGAATAAGGTGCTAATCCATGAAATTACACTTTACACTTTGTTTAAGTCGTTGGTGGAGCGTGTGTGGTTAACCGGCACACTAACTTGGACTTAACAAGGTAGGTAAAGGGTGACTTAAAGGTTTATTATAGTATCGATGGAGCGTGTGTGGTTTACCGGCACATCGATTGAGTGATAAACTTTAAAGGGTACCAAGTGATTTGCATGGTTACTTCACACCTCGTTTTGTGATCCTCGACATCCCAGTCACAAAACTTGGAGGGCACACTCGAGATTGAAACATGCCTTTGAAAAGTTCATTGAATCTCAAAGAATCTAGGAATTCCTAAGAACCAATCAAAGCCTAATACTTAAATATTTCGGTTTTCGTGGTGGAAATTGGTGAATCGTCATTCACCTACCTTTCAAATATGGTATAGCTTAGATTACGGCATACCTCTTCTAAGTTATATTATATTGTGATTGGATCCTAGCCTTAATATTACATTTGGGTGTTTTATTAAGGACTCTCTTATATCTAAACTAATCTTGTTCTCTTCTTTTTAGATGTCTTCAAACAATGCTGCTTCTGGCTCTAATCCTAATGGCTCCTTTACCCTTATGAACTTGTGTGGGAAAGTCACCTTTGATGGATCCAACTTCAATGAGTGGATCAGAAACATCAGGATGATTACCCGCTACGAGGACAAAGAATATGTCCTTGACAAGGAGCTTAAGGAGATTGATGAGACCACTGCAACTCCTCAGGAGATCGCTGAATTTCGGGCACATGAAAGGGATGCTACGAAAGTGGCTTGCATCATGATGGCCACGATGACAGCGGAACTCCAAAAGTCTTATGAGGATTTCTACCCTTATGAAATGCACCAAGATTTGATGGAAAGATACCATCAAAGTGCAAGACAAGAGAGGTATGAAATCATCTGCTCCATGATAACAACCATGATGAAGGACGGGGAATCCGTCACGAGCCACATGCAGAAAATGCAAAGGTATGTGGATCGTTTGCTGAAGCTTAATGTGAACCTCCCTGAGGATCTTGCAATAGATATCATTTTGCACTCCTTACCATCGTGCTATGATCAATTCCGCATGACATATCACATGAATAAGGAAGAGGTCACACTCAGCAAACTTCAGGGACTTCTCAAGACCGCAGAATCAGGTCTTAAGGGGAAGTCGGTTGCTATCACTCCTACTCCAAACTCAACTCCGGTTTTGGCAATTGGGAAAAATCGATGGAGGAAGAGAAAGAGATCCTCGAAGGGTACCAAGGCTCGGACCCTTGATGGCTCTTCTTCAAGTGGAACCAAGAAAGGTTTTGTCACTCCTTCTTTTGACCCAAAAGAGGCTGAATGCTTCTATTGTCATGAAAAATCTCATTGGAAGCGGAACTGCCCAAAGTACCAGCAGGATGTGAAGGATGGGAAAGTCAAACCCAACCATGCAGGTACTTACACTATCATTTCTAATAACTCACCCCATTCTAAGTCTTGGGTCCTTGATACCGGTTGTGGTATTCATATTTGTTGTGACTTGCAGGGACTAAGAAGAAGTGAGAATTTGGAGCAAGGAAGAATAAACTTGATCATGGGGAATAGGAAAGCTTTACCTGTTACCAAGATTGGAGTTTATACTTTATCGCTAAGTAGTGGGTTTAATTTAGATTTGAATAAGTGTTGTTATTCGCCAGGAATGGCAAGAAATATTATTTCCTTTCATGCTTTGTACAAACAAGGGTTTACCTTTTCATTTAATAATGAAGTTGGTTCTATAGATGTTTTCTATAATAATGTTTTTTATTTTAAAGCATTACCTTGTGATGGTGTGTATGAAGCTGTATCTGTTGTAGATAACTTGGGAAATAATGTTTTGTGTATTGATTCTACTAATAATAATAACTTGGATAAAGCATCATTATGGCATTGTCGTCTTGGACATATAAGCAAGAAACGCATAGGCCAACTCCAAAAGGATGGAGTCTTGGAGTCGTTTGACCTAAAGTCAGATGATAGTTGCGAATCATGCTTACTTGGAAAAATGACAAAGTCACCCTTCACAGGCTCGTGTGAGAGGGGTGAAGGTTTGTTGGACCTTATACACACGGATGTGTGTGGACCATTCAAACATGCCACAAGGGATGCTAATCGTTATTATTTGACTTTTACTGATGATTACAGTAGATATGGATATGTCTACTTAATCAAGCATAAGTCAGAGACTTTCGAGAGGTTTAAGGAATTTAAACAGGAAGTCGAGAATCAATTGGGCAGGAACATTAAGATGCTTCGATCCGATCGAGGAGGTGAGTATCTTAGTTCAGAGTTCCTCGACTATCTTAGGGAATGTGGGATTGTCTCACAATTGACACCTCCCAGGACACCACAGTTGAATGGTGTGGCTGAGAGGCGTAATCGAACCTTGTTGGATATGGTTCGTTCCATGATGAGTCGAGCTACGCTACCAATCTCATTCTGGGGGTATGCCTTAGAGACTGCCGCCCATATTCTTAATCTTGTCCCTACAAAGAAAGTTGCCAAAACTCCTCACGAGATGTGGACTGGCAAAGTACCTAAGCTAGACCACATCAAGATTTGGGGTTGTGAGGCTTTCGTGAGACGCGAGACTCATGATAAGCTCGAACTTCAAAGCGAGAGGTGTATTTTCATCGGCTACCCACAACAATCCTTTGGTTACCTCTTCTACAGACCTAGTGACAATGTGGTCTTTGTAGCAAGAAGAGGAGTCTTTCGAGAGAGAGAATTTATAAGCCAAGGAGACAGTGGGAGGCAAATTGATCTTGAAGAAATTCAAGAATCAAGCGGTGAAGGAACTTCAAACACTAGCCCTCAACTTGAGGAGGAAACTCCTGTTGAGCCAGTTGATGAGCCTGTACCTCTGAGGCGTTCCACGAGAGTTAGGAATGCACCTGAGCATTACTATGGTTTCCATATTACTGCGGAAGGTAAGACACTTATTAGTGATGAGACACTAGTAGGTCTGGATGAACCTAACAGCTACATGGAAGCCATGGCAGGCCCTGAGGCTGCTAAATGGAAAGAGGCCATGGATAGTGAGATACAATCCATGTATGACAATCAAGTTTGGAACTTGGTTGAGAATGTACCTGGTCGTAAGACTGTAGGGTGCAAGTGGGTCTTCAAGAAGAAGACCGACATGGATGGTAAAGTACACACTTATAAGGCGAGACTGGTTGCAAAGGGCTTCTCTCAAATTCCTGGAGTGGACTATGATGAGACCTTTTCTCCAGTAGCCAAGATTAAGTCTATTCGGGTTCTGTTAGCCATAGCTGCATTTCATGACTATGAAATATGGAAAATGGATGTCAAAACCGCTTTCCTTAATGGAAAGTTGGCTGAAGATGTTTACATGAGTCAGCCAGAGGGTTTTATCAGCAACGAGTACCCTAATAGAGTGTGTAAACTCGATAAATCCATTTATGGATTGAAACAGGCACCTCGCAGGTGGAATCTTTGCTTTGATGAGAAAGTCAAGGAATTTGGCTTTTCGAGGAGTGAAGATGAATCTTGCGTCTATATCAAGGCTAGTGGGAGCATAGTCAGTTTTTTGGTACTCTATGTGGATGACATACTACTCATAGGAAATGACATCCCAACCCTGCAGGAAGTAAAGTCCTGGCTTGGGAAGTGTTTCGCTATGAAGGACCTTGGTGAAGCTGCCTATATCCTAGGGATAAAGATTTTGAGAAACAGGAGTAAGAGACTAATTGGACTTAGTCAAAGTACCTACTTGGACAAAGTGTTGAAAAGATTCAACATGCATAACTCCAAGAAAGATGAGTTACCCATTCAGTGTAACGCTAGATTGAGTAAGACACAAAGCCCTAGTACTGAGGCTGAGATAGCAGAAATAAGTCGACTTCCTTATGCTTCAGCTGTAGGATCGATCATGTATGCTATGACGTGTACTCGACCTGATGTAGCCTTTGCTTTGAGCATGGTTAGCAGGTATCAGGCGAACCCTGGAAAGGAACACTGGACTGCGGTAAAGAATATCCTCAAGTACCTGCGAAGGACTAAGGACTGGGTCCTTACCTTCGGTGGGAGTGATGACTTGAGAGCTGTAGGGTATAGTGATGCTAGTTTCCAGACTGATAGGGATAATTTCCGCTCTCAGTCAGGCTGGGTCTTTACCCTAAACGGAGGAGCAATTTCTTGGAAGAGTTCCAAGCAGGAGACAGTGGCTAATTCCACTTGTGAATCAGAGTATATAGCAGCAAGCGAGGCAGCAAAGGAGACGATATGGCTAAAGAACTTCATCGGAGACCTTGGAGTTGTTCCAGCTATAAAAGAGCCAATGGAGATTTTCTGTGACAGCAATAGTGCGGTTGCCTTAGCCAAGGAACCAAGGGATCACGGGAGATCCAGACACATCGACAGAAAATACCATTTTATCAGACATCGAATTGAAGAAGGACTCCTCATGGCAAAGAGGGTATCATCGGATGAGAACCCGGCAGATCCCCTCACGAAGGGACTGAGTAGGGTTAAGCATCTCCAGCATGCTCGGAGCATAGGGCTGAAGGATGATATAAGTTTTAGTAGTTAGATAACCCAGAAATTTGTAAAGTGTAATTGACATTTGATGATGAATAAAAGGTGTTTTATTTATGAGTAAAGTGTTGCTATCTCTTGTCGATCTTTTACTATATTTCTTTTGCATGTTTTGACTTCCAGAATAATTATGTTTGGTATATCATATTATTCAAACCTCCACAGTCGGTCATATGTCAGAAGTAGGTATGAATCAAGACTGTCATGATTGGTTGCAGAGGTCTAAGATGTTGGACATGGCTACAACAATCATGAGTGCTCATAAGTTCTGAGCATTGGACTCAACCCACGCTCACTGGAATCACTTCATGGAATTTTATCTCGAGTGATCGTGAGACGGTAATATCATATAAGTCTTCAAACCTAGAGATATGATTTGTTACTTACAAGTTGGTTATGCATTGATTGTACGTAAACGCATTGGTAACTCGATGTTATAAAACGTGCCTTTGTGTGTAATTCAATGAGTGGTAGAACAAACATATGAGTCGAAGTTTATCTATTCCTTCTTGGATTAGAAGCTGATATCTGGGCCCCTTGATGATTTTGTTTTGACCTATGTACCGGGCCCGGTCAGAACTAAATTGATGTGTTCGGTTGAGTTCTATGTCAAACAAATCGGAAATCGGGAAACAAATGCTGGACAATAAGCAAGACAATGTTCCATGTGTTTGTCCGGCTGATATCTAGAACAGAGGATTATATGATCACTTATCTAAATGGCGCGTTCTAGTTCAACAGAGTTTAAAGAGCTACGATTGCGGATCGGTTCCTGAAGTTATACTTGCAAATATAGTCACTAGACTTATCCAAGTGGGAGACTGTTGGATATAGTGTCTAAGCCCATAACTATATTTGGTATGTACTTGACCCGACCCGGCATGGTCCATTTGGGTTGCACTTCACCCAAACAATTTAGGGATAATATTTGAGAATA
Source organism: Lactuca sativa (assembly GCF_002870075.4). Lineage (NCBI taxonomy): Eukaryota > Viridiplantae > Streptophyta > Magnoliopsida > Asterales > Asteraceae > Lactuca > Lactuca sativa. Next base: position 144,918,413 of record NC_056628.2, read on the forward strand.
GTACAAGTTATGATTTATTAATATATTATAAGTTCTAATATATTAATATAAGATCATATTATTTAATTAGTAGTGATCTATAATTAATCTAGGATTAATTTAGTGATCAAAGATATTACTAATTAAATATGGGCTTTTATATTTATATAGTGTGGGCTTATGCTTATTTGGAATGGGCTAGGCTTGGATCGAGAAGTCCATGGATACTCCATGGAGCTTTAACCCATGGATCTCATGGAAATGAAGAGACATGGGTATTAGGGTTTACATGGATGTAACCCTAATCCACCACACTATATAAAGGAGGCTTTGGCTCTTGAAATCAAGCTAGTGAACACTAGTTGACACATGTTGAGGTGAGGGCCGATTTCAAGAGAAGTGTGACTATTCTCTCAAAGTTCCAAGTTTGTGGTGATTTGTGACTTTCATTTGAGGCATCCACATTATTGGTGCTAGGCTCTAAAACTCCAAGGAATCAACTACAACTACAAGGTAAGTGTTTATACTAGCTTTATTTGATTCAAGTTCCCCATGCCATGCTAGTTAGGATATAAGCCTTGGAAAAATAATTATTTTCATGTATCTTAGACAAACATAGATCCAAGGTTTATTAGGGTTGCATGTACACTTAGGAAGTGTTAGAATGCTCAAAACCCATCATAGTCAACCCCTAGTCAAAGTCAAAGTCCTCAGTCAAGGTCAACAGTCCATGTTGACCTTAACTCGTCGAGTACCCTCGACTACTCGCCGAGTTCCTTGAATCACTTTCCAACTCGCCGAGTCATCGGGGTGACTCGTCGAGTTCCTTCGATTCTCGATCAAACTTTAAGGCCACCCGTCGAGTTTCCTCCTTGCAACTCGACGGATACACACACATACATATCCTGGAGAAAACTCATCCGACTCGCGGAGTTTATGGCAATCTTCATCGGACTCGCCGAGTTGTTCATCCAACTCGTCGATTCCACGGTCATCTTCATGTGACTCGCCGAGCCCATTCAGTCCTTTTTCCATACAGACTTGTTTTGAGCCATGCAGCGGCTCCAAATCACAGATCCAAGCTTCTAGGGCATGCTTATCGCGTAAAGTTGCAAACTTTACGTGCATGCATGACTATAAGGGCTCTAAATGCCTATTTTAAGTTCTTAATGGAGCTTCATGCTCAAGAGGGACCGCAATCATGACCAAAACTGCAACTTTATGCTTCTAGAACCCAAGGAGGGTCCAGATTTGAAGTTACAACTTCAGATCTAGCCCATAGCTCATCTTGTCAACTTAATATTCCATAAAAACCCTAAAACTCAACCAATAGAAGAGATCTACAAGGAAAATGGCAATTTGGGTACCTTTAGAAGGTGATAACTGAGATAAGTGTTGACTCCCACACTCCACTTGTTCCAATCTCCTTCTCCTCCAAGCCTTCTCCTTCCAAAGGTCCTCTTTTCAAGCTTCAAACACACAATGGGCACACACACACGTATTAGGGTTCTCAAGGATTGTCTAGAACTATAAAGAGGCCTAAAGGAGGCTAAGGTTCCTTTAAATAAGGTGCAAAACCCTGAGATTTAGGGTTTCATCTGCCATCTCCTACTAGCTGAGTCTCAATATGGACTCGTCAAGTAGGTCATTTAACACGCGAACCCACGCCGCTGCTACTCGACGAGTTGGGCAACCAACTCGTCGAGTAAGGCTTAACCTAAGAAATCTTATTTAAAACAATACCTGAGAATCAAGGCGTTACATTTTTATGTTTCTATTGTTAGATATATTGAAAAGGATGTTATTCTTAGTTATGTTATTTGTGGAAGTGTCGAAAATTTACCAAATAAGGTAAGATTCTCATCACTCAAGTTTCAATAAGACAGAAACTTGGAATCACGCGACTTGTATTGTGTGATGAATGAGAGCCTTGGTATTTGGGAAATTAAGACTAATTCCTTGTTCACACAAGTATGTGAATCAAGTGAATGACTAAAGGACTAGTACATAATGTTGTGCACTGGTCAAGTCCACCACAAAGAACGATAAATATACTCATCATGATTTGCTAAAAGTTTAGTAAATATGGTTATTATGAGTCATTGAAAAGGTTTCAATGTATAGTAGAACGAATAAGAAGAATCAATTAGGCAGAATAATAAAAGTTTCTCTAGTCTGTAAAGAAGGGAGTGTACTTAATTATTGTGTTTTATGATTAACTTATGATTATGAAACCATCACAATTGATCCTCTAAGAACACCTTAGTGCACTAGTATGGCTAAGAAGAGGAATTGGAAATTGTTGAATGGTTAAATCAAAAGGTGAATCATACTTCGTTCCAAAATCAAGTCTTAGAGTCTTACTCCAAGATTGTGACTTGAGTGACATCATATTAAGAAGGTTTATAACATTCATCAAATATGGAGTAGAAAAGGTTCTTACTTTTGTACATTTGAAATTTGTAAGTTGTGGTGTCTTCGATAAGACAAAGACCAACTAAGACCAATTGTGTGAAGTGTTTGTCTTGATAAGAACCTGCGCTAACTCTTGAATATTTGTTTGTCAACGAATGTTTCTTGACAAGAGAATCTTATATGTCAAGAGGTCAGTGGGAGTCTTAATGGTCTTGAAAAGTTTCAAGAACTAATCAAGAGTAAACCTATTGGCTATCACTAGCACACGACTTATCGTGTTGACATATTCTTGTATTTGTGCTATTCTAGTTGAGTTGACTATGCATGTGAGTTCTTTGAGTTCTCATTTGAATGAATAAAGGCAATACACCTTGATCAATGAAAGTACTTTGATATGTATAGGTGAGCTGTTGAACAACTTGGAAGACATGGTAGGCCCTTGTGCTACCAAATGGCAAGAAATTAAGATTAAACAAGTTCAGTCTATATGAGTTCGGATTTATCACAAACCTTGTTTTATGATTATGGTTATGAAAAATTCACATGGATGAGAACACATACACCATAAAATCTAAGTGGTATGGTTTCTCTCCGCTTCATGAAAATGATTGTGAGGAAACGCTTTCACTAAGAAGATTTTAAGGAGATAGCGATTGTGATATTTACATTCTCGAATTCGATTATGATTGCGGCATCCCTCTTCATAGTTCGAATTGTGAGAAAGGCAAATAGTTTGAACATTTAAGACTTATTTTTGTAAGTTCTACAATTGTTTAGACACACATATGAGTTATCTAAGGAAAGGTGTATGAGTTTTAGAAGCTTAGATAAAGTCTTATCGAAGCATCACGTATCAGAAATATGAACTTTGGTAAAGAAAGTCAATAAGTATTGATTTCTAGAAGTCCTTCTGAGTTTTGAATACATGTCAAAGCTAGTGAAAGAATAAATGTTATGCTGGTATGGATATAATTATCATGTTAGTGGGAGCATGATTATTATTTTAAGTGTTGCAAGTTAGCAATATTAATTATAGAAAACAAAAGTTTCACTTTGCAAAGTTGTATGGGTTGAAAAGTTGTTTTGCTATAATTAAGGGAGATAATATTATACTTCATTTCAAAACTATAAAAGATTGGAATGAGAAATTTTAATTAAGTTTAGTCAAAGGACATATATGGATGTTATGTTGAAAATGTTCAACTTAAAATAATTCTATATATGGCAATATTATAGCAAGAAACTGGTAAAGTATCACATTTTTCATGAATCGTGTCCCATACGCTTTTGGTATAGGATCGATTGCATATGTTGTAATTTTCGACCGTTCTAAATTTTCCAAATGCCCAGGGCATTAAGAGGGAAAAGGACCAGAACCGGATATGAATAAAATAATTAAACAACTGTCAAGGACAATCTAACGTTCGCCAAGGATTGGTCACTTGTGGGCAGTTGAAAGTATAGTAATGAATGGACCGTATTGACATTATTATCAATAGATAGGACTCTATTTAGAATGAGTTTTCATATGGAAAATATGGAAATGTTCCCATAAATGGGAGTTGGATATCAAGATTCTATGTCTAGATTAGAAACTTTTATGCAAGAATGATGTTTAAAGGAATGTACTTTGAATGTGAGACTTCATCTCTATGGATTTGCCTTGTAACAATCTCCACTAGATCACTTTGTAATATCATTGGCAAAGTCTTGGTGGCTTTGGTGTTGTGACATTACGAAATGATCGTTGCATAAAATGTTAGAACCTAACATATCCTAATAGTGTCAAGAATTTGGTATTCTTACACTTATGATAAGGATTAGGAGTTGTGAAATGAGTATCATTGGAAATGTGTTCAATTGATGTAGTTCACAAAGTAAGGACCATAGGTAAACATAGTGTGCATGCTTGGAGCATGGGACAACTATTGTTATAATTCAAGTATTAAGTTGATTACTCGAAACATTATACAATGAATAATGTGAAATCAATATGGTTATTAAATAAAAAGTGTTTTATTTATACTCACAAGTTTTGAGGCTATATTGGATTCAATTATTCTTGTGTTTCACTTCGCATGTTTTGACTTCCTGAATAACTAGGTTATTCAAACATCCATAGTTAATCATACTTTCGAAGTAGGTAATGATGTAAGACTGTCATGAATTCGACTGTAGATTGTCTAAAGCATTTAGACATAGCAAAAGTTTGTTGCGGTGTTCATGAATGCTCCTGAAATAAGATTTGAGTATTCGATTAAACCCACGCTCACATGAATCACTTCATGGATTTTATCACGGGTGATTAGGAGACGATAATATCTTATATTCTTGAAATGGAGATGTGTGAGTTGTAGTTTGCAAGTCGTTGCACATTGACATATGTAAACGCACCAGTAACTTGGTGTTATAAAACATATTGGTGTGTGTAATTTGATAAGTAGGTACAAGCGAGCATGTGAGTCGAAGTTTATCTGTTCCTTTTACCCTAAGAGGGATAAAAGAGATATATGTGGGCCCCTCGATGATTTAGTGATAACAACCTAAGCGCTTGGCCAAGCCTGTACTAAGTTGATGTGTTCAATTATAGTCTGTTGTCAGTCGTCATAAATCGGAAATCGGAAACAACGAATAGATAGAGAGAATGATTCAAATCCATGTCTCATGTCTATATGATATCTAGAATGGAGGAATATATGATCCCTTATCTAAAGGATGCATTACTGATAAGATCAAAGTTGACAGCGGCTTTTGAAAGCTACGATTGCTAATCGGATTATGAAGTCGTATTTGCAAAATAGTTATTGGACTTATCCAAGTGGGAGACTATTGGATTAAGTGTCTAAGCCCATAACTATTTTGGTATGTACTTGACCTGATTATGAGCATGGTCTTTTTGGGTTGCCTTCACCATAGCAACTGATAGGATGAATTAAGGAGAAAAAGGATTAATTATGATTTATTAATGAATTATGTGAATAATATATTAAAAGAGAAATCATATTGTTTAATTAATATTGGTCAAGAATTAATTTAGAATTAATTTTGTGGTAAAAAAAGATTAATTAAATCAAGGGACTGATATTGTAATTATAAGATAGTTATAAAATGTTGGGCTTAGGATCCATAAAGAAGCAATGGACGAAGTCCATATAGAAATCGTCCAAGGGGGCCTTCTGGAAGGATCTTTGGGTTGCTTAAGGACTAAGCAACTGGATTAGGGTTTCCAATTTGATAACCCTAGAAGCCTCAACTATAAAAGGACCCTTAAGGCTCCCAAAAACGTGGCTAAGCATTATTAGAAGATCTTGGACGTTTTTGTGCCTCTTCTCTCTATCTCTCTCTCTTGTTCATCCTCATTGCTAGCGGTGTTTCTGACTCCATTAGAGGTGCAACACTTAAGGCACTAGGCTTTCAGAAGTCAAGATAAGGAGGTTAGTGATTGTTATTGCTACATAACAATCAAGGTAATATTCCTAACCCTATTCATATGTTAATTTCGATTATAGTACGCTAGATCTAGGGTTTATGAGTTTTGGATGATATATCACCATATCTTTTGGATTTGAGAAGTATTTCATTTGACTTCGCATTTGAAATGATACTTCCTTCTTCATTAAATACAACTTGATTTCCAATACCAACAAGTTGTGACACGCTTATCAAATTATGTTGAAGTCCTTCAACATAAGCAACTATGTTCACAGTAAATTTTCCATTTGTGACTTTCCCATAGCCTTTCACTTAACACTTGTGATTATTCCCAAATTTGACTACTCCAGCATTTTCCAAACTTCTATAATCTCGCAAGTTTTCCTTTCTTCCAGTCATATGACGAGAGCAACCACTATCAATATACCATTTAGAATCATATTGCTCGTCACACATCACCTGCATTTATTGAAAGAAATTAGGAACCCAAGACTTGTTGGGTCCATCATTAGTAGAATGAAACAAATTCTTGGAATTTAAAAACCATGTTTTCACTTTGTTTGTGACAGAATCCATTATATCAACATCATCAGATCTAGATATTGAGATATATTCATTCAATAGTTTTGGATTTCCATTGATTGTAATCTTATCCTTCACAACATTCGCATTTTTGATAACTGGTTTCCATTTTTGAACTGGAACTTACGAATGATGAGATGATGAACTAGCAGTGGAAGAGTTATTTGCGAACTTGTCATATGCATTCTTGATTTGTTGCTCTGAAAACTTCCCACTTTGATATTTTCTTCCTTTCCCTTCAAACCATCGATTGATTATACTTACATCAGATTTTCCTTTTGTATATGAAACTTTGGTCTGTTTTGAAACTGAAGGATTTGGAAAATTTGGTAGTTTTGGTGAAAATTTTATTTTTGTTTGAGTTGAATCTGTCAAACTTGATGAAGTTTTCGTGAATTTGCCAACATTTTGAAACTTTTGATTATTTGCAAATTTTTGCGAATTCTCAAATTTTCGATTGTTGTCATATTTGCGAACATATGGACTTTTATCAACAAAATTTGTTTGTTTATTATTGCTCTGAAACTTAGATGATTTTGTTTTTGAAATTTGTTCTTTTTCATCTCTTGGTTTGTCATTTGACACAACTTGCCAGAAAACTGCTTTTCTTGCTTTTCTTTTTGAAACATTATTTTCTGTTGAATAATTTCCAACCATCAATTTGAATTCATGAGAATTTAATTTCACTTCAGCCTTTGATTTTTCAACTTTTTCAAAAATTTTGTTTGGTTTTGCACCTTTAACCACCCATTTTTGTAATGATTTTTGTTTTTGAAACACATAAGAATTTTGAGTTAAATTGTTTTCTTCTGTGTTTTGATTTGCGAAAAAACCTTCTGTGGTTGACTTTAGATTATCTTTTTCAATCATTTTGTTGAATTCAGGATGAACTTTCTCAGCATTTCCAGTAGTGACAAAAACTTGATTTGGAAAAATGGTTTTATCAGTACATACAAAATTTGGATATACCACTGTGTTGGTTTCCAAATAATGTGCGCCTTTGTCATTTAAAATTTTGTCAAATTCTTTTGTATTTTCAAACACTTGATCAACCACAACTCGTTGAGGTGTTTCATTTGAATCTTTCTTTTCTTCTATGTTTTCTTCATTATCATCAGATTTCCAGCTTTCAACTTCCACATTATCAAACTTACAATGTTGTGAAGTTAAAGGTTTATCAATTTCATCCTCTACTATCGAATCAACAATAATTTCTTTACCTTTAATCTTAGATGTGATATTAACAATTAACAATTGAGAACAATCTACCTCTTCTTCCTCTTCTATCTCACTGATTTCACTCATATTATCTGAATTTTCATCAATATCAGCATAATTGAATTGTGAGGCAAGAGTTGAATTTTCTGTTTTCTTTAAGATTTTCACTTGTTCACTCTTTGTCAAACTTTCATTGACAATGTTAACTAACTCATCAGCATTCAGAAATTCATCAATTTTGACAATACCATATGTATATCTATCATCAGGTATTTTGTCAAATTGAGCAATTGTACTTTCACAATCATAAGAAACAACATCAACTTTTTCACGTTCATATTCAAGAAAAGGTAACAGTTTCCTATGTTGTTCTTTGCTAATGTCAGAAGAATGATGTAAAGCAGTTAATTTTGCATATAACCGTTTGGCAGAATTACAATATATGTTCCTCTGTGCTAGCAACATCCTAACATCAATATTTGTAAGATTATTCCTATAACAATCTATATTTTTGATCTGCATTTCAAGTTTTTCTACTCTGCTCCTCTTTATTTCAAATTCTCTCCGTGTCTCACCTAGTTGCATACTTAATTTTTGAGCTTAAGTACTAGCAGACACAATAACAGAATCAAAATAAGCCACAGTTTCATCAAATGAAACAATTTCAGCATAATAAGCAGATAAAGGAATATTAAAAGATTCAAGTATTGCACGTACCTTGGTTGTCATGAGTGATTTGTCCGTGGATTTGGATACGAAGCACCTTCCTGAAATTTCCTCTTCGCAATCTTCAAAACTTGCGAACATTGCTCCATGTGTGGGATGCCTCATTTCCTCGTCATCGGATCCTGAAGACCAGATCTGATACGTACCACTTTCTTCATTGTCAGTTTCACCTTTCGCACCAAAGGCACTCCTTTGGTCTTAGCACGTATCTCTTCAATCTTTTCAGAGTAGTATGCTTCATCTTTAACTTTTTCCTTCTTCTCTTGTTTCTTTCGCAACATGCAATCAGCTGCAAAATGATTCGCACCATTGCAGTAGTGACAGTAAATTCCTGAATCACCTTTCAGCTTCTTCTCTTCTTTCGCATCTTTTTGTTTCTCATCAGCTTTCTCTAATTTCTTCCTCTCCTCCCCTCCAGTTCTTATGACTGCATTTTTTTGACATCACTAGCCTTTCCTTTTTGATTAAAAGGCTTTTTGAAAAACTTCTTAACTCTATTGTTTGAATAGAATGCCACAACTTCATCATCAGAGTTCATCAAAAATCCTTCTTCATCTGAACCATCTTTTTCATTAACATCAGTTTCTGATACCTTTGAAACAAGAGCCAAAGGACCTCCAATACTTTGTTTTGATTCTTCATACATTTCTGAAACCTCACATTCATGTTTTTTCAGTTGATTGTAGAGATCATTCATTTTAGTTGTATCAAAACTCTGTTGATTCTTAATCATCATGCTCACACTTCGTCAATCCTTGCGAAGACCCATAATGAAAGTTAAATTGAACTCTATGAGAGACCTAGTGATTCCACACCTATTGCAGCGAAACATAAGCTCATTCAGACGATCATAGTAATTTTCAAGAGTTTCTGCATCCTTTTGTCTGAATTCTTTCAGTTCAACTAGACATTGCTTCACAGAGTTGATCTTCGTCTTTTCGCTACCTTGATACTTCTCTTTTAGAGTATTCCAGATGTCCTTTGCTGTTTTACAACTACAAATGTAATTATAAACCACAGGAGGAAGAGCACCTCTTAGTTCCCTAATGCACCTCTTTTCATTATTCTTCAACAGTTTTTCTTGATCAGCAACTTCAGTAGAAGTAGTAGATAGACCAATTGATTGAACATTAACAGGAGCTTGCACTGTTCCATCGATACAATTCCAAAGTTCTTCATCAATTCCATTTAAGTAATCTTCCATTCTATCAGCCCACTGATCATAGTATTCTGGAATTAACATTGGAATTTTGGTTGAAGAACCAAGCAAGTGAGAGAAGGAAGTCATTGTATTCATGTTGAAGTTCGCCATTGATGAACACAAAAATTTTCAGAAAGCTTGAAAAACTTGATGAAATAGAGAATTTGATCAATTGAATTGATCACAAATCACTAATCGATTACTCGACTTAACAATTCAAAGACAGAATCAATTAAAATCTGAAGATCAAATGTGATTTTCAAAACCAAAATGCGTGGAAAATTTTGAGTAAAGTTGCAACTCAAAAAGCAAATGATTCTAACACGAAAATCAGATCGAAGCAGTTTGAATCCTGCTATGATACCAATTGATGAGAATTGTTATCGAGATTTGAGAAAGCTAAGTTTGATTTGAGTAATTGAAGATTTAGAACACGAAGAGTAAATATTAATTAGATCTCATATTGATAAAGACTGATTACAACATAAGCAGAAAAGAGATATTTGTTACGAAAAAGTCTCTCTCTACTTCTAACCTCAGTCCCTATTTATAGGGAACATGAGTGTACAAAAAATATACTAAGTCTAGACATTTCACTTCGCATAAAGATGACTTAGTAAAATAACATAAAATGCGAAACTATACAAAACACTATATTCGACTTTTACAATTTTACATCTACAGGATGATTATTGCATGTACAACTAGATAAACTAGATCCAAAGCTTTAGGGTTTGCATGTGCACCATAGGATTGACGTAATGCTCAAAACCCAACAAGTTATGCCTGCATCGACTTGTCATCGTGTTATAGCTAGCAACCATAGGTGCAAGTGTCAATCTCGTATATATATATATATATATATATATATATATATATATATATATATATATATATATATATATATATATATATATATATATATATATATAACTTAAGAATTAATGATTATAGTACGGGTGTTAGTTGAAAATCTATCAGCATGTTAATATATCGTGTCTCGTCAAAATCTTGTTGTGGGGGCCTCGCCTGGTCGGTTGTGTTGTTATTCACGTTTGTATTCATATAATATACTTATTATACATATATATATATATATATATATATATATATATATATATATATATATATATATATCACTTAAGAATTAATGATTATAGGATGGGTGTTAGTTGAAAATCTGTCAGCATGTTAATATATCGTGTCTCGTCAAAATCTTGTCGTGGGGGCCTCCCCTGGTCGGTTGTGTTGTTATTCACGTTTGTATTCATATAATATACTTATTATATATATATATATATATATATATATATATATATATATATATATATATATGTAGTGTGTGTGTGTGTTTTGCATAGTAGGGAATTTGGGCAGAGTAACACTAGGTACTTAGCTTATCCAAAGGTGGATATAATAATGAGTTTCAACATTTCCTGTAAATTGGCCAACATGACAACTAGGTATGATCTTATCTATCATAGTGGTTCAGCATAACAACTAGGCACAATATTAGCTAAAGAGTTTGGGTAGAGTAACTACCGGACATAATGTTATCCTAATGCTATGGGCATAATTATCTAACTATAATTAGTGATAAATACATAAAGTTTTATTTTAGACATGTATCCCCCCCCCCCACCCGAAAGAGTTGGAAAATCGAGTCGTGAAACTCACATGTGAGTTATGAAACCATTGATTTAGGGTAGAAACCACAAGTTAGCACTTCGAGAGGCAGCCAGGGCAGTGGCACACGAGATGGTTTTAGAGAGAGAGTCAAAGAATGAGTGTGGAGAAATGAGCTGTCGATACCTGCTATTTATAGCAAGTTTGTAGCGCACGCCGTGCAAATTCACGCGAACCATATAATGCTGCCACATGTCATCATCTCAGTGTACCACATCATCCCTTATCTCGACACAATCAGGTGAAAATGCACGCGAGCGCATGTGACGGGAATATTAAACTTCAAAATTTCGTAACTCTCACGTACGAATCCCATTTCCTATGACTTTTATATATTTTTGTAGATCTCTTTGTTCTCTACAACTTTCCTTTTGGTCGCTTTTGTTGGTTTTGACTTTTGTTTTTCGACTAGTTTTTATTATTTGTTAAAAATCATATCTCCCTCTTATGATTTCCATTTTAAGCGTTCTTCGATTTATAATTCCTACTTTAAGTAGTACTACGTTTGTCTAGTTGGTGACTTTCTCCAATAGTCGACCAATCTCCCTGTAGTTTTCGTCATTGTGATTTTCTAAGTATGGCAGACATTTATTTACTATAAATGTCATATCTCGCTCATACTATGTCAGATTCTTGCGAAATTTATATTTCTAGAATCGTGGTAGCGTGTAGATTCTAAATATGTTGACCTGCTGGCAAAGTAATGCAACTTTTTGCACACTTATTTTTTAGCCTATGGTTTGACGTTAATAAGAGTGATGGTTGGAATTTTTGGCGTTTACATGATTGTATTATCATGTTTTGTCATTTGACTATTGCCGGCGGTTGGAGCGTATCTTCTTTGTTGTCACAATAAACCACTTCTCATTGGCTGCTATGAAATGTGCACTCTTCGTCAATCGATTTATGATTACTCAAATCATAACGTGACCTCCTCTTTTTATAGGCAATTTGGTTACAAAATCCATGTTAGTGGCCTCTCACTTACCCATGGGTACATGTAAAGGCTCCAAATTCCCGTACGACTTCTGATGTTGCGCGTTCTCGTGCATGTCACACAGTCAGCCACATACTTTGCAATGTCAAGCATCATCATCAGCCATGGTTTTGTGGGCTTCTTCCATGAGGAGGTCTCTCATACATCCCATCTTGAGCACCCAAATTTTGTTTGGGAATACTTTTAATCTTTGGCTATTTGTACCGAATACTAACATTCTGCCTAAATGTTCTTCCTTTCGGTTACATTCTTGTAAAGCTCCCTCCTGATCTTTCTTAATACTTTCCACAACTATCGAGACAATCTCAATTCATAACGCCCTTGGCCTTCTCCTTTCTAAGTTCATTTTCCTGCTCAAAGCATCTGCTACAACTTTAGCTTTACCAACGTGGTAAAGGATCATGTAGTCGTAATCCTTGAGTAATTCTAGCCAACGTCTCTATCTCATATTTAACTCTTTCTAATTAAGGAGGTATTGGAGACTCTTATGATCAATGAAGAGTTTTTACTTCATTCCATAAAGATAATGTCTCTATATCTTTAGATCAAAAAATATCGTTGTCAACTCCAGATCGTGAGTGGGTTAATTCTTCTCGTGTTCTTTCAATTGTCGGGATGCATATGCGATTACTTTATCTTTCTAGGTCGGAACATAACCAAACCCAACTCCAGATGCATCATTGTAAACTGCGAATTCTTCAACTCCGTCGGGTAAAGAAAGAATCGGTGCTTCACACAATTTCTTCTTTAACTTCTCAAAAGCTTCTTCATGCTTCTCCATCCATGTATAAGTAGCTCCATTATGGGTCAAAGCGGTTAACGGAGTAACTATTGAAGAAAAGCCTTGGATAAACCTTCTGTAATATCTAACTAATCCTAGAAAGCTACAAATGTCAGTGGGGCTTTTTGGTCGTTCCTACTTCATTACTGCATCATTTTTTGTTGGGTCAACCATGATTCCTTCTTGATTAACCAGATGACCCAAGAATTGCACCTCTCGGATCCGAAAATCACATTTGGAGAACTTCACATACATTTTCTCCTTCTTTAGAACTTCTAATACTTCTCGCAAGATCTTGCCATACCCATGTTGGCTCTTCGAGTAAATCAGAATGTGATCGATGAATGCTATTACAGATATATCGAGGAATGGTTTACAAAACCTATTCATTATATCCATAAATGTTGTTGGAGCAGTGGTCAGTCCAAACGACATAACCAAAAACTCGTAGTGCCTGTATCTTGTTCTGAAAGTTGTCTTTTCGATGTCTTGCTTTATCACCTTTCAGCTGATGATATCCTGACCTACGATCGATCTTCGAAAAATAGCTCGCACCCTAAAACTGATTGAACAGGTCGTCCATCCTTGGCAAGGGGTACTTGTTCTTCACCGTTACCTTGTTTAGCTCTCTATAATCTATGCACATCCTCATGCTTCCATCCTTCTTTTCAAAAATAATACCAGAGCTCCCCAGGGTGATGAACTAGGTCTAATGAAACCTTTGTCCAACAACTCCTGAAGTTGTATCATTATCTCCTTCATCTCTATTGGCGCTAATCGATATGGTGCTTTTGCTATTGATGTGGTACCTGGTAACAAGTCTATCCTAAAATCTACTTGTCTATCACAGGGCAATCCAGAAAGATCTTCAAGAAAGACTTCTGGATAGTCACACACCACCGATATTCTCTGGATATTCACTCCGTGTTTGTCCCTATACACCATAAATGACTCTTTTTCGGGTGGGTTTACTCTCGCCATCTTATTTCTACATATTATCTCGACATAATTCGCACTATGCGAATCCATTCCTAATACTATTTTGAATTTGTTTAACTCAATGGGAAACAATTCCATGTGGAACTTATTCCTATTCAAGTAAATGACGATGTTTCTAATGCGATAACTGATATGCACGAATTTGACACTAGCGACCTCTACTACTAAAGCACTATCTAGTTCATCTACAGGCAATGCTAGTCTTCTACCAAATTTATACGATATAAAAGAGTAGTTAGCTCCAAAATCAAACAGTATATTGGTAGGCAAATCATTTCCTAAAAAGGTACATGAAGCGACATATGCTTCCTCCTTTGCTACTTCTAGAGTCATCTGGAATGCTCTCGTCTTTGGCCTCGGCGGTACATTAGGCTTTGTAGCCGCTTTCTTATTCGAGAAGTCCTTTGCAATATGCCCTTCTTCGCCACATCCATAACACACCTTCTCTTTGGAGGTATACTCGTTGGCATAATGACCCGTCCTTCCGCACTTGTAACAGATCACCTCCTCACGACATTTCCCAAAGTGCTTTATTTTGTACTTCTCAGGCCATTTTTCTTCACCTCCTCCTCCTCCAAACTTCTTGGAACCATATTTTGAGAATGTACTTTTCTTTTTGGATCTTGAGGATCCCTCAAACTTGCGCTTCTCTCCTATGTCAGCTCTTTCCAGACCCTTTTCTCTTAATTAGGTCTCAACATTCTTAGCTGCTCGGATGATGGCTTTCACAGTGGTTGCTTGTTTGACCATTAAACCAAATTCCACTGGAAATCCATTAACAAACTTGTTGACTTTGGAGAGTTCTGTTAGTACCAAATAAGGAACAAGCTTCATTTTCTCCATAAAACTTGTAGTATACTCGTTGACGCTCATCTTGCCCTTTTTTAGATTCTACAACTCATTGTTGATTTCGAGAAGATCCTGCTCAGAGTAGTACTACGTTTTAAGTTGCACTAGAAGGAATTCCCAAGACATCTTACTAGCTTCTCCCTTGGGCATGGTATCAGCCAGTAACTTCAACCAGCTTAATACCCCAGTCTTCAACTATTTGACCGCGAGAACAATCTTCTATTGTTGATACAGTCACAACTCTCAAATACCATCTCCATCTCGGAGATCCAATCCATGACTTCCACCAGTGTCGAGCTTCCATAAAGACTCTATGGCTTGGATTCCATGAAATCCTTATACTTGCATCCACGTCCATTGTTTCCTCTATCAGTTGGTTTCTTCTAACCACTCATGGCTCAGCTTGACTGGCAGTTTAACTATAGTTCCCTTCCTCTGACTGTTCAATATTCAGCTCAGGTTGCTCAACAAGTGTCGTAGGCTCTCTTTTATTTTCACAGATTACTTGCCTCAACTTTTCCTTCTGTTTGGCCATCATAGCCCAGATCATTGCTTGGACTACTGCCATCATGAATTTCTCTTGCGCATACATTGCTCTTGGTGCATGCTCAACTACACAAGGCTCAGGCGGCTGATTACCGTTTCCTAATCCGCTTTGGGTTCTCACCATGTTGATCTATACACCAAAACATACGTTCGAGACGAGAATATTAAGATAAGGAAGGTTTTATTCGACGTATAATCCTCCTTATTCCTCTGAAATATTACATGCCAATTCTAATACCATACTTTAAACGTTTAGAAACCTGAACACATGCTATATCATAAATAATTTAGCACATAAAATCAATTTAGGCATCATTCCTAAAATAAGCTAGTGCATGTTTCATTTTAGGCATACTACCTAAAATATGGCAGATACTCATCTCACAATCATTGCTTAGCATTCTAAGTTTAAGTCTACAAATCCTCAAAATTCTTAGTTTGATTAAACTAATGCTCTGATACCGACTGTGACATCCCCAAATTTCATGTCCATAAAAGACCAATTTATTTATGCTTATTAAATATCAGAGTATTCTTTTTTAAGAATTATAATGAGGAATTTGTTCCCAAAACATGATAATAATATTATCAAAACATTTCTGAAGAAATATATTTTATTTATATTAAAAAATCTCGAGATGTCATTTCAATACAATACATAATCATAAACGAAAGATTATGGGCCTCATATTAGTACAATAACCTATTTACCTACATTCCATTATCCTGTCATCAGAATCATCTCAATACACATGTCCTATCGTACCGCTACCTGTGATACAAGGAAACTGAGTGGGTCAGACTTCGGAGATCTGGATAGTAGAGAGAGGTTAAACCTACAATAATTAAATTCTTTTCATCAAACAATTCAACCCGATTACCCATTCCCATTATCCTCACATTATGACCCAAGATACTAGTCTCAAGGGACCTACCCTAAGAATCACTATAAGCAAATGCATGTCCATAAGGCAACCATGGAGGGATGGAGTACATCTTTAGTGAGCACATAGTTCAAACACATCTACATGTTGCGAGCATGCTAGCATTCCGCTGGACTGTCTAAAATAGTCTATGGTCATCATCTATACCCTGCTAGACGACTAGATCATATATAAAATCAAGGCCACTCATCCTATGAGCATCTCATCTCATCAATTTCATGATTTTCATCCCTTTTCTACCCAATATATTATAAGCATTATATATATATATATATATATATATATATATATATATACACACGATCAAATAAAATCATGTTATAATATTTCATTTAGCACAAATATCATAAAGTATAGATAATAGGCACATTTAGCATATAATAATCAAGATACTTCATATCAATGTGTAAGTCAAAGTTACTATGTACTCACTTGTTAAAGTGATGTCTGGAAAGTTGGACAACGCTTTGCTTCAGCACTTAGCTTTTTCCTTTGACGTGACCTAGTATCATTACCACTAAGTCTTTGTCTAATGTTTCTAATGATATCCTAGACCTATCTATCATTCCAATAAGCACGGGCAGTTCTATAAAATAAGGATAAGCCATACAGGACAGTTAGGAGGCAGGACCATTTCGGCATGTAACCTTTCTGAAATCCAACTACCAAGTAAACATGACCACTCTAGTCACCTCTCCCATAAGTAGATCAATTACTATTATAAGTTGGAATTACTGATAGTTCTTATTTATGGGTTCATAATAACAGCTTATGACTATAAATGTAAGTTACATTGAAAGAACTAGTGTGTAGTTTAACTTATAGAGGTTCCTCCTGACCAAAGTTTGGAAATCGCACTTGTAGGGCTCCTATTTGATGGCTACTACTTGGTTGAATACTTAGGGTTTGCAGGGCTTCGCCGGAATACAAAAACTAAGGGAAAAGGACCTAAAAGTAAGTAATATTTGAGATAAAAGTGAGTAGGGATATGGGGAGTGAAGCATATATGGAATGGAATATTTATAGGCAAGAAACATGAAGTGAGTTGCGCTCATATATGGGCGCATCACGCCCTATGGGGGTGTTGGCTCATATAGGTTTCTGCCATGTATCGTTGCATCGCTCGTACACATGCACCTCTTCTAGAAGGTACCACGTGTCAAAATCTCCTTGGTCCACGTCGACATGTCTTAGAAGAAAGGGGATGCCCTGACATGGCCACGTGGCCCTCTCTCGTGGTGCCACATCATCAGCACGCATGGCGCACTTCGCACGGGTGATTTTTTAGATTTTTAAAATGGCATAACTTCTTCATACAAGCTTCGTCTTCGACGTTCTATATATTACTGGAAATCTATCGACGAGATGTATAACTTTCCTTTAGACCCCAACAACTAATTCTCACTCTATCAAATATTTATATTTTTGGTAGGCTTAAGCTGCTAGAAATCGTTGCAGAAAGTATAACTCCTACATATTGACTCCGTTCTCAATTTTCTCTATACCAATAGACTCTGATTACGAGATCTTCAATTCTAATTTAGATTATTTTGTCTAATAACCTACCATTCTGAAATTCGATTTCTATGTGCACACAACTGGGTTGAAACCTTGAAGAATCATAACTTTCTCTCACGAAGTCAGATTTGTACGTTCTATATATGTACACTGTCGTTTTAATGACTACCACGACTTTTATTTAGATTACAAAGGCTAAAAAGTTATTTATAAAATATTTACTTTCCTTGATACGTAAAATCGTGCCGGTTTAATCGTGAATGAATGCCATATCACTACGTCACTAATGATTGATCACTAATGAATGCATATTTATATGTAATCAAATGTAAGATAGACAGTTAAACATGTGATCTCACTCTAGAGTCACAACCAAACAATGAACATGCAAGAAAGCCTAGATCAAGAGTTTCTCAATTTATCTGTAACATCCCAGAAATTTAGAAGTAAAGTTGAAGGGCTAAAAGTGTAAATAAGAAGGTCGACTCGGCGAGTCGATGGATAGACTCGGCGAGTTGAGTCGCGTTGCGGGTCTCATGTTAAGTGACCAACTCGGCGAGTCGCATGAGTAGACTCGGCGAGTCGCATGAGTGGACTCGGCGAGTTGGTGCTGTATGGAGAAAACCCTAATCCTGGGGGTTGAGCCCTATATAAAGAACATAATACCCTCTCCCCAGCCTCTTTACTCTCCCTTGAAGTCCAGAAACCCTAATATTCATTTGTGAGAGAATTAGAGAGCATTTGGATCTTGAAGGAGTGTTGTTGAAGAGATCCTTGAAGATTAAGAGGCTTGGAGCAAGGGGCTTTGCAAGGCTTTGGCTTATTCTTCTGTTGGAGTCTTCTCTTGAGATAATGATTTGTTGCTTGAGCTGTTATCCATCTAGATCTATCATTTGTGGGATTTTTGGGAGTATATCTAGTGCTATCTTGAGTTTGGAGGTTGGATCTATGGTTGCTACCTCAGATCTAGAGTAGTGATGATCCAAAAGAGCATAAAGTCCCTATTCAAGAGTTGTTGATGAAGCCTTTTGGTCCCAAACCCTAGCCCAAGAGTGTATTATGCTTAGATCTCTTTGGATTCACGTAAAGTTTGCAACTTTACGTGAGGAACAACTTGTAGAAGGGTAGATCTATGGATTGGAGCGCCTGCATGGCTTGGAAAGCCACTGAATAGATGAAGAGCTAGTGGTACTCGGCGAGTCACATAGGTGTACTCGGCGAGTTGCTTGAAGATAGACAGAAACTCGACGAGTTAGAAGAACAACTCGGCAAGTTGGTTGAAGATAGCCTTGGACTCGGCGAGTCTGTTCTTGGACTCGGCGAGTCTGGTCGTGAGGTCCTCACCTTTCCTGGTTGAGATGTGAATCAGTGAGTCGAGGGACGACTCGGTGAGTTGATCAGGAAGTGACTCAGAGTTCGTGGGACTCGGCGAGTCTTGGGGCGACTCGGCGAGTTGGATCGCGATATGGGAGTCTTCAGAGCATGGGGACTCGACGAGTTAGCGGGCTGACTCGACGAGTAGAGTCAGTCAGGAAGTTGACTTTGACTGAGGACTTTGACTTTGACCAAGAGTTGACCAGTTGGCTTCCAGGGGTATTTTGGTAATTATTGGTATTTATTGAGTTCAGTCTTTTGGTATTATCAGTGGTGGAGTTCGTGTCGGAGATTGGAGCAGCGTGATCTTATCTTTTCAGTCAGTAGTTGCGAGGTGAGTTATCCTCACTATATCAACAGGGTCTAAGGCACCAAGGCCGGCCCTTTATCGTATTGTAATCCGGGTATCGTTGTTATGTTATTGCTTTGCTATGTTTGCATCCTGGTAGTTAGGATGGTATATGTTAGAGACCTGGTTAAGGTCGGTATCCTGGTATATAGGATGATGCTATGCTAGTGACCGGTTAGGTCGGTATCCTGGTTAGGATGATGTTATGTTATGTGATCTGCTAGATCGGTTTGATTGGATGCGTATTGTTATATGATTGTATGTTTATATGCACATGGTTGTTGGACTGGGGTTGGGTTAAGGCGGGTCCTGCTTTGTGCTGTAGGCCAACATACCCAGGGCAGACCTGTTATCCCGAAGGCCCAGCGAGCGGTCCGGATAGGCTGTAGGCCCCACGAGGGCGGACCAGACGTGTCGAGGCTCGGAGAGTGGACTAGGCCGACTGAAGGCCCGGTGCGGGCGGACCAGTCATACCGTAGACTCAGAGAGTGGACCAGGTGGGTTGAAAGCCCGGTGCGGGCGGACCAACCACACTACAGACTCGATGGATATGGCTAGACTCGGAGGGTGGACCAGGTGGACTGAAGGCCTGGTGCGGCAGACCAGTCACACAGTAGACCCGAAGTGCATGGCTGTTCTGTTCGGTTATGATATGTTATGCGTGGTATATGTGGTTGGTATTTTGGGGGTATCTCACTAAGCTTTCGGGCTTACAGTTGTGGTTTAATGTTTTTCAGGTACTTCAGGAGACCGTGGCAAGGCGAAGGCGTGATCGTACCGCTCCTCATGTTTATGTTTTATGATATGGTTCTGGGACGACTCTGATAATAATTGTATTGAAAACCTTTTTGTAATGACTTAACGAAACTGGGTTATTTTTGAAAAGTTTAAATTGGCTTGAATTTTTAGAGCGTTACAAGTTGGTATCAGAGCCTTGGTTTGAGTGAATTGGAGGAACATTCGTGTGAATCCAGTCTCAAATCAAGGAGAGTTTTCAAAAGAGAATTTAAAATGGTTTTCAAAATGAGTAAAAGAGGACGCGGAGGTACGATCAGCCGGAGCCAGTAAGTAACCCCAAAATACCATACAAGTTAATTGTTTTTTTGTGATATGATAGAACGGCATGCTAGTGCTAGGCTAGGGATCTTCAGGAATTACATGATAGAATTGCTTGATTATATGATGCCTGCTAGCCTAGGGTTTCCTTGTATGAAATTGACATCATTACTGTAGATATTTAGTGTATGCATCGCGGCCATATGTAATTAAGATCTTATAGCCTGAGAATGTTTGATTTGGCCTTATGTTCTGTTCTTGTTTGATTGGGAGCTAGGGTAGGATTGAATATTCGAAAGTCTATAGGGTCCAGCGTTATGTATGACTAGCATACACTAGTGCTGCAGGAGTTGGTGGAAGTTTCATGGTCGGGTGAGTTGTGGGACCAGTAGGTTAGTATGAGATATTTAGTATTCCTCTAGGATCGAGGATTTGTTGCTTGTTGTGTATGTTCATCTCTAGGGTTTTGTGGAGATACTTGATATAAATATGGGTAGGTGTGGCAGGTAGTATGGGCCCGTACTACTGAAAGCATAGGACCCATACGCGTATCAAGGAAGTCACAACCCCTATGGCTGGGTTGAGAGTCGGTTCCTGGGTCAGTGAGAGGTATCTGATGTTTGTGGTGTTTTCAGTATGGTGGTTACGAGGCATGCTGGGAGTGGATCCGGGTCAGGATCAGGAGCAGGAGAGGGCGGTCAGGGTGGGTCAACACCACCCGAGGTTATCAGTCAGATGAGCACAGACGAGTTGGATGCTAGGATTCGTGAGATCCTACATAATGAGGTTGCTGCTATGTTCTGGGCCGAGTTTCCGGAACTGTTTGGGACGATCAAGACCGCCATGGTCGAGTATTTTGATGAGCGCTATGCAGCTCTTTCAGAGATGGCTGCCACGACAGCTACATCGGCTGTAGCAACGGCAGGGGGAGGAGCCGGTAGAGGTTTTCAGTATCGGGACTTCGATAATACAAAGACCCTACCTTCGATGGAGTTCAGGACCCGATTGTTGCTATGAGATGGTTGTCATACGTGGAGGGGTGTTTCTTCACGTGTTCATGCCCTGCTGATCAGAGGGTGAGGTGTGCTCTGAACCTTTTGAGGCTCGGGGGGAAGGATTAGTGGAGGTTGACCACGGGATCGTATTCTGATGCACAGCGAGCTGCGATTTCTTAGGATCAGTTCAGAGAGATGTTCAGTACTCGCTATGTTCCGCGAGTAGAGAGGGAGAGATTAGCTCAGGAGTTCCTGGAGCTGAAGCAGAATTCTGAGTCGGTGACGGAGATCACCAGGATGTTCACTGAGAGGGCGATGTTTTGCCCTGAGTTTGCTTCTGAGCAGGCCCAGATGTCCCGAAATCTGAGTATGCTGAAGAGGGATATCAGGCAGTTTGTGTCTACGCAGAGGTGCGAGACATTGTTGGAGTTGCAGGAAGCCGCTAGGCGGCGGGAGTTGGAGATCGAGTTACAATTGAGAGAACAGAGGCAGGCTCCGGTACAGTCGCAACCGGCGCCGAAACGGTCTAACTTGTGAGAAGTGCGGGAAGGGTCATGCCGGAGCTTGTAGGTCCGGTGGTGCGTGCCGCAAGTGCGGGAGAGAGGGGCACTACGTGACGGATTGTCATCAGTCAGCCCCATCCCAAGATATGAGGATTTGCTATCAGTGTCATCAGGTTGGTCACATGAGGGCCAACTGTCCACAGCTGGTTGGGAGCTCGGTGCAGGCTCCAACACCGGCCACGCTGAGGATTACGGGTGGAGGTCAGGGTAGAGCAGAGCCCCCGAGGGCTTAGGGTCGTGCTTTTCAGCTTACAGCAGAGGAGGTCCGGGCAGTGTCAGATGCAGCTGCGGGTATGTTTCCTTCTTGATATTTTGTTATCTTGTGATTATTATGGAGTGTTGTATATCTGCTAGTCTCGTTGTGTGAATTTTTGGGTATTGTATTCGTTGTTCCTTGAGGATTATGGTATGGTTAAGGGTTTTGGTATTGAGAGTTTCGTTGGTTATCATCCATGGGGATTATTAGTGGGAAATCAGGCTTTTGGTCTGAATGTCGGGTAGCATCTGCAGTCTGAGGAGTGGTTAGCTGAAGTTCGGGCTTCTTTCAAGTCCGAGATGATCAGTGTTGATATGTGATTTTGTGAAGGTTGCTCGTTCTAGTGGGAATCATTTCGCGTGTAAGGGAATGTGTTGTGTAAGGTTGTTAAGGGAGGTCGGTTATGGCGACCGGTGGATGATAGTCAATGCTCTAAGTAGGGAGAATTGGAAAATTCTCCGGAAGATCGACAAGCACGAGAGGTTGATTAGCTGTTGGGATTCAGCAGCGATTCTGTCAGCCAAGAGCATAGGCTGGTATGAGCAAGTGATAGGAAAATGGGGCGGGATACAGACCAAGGGTTTTGTGGAAAGGGCAATTGATTGTGGAAGGCCTAGGATCAGGCCGTGAATGAGTATGTAGGATGGAGTTAGAGTTCGGAACCCCTAGAGGGCTAGAACAGTATGCATGGGAGAGTTTTCCAGGAGGGATAATTCGGGATGATGAATGCTAGTTGAGCGGACAAGATAGACTCAAGGCCGGTGGGCGTACCAGTCTGGCCGAAGGCTCGGGGACGGTCTAGACAAGCTGGAGGCCCTAGAGGGCGGTCCAGACATGCTGAAGGTTCTAAGAGTGGTCCAGATTGGTTGAAGGCCTGGTAAGGCGGTCCAGTCATGCTGAAGACTCTGCATGTGTTGATAGATCTGTATGAGGAGATCGAATAAGTATGTTGTGATGTGATAGCATCAGAAGGTCTAGCCCCGGGTATTGATCATGATTAGTGGAGGGTAGTGCATGGAATCGAGAGTCCTTGTGAGCAGATTCAGAGCATGTGTGGTGCATGGGATAGCGGTTATGCTATAAGGGAATGGTGTAGCGTTGGGCGAGCACCGTGGCACTTGTTGTAGTGACAAGGTGGCCAAGTAGATTTCCTTGGATAAGGGAAGGGAAAGGTATGTAGCCCCGAGAGGGAGTGTAAGTTCACGGAAGTGAAAGCAGTAGTGCGGAGGTATGATTGAGGTGTTCCAATTATGGTTATTGAGCAGTGTGTTTGCGCCGGTGGTATGGAATCACATCCGGGTTGGATGTCTGCTGAGGTCACGGAAGGAGTTCCAAGGGTGTAGGGCCAAACAGGCTCGGAAGGGATGCAAGGATGGAACCTTGGATTCCCAGTTTGGTGTGAACAAGAAATTATGCATGCAGTGGTAATTTATCCTGTGGGATGTTTGGAGATGTCGTCAGTGTGTCGAGTTTTCCCAACCAGAGGATGCTAGAGCCAGATCAGCATGTGTATGTGATTGCGGAGAAGAACTCATGGGAGTTGCCCTGAAGCTGAAGGATGTTTCATCCTGTCAGCATGGAAGGGATAGAGTTGGACTCAGAAAGGGAGCATGTTAAGTCTTACCAGTGAATTTGGTGAAGGATATGTATGGAGAGGAAAATGATAGCAGTGTGGTACTGGGTCGAGATCCCGGTGGTTCAAGGTTATATCTAGCTCGTATGAGTCAAGTGATTGTTGTGATCTGGAACGAGTGAAGTACCATGGAGTGGTACTCGGTTGATAAGTGTGGTCATCAGAGGATGAAGTCGGTGGCCGGCTTGAGGCGGTGGTCAGGACACCGCAGGGGAAGAGTTGGGTTTATAGGGTTTCGGTTGTAGTGATTGGAGAAACCTGGATTGGTTAATGTCAGGAGGTGCATTACAAGAGTAGTTTCTGGAATTGTGTGCTGCAGCAGGCTTTGAGGACGACTCGGCGAGTCGATGGATAGACTCGGTGAGTCGAGTCGCGTTGCGGGTCACATGTTAAGTGACCAACTCGGCAAGTCGCATGAGTGGACTCGGTGAGTTGGTGTTGTATGGAGAAAACCCTAATCCCGGGGGTTGAGCCCTATATAAAGAACATAATACCCTCTCCCCGGCCTCTTTACTCTCCCTTGAAGTCCAGAAACCCTAATATTCGTTTGTAAGAGAATTAGAGAGAATTTGGATCTTGAAGGAGTGTTGTTGAAGAGATCCTTGAAGATTAAGAGGCTTGGAGCAAGGGGCTTTGCAAGGCTTTGGCTTATTCTTCTGTTGGAGTCTTCTCTTGAGGTAATGATTCGTTGCTTGAGCTGTTATCCGTCTAGATCTATCATATGTGGGATTTTTGGGAGTATATCTAGTGCTATCTTGAGTTTGGAGGTTGGATCTGTGGTTGCTACCTCAGATCTAGAGTAGTGATGATCCAAAAGAGCATAAAGTCCCTATTTAAGAGTTGTTGATGAAGCCTTTTGGTCCCAAACCCTAGCCCAAGAGTGTATTATGCTTAGATCTCTTTGGATTCACGTAAAGTTTGCAAATTTACGTGAGGAACAGCTTGTAGAAGGGTAGATCTATGGATTGGAGCCCCTGCATTGCTAAGCCACTGAATGGATTAAGAGCTAGTGGTACTCGGCGAGTCACATGGGTGTACTCGGCGAGTTGCTTGAAGATAGACAGAAACTCGACGAGTTGGAAGAACAACTCGGCAAGTTGGTTGAAGATAGCCTTGGACTCGGCGAGTCTGTTCTTGGACTCGGCGAGTCTGGTCGTGAGGTCCTCACCTTTCCTGGTTGAGCTGTGAATCAGTGAGTCGAGGGACGACTCAGTGAGTTGAGCAGGAAGTGACTCAGAGTTCGTGGGACTCGGCGAGTCTTGGGGCGACTCGGCGAGTTGGGTCGCGATATGGGAGTTTTCAGAGCATGGGGACTCGACGAGTTAGCGGGCTGACTCGACGAGTAGAGTCAGTCAGGAAGTTGACTTTGACTGAGGACTTTGACTTTGACCAAGAGTTGACCAGTTGGCTTCCAGGGGTATTTTGGTAATTATTGGTATTTATTGAGTTCAGTCTTTTGGTATTATCAGTGGTGGAGTTCGTGTCGGAGGTTGGAGCAGCGTGATCTTATCTTTTCAGTCAGCAGTTGCGAGGTGAGTTATCCTCACTATATCAACAGGGTCTAAGGCACCAAGGCCGGCCCTTTATCGTATTGTAATCCGGGTATCGTTGTTATGTTATTGCTTTGCTATGTTTGCATCCTCGTAGTTAGGATGGTATATGTTAGAGACCAGGTTAAGGTCGGTATCATGGTATATAGGATGATGCTATGCTAGTGACCGGTTAGGTCGGTATCCTGGTTAGGATGATGTTATGTTATGTGATCTGCTAGATCGGTTTGATTGGATGCGTATTGTTATATGATTGTATGTTTATGTGCACATGGTTGTTGGACTGGGGTTGGGTTGAGGCGGGTCCTGCTTTTTGCTGTAGGCCAACATACCCAGGGCAGACCTGTTATCCCGAAGGCCCAACGAGCGGTCCGAATAGGCTGTAGGCCCCACAAGGGCGGGCCAGACGTGTCGAGGCTCAGAGAGTGGACCAGGCTGACTGAAGGCCCGGTGCGGGCGGACCAGTCATACCGTAGACTCAGAGAGTGGACCAGGTGGGTTGAAAGCCCGGTGCGGGCGGACCAACCACACTGCAGACTCGATGGATATGGCTAGACTCAGAGGGTAGACCAGGTGGACTGAAGGCCCGGTGTGGCGGACCAGTCACACAGTAGACCCAAAGTGCATGGCTGTTCTGTTCGGTTATGATATGTTATGTGTGGTTGGTATTTTGGGGGTATCTCACTAAGCTTTCGGGCTTACAGTTGTGGTTTAATGTTTTTCAGGTACTTCAAGAGACCGTGGCAAGGCGAAGGCATGATCATACCGCTCCTCATGTTTATGTTTTATGATATGGTTCTGGGAAGACTCTGATAATAATTGTATTGAAAACCTTTTTGTAATGACTTAACGAAACTGGGTTGTCTTTGAAAAGTTTAAATTGGCTTGAATTTTTAGTGCGTTACATTATCATACATGACTACTTACAACCCCTAGAGCAGTCAACTAGACGATCAACGACCCCTAGTACTATAACTAGCATATCACTACTCCTATATTCTAACATATAAGGATATATATTGCAATACATAGTATAATGAGGAAACTCACCTGAAACGGTTGCCCAAGGAAGTAGAACAATACCCCTACTTCCTTGCACTAATCACCCTCGCGAACCAACTAACACCAATATAGATAATTCATTAATCAATAACCCAAGTCCCTCAAGTTTAAACCAAATTCAAACTAGTCAAAAGTCAACGGTCAATGGTTAACCAAGTTAATACTCGCCACAACATGGAGACCTCTTGTGTCACACCCCCAAACCAGAATGGCGGATTCGTTCGAGGGCGGATGACTTCATGTAGTATCGTAACAATTGAATACATATTAAAGAAAGTAAAACAACCATCATATATATATATATATATATATATATATATATATATATATAATTTTAAAGTTAAATTGTTGAGTGATACTTGTTTCAAAACAAATTACAATATGATGACAAAATGAGTTTTAAACTGACGCCTTAGCGTCACTTCTCCAAAAGCTGAAGTTTACCTGTATTACTGAATTCCTGAGAAATAGAAGTAGATTTGAAAGAGTAGATCAACATTTAAGCAGGTGAGTTCATAAGTATTTAATGTCAATGTTTGTATAATTTTGAATGAAATTGTTTGTAGATGTTTAAAAACACCTAGAAAATCCTATATTTCCTACTAGTATAAAAGTAGTCTTCTACCAAGACCCGACTGTTTTGAATGTTTGCTTCTAGAAATCCAATATTTTTCCATAAGTGTGTGGTAGTTTAAAAGTTCCAAAACTGTAATGAAATAGTGTTTTTCATGCCTAGAATAGTAGATTTATGTATTTATAAAATCACTAAGGCATTTGATAACCCCGTAAATCAACATGTTTTTAATACTCCATGTGAGTTTCATAACCATGCTATTGACCCAGACTGCCTGTAACAACGTTCTTCAGGCATTGGAATGTTATGACGTTTGTCACCCCAGACCTGCCGGTCTAACTGTAGCTAACAGTTTAGGTGCAGGATTGTCAATCCCGTATAGATCTATACACAAGTATCACGCTCTCCCTGCAAGAGATTATAGCATATAATACAGGACTTTAACTGCATACTTGAAAGTATGTGAAGTTGAAAGTCTCACAAAACTTAGTATCAAATAGATTTACGTATGAAAAGTCCATTCATTCTTGTATATGAAAGTATTTCCTTGATATAGTACTTATAGTATGTAAAATCTCATGAATATCTAGTAAACTATACCTATTATAGTTTTTCCAAAAGTATGATCCGTTTGTATGATAAACCCTAGTGTAGTGTCGACTTTGTATGTAAAGTATAACAATTGTAATAACATTATTGAACATTTATACACAAAATATAAATAAAGTGTTTGATATTTATATAACAACATGTTTCATTCCAAAAAGACAAGTTTTATCGTGATATGTTGTATGAGAACGTTTTCGTACGATAGTTATAAATCACATATGATTTATTATATAACAAAAGTATAGCAAAAGATTGATGTTTTTCACACGAGGATAACCGTGTGTGTACTTGTATTCCCCCCCCCCCCCCCCTTTAAAAGTGTATAAAAGCATTTACAAAACATTTGAAAACGTAGTTATAGGGGTATGAACTCACTTGATAGATTGAAGAAGGTGAGACAAAAACCGAGCAGAACTTCGGCTTGAGAAAGTTGATTTCTCGGGAATCTCAGAAATCTCGGGAGTGTAAAACCTTCCTTTGGAACTTGGATGTGAAGATCGGGGATTCAGGATGGCATCGAGGGTTTAAACACAGAGCTTCAGCACGAGAAAGAAGAGAATTAAGCGATGAAACCCAGAACCCTTTGAGCTCTATTTATAGCCCAATTTTTGGGTCCCACGTTGTGGAAAAAGGGTTGCCCACATCGTGGAGTTGATCCTATCCCCTTCCATGGATGAGACGTCTACTACCAAGCCTGAAAACCCATCAGTCATGGTCCCACGTCATGACCATCTGTACCACGTCGTGGCCAGCCTGACAGCCTCAGATTTTGTGTCTCGAACTTGTAAAATCCGTAACTTCCGCGTGCGAGCTCCATTTTCGACGTTCTATATATGCACGCGTAGGTGAGAATACGCTCTACAACTCTCGTTTAGATTTCGTCGGCTAATTTTGAATTTATTTTTAATTAATTATTTTTAACATGCCGGGACACGAAATCTCCGTCATAAATCCATAACTTCTTTATTCGACGTCCGTTTTCGTCAGACTTTTTACCGTTGCACTACTATTGTTGAGATATTCGATTCTCATTTAGGTTGTTTCGGCCAAAAGTCTCTCGATCTCTATTTCGAGTTTTTAGCTGTCT
The DNA here is from genome assembly GCF_002870075.4 of Lactuca sativa. Lineage (NCBI taxonomy): Eukaryota > Viridiplantae > Streptophyta > Magnoliopsida > Asterales > Asteraceae > Lactuca > Lactuca sativa. The sequence goes on from NC_056628.2 coordinate 144,947,394, forward strand.
ACTGCTATATCCGGAACTTGGAAAAATCATAACTTCCTCATACAGAGTCAGACTTGGACGTTCTTTTCACATACGTTTACGGTTTAATGATATCTACAATTTTCATTTAGATACCTAAGGCTAAAAATTATTGTATTGAAACTTCGCGTTTTACGTTTAACTGTATTGACGATTTTGTTGTGAATCTTAGGTTGGTCATAACTTCTTCCTAATAACTCGGATTTTAGTGTTCTTTATATTTCTGAAACCCTTGACATGATATCTATCATTTATACAATCCAGTAGAGACTTTTGAACATTTTATTTTTGAAGATAATTTCATTATATCAAAAGAGATTACAATTCTTGAGTTTTTAGGTCATTACATTGATTTGAAATATCGGGTTGTCACATCTTGGCCACATCGTGGGAATACCAAGACAGAACAGACATGAAAAAGAGAACCACCATGTTGTGGCAAGCCCATTGCCACGTCTTGGGAACTGGAAGATTGTCATATTCTTCATTATGTGCTTAATCCTTATAAATCTAAACCTAAAACTTCAAATCCATTTCTTTTCAATGACTTAATGGATAAAGTTTCCAACTTTATCCATTAGGACTCCATTGTAAGGCTAAATCTATAACCATAAGTCCATTAACTCCTTAATGGGGCCAAAACTTATGCATGGGGACCAATAATCATTCAAACTAAGGCCTTTTCTCACTCAACAGAACCCATGGACCATTAGAGAGCCATATCAAGCTCTGGAGTTCCTCAAACTCCAAGATCATTCATGGAAAGAACCAAAACCACTAAAAATGACCACAAACTTGAATCAGAGGAAGAGATGTCAATGTGAGAACTTTATACCCCAAGTAGCTTCGAAAAGTGAAAACAATGATAGATCCAAACCAGCTCCTTGCTTCCTTGTGAACTTCCTTCTTCTCAAGCTTCACCAAAATCCAAAGAATAAGCTTCAAATCAAGAGAACAAGCTTTCTAATCTTCGTGGAGGCTAGCATTTCGTGGTGAGGAGTTGGAAGCTAAAGAAGATGCCATAATCCTAGAGATTAGGTGTTTAAATATGGAAGAAACACTAAAAATTATGGCATTGGGCTGTAGTCGCTTCCACATCGTGGCCTTCTTCTTGTCACGTCATGGAAGCCATCCAGATACGTGTTTCATGCATTGGCATGCCATGTCGTGGTGGCCAATTCACCGCGTCATGGCACCAAGTTTTTCCCAAAACCCTTACATTTGATCATTTTAAGACCTCAACCGATCTATTCTGGAAAAAATTACATTTTTACATTATTCCTTGTCTTCAGAATATAAATCTTAAAGCCTAGTGATAATATAATACAATATAGATGTTAGTTTAACTAAATAGTTAAATGTTATATAATACCAATTAAATTAATCTTGATGCCAAAATTTTTTCACATGTTTCAGACCTATAACGCTATGTGACGCACATGCCCGATGATGAGGTAGACATGATGATTACCTACAAACACCACACCCCTCATGTTGGGGTCCCTAATTTCATTTTACTCGGTGGAGCAGGCTAGAGAAAAGCATTCTCTCTCTCTCTCTCTCTCTCTCTCTCTCTCTCTCCCCTGTGTGTAGAGGTGTCATAAAAAACAGAAACTGAATAACTAAATCGATCCAAATAATGTTTGGTTTGTTTAGTTGGGGTTATTTGGTTTGGTTAACCGAATAAGCATACTTTATTTGATTTGGTTTTGGTATAGGGTTTATATATATATATATATATATATATATATATATATATATGTATATATATATATATATATATATATATATATATATATATATATATATATAAGGTTAGGTTATTTTGTTTTCACTATCTATTGTGTGCATGTATGATTGATTATGGACCAATCATTTTAGTTATTTTAAGAAAGTAATTAATACATATTACATGTTGAAGATATAACGGATATTAATTACATCTTCAACATTTAATATACATTAATTATTTTCTTAAAATAACTAAAATGATTAGTCCATAATAGTGAATATTTTAAGATATATAATGGATATTTTAATATACATTAATTACATCTTCAACAATAGATAGTGAAAACATTTGAACCTAACTGTCTCTCTCTCTCTCTCTCTCTCTCTCTCTCTATATATATATATATATATATATATATATATATATATATATATATATATATAACATTTTATATATAAATTTATAGATTAGTTATTAAAAAATATTTTCATAACTAATTATTTAATTCTTAACTATAAAAAATTATAATTATTTTATATTAGGAACAGTAAGGTTTTTAAGTTTCGTCACATATGCTTCGGATTTTGGCAGATTTAGTCCCTATAAATTTGTAATGTACAGAAAATATCCGTGTGAAATATATATATATATATATATATATATATATATATATATATATATATATATATATATATATATATATATATAATAACCCATATGTTTAAGATTTTTGTGTATTGGTTGGTTTGACCCCGTGTGGAAACTAAATTACAAAAATTGTGTACATATAATTTATAGAAAAGGTCCTTATGCAATTGTTTTTATAGAAACGTTGCATGTGTTTAAAAAAATTACAAAAATAATCCCTACCAAACAAAAAATTTAGAAATTATGTCTCCCACAAAGCCCTTCAATATATTGCCATGTATTTTTCCTAAAAGTTTTTGGTTTCACGCTTTGGTCATATGACTTTTATATATTTGCAAATTGCTCCATACATTTTCTTCGTTAAGCAAGTTTAGTTCCCCGGGCTAGTGACCTACTCGTTTTATTTTAAAAAATAACAACCAATTAGTCAAATGCCAATTTATCTTCGGTTATTTCTTTCATCTTCATATACAACTAAAGTTGTATTAGCATATATCTAAAATTTGTGTGTCTGCGTCGACTCTTCAAAAAAAAAAAACACCTTCTCTGGTAATCTCATTGTCGTTACCACCATCTTGCCAATGCACCCACCACTGCATCTCTCTTACTTTTTTGTTCCCCACCACTCATTTGGTTGTTATTTTGGGTCTCTCACTCTCTCCCCCTAACGTCAATGACCCCGACCAGAATCTTGTCGTCGAATTCGCTCATCTCTCATATCTCTTCTATCCTTATATCTTATTTTTTTTTATATTTTTTATCGTAGACATAGTTGAATCGTAGAGAAAAGAAAAAACCCTAACACTATGTTCCAGATGGGTCATTGTTTTTTTATTTTCTTTATTTATTTTTTCATGATTTAAAGGTTGAAAAGAAGTTCAAAAAAGCTCCTAAGTTAGGTTAAAGAAGATGAGATTGTTGCATGTTCTTGGTTTGAAGATTATCGTGGATTTTATTGATTTTGTTCAAGGGTAATCTAATTTTTGAAAAGTTCTAAAGATTTTTTTAGGTTGGGTTGAACACGATGAGGTTGTTGCAAGTTATGGATTTGACGATCCCTATGTATTTCGTTGATTTTATTCATATTAAGCTACTAAGGGGTACCGACGTTATAACCGAGCATGATGCACGTGAACACCACTATGGGTGGCGGTATTGTGCGTGGTGTTGGTGGTCATGGTTTGTTTCATGCTACTTGACGCCTAATTCTTTCTATATCTTTCTCTTCTTATCCTCTCCATCTCTTTCTTCTTCCCCTCTCTCCCCCACTCTTTCTTCTTATCTTTATCCCTCTTTATCTTAAATGTAAAACACATTGTACAAGTATAGAAATGTGAAGTGAAGTGGTGGTCATTTCCTAAGTGTGTGGTAAGGAAATGATAGTGACGTGGCGATTATGTGACATCACTTTTGGAGTGGTTGAGTGGTGATAGCTCTTGATAGCCTTATGGTTAACTTTCGTGTGCTAAAAGTTTATTTATTCATGATTTATGGAGATACCTGATAATAAATTGCGGGTTTTAATGTCAAAATGTTCAATGCATGGGGATTTTATTAACGCTTATGGTATAGGGATTTCTATTTATGGTTTATCTTGTTAAATCAAATTAACCTCAGTGTGTTTTCAGAGTTTGATCAATCTCTCATTTTGTTTGTAAATCAAAGGAACATTTGTATTTATAAACCCATAAATTAAAAAAAAACAATAAAAAAAGATTTTCGATTTTGCAAATCTATTTCAAGGTTTGTGTTAAACTTCTTTCTAGTAGGAGAGAGAGAGAGAGAGAGAGAGAGAGAGAGAGAGAGAGAGAGAGAGAGAGAGAGAGAGAGAGAGAGAGAGAGAGAGAGAGAGAGAGAGAGAGGGTGGGCATAATAGTTATTTAATAATTATTAAAATATCAAAATATAACCAACACCCTGGTGGCTCACCCAGTAACACTTAGGCACCCTGCATGGGAGGTCTCAAGTTCAAACCTTTTGAGTTTCAGTCAAAGGTTGTCTAGAAGAAGGGTGCTCGACTTCGTTCCGAAAGAGGCTGCTTAATATCATCGCCAAAGGTAAACTCTCTCCCCCAAAACTTACAATATCGGAGAGTCATAGTGAATGCTAGGGAACCATTTAAATTATCAAAACAATCTTGAAAAATATAAAAAAAGAACTTTAAAAGGTATAATATTATTTTAAGTTTATTAAGGATTAAATCCACAAAATGTTTTATGTTTTGGACTAATAATGCAAAGTTAATTTTTTTTTTTGAACTTTATCCATTGTCTTCAACAAATAACATGGACCAATTTTACAGTTTACTCAAAAATTATATAAGTATATTTGTAAAATATGTATTTTCACAACAAATATGGTGTATATGTTGAAATTGCTTACCAAGAAATCGTTTAGATGGATAGGTGTGACGCCACCGCACCATACGGTAGATGTGATATGACAGTATGGTATGAGGGGAACACCACACCCTCTAATTGATAATTAGTGTGGTAAGGGAACCGCACGAGGAGACTATATCATAATTCTTTTTTTTCTTCATTTTTAATTTATATATATATATATATATATATATATATATATATATATATATATATAATATTAAAATTTATGTTTTTTAATTCCTTATAAATAAAGTATGATATTGATATATTATTTATACATATTTAGTTATTAAAAAAATGAAAGGGATGATAGATAGTTAGAGGTGACCATTCCTATAAGTTTGTCTGTTTGTGGGATAAGAAAAAAATAATATGAAACTGATGTTAATACAACACTCAAACTTAATAACAAACTTAATAAGATGTAATACAACACTCTAGGGGTGAGCGCGGTGCGGTTCGGTGCGGTTATTAGCTAAAACCTCACCATTAACCGCAAATGCGGTTAATCCATTTTCAAAACCGCATGATGCGGTTATTTTTGCGGTGCGGTTAGACGATTATTTTTGCGGTGCGGTTTTGTTTTTTTTGTGTTGCGGTTATTAACCGCATGAATTTGGTGTCGTTATTTTGTGTGGTTTTTAACCATGGTTTAGAGCTTAAACGGTTTTAAGAGTTCAAATATATTACTTGTAATAATATAAAAAACCTTAAGGTATAAGAAAATTAACTTAAATTACAAACAACTAATATCTTAAAAACATCAAACCAATAGTAAGTAACAATAAATATCTTAAAATTGTCTAATTTCACTATTTTTTAACGTTAAACATAAAATACTTTTGTCTTATGGTATTTATCCATCTTTCATCTATGAAACCTGTCTTATTTTTAATATTTAATATGTTAATAATTAAAAAAAATTATATATAATATATACGGTGCGGTGCGGTTTTTTTTGCGGTTTTTGAAAATCAATAACCGCACCGCACCGCAAGTTTGCGGTTTTTGGAAAAAAGAAAACCTCACCATCGGTTTTTATTGCGGTTGCGGTTAATCGGTTGCGGTTTATGCGTTTTTTGCGGTTAATTTTTGTTGCGGTGCGGTTTTTGCTCACCCCTACAACACTTAAACTTAATAACAAACTCTATCTATCTATGTAAATATATATTTCTTTTCTACAAATATGTCGTCCACAATTTGGTTTCTTGTGCTATGTTTTTTCAAATTTGAACTTTCTTTATTTTCTCTTTTTGAATATTTACTTAATAAAATTTGTATTCTAATTGACAATATATGTTTGAAAATTCATTAAGAATAAATAGATATAAGGAATGAAAGCCGATTGTAGATACAAACAATGAATAAAACTAGTAGCATTAAACATTTTGTTGTAAAAAAAAAAAATAGAGTAAATTATACGAATGGTCCCTATGGTTTGGGGTAATTTGCACATTTGGTCCCTAACTTATTTTTTAACTGATAAAGTCTCTACTTGTTTTTGTTACGCGTTTGGTCTCTGTTGTTTGTTTTTGTTACACGTTTGGTCTCTGTCTTATCTAAAAAGACTGTTATTTAAATAGGGAAAAATGCTAAGATATGTAAGGTAAGATGATGGGGTGAGATTGTGGTGTGTTTATTTAAATAAATTAAAAAAATCAAGGGCAAAATAATTTTTTTAGGTAAGATAGGGACCAAGCACATAACAAAAACAAAAAATAAGGACTTTCCAAGTTAAAAAAATAAGTTTGGGACCAAACGCGTAAATTACCATAAACCATAGAGACCATTCGTTTAATTTACTTAAAAAAATAATTCAAATTAAAATGTGCATTGCATCTTGTACTTAATTAGACTAACCTTATCATAATGTCATTATAGTTATGTGTATTATTCACCGAACGAGTACCTATTATTAATTATTGGATGAAAGCCAATTGTAGATACAAAGAATGCATAAAATTAGTAGCAATAAACATTTTGTTGTAAAAAAAATAATTCAAATTAAAATGTGCATTGCATCTTGTACTTATTAGACTAACCTTGTCATAATTTCATCATAGTTATTGTGTATTATTCACCGAAAGAGTACATATTGTTAATTATTGGATGACTAATCATTAACCATAATTGAAAATATACGACTATTTATATATCTTGTTATATTCTTTGTAAAAGCATCATAAAAAAACATGTAGAAATAGTATACTTACAAATTTAATATAATTTATTGTTTAGCCAAAATAAATACTATTAAACGATGTATAAAAGAAACTTTAAAAGGACGCAAAAACGACTATTTTTTGATAAAATAATCCATTCAAAAAGTATAACTCGAATTGGGAAAGAAAAAGATAATTGAATAGTCATTATTTATCCCAAAAATCATATACAGAAACACGAAAACTTCTGTCATACGTTTGTACGCTTGTGCGAGCATCATTGGGATTCAAAATAAATTTTATATATAAAATTAATCACGATTTTTCAAATTAAAGATCTTGAGCCAAACATGTTACCCACTACGAGTTAAATTATAAAACCCATTTCAGAATCGAATTATTGCATTAAGATTCGAGGTGTACAACATTAAATCTGATTGAAGTTTAGCCGCATTTGTCCATTGATGTCTGTATATTGTACCCTTTTTCAAACAAACACCTTTCCTCTTCCTTCATTCTCTCCTTCAATCTTGCTGCCTTTTCTCCTCGATGTCTCCTCCCATGGCGTTTCATGTTCTTGCTGCTCTTTAACACCCGATTAAAAGAAAACCGATACAAAAACAAAACCAAAATCAAAATCAAAATCAAAAACAAAAACAAAAACACATATCTTTTTTGATTTTATCTTTACTATTAGCATAAAGAAGAAAAAAGCTCTCTTTTTTCCGAGATGGGGTTTAAGTATGGGGCCAAACAAACCCATAACTACAAGCTCGGGTCCAGCTCCGGCGGCGTCTCCGCCAGATGGGTTGCAGTCTTCTGCATTGTTAGTTTTTGTTTCGGTGTCATCTTCATTAACAGGTATGTAAACTACACTCTTGTGTTCTTAATTACAGATATGGTGTTCGAGTTTGATGTTTCCCTAGATTCTTGAAGTTTGTTTGTATTCGTATTTCGAAATTTGGATGAATGTTGTGTGCAATTTTTATAAATTTTTATTTTAATTTCTTTTATTTGAACTGGACCCAGATGGGGAATGGCGATGGTTTGTTTGTTGTTGATCGAATGTTTCATCTATTTTATTGGTTCGATGTCACTTTCTTGGAAGCTTATTTTATGAAAATGAATCGAATAGAATTATGAATTATGAATTATGCGATTTGGTGTTGTTAAACTGCTTCACTTGGATTTGGGTTTTTCTTAAACCTTAAATCAATAAGCATATTCCGAATTGTAAATGCAGTTTCTTTTAAACATGTGGTGAAAAAGGTTTACATTAAACATAAATAAAAGAAAGTAGGAAACAAAGGGGATAAAGATGGTGGAATCATAGATTAGAACATGTCCAAGATGGCATAAGAAAAATAAAAGATTACTTTTTTTTTTTCCTATGGCTTAATTGTATTCTAAAGTTACATTACATACAAAGATAAGACTCCATGAAACTTTTAGAGCACATAAAAACCAATTATAGGCATTGAAAGATTGAGCTTATTTAGGCTGTGTTTTGGGCCACTGTTGATAAGCTACCTTATTTTTCGAGTTTTTTTAAGTTGTCCTGTTTGGCAAACCAAAAAGTAGCTTATAAGCTAGCTTTTTAAAAAGCTATTTAGACTAGCGTTTTAGGAGCTTTTTTTCAAAATTTTCAAATATACCCTTAATTAATTATGTCATTTTATATCCTTTTAAATGTCATTTTATGTCCTTTTAAATGTCCTTTTATGGCTATGTTTGAAACACATTCTTTTAAATGTCATTTTATGTCATTTTATATATTGCAGCTAGTTTTACCAAACATTATTTTTTATCAATATCAGCTAGCTTTTTATTTAACAACTAGCTTTACAGTCATCAACTAGCTTTTCAGCTGTCAGCTAGTATGCCAAACATAGCCTTACTCTTTTAAACCCGTAGAGCTTATTGTACTAGCTGATAGTTGAAAAAATAACTGCTAGCTTATAAGATAGCTGATAAAAATAGTTATGGTAAAAACTAGATGATAAGCTAGCTGGAATATATAAAACGATATTTAGGTTATGTTTGGCGTACTAGTTAAAAAGCTAGTTGTTATATGAAAAGCTAACTGATAGCTGAAAAACTAGCTAATAAAATTTGATGTTTGGTAAAACTAAATAAAAGATATTAAATGACGTAAAAGAGCATTCAAAAGAATATGTTTTCTATAATTAATTAAAGGGCATATTTGAAAATTTTTAAAAGAGCTCCTAAAAAGCTAGTCTAAGTAGCTTTTTAAAAAAAACTCAAAAAATAAGCTAACTTATCTGTGGCGCGCCAAACACAACTTTAGAAGAATATGATTTTTATAGTTAACTATGGATATATTTGGAAAAAATTTTAAAAAAAATCTTGAAAAGCTAGTACTAGTAGCTTTTTATAAGCTACTTTTTGGCTTGAAAATAATCTTGAGAATTGGTGTGTTCAAATTGGATAAGCTCTTGTTTTAATCATTCTTGAAAACAAAATAAAGCTCAATTGTTTACAAGTGTCATAATTATGTTTTTCATTTTATTATTGTAGGTTTGGAATAAATTCCATTCATATCAAAGTGGATGAGAAACAAAAACAAGTGGATCATGTTATTGAGTGCGATAACGAGGCATGTAATCGATATATTTCCTATTATAACATTATACTTTTGCTTCATTTACACCTCTAACTCTACAATATTTTAATTTTTTTTACAGGATTCTAAAGATATTCTCTCTCAAGTTTCACATACGCATGATGTCATCATGTAAAACTTTCTTCTTTCACTTGTTTACATTATATCAAGAAACTACAAATCATCAAATGTCTTAAATTACACAAAACAATCTCATAATTTCTAAAACAATAAAAACTTTCAGGACATTAGATAAAACAATCTCTTCACTAGAAACAGAGCTTGCGTCAGCAAGATCTGCAAAGAGACCCGAATCATCAAATCAACACCAAAAGTATTTCTTTGTGATGGGGATCATGACAGCATTTAGCAGCAGAAAGAGAAGAGAATCCATTAGAGAAACATGGATGCCTCAAGGTTTTAATTTCAATTTCTTTTTTTGATACTTTTCGAATTGTGTTTATTTACTTTTGCGTTCTTCATGTAAAACTTGTTGTTTTTATCGATTCAGGAAAGGATTTACTTCGATTGGAGAAAGAAAAGGGAATTATCATACGATTTGTCATAGGACACAGGTGGGTATTAATTATTAGTAATTAATTTGGTAGATTTTTTAAACAATATAATAAACAAATCAAAACAATACGTTGCTATTTCTTGTGTTTGAAAACCCTAATTTTAATATTGTTTGTGATTTAGTGCAACATCGGGAGGGCTTTTGGATGATGCCATTGATATCGAAGACAAACAACATCAAGATTTTCTACGCCTGGTATCTATTCTTCCATTTATTTATCAAATGACAAAAATACCCTTCAAGACATTTTTCCTAATTAACCATTTTGAACTTGAAGAACCACGTGGAGGGATACCATGAGTTGTCTTCTAAAACTCAAATTTATTTCTCAACTGTTGCTGCAAAGTGGGATGCTGATTTCTACATCAAAGTCGATGATGATGTTCATATCAATCTTGGTTAGCCAAACTTATAATCTATTTAACAAATCTTTAAAATAGGTTAGGAGGGTAATTTGGTCATTTTCTACAGGAATGATTGGCTCCACCTTGCTTCGTCATCGTTCAAAACCTCGTGTTTATATTGGTTGCATGAAATCGGGTCCTGTCCTTGCACAGAAGTAAGATTTATAATTTAGTTATGTGGATATGTAAATATCTTTTACTTTGAAAAAAGACCATTTTACCCTTGTTTTGTATTTGTTAAATATATAGAGGGGTGAAATACCATGAACCCGAATACTGGAAATTTGGAGAAGATGGAAACAAGTATTTTAGGCATGCAACGGGACAAATATATGCGATTTCCAAAGATTTGGCCACTTTTATTTCAGTCAACCGGTTAGCACTTTTGGTCAACTTTAATATTATTATTATTTTTTTTGTCTAAATCTAATTCTCAACTTTTTTTAGGAACATACTTCACAAGTATGCAAATGAAGATGTTTCATTAGGGTCTTGGTTTATCGGTCTTGATGTTGAACATGTTGATGATCGAAGCCTTTGTTGCCAAACACCCCCGGGTAAAAATTCCAACCACCTCATATATAATGGTTTCCTTCACATGTCACAAAGAATATTGTAGATATAAAAAAGATAAGATTTTTGAAATTTTTAGATAGATTTAAGAGTTCGAAGGGAGAATGTTGTTGAAGTATATGTTAGCCCTTATGGTGATAAAAGTAGCAAAAGTATATAACTTTTGTTGAATTATTACGAATGGGAAACAAAAACACACTAGCTATTTATACAAGCTATAATTACCTCTTTCTCTTTGACTTTAACTTGACTTCATAAGCACATTTTAGTTTATGAACTAGCTTATAAGCTAACTTTTTGATAAGCTACTTTGAGATAGTTTTTAGTAAGCTTATGGGGCTTTTTCAAAAGTATTCCAAATATGACCTTAATTATATCTATTTTATTTTCGAACAACAAAAATTTGGTTCCAAAACCTCGTAGCTCGTTTAGTATATTTTTTTTTGCTTTTAGTTATATATCTAAAAATGTCTATTTATGTCATTTTACATTTGCAATCTAGCTTATAAGCTACTTTTCACCAAACACTATTAAGTATTAATTCATAAGCTAGGATATTAGCTACCAGCTAGCTTTTCAGCCAGTTTGCCAAACAGGGCCTTAAAGCTAGAAACTAAGGTGTTGTTTGTTTTTCGAAGCTAAAACGTCTGTAGTCTATAGACAACATCTTCAACCCTCTGCAGTTGATGAGGTGGACCAAACGTCTGCAAACTGCAATAAAAAGTCTGTTTTTTAACGTCTGCAGGCTGTTGAAATAAACTAAAATTAACCATACTAATTGTTAAAGATCATTGTGATGATATGATTTTTAAACACGTTTATATAAAATAATTAAACATAATAATTGCTAAATAACAATAAATAAAATTGTTAATTTAGTGAACAAAATGTTCATTTTGTTAAATTTTCCAAAACAATGGTTATTTCTTCAGTTAGCTTCAATAGATCTGGTAATTTTAGTAATTAACTTTATAATTTATTAATATTGGTTATAGACAATGTATCACAAAACAATATTAGAATGTAATTTACCAAACAGTTTTGAAATTATGTAAAGTATACATGAATTGTTATTAAAATAATAAACACGTTGAAAAAAATTAAAACAAATCTATGTTGAATAATAAAGTAAAGTGGGAAGTAATTTGAAGAGGATGGTCTAATGCTGCGCAGCATACCCACAACAATTTTTAAGTCAGAAGTCTTTTAAAAAACAAATAACTGTGAAAGGCCAAGTGTTTTGCGCGACGCAGCCAGAAGTTGTCAGAAGTGTTTTTTTTTCTTTTAAAATCATACATCCCATAAGAGACCCTAGTAACTTTGCTAAACATGAGGATTAACTTAGAGGGGGAGAAACCGTGTCGTTCCTTTTCAAGCCCATGCAACTCACATTGTTTCTTTGAATAGACGTTAAGAACACTAACTTAACATTTGATAAATGTTAGATACGATAATATGTTGTAAAAATCAAGTGTCACTCTTAAGTGAAATGAAGATCATCCTTATAATGAAAAGTCCATGTTTATAACGAAAGACGTTGTACACGTGCTAAATGTTGTAATCTTGAAACAATTTCCAACTTTCCACTAATTTATGTCCCAAATAATTTACGTTTTTCTCATTAGGTCACAAATGAACATTACGAGTATACTTTCTTGATTTCTATTTTTGGTAAAAGACTACTTTCTTTATTAGGGACTCGAAACCCTACAACTACAAGTTCATTTAAAAAATGGGATCAAAGCATTGAACATTAGTAAAATAAGTAAATTATCTTTAATTCTTTATATGCTTCCATTTTAATATACTTTCATTGAAATAAATTGTTAATTAATCTTTGAATTGAATGTTTGATAACTTCTTTTTTATCCAAATAGATTGCGAGTGGAAAGCACAAGCAGGAAACATGTGTGCAGCTTCATTCGATTGGAGTTGTAGTGGGATATGCAAATCAGTTGAAAGAATGAAGGATGTACACCAGGTGTGTGGTGAAGGTGATGACGCCATCTGGCACACCAGTTTCTGATGACGAAATTGCCCTTTTTGATCAAAAGAAAAGTAACAATTTTGCACATATGAAGTCTGGTTTGGAAAAGGGTAGGGTAGTAAATTAGATAATTAGTTCATCATGATCACGGATCGTATGCTTGTAAATCTGTAATTGGAAAGTGGGATTACTTTTGAGAATGATTTCGAGAGAACAAATCTCCATTTTTCATCGATCTTCTTTATATGAAAGTGGGATTACTTTCTTGTTTGGATAAAAGATGATTGATTTTGTGGGTATTCGACTATTCGTCACTTTTCAGTTCTTGAAATCGATGATCACATGGTGGAAAGTTATGAACGCATGTGGGGTCCATGAGAGTGTGAATCTTTTAGGGTCTTTTGATTGCTGTGAATTTGGATTTTAAACGTAAAAAACGTGCCTAATAAAGGGTTGGCAGGCCGGTGAGTGATGTGTCTAATTGCTAACTGGTTCGTTTTTTTTTGTGGATTGTATTCCATTGAAAACCGTTTCTTGAATCTAAAGCAGTTTTTTCAAGAATTGTTTCATACCAAGAAGTGAAAAGTAAACGTTTATAATGAGATGATTGAGTGATAGCGAAAGAAGTGATTTCATACTAACAAGATTTGTATGATATTGATGGTGGACGGCAGTAGATATAATGTTTACATTTTACAAACCCTTTAAAGGAAATTAAACAAGGTACTAAGATAGAAGGATTATTGTATCTTAGACTTGATCGACAAACAATCTGACAATTAGTATTGTAAACTAACATCAAATCGTTACTAATATTAAATGTCAACAAGCCAACAAATAATACCGATAATTATATATTGAATCGTCTCAAATAGTAAATTTGATTATTATTATTAGTTAATCACCAAGTTTTATTCAAAAATAAGACTAATCATTAATGTCCCGTTGGTGGACGAATTAAATACGAGACGGAAAAATTAAAAACGTCCTAAGATCGTTGATTCTTGATTGTTGAAATTGCAACAGAATGAGTCTAGTCTTTTAACATTTTTATGTTACTTAATAGTTGTAAGCTTCATCATAAAACCCGATATTTAATGTAGATTCTTGGTCTTTCCTACAACTATTGAAGAACCGATAAATAAAAATTGCAAATGGCAAAGAGAAGAGAAGAAGAAGAAATCTTGATTTGGGGGTTACGGTCACAGAAAGCCTAGGGAGCTGCCAAAAAGTGATATGTGACTACGATAGGGCAAAAACTCTCTTTTAGTTCTTTCCCACCTATATGGGACTAAAAAAATTGTCAACTTGCAATTTAGCCGTATAAATTTCCAATAAATACATTATGACCAATCTATGTCTATGTATATGGTTCCTTTTGAAAGAAATTAAAAACTCCATGTATTTAAGAAAAAAAATGCCAACTTATAATTTAACCTTCTAAATTTCCAATACAAACATTACGAACTATATATATATATATATATATATATATATATATATATATATATATATATATATATATATATATATATATATATATATATATATATATATTGTTCCTTTTTGAAAAAAAAAAATCAAAAACTCCATATGTTTAAGAAAAAAAAATTAACTTGCAATTTAGCCAATTTGAGACTAAATTTTTTTGTCAACGTGTAATTTAGCCGGGTTAATAACCTAGGAGGAGGGTAGTAAGGTTTTAAGTTTATCTATATTAGGTTTTTTTTTTTTTTTTTTTTTTTTTTTTTTTTTTTTTTTTTTTGTACATGTTACACAAATATGGTTTGTTATAACCGTTTTTTTTTTGTACATATTACACCAACATAGTTGTTATAACCGTTTAAAAAAGGATAATAATGTTTAATTTTGTCCACATTAGGTCTCTATTTTTAATATTTGTATCATTTCATCTAACTCTTTCATAATTTATATTGGTATCTAATTAGATGACTTCATCATTTTATCTTCTCATTTTAGTTGCTCATTCACCACAACCACGGTTTTATTTGAAAAGTTACATAACAATTTTTTGTCACTTTTACAAAAAAAAAATTAATAATAATCAAAGTCTTAATGATTAAAGTTATATTTGGCACGCCATAACTAGCTGATAAGCTAGTTTATTTTTCGATCTTTTTTAACTTGTCATGTTTGACAAGCGAAAAAGTAGCTTATAAGCTAACGTTTTAAAAAACTACTTAGACTAATTTTTTAAAAGTTTTTTTTAATTTCCAAATATACCCCTTAATTAATTTAGAAAACATATTTTTTAAATGTCCGTTTATGTCATTATAAAAATTTCAGATAGTTTATAAGTCAGCGGTAGAGATAGAGTCAATGTAAAAAAGTATCACCGACAAGTAATGAGGTATCTCTGATAAGTAATGGCGTATCTCGGATATCTCTGATAAGTAATGGCGTATCGGGGATACGCCATTACTTATCAGAGATACCCCATTACTTGTTGGGGATACTTTTTTATATTGACTCTGTCTCATCAGAGATACCTCATTACTTGTCGGGGATACTTTTTTATATTGACTCTGTCTCTGCCGCTGGCTTATAAACTATCTGAAATTTATATAATGACATAAATGGACGTTTAAAAAATATGTTTTCTAAATTAATTAAGGGGTATATTTGGAAATTAAAAAAAAACTCTTAAAAAACTAGTCTAAGTAGCTTTTTAAAACGCTAGCTTATAAGCTACTTTTTGGCTTGCCAAACATGACAACTTAAAAAAGATCGAAAAATAAACTAGCTTATCAGCTAGCTGTGACGAGCCAACCATAGCTTTAATCATTAAGACTTTGATTATTATTAGTTTTTTTTTTGTTTTTTTTTTTGTAAAAGTAACAAAAAATTGTTATGTAACCTTTCAATTGAAACCATGGTGGTTGTGAATGAGTGACTAAAATATGAAGATAAAATGTTAAGGCCATCTAACTAGACATTATTATAAATTGTAAAAGAGTTAGATGAAATAATAAAAATATTAAAAATAAGGACATAATGTGGACAAAATTAAACCTTATTACCCAATTTTAAACGGTTATAACAACCATGTTGTTATATTATGTACAAAAAAAAACTTAGGGACCTAATGTAGATAAAATTAAAAACTTATTATCTTTTTTAAATGGTTATAATAAACCATATTGGTGTAATATATACAAAAAAAAAACCCTTAAGGTCTTAATGTGGTCAAACTTAAAACCTTATTACCCTCCTAGGTCATTAACCCACTTTAGCCTTCTAAATTTCCAATAAATACATTATGACATGATTTATTTTGAAAGAAGTCAACAACTCCATATATTTAAGAAAAATTACCAACTTGCAATTTAGCCTTTTAAATTTCCAACAAATACATTATGTCCTATATGTTTATGTACATGGTTCCTTGTGAAAAAAGTCAAAAACTCCATATATTTAATAACAATTGTCAACTTGGTTCATTTTTAACCTTATTAACAAATGTTAAACGGTTATAACAATCATGTTGGTATAATATGTACAAAAAAGATCTTAGGGACATAATGTAGACAAAATTAAAACATTATTATATTTTTAAACAGTTATAACAAACCATATTGGTGTAATATGTACAAAAAAAATATTAATGACCTAATGTGGACAAACATAAAACCTTATTACCCTACTAGGTCATTAACCCAGTTTAGGCTTCTAAATTTCCAATAAATACATTATGGCATGATTCATTTTGAAAGAAGTCAACAACTCCATATATTTAAGAAAAATTACCAACTTGCAATTTAGCCTTCTAAATTTCCAACAAATACATTATGACCTATATATCTATGTATATGGTTCCTTGTGGAAAAGTCAAAAACTCCATGTATTTAATAAAAATTGTCAACTTACAATTTAAGCCTATATGGCACTAAGGAAAATTACCACCTTGCAATTTAGCCTTTTAAATTTCCAATAAATAGATTATGACTTATTTATATGTCTATGTATATAGTTCCTTTTGAAAGAAATCAAAACTCCATATATTTAAGAAAAATGCCAACTAACAATTTAAACTATATGATACTAAGAAAAATTGATAACTTGCAAATAACCTTCTAAATTTCAAACAAATACATTATAAACTATATGTTTTTATATAGTGTTCCTTTTGAAACTAATCAAAAACTCCATATATTTAAAAAAAAATGCCAAATTGAAATTTAGCCTTCTAAATTTCCAACAATTACAGTATGACCTATATGTCTATGTATATAGTTCCTTTTGAAAGAAATCCAAAAAAATCAAAAACTCCATGTATTTAAGAAAAATAGTCAAATTTCAATTTAGTCTAAATGAGATTAAGAAAAATTGCCAAGTTGCAATTTAGCCTTATAAATTCCCAACAAATACATTATGACCTATATGTTTGTATATACAGTTCCTTTTGAAAGCTAGAAATTAAAAACTCCATGTATTTAAGAAAAATTGCCAACTTGCGTTTAACCTTCTAAATTTCCAACCCACACATTATGATAGGGATGTCAAAAAGTCCCGTGGGGCCCCGTCCCATTTGAGGGAACTTTTTTAAAAAAAATCAGGGGTGGGACGAAGGAGGGGGCGGGGGCAAGGTTAACCCTCGTTTTAATTTCGGGGGCGGGGGCGAGGGTAGGCAATCCCGTCCCGAAACCTCCATGGGACCCCGTTAATAAATTACACATATATTTACATATATTAATTATATAAATATAATAAACAATAATATGTTTTTGAGCTTCCAAAATTCGTTAAAAACATGTTTTTAAGTTGTTAGTATATTGATTTTAAGATGCCATAACTTTTTTATTTTTAACATGTAAAATTCTGATATAAATAATTATTTTTACCTAAAAAATAACTTTTTTTAACCCAAAAAAAGACAACCTAAAATCAATCGGGGGCGGGGGTAATAAAGGGGATTCAGGGGCGGGGGCGGGGGTAGGAAGGCTGAACATTTCGGGGGCGGGGACGGGGGAACGGGGAAATTTCAGGGCAGGGCCGTAGAATACACTCCCCGTCTCATTTGCTCCCGTTGACATCCCTACATTATGACATATACGCCTATATGATTCTTTTTAAAAAAACCAAAACTCCATGTATTTAAGAAAAATTGTCAACTTGCAATTTAGCCTTCTAAACTTCCGATAAATACTATGACCTGTAAGTCTATATATGGTTCATTTTGAAAGAAATCAAAACCTCCGTATAATTAATACATATCACCAACTTGCATTTAGCCTTCTAAATTTCCAACAAATATATTATAATCTATATGCTTATGTATATGGTTCCTTTTAAAAGAAGTCAAATATTATGACCTGTAAGTAGGGAGCTAATGTAGACAAAATTAAAACATTATTATATTTTTTAAACGGTTATAACAAACCATATTGGTGTAATATGTACAAAAAAAAAAACTTTAAGGTCCTAATATGGACAAACTTAAAACCTTATTACCCTCCTAGTTCATAACCCACTTTAGCCTTCTAAATTTCCAATAAATACATTATGACATGATTCATTTTGAAAGAAGTCAACAACTCCATATATTTAAGAAAAATTACCAACTTGCAATTTAGCCTTCTAAATTTCCAACAAATACATTATGGTCTATATGTCTATGTATATGGTTCCTTGTGAAAGAAGTCAAAAACTCCATGTATTTAATAAAAATTGTCAACTTGGTTCATTTTGAACCTTATTACTATATTTTAAACGGTTATAACAACCATAATGGTATAATATGTACAAAAAAAGACCTTATGGACCTAATGTAAACAAAATTAAAATATTATTATATTTTTTAAACGGTTATAACAAACCATATTGGTGTAATATGTACAAAAAAAAAAAAAATTCTTAATAATCTAATGTGGACAAACTTAAAACCTTATTACCCTTCTAGGTCTAGCCAATAAATACATTATGACATGATTCATTTTGAAAGAAGTCAACGACTCCATATGTTTAAGAAAAATTACCAACTTTCAATTTAGCCTTCTAAATTTCCAACAAATACATTATGACCTATATGTCTATTGGTGAAAGAGTTCAAAAACTCCATGTATTTAATAAAATTTGTCAACTTGCGATTTAGCCTATATGACACTAAGAAAAATTACCACCTTACAATTTAGCCTTTTAAATTTCCAATAAATAGATTATGACTTATATGTCTCTATATATAGTTCCTTTTGAAAGAAATCAAAACTCCATATATTTAAGAAAAATGCCAACTAGCAATTTAACCTATATGATTCGGGGACGGGAGTGGAGGTATAAAGGCTGAACATTTCGGAGGCGGGAGCAGGGACGGGGAATTTCGGGGGCGGAGACAGGGAATGCACTCAACGTCTCATTTGTCCTCGTTGACATCTCTACATTATGACATATATACCTATATATATGATTCCTTTTGAAAAAAAATCCAAAACTCCATGTATTTAAGAAAAATTGTCAACTTGCAATTTAGCCTTCTAAACTTCCTATAAATACTATGAACTATAAGTCTATATATGGTTCATTTCGAAACAAATCAAAACCTCCGTATAATTAATACATATTACCAACTTGCATTTAGCCTTTTAAATTTCCAACAAATATATTATGATCTATATGCTTATGTATATGGTTCATTTTAAAAGAAGTCAAAGACTCCATACATTTAAGAAAAAATCGTAAACATGCAATTTAGCCTATATGACACTAAGAAAATTTACCACCTTGCAATTTAGCCTTCTAAATTTCCAATAAATACATTATGACCTATATGTCTTCGTATATAGTTCCTTTTGAAAGAAATAGAAAACTCTATATATTTAAGAAAAATACCAACTTGCAATTTAGCTTATATGAGACAACTTGCAATTTGGCCTTCTAAATTTCCAACAAAATATTATGACCTATATGTTCTTATATACTGTTCCTTTTGAAACAAATACAATATATGGTTCCTTTTTAAAGAAATCAAAAAAATAAAAAACTCCATGTATTTAAGAAAAATTACCAACTTTCAATTTAGCCTATATGAGACTAAGAAAAATTGTGAATTTGCAATTTAACTTTCCAAATATCCAACAAATATATTATGACCTATATGTTTATAATTATGGTTCTTTTTGAAAGAAATAAAAAAAATCCATTATATATATATATATATATATATATATATATATATATATATATATATATATATATATATATATATATATATATATATATATATATATATATATATAGTCATTGTACTTTTTAAAAGAATAGGAAGGCAATTTGATTAAAAAAAACAAGTTTGAATTTCTTAAGTTACTCAGCAATATTTCTGTTTTATACAACGTTGTTAAATCATGTGTATATACTAATTAAAAAAATATATAAGGCATGCATAGCAACGATACATGATATATATACATTTGCAAATATACTTTGTTAATTTAAACATTATATATTTTGAAAATGGTATAGCATTGTTGATTTTTAACTAATATACTATGTAAATTGTGTTGTATTCTTGTAGTAAAGCTAAATTTTTATCAGATGACTTAAGAATGTTAATACGTTTTTTTTCCCTAATCCAGTGACGTAAGGCAACTATTTGAATGTAAATTAGCCATCTACCCTAATAAATAAATATAATTTTGCCAAATGTTAACTTCTTATTGAATTTGACACATGTCATTTTCTTAGAATTTTAAAATTATTTTTTTCCATTTGTCATTTTTGTATTTTTTTTTCATTTTTATTCATCTTCCACCTAATAAATGTCACCTCATAATAATTAATGAGAATTAATGTATATAGTAAATCTTCCATGTGTGAATTCTTATTTCTACTAATATATTAATGAATTCTATTTATGAATTTATATTAATTATATTAATTAGTTTTATTAGTATAGATTAATTAAGACAAATTACATAAATGGTCCTTGTGGTTTATTCTATTTATTGTTTTTATTTCAAAAGTTTACTCCAAAAAATACTTAATTTTTTACACATTCATATTCAACATGATTATTTAAAACATGATAATATTTTTTTATTAGTATAGATTGAATTGCTTATTCATTATTTCATTTATATTTATTTCAAAATTTTACTTTAGAAAATACTTAATGTCTACACCTTATATTTAACTTTTTTAATCAACCCATGTAATATACGGGTCTCACACCTAGTATACAACAAATGAATAACTACCTTAGTGAGATTCAGAGTTTCCTTAGGTTAGCAGGCTATCACCGGAGATTCATACATGACTTCTCCAAGATAGCAGTACCCCTGACCCGACTGACGAAGAAGGCCGTTGTCTTTCGTTGGGGGCCTGAGCAACAGGCATCGTTCAAGACGTTAAGACAAAGATTGTGTGAGGCGCCTATCTTAGCCTACCAGAGGGCGTGGAGGATTTTGTAGTGTACTGCGATGCGTCCATTTCAGGCTTGGACGTAGTATTGATGCAGAGGGGGCATGTCATCGTCTACGCCTCGAGGCAGCTAAAGCCTCACGAGGCAAACTAACCGACACACAATTTGGAGTTGGGGGTCGTTGTTTTCGCCATCCAGATTTGGCGACACTACCTCTATGGGGTCCGATGTACCATTTACACGGACCACAAGAGTTTGAGGTACCTCATGGATCAGCCGAACCTGAACATGAAGCAGCGTCGGTGGCTAGATGTGGTAAATGATTATGAGTGTGAGATCCTTTACCACCGGGGAAGGACAACGTTGTGGCCGATGCGCTTAGCCGCAAGGCAGCCCCGATCAGAGACATTTTCTTGAGGATGATAGTGGTTACTCTAGTTTTGGAGCGGATCCGAGAGGCGCAAGTTGAGGGTATGAAGGAGGAACACCGGAAGTGTGAGCGGATCATAGGCCAGGTGGCCTCATTTGACTATGACAACTGTAGGCTGCTGGCCCTACATGGAAGCGTCTGGGTTCCGTACTGGGCAGGTTACGACAGTTTCTGATGGATGAGGCCCACAAGTCAAGATTTTCCATCCATCCCGAGGCGACGAAGATGTATAGAGATCTTCACCCTGACTACCGGTGGCCCTACATGAAGCGGGATGTAGCCTGGTATGTCAAGAGATGTCCAACCTATAGGAGGGTCAAGGTAGAGAACCAGAGGCCTCACGGAAAGACGCATCCGCTAGATATCCTTGTGTGGAAGTGGAATGATATTACTATGGATTTCATCACAAAACTTCCCAGGACCGCACGGGGATTGGATTCGATTTGGGTCATCGTGGATCGGTTGACCAAGACTTCCCATTTCATCTCGATCCAGGAGAGCATATCGGCCGAGAAACTAGCCGACATCTACATCAACGAGGTAGTAGCTCGACACGGAGTGCCAGTTTCTGTGATTTCTGACCGAGACGTGTGATTTACTTCTAGATTTTGGAAGAAATTTCATGACGAGTTGGGTACTCGTCTGCACTTTAGCATGACTTTTCACCCACATACAGATGGTCAGAGTGAACGGACCATCCAAACTCTAGAGGATATGCTGCGGGCATGCGACCTGGACTTCGATGGTAGCTAGGATACCTACCTTCTCTTGGCATAGTTTTCCTACAATAATAGCTACCACACGAGTATCGACCACCCTCCCTTTGAGATTTTATATGGGAGGAAGTGCAAAACACCGATATGTTGGGGTGAGGTTAGACAGAGGTTCATGGGGAGTACCGAGGTGGTACTCAAGACGACGGAGAGGATACAACAGGTCCTAAGTAGGCTTCAGACTACTCAGAGTCGATAGAAAAGTTATGCCGACAAGCGCCATTCGGACCTGGAGCTCCAGGTCGGGGATATGGTTCTCCTGAAGGTGTCACCTTGGAAATGTGTCATCCGTTTCAGGAAGAGAGGAAAGTTGGGCCCCAGCTACATTGGTCCTTTCAGGGTTACAGCCCGGGTGGGCAAGGTGGGGTATAGGCTGGATTTGCCAGCCGAGCTTAGACAGATCCACAGTACCTTTCATGTCTCCCAACTACGGAAGTGCCTGGTAGATAGCTCTGTGGTGGTACCTCTAGAGGATATTTAGGTGGATGACAGCCTGAACTACATCGAACTGGTATCCATCCTCGATAGGAAGACGAAGGACCTAAGGAACAAGAAGTTCGAGTTGGTGAAGGTGCAATGGCAGCACTACAAGGGCTCAGAATGGAATTGGGAGCCGGAGGACGAGATGAAGGTGATGGGTTTTTGGTCATAAGAACATCCTATGTGCTCATACAAACCCTAATGCTTGGATCTAGGTTTCTCTATTGTACATGCAATTTATCCAAGACTATAAACCCTAGATCTAGAATACAAGTAATCATATTAACATAAGAATGGTTTAAGTTATTACCTTGATTGTTATGTAGCAATAACAATCCCAAATCCTTCCTGTATTGACTTTAGAAAGCTTAGAGTCACAAATGTCACTCCTCTAATGGTTCACAAACACCAAGAGCAAGAGGATGAAGAGGAGAAGAGAAGGAGGCTGCCCAAAACGTGTGGAAACCCTAGAAGGAAGCTTGTCCACGTTTTTGGGGCATAAGGGTTCTATATATAGTGATGCTATTAGGGTTATCTAACAAGGAAACCCTAATTTGGATGCTTAAGCCCTAAGCAACCCATGGACTCCTTTCCTTAAAGGCCTTGGACGATTTTTAATGGGTTTCCCCATAGAATTCATCCAACCTTATAATATAAGGCAATCCATGGCCCAATTGCAATTATCTTATAATTACAACTCTAGTCCCTTAAGTTTAATTAATCTCTTTTAGTCACAAACTTAATTCTTATTAATTCTTGACTAATATTAATTAAACAATATGATTTCTCATTTAATATATTATTCTCATAATATATTAATTAATCATATTTAATCCTTTCTCTCCATAATTCATCCTATCAAGTTGCTTTGGTGAAGGCAACCCAAAAGGACCATGCACCATCGGGTCAAGTACATACCAAAATAGTTATGGACTTAGACACTAATCCGACAGTCTCCCACTTGGATAAGTCTAATAACTATTATGCGTATGACTTCAGATCCTGATCTGCAATCGTAGCTTTCCAAAGCTGCTGTCAACTCTGATCCTATCAGATACGCGTGTCCTTTCGATAAGGGATCATATATTCCTCCATTCTAGATATCGTATGAGACATGATTTCTAATCATTCTCTCTGTACTATTTCTCGACTTCCAATTTATGACGACTGACTAATTGAACAAATCAAATTATCCCTAGCCCGGCCGAGCATTTACGTTTGTCATCACTAAATCATCGAGGGGCCCAAAGATATCGCTTTTATCCTACTTTGGATAAAGGGAATGGATAAACTTTAATTCAATGCTCGCTTGCACTCACTCACCGAATCACACACAACAATATGTTTTATAACACCAAGTTACTGGTGCGTTTACATATTATCAATGTGCAACCGATTTGCAAGATACAACTCACACATCTCGGTTTCAAGAATATAAGATGTTATCGTGTCACCAATCACTCGTGATACAATTCATTGAGTGATCCAAGTGAGCGTGGGTTTAATCCAATGCTCAAATCATATTCATAAGAACTCATGAACGTTACAGCAAACATTTGCTTATGTATAATACTCTTTAGACAATCCACACACCAATTCACGACAGTCTTTATTCATACCTACTTCCAACGTATGAACGACTGTGGCCCGTTCGAATAATTTGACTGTTCTCAACCAATTAAATTATTCAGGAAGTCAAAACATGCAAAGTGAAACACAAGGATAATACTAATCCCATATGGCCTCAAACCTTTGAGTATAAATAAAACACCTTTTATTTATCACCATATCGATTACTCATTATTTGTTGTTTCGGGTAATCAACTTCTTACTCGAATTATTACTACACTTGTCCCATGCTCCTAGCATGCACACAATGTTTACCTATGGTTCCTGCTTTGTGAAATAGATCAAATTGAACACATTTCCAATCATACTCATTTCACAACTCCGAATCCTTTTCACAAATGAAAGAATATCAAATTCTTGCCACTTATAGAATATGTTAGATTCTAACATTTTATGCAACGATCCTTTTGTAATGTCACTGCACTAAAGTCACAATTACTATTGCCAATGAAATTACAAAGTCCTCTATCGGAGATTGTTACAATACAATTCCTTAGATATGATGTCTCTCATTCAAAGTACATTCCTTTGAACATCCTTTTGCATAAAAGTTTCTAATCTAGACATAGATTTTTAATATTCAATTCCTAATATGGAAAACTTTCCATACTTACCATATGACAACTCATTCTCAATAGAATCTTTTCTATTCATAATAATGTCGATATGTTCCATCCAATACTATACTTCCAACTACTCACAAGCGACCAATCCTCGGCAAACTTTGGATTGTCCTTTGATAGTTGTTTAATTATCTTAGTCAAAACCGATTCTTGTCTTTTTTCCCTCTAAATGCGGTAGACATTTGGAAAATTTTAGAATGGTCAAATATTATATCATTTGCAATCGATCCTATACCTGAAGCGTATGGGACACGATGCATAATGTCTTACATAAAGATCTGATACTTTATCAATCTTCTGCCATAATATTTTATGTGCTACGTTCTCAAAATTCGAACTATGAAGAGGAATGCCGTAATCATAATCGAAATTTGAGAACACACTATGTTTCCTTGACTAAATTTATTAACATTTCACAACCTAAACCTTTAAATTTGAAATGAAGCATAATAGTCTCTCCCTTAATTATAGCAAAACAACTTTTTAACCCTTACAACTTTGCAAAGTGTAACTCTTGTTTTCTATAATTAATATTGCTAACTTGCAATACTTTCCATAATAATCATACAATTATAACATTTATGCTCCCACTATCAAGATGATTATTATAAACATAACACTTATGCTCCCACTAGCTTTGACATGTATTCAGAAACCAACTTAACTTCCAGAAAACAATACTTATTGGATTTCTTAAGTTCATATTTCTAATACCTAATGCTTTGATAATCTTTTATCAAGGCTTCTTAAACTTATACACCTTTGCCATAGATAGCTCATATGTGTGTCTAAACAATTCAGACTAATTGCCAAATGTCACAATTCGAATCATGGAAAGGGATACCGTAACCATAATCGAATTCGAGAATACAATTTCACGATCACTATCTTCTTAAAATCTCTATTAGTGAAAGCATTTCCTCACAGTCATTTTCATGAAGGAGGGAATCTTATGACACTTAGATTTTAATGGTGTATGTGTTCCTATCCATGTGAATTTGTTAAAACCAAAGTTTACGACAAATTCAAACTCATATGGACTGAAATTTCTTAATCTTGATTTCTTGCCTTATGGTAACACAGCTGCCCACCATGTATTCCATTTAGTTAAGCAGCTCACCCTTTCCTATCAATGTACTTTTCATTGATCAAGGTGCTTGCCTTTTATGCGTTCAATGAGAACTCATAGAACTCACATGCATAATTAACTTAATTGGAACGACAAAGAAACAAAATAATGTCAACACGATAGGTTATAAACCTCAACTCGTGTGCTAGTGATGATCGATAAGGTCTATTTTGATTTGTTCTTGAAACCTTTCAAGACCATTAAGACTCCCACTGACTCCTTGACATATAAGATTCTCTTGTCAATAAACATTTCTTGACAAACAAGTATTCAAGAGTTAGTGTAGTTTTTATCAAAACACTTCATAAATTGGTCCTAGTTGGTCTTTGTCTTATCCAAGACATCACAACCTTCCACATTTGATGAATGCTATAAACCTTCTTAATACTTATCACTCAATTTCACAATCTTAACTCTAAGACTTGTTTTGGAACGAAGTATGATTGACTTCTTGATTTAACCATTTCTTTAATTCTTGATTTCTCTTCTTATACATGCAATTGTACTAAGACTCACTTAGAGGATCAATTGAGATGTGGTTCTTAATCATTAAGACTTATCATAAAGCATAAAAGGTACTCTCCCTTCTTCTTAGAATGGAGAAACTTTTTTTTGCCTACTTGATTCTTCTTATTCGTTCTGCTATTGATTTAAACTTTTTCAATCAATTCAGAATTACACTTAATCTTATAAGTATAATCACATCTACTAAACCTTTAGTAAATCATGACGAATATCTTTGTTACTCTTATGGTGGACTTGATCAACACGCGACTTTGTGTACTCGACCTCCTAGTCCTTCACTTGACACTTTGTCAATGAATTAGTCTAATTTCCAAATATGAAAATTTTCATTCATCGTGCAACCAAGTTGCATGATTCCAAGTTTCTGTCCAATTGAAACTTGGGCGATGAGAAACTCTCCCTATTTGGTAAATTTCCACAAACAACATAATTAAGAATCAAATCCATTATTACTAATATTAGAAACCCTCAAACATCAATTTTCATGCATGCCATTGCAAGGATAAATAAATAATATAAAATCAAAATTTATTTTATTGCGGAAAAAAATTGTCCTTACAATGCAATTCATTGAAAAACTATGCTAATACATATTTCTTAGCAATCTAACTCTAACTCTAAGTAGTAGATCAAGAATCTAATCTTCAAGTAATGCGATCGAAATCCATTTCTTCACGGTTAGATTTTGTTCACTTCTTCCCTTAAGCTTCCTCTCTTTTCTTCGATCCTACAAAACATCAATTGTAATCTTATCACATTATGTATTAAGAATCTAGAATAGGAGCTTAAAAGAGTTAGCCAATGGATTTTACCTAAAGCAGAGCCATACGTTTTAACTCTCCCATCTCTTAGATCTCTTAGGTAAATAGGGCAGCTTCGTCTTCAATGCCCCTTCTCTTGGCAATAAAAACAAATTGAATCTTTTGGAACAGGACATGGAACTACTTCAGACATTGCCTTTCTCTTATGATCAAACTTTTCGATCATAGCCTGTCTTTCGTTGCCATTGTCTATATCCATAGAGGTCTTGAAGGCAGATTCACCAATTAACTTTGCTTTTCTACTGCGCCAAACCGTTGTTGATTCAGCAGCAATAAGCATATAGGTGAGATCTATAAGGGTCACGTCGCAGTTCATCATATAGTACTCTCTTACGAACTCACTATATGAGTTAGGAAGTGTCTGAAGAACCCAATCAACAGCCATCTCCTCACAGACAACAGATCCCAACATTCTTAACCTATCAATGTGTGACTTCATCCCTAGGACGTGTGCACACACCGACTTTCCTTCTTTATGTTTACTTGCCAAAAGGGCTTGAGTGAGCTTGAACTTTTCAAGCCTTCGAACTTGTGGGTTTGGGAGAATAATTGGAGGAGGTGGAGGAAGAGAAGCATGATCTCTTGTTCCTTGATCGAATCGTGGAATATCATCTTCATGCGGAATGCTTGTTCCACGGGATTTGGGAAGACCATAGTTGTCATACTTTGACATCTACAAAACGGGAGAAAACGAATTCAAGTTAGTTGATTGATTGAGTCCTTAGTAAATCAGCCAAATGAGATACTAAGGCTAGGACCCAACACAATTCGCTACAACCTAGAAAAGGGATGTCGTAATCTAGTTGCCGAATATTTGAAGGTAAGTGAATGACGATTCACTAATTTCCACCATGAAAAACGAAAAAGAAACTTAAGTTTTAAATCTATGAAAACTCCTAGATCCTTTGAGATTCATTGAACATTTCAATGGCATGTTTAAATCTCGATATGCCCCTCTAGTTTGTGACTGGGATGATGAGGATCACAAAGCGGGTGTGAATAACCATGTAAACTTACATGGTGCCCTCACATGTTACAGTCACCTATTCGATGTGCCGGTAAACCACACACACTCCACCGAACTATGACAAACATTGAGTCACCCTTTGCTACCTTTGCTTAGAACCATTTAGTGTGTTGGTTAACCACACACGCTCCACTAACGTCTTCGCAAGGGCACAAAGTGTAATTTCATGGAATTGCATCAATTCACTTTTGCCTAAGTAACTAAGATTGGGAATTTGTAAAACATTTAGTTACTTTTGTACTTCATTATACTTATAATGGAATGTTTTGTCTTATCCTACCCGTTCAGCTAACGACCATCCACTAGTCAAGAGTACGGTGGGTAAGAGTGGATACCCATTCAATCGCCATTTTATAGGCAATTTCCTTAAACACCCCTTGTAGACCAGCTTTGTGAATGAGGCTTACTAACGGTAAGACTAACTTTTAGTCATACATATATATAATGTTAGACTTTTAATGTTATATATAGTATAGGGTGTATTTTACACTTTTAAAATACTAGGAGGTCAAATTTAACAATTATACTTTTAATTCAATTAAATTGTAAACCTAAACTTTTATGGATTTATTAAACCTCTTTTAATTACACACCTTAATTAATTAATAAAACCATAAGGGTGTGATTTGAACTTTTCAAAACAATACTAGGGTTTTAGAATTTAACATTCCTAAATTAAACCTTTTAATCAACTGTTAAATTCCAAAACTTGAGGGCAAGTTTTGAAACATTTCAAAACATTTAGGTTTAGAATTTAAATATACATCAAAATTAAACTTTTAATCAAAATTTAAATTCCAAAACTTGAGGGCAAGTTTTGAAACCTTTTTAAAACATTAGGGTTTCAACTATTTAAATTTCAAAACTAAACTTTTGAGTTTAAATTTAAACTATAAAACCTAAAGGGGAAAAATTGAAACTTTTCATAACACAAAGATCAAATAACAAACAATATAAATTAAACAATTAATTTCATCATTATCTATATTTGACATAATTTCAATCTCTTGCAAAATAAGTTACCCAATTAATACAAATAATCCAATCTTTATCATATAAGGAAGTTATTATCTAATCAATTGGTAATTATCTTGTGTTTTGGCAAGGATATTCATTAAGAAACAATAAAATTCGTATTTTATAGGTTTAAAACAAATATGATAATTATCCTTAAGCAAAACAGCAACAAAATCCGAAGTTTCCTCTGTCTGACGCTCCGACTCGCTGAGTCACACTTTGGAACTCGCCGAGTAGGACTGACTCGCCGAGTCCAAGTAGTGACTCGCCGAGTCAGGTCAAACAGTAATCCATAATTCGATTTTCAGGTACATAATGCATCAATACAATAGAAACCAATCAAGGGCTCTGATACCACTGATGGGTTTTTGGTCATAAGAACATCCTATGTGCTCATACAAACCCTAATGCTTGGATCTAGGTTTCTCTATTGTACATGCAATTTATCCAAGACTATAAACCCTAGATCTAGAATACAAGTAATCATATTAACATAAGAATGGTTTAAGTTATTACCTTGATTGTTATGTAGCAATAACAATCCCAAATCCTTCTTGTATTGACTTTAGAAAGCTTAGAGTCACAAATGTCACTCCTCTAATGGTTCACAAACACCAAGAGCAAGAGGATGAAGAGGAGAAGAGAAGGAGGCTGCCCAAAATGTGTGGAAACCCTAGAAGGAAGCTTGTCCACATTTTTGGGGCATAAGGGTTCTATATATAGTGAGGCTATTAGGGTTATCTAACAAGGAAACCCTAATTTGGATGCTTAAGCCCTAAGCAACCCATGGAATCCTTTCCTTAAAGGCCTTGGACGATTTCTAATGGGTTTCCCCATAGAATTCGTCCAACCTTATAATATAAGGCAATCCATGGCCCAATTGCAATTATCTTATAATTACAATTCTAGTCCCTTAAGTTTAATTAATCTCTTTTAGTCACAAACTTAATTCTTATTAATTCTTGACTAATATTAATTAAACAATATGATTTCTCCTTTAATATATTATTCTCATAATATATTAATAAATCATATTTAATCCTTTCTCTCCATAATTCATCCTATCAAGTTGCTTTGGTGAAGGCAACCCAAAGGACCATGCACCATCGGGTCAAGTACATACCAAAATAGTTATGGACTTAGACACTAATCCAACAGAAGGAGAACTACCCAAAGCTATTTCCAGACGCAGCAGACTTCGAGGATGAACTCTAAAATAAGTGGGGGAAATTTGTAATGCCCGGTTCCTGGTATGTATTTTAATATGAATTATTCATTTTTACAACGAGACTCGACGAGTTGGAGGCCCCAAACTCGTCGAGTAGGAATGGGATTTTTGGACGTGGGACTTGAAGTCTACTCGACGAGTCGAGAAGCCTTAACTCAACGAGTAGGGCTGCCA
Source organism: Lactuca sativa (assembly GCF_002870075.4). Classification (NCBI taxonomy): domain Eukaryota; kingdom Viridiplantae; phylum Streptophyta; class Magnoliopsida; order Asterales; family Asteraceae; genus Lactuca; species Lactuca sativa. Next base: position 144,978,735 of record NC_056628.2, read on the forward strand.
GAGTGAAACCCTAATATTTAAGGTTTGCAAACTATTTAAAGACCTTAACACCCCATTGTGGCCTCCCTCATCGCCTCTCTCAGTCCAGCAAACCCTAATTCATGCTCTTGAGCCTTTTGAATGTGTGTGAGTGAAAAGAGAGTGATTATTTAGTATTTTCCTGAAGGAGTGGAAGCTTGAACTGCTTGGTTGAAGGAAGGAGCCTTGGATCCAGAGTTTTCATTGTCAAAGCAGCCTTATTGAGGTATAAAGTCTATGCCTTGTTCATTCATTTACTAGATCCCTTCATAGAGTAGTTTAGGGATTTAAGGATCCATTTTTGGAACCATTCATGAATGCAAGCATGTTTTGGAGTCATGACTTCAGATCCAGAGCCTTTAACGGTCTCCATGGCATAAAGGTGCCAACTTTATGGCCATGGGAGTCCCATGCAACATGTGAACCACTTTTTAGGGCTTTTTGAGCTAAATAACCCATTCATGGACGTAAAGTTAGAAACTTTACGTGATATATCGACCCTAGGGAACCAGATCTATGTTTTAGATGCATTAAGCCCGACTAGAAATGACTATATGGATTTTGAACATAGGGGACTCGACGAGTTGTTCATACAACTTGGCGAGTTGGGTCGTGGTCCCCCAACCTTTTCTGTTACTGAGTAAACTCGTTGAGTCTAGGAGATGAATCAGCGAGTTGGACATGTTTTGGGCTTGAAGATTGAAGGAGAACTTGACAAGTTCAAGGATAAACTCTGCGAGTTATTAGCAAAATGTCCCGACTCTATATGAAGGAGAAATCGACGAGTTCAAGGAGAAACTCGGCGAGTTGTGAGTAAAAGGCCCCGACTATGTTATAAGGAAGAACTCGATGAGTTCATGAAAGAACTCGACGAGTAGGATCGGGACTTCAGGGTTTTATGGATTATGGAACTCGACGAGTTGATGGACCAACTCGGCGAGTTGAGTCAACCAGATGTTGACTTTGACCAAAGGTTGACCTTGACTAGGGTTTTGACCTTGACTTTGACTTTGACCTGAGTTGACCCTTAAAAGGGTTATGGGTATGGAAGGGTAATTAAATGAGATTGTTATGTGTAGGAGTTTGAGAGGAGTTGATCCCAGCACCGAGGACAGTTCATCTATTACGCGACATTGAGGTGAGTTACCTTCCAGTAGGAGTGGGTCGAAGGCACTAATGCCGTACCACTAAGTAATAAGAGTATAGTAGAGATGATTGTCTTTGTGATAATTATCTGGTATGCCACTATCTGTTATGCTTTATGTGCCAGTATGCTATGATATTATGTGATAGTGGTAGGAAATGGACTAGTCCTTGGATTCAGTTGAGATATACCGGTAGGGTAGGTTGGGCACCCAGATATGCCTGACAGTATGTTATGATATGTTATTATGTGGTAGTGGTAGGGGGTGAAATAGTCCCCGTAGCCGGTTGAAATAAATCGGAGGGTAGGTCGGGCACCCAGATATGCGTGGCAGGGTAGGCCGAGCACCTATATATGCTTGACAAAGGGTAGGTCGGGCACCCCGGTATGCTTGACAAGGGTAGGTTGTGATGGGTTTTATGCATAAGAACAATCTTATGTGCTCATACAAACCCTAATGCTTGGATCTAGGTTTCTCTATTGTACATGCAATGTATCCAAGACTTACAACCCTAGATCTAACATGTATAATTTGAAATTAACATTATAAGAACAGATCTAAGTGTTTACCTCTTTCAAATTGCTTGGAATCCTTTGAATCTTCTTGATCTTGAGCTTAGAGTCACAATTGTAACTCCTCTAATGGTTCACAAACCCCACAAGCAAGAAGGCAATATGAGAGAGGGAAGAGATGCTTAAATCGGCCCTAGGGTTCTCTTAGAATTAAGTGTAGCCGATTTTCATAGCCCAAGGGTCATATTTATACTGTAGGCTGCTAGGGTTTCAGTCTAAACCCTAATGAACAACTTAGCCACCAAGCAGCCCAAGGAACCTTCTGGAATAATGCCTTGGACGAAAATATGATGATCCTTCATCATAATTTTGTTCCCCCTTAGCCCATTAGGTTTCCCAACCCAAAACTCAACTATCACACATTTGACAGTTTATGCCCTTTTATTTAATTAATCTATTTTTAGTCACAAAATTAATTCCTAATTAATTTACGACTAATACTAATTAAATAAATATGATTTCTCCTTTAATATATTATTCTTATAATATATTAATAAACCATAATATTCTCTCTTTTTCCTTAAATTACCTTGTCAAGTTGCTTTGGTGAAGGCAACCCAAAAGGACCATGCACAACCGGGTCAAGTACATACCAAATATAGTTACGGGCTTAGACACTAATCCAACAGTCTCCCACTTGGATAAGTCTAGTAACTATATCTCACATATGAATTCAGGATCCAATTAGCAATCGTAGCTCTTACACGTCGCTGTCAACTCTGATCAGCAACTCGTCCTTCAGATAAAGGATCGTATAATCTTCTATTCTAGATATCATGCTGACAATACTTATTGTCCATCACTTGTTCCTCGATTTTTGATTTGTTCGACATAGAATTTAGTTGAACACATCAACTTTATTCTGACCGGGCCCGGTACATAAGTCAAACCAAATCATCAAGTGGCCAAGATATCACCTTTATTCTCATAGAATAAAAGGAACATATCAACTTCGACTTATATGCATCTATTATTTACCAATTAAATCATGCACAACAATGTGTTTTGTAACATCAAGTTACTAATGCGTTTACACATCATCAATGCATAACCAACCAGCAAACAATAACCATATCTCTAAGTTTTAAGACTATATGATATTATCGCTTTGCGATCACTTGAGGTAAAACACCACGAAGTGATACCAGCAAATGCAGTTTTATTCTAATGCTCAAATCATATTCATAAGCACTCATGAACTTTGTAGCAAACTTTGCTATGTCCAAAACCTTTTAGACAATCTACAAACAAATTCATGACAGTCTTCATTCATATCTACTTCCAAAATATGAATGAATGTGGACTGTTTAAATAATCTTATTATTCTGGAAGTCAAAACATGCAAAATTGAAAAAATAGATAAATAACCAACACAAGATAATAGCTTTACTCATAAATAACACAACTTTATTTATTCATCAAATGTCAAGTACAAATTATCTATTACACGTTTCTTATGTATCTAATCTAAACTTATATCGTCCTTCAGCCCAATGCTCCTAGCGTGCTGCAAGTGTTTGACCCTACTCAGTCCCTTCGTAAGGGGATCTACTGGGTTTTCTTCTGACGATACCCTCTTCACAACGAGGAGTCCCTCTTCTACCCGATATCTAATAAAATGATATTTTTCTGTCGATATGTCGAGATCTGCCATGATCTCGTGGTTCCTTGGTTAAGGCAACCGCTCCTTCATTATCAAAAAAAATTTCCATTGGCTCCTTTATAGATGGCATAACTCCAAGGTATCCAATGAAGTTCTTCAACCATATAGCCTCCTTTGATGCTTCGCTTTCCGCAATGTACTCTGATTCACACATTGAATCAGCTACGGTCTCCTGCTTGGAACTTTTCCAAGTCACTGCTCCTCCATTTAGGGTAAAGACCCAGCCCGACTGTGATCGATAATTATCCCGATTCGTTTGAAAACTAGCGTCACTGTACCCTTGTACCCTTAATTCATCACTCCCACCGAGGACTAGAAACCATTCCTTGGTCCTTCGCAGGTACTTAAGAATATTCTTAACTGCAATCCAATGAGCTCTACCAGGGTTCCCATGATATCTACTGACCATGCTCAAAGCGAAGGCCACATTAGGGAGAGTACAAGTCATAGCGTACATGATCGAGCCAATTGCGGAAACGTAAGGTACTCGACTCATATCAGCTATCTCTGCCTCTGTACTCGGGCATTGAGTCTTACTCAACTTGGTATTGCTTTGGATTGGAAACTCCCCTTTCTTTAAATTTTCCATACTAAAACGCTTTAGTACCTTATCCAAGTACTTATCCTGACTGAGTCCTATCAGTCTCTTTTCCCTGTTTCTCACTATCCTTATTCCCAGAATATAAGCAGCCTCTCCGAGGTCCTTCATAGCGAAACACTTCCCAAGCCAGGACTTGACCTCCTGCAAGGTTGGGACGTCGTTTCCTATGAGCAGCATGTCATCGACATACAATACGAGGAAGCTCACTATACTCCCACTGGCTTTGACATATACACATGACTCATCTTCGCTTCGTAGAAAACCAAACTCTTTTGACCTTTTCATCAAAACAAAGATTCCGCCTGCGAGATGCTTGTTTCAATCCATAAATGGATTTCTCAAGCTTGCACACTCTATTTGGATGCTTCGCATCGACAAAACCCTCTGGATGATTCAAGTACACATCCTCAGCCAACTTCCCATTAAGGAGAGCGGTTTTCACATCCATCTGCCAGATTTCATAATCATGAAACGCAGCTATTGCAAGCATTACCCTAATAGACTTTATTTTAGCAACTGGTGAGAAGGTCTCATCATAGTCAACTCCAAGAGTCTGAGTAGATCCCTTCGCAACCAATCGTGCTTTATAAGTGTGCACTTTCCCATCCATGTCCGTCTTTTTCTTGAAGATCCACTTGCACCCGACCGTCTTACGACTCGGTACATTATCAACCAAATTCCAAACTTGGTTGTCGTACATGGATTGAATCTCGCTATCCATAGCCTCTTTCCATTTAGCAGACTCCGGGCCTACCATTGCTTCCTTGTAGCTGCTAGGTTCGCCCAAATTTATTAGTGTTTCATCACTAATAAACATATCCCCTTCAGTAGTAATATGAAAACCATAAAACTGGGGTTGAACACTAACCCTACTAGAACGTCTAAGAGGTAAGGACTCGTCAACGGGCTCAACAGGAGTTTCCTCCTCGGGTTGAGTGCCAGTGTTAGAGGTTCCTTCGCCGCTTTGCTCTTGAATCTCTTCAAGATCAATTTGCCTCCCACTGTCCTCTTGTCTTATCAATTCCCTTTCTCGGAAAACTCCTCTTCTAGCAATGAAGACAACATTGTCACTCGGTCTATAGAAGAGATAGCCAAAAGACTTCTATGGATAGCCGATGAAATAAGACTTCTCACTACGAGGTTCGAGCTTGCCGTGAGTCTCTCATCTTACGAAAGCCTCGCAACCACAAACCTTGATATGTGCCAACGGGGGAGCTTTCCCTGTCCACATCTTGTGAGGTGTCTTGGCAACCTTCTTGGTGGGAACTAAGTTAAGGATATGGGCAGCAGTCTCTAAGGCATACCCCCAGAAAGCTATTGGTAACGAAGCCCGACTCATGATAGAACGAATCATGTCCAACAAGGTCCGATTACGTCTCTCAGCCACACCATTCAATTGTGGCGTTCTTGGAGGCGTCAATTGCGAAACAATTCCGCATTCTTTTAGATAGTCGTTGTAACAGCCCGAAATCTCAGGTATCGTTTAATTATGTTTTTTTGGGTGGTTTAAGAGGGGACTCGGCGAGTTGGAGCCTAGACTCGCCGAGTAGGATCGCAGACTTGGTCGCGGGTCCGCGACTGGACTCGACGAGTCCAGATATGGACTCGGCGAGTCGACGTTGTTCAGCAGAAACCCTAACCGTTCAGTTTGGATCGTATATAACGCCTTTTAGGCCGTCATTTTCCGTCTTTTGATCGATTGAAAGGAACCCTAATCGTTGTGGACGTCTAGAGCAGGAGAGAAAGCTATTGAAACTTGGAGGAACTTGTTAGACAAGAAGAAGAAGAAATTGGCCAAAGGAATATCAAGGAGGATCGAGTCCTGAGGTTTGGAGGACACAGAAGGAACGTTCTCAGGTAATACTCGGATCAATTCTGTTAGTTAATGTGTTTATGAACCTAGGGTTTATGAAAAACCCATTTAGTGATTAGATGGGTTATTATGTTATTACCCAGATGTTATACCCACAGTAATGGGATGTTTAGAAGTCCAGAAGAGTCCCATGGTTGTATATCGTGGGACCATACGTAATTCAGGAAGCAGTTGCTCGTCTGCATGGCATGGACTCGCCGAGTTGTTCTTCAGACTCGGCGAGTAGCTTGAAGATTTACTGGGACTCGCCGAGTTGTTCTTCAGACTCGGCGAGTGGAGTCGGGGTGGCCCCGCGATTCTTCCAGGAGTAACTCGTCGGGTCGAGGAGGGTACTCAACGAGTAGATAAGGAATCTCAGAAAGTTGGAGGACGTCTAGACTCGCCGAGTCGCCATGGTACTCGCCGAGTCCGATCGAGCTGACCATTGACCGTTGACCAGGGTTGACCTAAGTCTGACTTCTTAGGGATAGTCTCACTTAGAAGATATAAGTATTAATGAGTTATGTAATGTTATAGGGAGGTTGTAGCTCGTCGGTTGTGCACGAGTCATTTCGGGATTTGCTAGCGTCCAGCTTTTACGAGGTGAGTCTTCTCACTATACTGTACCCGGAAGGGTTTGACTGTGTGACCGGAAGGTCGGATATGTTATGTGATATGTATGCTATATGTGGTAAGTTAATTGTTATATGTGCTATGTATGTTATGTGGGCCGGAAGGCAATATGTTATGGGCCGGAAGGCGATTATGTTATGGGCCGGAAGGCGTGGTAACGAGGACCGGAAGGTCAGGGCCTGGAAAGGCGTATGTGCGTAAGTGTATATTGGGGAACTCACTAAGCATTTATGCTTACAGTTGTTGTACATGTATTTCAGGTACTAGCGAGAACCGTGGGAAGGCGCCGGCGTGATCGATACACACTGAAGATTGTTTTTATGATCTTGGGATTTTGAATATTTGTATTTGACAGAATACTTAAACTATTTATGCCTTGTTTTAAATGGAAATAACTATATTTTGAAAATGAAAAAAAAAAGATTTGTTCGAAAATTGCGTTGTTACAATTGGTATCAGAGCCTTGGTTTGAGGGATTCGGGTGCACCTTCGGGGGGTAACTGAACTCAAACCGAGGATTTGAGGAAGCTTTTCAAATAAAGGCATAAACTTTTGTAAATGGTTTTGTGGTAAGCAAGAAAGGAGCAGTGTGTACGATCAGTCAGCGCCCGAACGGTAAAGATCCCCAAAATACCTTACAATATTATGTGATATGAATTGTTATGCATGCTAGAAGACTAGGTATTCATGATAGGACTAGAGTGGCCTGATTTGTGATGCCCTAGTCTAGGAAGTTGCCTATATGAGATGCTTTGCTAGTATGCGGGTAGATAGAGCATATCAGAAGTAGAGTACTCACTATCCGGAGTTTGGGGAGGAGGACTTGGGATGAACACTGATGCGGTGTGGTCGGTAGTATTGGGCCCGTACTACCGAGGACACCGGGTCAGTGGGAGGCCCAAGTAAGGATCCCTGGATATCTGGGACTGAGTAGGGTTGCATATCGAGTACGATTATACTCGGTAGGATCTCTGATAGTTTTATGTTGTATTTCAGAGATATCATGGTTAGACTGCGTCACGGAGCAGGTACGAGCGGTGTGAGTGACGAGGATATTCGTCAGATGATCCACGAGGAGGTGGCGGCGGCGATCCGGGCTGAGATCCCGGAGATGTTTGGGTCTATCAAGACCACCCTGATGGAGACGTTCGACGAGCGGTACGCTGCATTGACTGAGGCTGCAACCGCTGCAGCTACCGCAGCTGTGACCGCTGCTAGGCCACAGGGGGGTGACTCATTGCTGTTCCGAGAGTTCAGCAACACGAAGCCACCAGAGTTCGATGGGACGCAGGATCCGATTGCTGCGATGAGGTGGATCGCAGATATAGAGGGGTGCTTCTACACTTGTTCATGCCCGGAGCACCTGAGGGTACGGTTCGCTTTGAACCAGCTCCGTCTGGGAGCAAAGGACTGGTGGAAGTTCGTGACGGCGAACTTCACTTTGGCAGAGACTGCGGCAGTGACATGGGAGGGGTTCACTACCATGTTCAGGGATGAGTACGTTCCCCCGGTGGAGCGGGAACGATTGGTTCAGGAGTTCTTAACCCTCAAGCAGGGTACTGATTCGGTGGCGGCGATCACGCGGAAGTTCCATGAGAGGGCGATGTTTTGCCCCGAGCTGGTAGCCACAGAGCAGGCTCGGATGAGCCGGTACTTGGGTGTTCTGAGGAGGGAGATCCGGGAGTTTGTGTCAAACTCCACTTACCATACTTTTACTGAGCTTCAGGCGAATGCCAGGAAGCGTGAGATCGAGTTAGAGACTCAGGCCAGGGAGGAGGCCGAGTCTCAGCAGGCAGACCGGCGGCCGGCTCAGTCTCAGCCGGCAGCCAAGCGGATCAAGCCCGCCGATCCGAGGACGGGAGGTTCGAAGAACCGCATTTGCGTAAAGTGCGGCAAGGGTCACGATGGGGCGTGTCGAGCCGGTGCTTGCTACAAGTGCGGCAAGGAGGGGCACATTGCTAGGGAGTGCCCCAAGGGGTTTATGGTTTGCTTTCATTGCAACCAGACCGGCCATCGGAAGGCCGAGTGTCCACAGCTTCGTCAGGGGTCCGCACCTGTTGCCAGGACTACTGAGACTCGACCGGTGAAGGTCGAGGCCCCGAGGGCTCGTGGGAGAGCCTTTCAGCTGACTGCGGAGGAGGTCCGCGCTGCGCCCGATGTTGTGGCAGGTATGTTGTAATTCGTGTAATTATTTTAATGTCGATATGTTATGCTTATGTTATTATGCGCGTAGGTACTTTTCTTGTGAACTCTGTGCCTGCCTTAGTGTTATTTGACTCGGGTGCGAGTAGGTCCTTTGTGTCCTTAGCCTTTAGTCAACAGATCGGCGTTAGTCGTGAGTCGTTGAGTCGACCTTTGAGAGTTTCTATAGCTGACGAGAAAGTGATTCGTGCTAAGGAGGTTCTTCGGGGATGTGTACTAGAGATTTTTCGGGGTTGAATTCCCGATTGACCTGATTCCTATTGCGATGGGGGATGTCTGTGTTATCGTGGGCATGGACTGGTTGAGCCGATTCGGCGCTGTCATCGACTGCGAGCGTCAGTTGGTGACCATACGAGATCATAGTGGGGGAGTTCTTTCGGTGTACGGTGAGGGTACCCGTTCAGAATCAGCTTTTTGTTCGGCCGCTAGGGCGAGGCAGTGTCTACAGCAGGGCTGTAAGGGTTTTGTGGCGTATGTGATGGATATGCGGGAGGTTTTCGAGAGACCGAAGTCAGTTAAGGAGGTCCCTGTGGTGCGTGAGTCTTCAGATGTTTTTCCCGAGGAACTGCCGGGAGTACCTCCTGTGAGGCAAGTAGAGTTTGGTATCGATCTGGTTCCGGGGGCCGCGCCTATTGCTAAAGTGCCCTATCGTCTTGCACCTCCAGAGATGCAAGAGTTGTCCTCGCAACTCCAGGAGTTGCTGGGAAAGGGATTCATTCGGCCGAGCAGCTCGCCTTGGGGAGCACCTATTCTGTTCGTCAAGAAGAAGGATGGTTCACACCGGATGTGCATTGATTACCGGGAGTTGAACAAGCTAACGGTCAAGAACCGTTACCCGTTGCCGAGGATCGATGATATATTCGATCAGTTGCAGGGAGCATCTTGGATTTCCAAGATCGATCTGAGGTCAGGATACCATCAGGTGAGAGTACGGAGTGAGGACGTCCAGAAGACAGCGTTTAGGACGCGATATGGGCATTATGAGTTTGTGGTGATGCCTTTTGGACTCACCAATGCCCCGGCTGTGTTCATGGATCTCATGAACAGGGTATGCAGGCCGATGTTGGATCGGTCAGTGATTGTATTTATCGACGACATTCTGGTGTATTCGAGATCTAGAGAGCAGCATGAGGAGCATTTGAGGGAGGTCCTGGAGGTATTGAGGTCGGAGAAGCTTTATGCAAAGTTCTCCAAATGTGACTTCTGGTTGCAGGAGGTCCAGTTTCTAGGACATGTGGTTAATCAGAAAGGGATATTGGTCGATCCGGCCAAGGTTGAGGCGGTGATGAGTTGGGAGGTGCCGAAGTCACCCTCTGAGATCAGAAGTTTCCTTGGGTTGGCAGGGTATTATCGGAGATTTATCAAGGACTTCTCCAAGATCGCAGAGCCACTCACCAGATTGACCCGGAAGGGTGTTGCATTCTCATGGGGACCCGAGCAGCAGACCTCCTTTGAGACACTTCGCCAGAGATTGTGCGAAGCCCCGGTATTAGCTCTCCCAGAAGGGATGGAAGATTTCGTGGTATATTGCGACGCATCGATTTCGGGATTGGGTGCAGTATTGATGCAGAGGGGTCATGTGATAGCTTATGCGTCGAGGCAGCTGAAGCCTCATGAGACGAGATATCCCACGCATGATTTAGAGTTGGGGACAGTAGTGTTCGCTCTCAAAATTTGGCGTCACTACTTGTATGGGGTTCGATGTACGATATACACGGACCATAAGAGTCTGAAGTATTTGATGGATCAACCCAACCTAAATATGCGTCAGAGGAGGTGGTTGGATGTGGTCAAGGATTATGATTGTGAGATCCTGTACCACCCAGGCAAGGCTAATGTGGTAGCCGATGCATTGAGCCGCAGGGCGGAGAGCACTCCATTGCGAGATGTATGCTTGAGACTGACTGTGATGACTCCAGTATTGGACGCTATTCGTGGAGCCCAGGCAGAGGCTGTGCGACCAGAAATGCGGAAGAAAGAGCGGGTTGTGGGGTTAATCTCAGAGTTTGTCAAGGATAGTCGAGGCCTTATGACGTTTCAGGGTCGGATTTGGGTACCGTTCGTGGGCGGTACGCGTATTACGTTGATGGAAGAGGCTCATAGATCGAAATTCTCGATCCATCCCGGTGCTACAAAGATGTATTTGGATTTAAGGAAGGAATATTGGTGGCCCTGTATGAAGAGGGACGTAGCATGGTTCGTTGAGAGGTGCTTGACCTGCCGTAGGGTTAAGGCCGAACACCAGAGACCGCATGGCAAGTTGCAGCCATTGGAGATCCCCGAGTGGAAGTGGGAACAGATCACTATGGATTTTATCACCAAATTGCCAAGGACTGCTAGGGGAGTTGACGCAATTTGGGTGATTGTGGATAGGTTGACGAAGAGTGCGCACTTCCTTGCCATCAGTGAGAGTTCTTCAGCGGAAAAGTTGGCGGAGATATACGTGAAAGAGGTGGTATCTCGGCACGGGGTGCCAATCTCGATTGTGTCAGACCGCGACGTGCGCTTCACTTCCAGGTTCTGGAAGAAATTCCATGAGGAGCTGGGTACTAAATTGCATTTTAGTACCGCATACCATCCCCAGACAGACGGTCAGAGCGAGCGGACGATTCAGACGCTGGAGGACATGCTCCGAGCGTGTGTGTTAGACTTCGGGGGTGGTTGGGATGCGTATTTACCATTGGAAGAGTTCTCCTACAACGACAGCCATCATTCGAGCATTGGTATGCCACCTTTCGAGCTGTTGTATGGTAGGAGGTGTCGGACCCCCATTTGCTGGGGAGAGGTGGGACAGAGAGTGATGGGCAGCACGGAGATCGTGCTCCAGACGACAGAGCAGATTCAGCGAGTGAGACAAAGGTTATTGACTGCCCAGAGCCGACAGAAGAGTTATGCAGACAGGCGCCGATCCGAGCTTGAATTTCAGGTCGGCGACTTCGTTCTCCTGAAGGTCTCTCCTTGGAAAGGAGTGATTCGGTTCAGGAAGAGAGGCAAGTTGGGGCCCCGGTATATTGGGCCATTTCGTGTGATTGCAAGGATAGGTCAGGTAGCCTATCGGTTGGAGTTACCAGCGGAGTTGGGTCAGATCCATGACACTTTTCATGTGTCGCAGTTGAGGAAGTGCATGGCCGATGAGTCGGCAGTGGTTCCATTGGAGGATATTCAGGTGGATGCGAGCCTGAATTACGCGGAGAGACCAGTGGCGGTCAGGGATCGGAAGATCAAGGTTCTGAGGAACAAGGAAGTACCTCTGGTGTTGGTTCAATGGAAACACCGTAAGGGATCGGAAATGACTTGGGAGCCGGAACGTGAGATGCGGGAGCAGCATCCGGAACTATTTGCAGAGTGAGACTTCGAGGGCGAAGTCTAACCCAAGTGGGGGAGAGTTGTAACAGCCCGAAATCTCAGGTATCGTTTAATTATGTTTTTTTGGGTGGTTTAAGAGGGGACTCGGCGAGTTGGAGCCTAGACTCGCCGAGTAGGATCGCAGACTTGGTCGCGGGTCCGCGACTGGACTCGACGAGTCCAGATATGGACTCGGCGAGTCGACGCTGTTCAGCAGAAACCCTAACCGTTCAGTTTGGATCGTATATAACGCCTTTTAGGCCGTCATTTTCCGTCTTTTGATCGATTGAAAGGAACCCTAATCGTTGTGGACGTCTAGAGCAGGAGAGAAAGCTATTGAAACTTGGAGGAACTTGTTAGACAAGAAGAAGAAGAAATTGGCCAAAGGAATATCAAGGAGGATCGAGTCCTGAGGTTTGGAGGACACAGAAGGAACGTTCTCAGGTAATACTCGGATCAATTCTATTAGTTAATGTGTTTATGAACCTAGGGTTTATGAAAAACCCATTTAGTGATTAGATGGGTTATTATGTTATTACCCAGATGTTATACCCACAGTAATGGGATGTTTAGAAGTCCAGAAGAGTCCCATGGTTGTATATCGTGGGACCATACGTAATTCAGGAAGCAGTTGCTCGTCTGCATGACATGGACTCGCCGAGTTGTTCTTCAGACTCGGCGAGTAGCTTGAAGATTTACTGGGACTCGCCGAGTTGTTCTTCAGACTCGGCGAGTGGAGTCGGGGTGGCCCCGCGATTCTTCCAGGAGTAACTCGTCGGGTCGAGGAGGGTACTCAACGAGTAGATAAGGAATCTCAGAAAGTTGGAGGACATCTAGATTCGCCGAGTCGCCATGGTACTCGCCGAGTCCGATCGAGCTGACCATTGACCGTTGACCAGGGTTGACCTAAGTCTGACTTCTTAGGGATAGTCTCACTTAGAAGATATAAGTATTAATGAGTTATGTAATGTTATAGGGAGGTTGTAGCTCGTCGGTTGTGCACGAGTCATTTCGGGATTTGCTAGCGTCCAGCTTTTACGAGGTGAGTCTTCTCACTATACTGTACCCGGAAGGGTTTGACTGTGTGACCGGAAGGTCGGATATGTTATGTGATATGTATGCTATATGTGGTAAGTTAATTGTTATATGTGCTATGTATGTTATGTGGGCCGGAAGGCAATATGTTATGGGCCGGAAGGCGATTATGTTATGGGCCGGAAGGCGTGGTAACGAGGACCGGAAGGTCAGGGCCTGGAAAGGCGTATGTGCGTAAGTGTATATTGGGGAACTCACTAAGCATTTATGCTTACAGTTGTCGTACATGTATTTCAGGTACTAGCGAGAACCGTGGGAAGGCGCCGGCGTGATCGATACACACTGAAGATTGTTTTTATGATCTTGGGATTTTGAATATTTGTATTTGACAGAATACTTAAACTATTTATGCCTTGTTTTAAATGGAAATAACTATATTTTGAAAATGAAAAAAAAAAAAGATTTGTTCGAAAATTGCGTTGTTACAATTGGAAATCTCAGGTATCGTTTAATTATGTTTTTTTGGGTGGTTTAAGAGGGGGCTCGGCGAGTTGGAGCCTAGACTCGCCGAGTAGGATCGCAGACTTGGTCGCGGGTCCGCGACTGGACTCGACGAGTCCAGATATGGACTCGGCGAGTCGACGCTGTTCAGCAGAAACCCTAACCGTTCAGTTTGGATCGTATATAACGCCTTTTAGGCCGTCATTTTCCGTCTTTTGATCGATTGAAAGGAACCCTAATCGTTGTGGACGTCTAGAGCAGGAGAGAAAGCTATTGAAACTTGGAGGAACTTGTTAGACAAGAAGAAGAAGAAATTGGCCAAAGGAATATCAAGGAGGATCGAGTCCTGAGGTTTGGAGGACACAGAAGGAACGTTCTCAGGTAATACTCGGATCAATTCTATTAGTTAATGTGTTTATGAACCTAGGGTTTATGAAAAACCCATTTAGTGATTAGATGGGTTATTATGTTATTACCCAGATGTTATACCCACAGTAATGGGATGTTTAGAAGTCCAGAAGAGTCCCATGGTTGTATATCGTGGGACCATACGTAATTCAGGAAGCAGTTGCTCGTCTGCATGGCATGGACTCGCCGAGTTGTTCTTCAGACTCGGCGAGTAGCTTGAAGATTTACTGGGACTCGCCGAGTTGTTCTTCAGACTCGGCGAGTGGAGTCGGGGTGGCCCCGCGATTCTTCCAGGAGTAACTCGTCGGGTCGAGGAGGGTACTCAACGAGTAGATAAGGAATCTCAGCTGATTCCCCACTTCATTCTTAAACTCCTTGAACTTTTCAAAGGTTTCTGACTTTTGCTTGGTTAAGTAGATATATCCATATATGCTATAATCATCCGTAAAAGTCACGTAGAAGCGACAAGCATCCCTTGTGGTGGATCTAAAGGGTCCACACACATCGGTGTGTATGAGATCCAATAGACCCTCACCCCTATCACAAGTGCCAATGAAGGGTGACTTGGTCATCTTCCCAAGTAAACAAGATTCACACACGTCATCGTCCCTAAGGTCGAATGACTCCAACACTCCATCCTTTTGGAGTTGGGCTATGCGTTTCTTATTGACATGGCCAAGGCGACAATGCCACAAGCATGCTTTATCTAGACTAGTAGACGAATCAATATTCAACACATCATTTCCTAAATTATCAACAACCATCACAGATTCATAAATCCCGTTACAAGGTAATGCATTAAAATAAAAGGCACCATTCAAAAAAACATTAATAGAACCATTACTATTATCAAAAGAGTATCTGAAACATTGTCTAAACAATCCATGAAATGAAATGATGCTCTTTTCCATATCTGGCGAATAGCAACAATTATTTAAATCTAACCCTAACCCATTATTCAACACTAAAGAATAAACTTCGACTCTGGTCACAGGCGACGATCTTCTGTTTCCCATAATCAAGTTCATCTTTCCATGTTCAACTTCCTTACTTCTTCTTAGGCCCTGCAAATCAGAACAAATGTGGAAACCACACCCTGTATCAAGAACCCATGAAGTAGCAAATGATGAATTGCTAGATTTAATAAAATACATACCTGCAAAGGTGGGCTTTATCTTCCCATCCTCTATGTCTTGCAGATACTTGGCACAACTTTGTTTCCAATGGCCCTTCTCGTGGAAATAGAAGCACTCTGCTTCCTTAGGGTCGGAGGAGGGTTTAGCAGAACCTGCTTTGGTCCCACTAGAGGACGAACCATCACGAGACTTTCCCTTTTGGTGGCTCTTTGAGGGAGTCTTCCTCTTCTTTCCCTTCCCTTGGCCAATTGCCATCACAGAAGCAGCCACAACAGGGGATTATGCAACAAATTTGTCTTTGAGGTTCCTCTCAGCAGTCCTCAGCAGTCCTTGGAGCTTGCTCAAGGAGACCTCTTCCTTATTCATGTGGTAGGTCATTCTGAACTGGTTGTGGCAGGAAGGCAAGGAGTGGAGGATTATGTCGATAGCCAACCTCATTAAACTTAACATTAAGTTTGAGAAGACGATCAACATACCTCTGCATTTTCTGTAAATGAGAGGTTAGGGATTCTCCACTCCCCATCTTAGTGGTGATCATGTTAGTAATGATCTCATAGCGCTCTTGCCTCGCGCTTTAATGGTACCTGTCCAACAAATCCTGATGCATTTCATACGGATACATGTCCTCATAGGACTTTTGGAGTTCGAGGTTCATGGTGGCCAGTATGATGCAATGAACTTTTGTAGCATCATGCTCGTGGGCCTCAAAGGCGGCCAACTCTTCAGGATTAGCAACATCTGGGATGATCTTCTCAAGCTTCTCATCGAAGACATATTCTTTGTCCTCGTAGCGAGTGATCATGCGAATGTATCTCATCCACTCGTTGAAATTTGACCCATCAAATGTCACCTTTTGACATAGGTTCATCAGCGAGAATAACCCATAAGCATTGTTGTTGTTGTTAGCAGAGATCTGAAAAAGAAAGGAAAAAAGTTTGATTAGAAAATGAGTCCCTAATTAAACACCCAAATGAGAAATTACGGATAGGACCGAACAACATTATTTACAACTTAGAAAGGGATGTTGTACTCTAAAAGTAAATAATTTGAAGGTAAGTGAATGATGATTCACTAATTCTCACCATGAAAAACGAAAAAAAAGATTAAGTGTTAAATGTATTTGAAAACTCCTAGATCTTTGAGATTCATTGAACTTTTCAATGGCATGTTTAAATCTTGATATGCACTTCAAATTTGCGACTGGGATGCCGAGGATCGCAAACAAGTTGTGAATAACCATGCGAATCAACATGGTGCACTCAATGTCTCTATCACCTAATCAATTTGCCGGTAAACCACACACGCTCCATTGATCTATGAAAAACATCGAGCCACCCTTTGCTACCAATGTCAACCCCAAATTAGTGTGCCGATTAACCACACACGCTCCATTAACGTTTGACAAGGGTACAGAGTGTAATTCCATGGATTAGCATCATTTTCACATTTTACCCTAAAGTAACTAAGATTGGGAATTTGTAAAAAACATTGTAGTTACTTTGTATCATTCATTATACTTTTAATGAGGAGAGGATTTCCCTATCCTACCCATTCGGCTAAGGACCCTCCACCAGTTAAGCAAGCGGTGGGTGTGAGTGTACACCCATTAAGCGCCATTTTATAGGCAGCTACCTTATACCCACCTTATAGACCGGCTTCGTGAATGAGGCCTACTAGCGATAAGACTAGCACTTTAAGTTATACATATATATTAATTAATCTTGTAATAATATAATAGTGTAGGGTTGAATTTTAAACTTGTAAAACTCTTAGGGTTTGAAATTTAAAGTATTCAAAATTAAACTTTTAATCATAAAATTTAAATTTCAAAACTTGAGGACAAGTTTTGAACTTTTCAAAACACCAGGGATCAAATAACAAATAATATAAATTAAACCGTTAATTTTATGATTATCTATATTTGACCTAATCCAATTTTAGTAACAAGATAATTACCAAATAATTTAAATAATCCATATTTATCACATAAAGAAACTATTATTTAAAAGATTTGAAATTATCTTTTGTTTTGGTAACAGTAAAATTTGTATTTTATCAGTTTAAAACAAATTAGGTAATTATCCTTCATCAAAACTGATGGGTTTCGGTCATAAGACATCCTATGTGCTCATACAAACCCTAATGCTTGGATCTAGGTTTCTCTATTGAACATGCAAGTAATCCAAGACTATAAACCCTAATTCTAACATTCAAGTAATCATATTAACATGAGAATAGGTTTAAGATGTTACCTTGATTGTTATATAGCAATAACAATCCTAAATCTCCTTGTATTGACTTTAGAAAGCTTAGAGTCACAAATGTCACTCCTCTAATGGTTCACAAACACCATAAGCAAGAGGATGAAGAGGAGAGAGGATGGAGGCTGCCCAAAAACGTGTGAAACCCTATAACAAAGCTTAGCCACGTTTTTGGGTCATAAGGGATCCATATATATAGGAGGCTATTAGGGTTATCTAACAAGGAAACCCTAATTTGGATGCTTAAACCCTAAGCAACCCATGGACTCTTTTAATTAAGGCCTTGGACGATTTCCCCATGGGTTTCCCATAGAATTCGTCCACTCCTTAATTTAAGACAATCCATAGCTCATATTGCAATTATCTTATAATTACAATTCCAGTGCCTTAAGTTTAATTAATCTCTTTTAGTCACAAAACTAATTACCTATTAATTCTTGACTAATATTAATTAAACAATATGATTTCTCCTTTAATATATTATTCTCATAATATATTAATAAATCATATTTAATCCTTTCTCTCCATAATTCATCCTATCAAGTTGCTTTGATGAAGGCAACCCAAAAGGACCATGCACCATCGGATCAAGTACAGACCAAAATAGTTATGGACTTAGACACTAATCCAACAAAAACTACAAGAAATTCCGAAATATGCACTGTCTGCCTCTTGGACTCGCCGAGTCAGTCCTGAACTCGCCGAGTCGGGCCAACTCGCCGAGTCCAGATACTGACTCGCCGAGTTGAGTCGAATAGTGGCCAAAAAAACAATTTTTCAGTTAAAACACGACAATTACATCATATACAGCAAAAACCAATCAAGGCTCTGAAACCACTGATGGGTTTTATGCATAAGAACAATCCTATGTGCTCATACAAACCCTAATGCTTGGATCTAGGTTTCTCTATTGTACATGCAATGTATCCAAGACTTACAACCCTAGATCTAACATGTATAATTCGAAATTAACATTATAAGAACAGATCTAAGTGTTTACCTCTTTCAAATTGCTTGGAATCCTTTGAATCTTCTTGATCTTGAGCTTAGAGTCACAATTGTAACTCCTCTAATGGTTCACAAACCCCACAAGCAAGAAGGCAATATGAGAGAGGGAAGAGATGCTAAAATCGGCCCTAGGGTTCTCTTGGAATTAAGTGTAGCCGATTTTCATAGCCCAAGGGTCATATTTATACTGTAGGCTGCTAGGGTTTCAGTCTAAACCCTAATGGACAACTTAGCCACCAAGCAGCCTAAGGAACCTTCTGGAATAAGGCCTTGGACAAAAATATGATGATCCTTCATCATAATTTCGTTCCCCCTTAGCCCATTAGGTTTCCTAGCCCAAAACTTAACTATCACACATTTGACAGTTTATGCCTCTTTATTTAATTAATCTATTTTTACTCACCAAATTAATTCCTAATTAATTTATGACTAATACTAATTAAATAAATATGATTTCTCCTTTAATATATTATTCTTATAATATATTAATAAACCATAATATTCTCTCTCTCTCTCTCCTTAAATTACCTTGTCAAGTTGCTTTGGTGAAGGCAACCCAAAAGGACCATACACAACCGGGTCAAATATATACCAAATATAGTTACGGGCTTATACACTAATCCAATAGGTTGAGCACCCATATATGCTCAGCAGGGTAGGTCGGGCACCCAGATATGCCTGGCAATATGTTTATTGTATGGTATGTTGGGGGAACTCACTAAGCTTTGTGCTTATATTTTTCAGTTTTGTTTCTGGTCCTTCTTCTTCGAAGGGAAAGCAGCCGACATGATCGCAATGCATCACACCACATTTTCCGCATCAGAGGTCTATGGGATTTATACTCTGATATGATTATGTTATGATATGTTTTGACTATGGATACATTGGTTTGATATATATTATTACTATTCAGACAAATGGTTTTATATTTATTTAATTTAAAATGAAATTTTTTGTCCATATTTTTGTGATGTTAAACCACTTCTCCCCTTTATAAGGGTTCAATGTCCACATCGAACGTCGAGCATCGCCATGTCCTGACTCTGATTCCATTCATAACATCCCTAGACATATGCATATGATATTGTCCGCTTTAGAGCTACTTGAGTGGAAAACTTCCCAAGGCTCAACCGTTTTGGAATTTCTCTCACCCAAGAATGCTTAACCACAAAGTTCTTAGAGGATCTGATCCCAACAATTGTGGTATAGTGGCATATTACTTTTCTGAGGGGAAAAGATCCCTGATCCCACATCTATCTGGTAGGAGAACTAAGCACTTGGGATATGGATACCTACCTACCACAATGCGTTTAAAACTTTGAGGACCTTAGATCCCATGAAAATTTGGTAGTTAAACATGCCTGGGTGGGAAAAATTCCAGGATGGGTGACCCTCTAGGAAGTTTTCCACCTAGGTAGCTCCAATATGAACAATATCTTATACATCAACATGTAGATGTTATGAAGGCCAAGCTCAGAAAACATTGACAAAATAGGACCACATTCTTGGTCTGCCTTACGACTATAAGGTCAAAGATGATTCAGTCTTCGCAACTTAACAATCTCCACAACTTAACATGATATGTATTCAAACAATATAGTATTAGAAGCAACTGATTGGATTTTCAACACTGAATTCATAATGGAAAAAACTAGGAAAAAAAACTTGTTACTACCATCTGGAATCCAGAGTGACAATGAAAATTTCTTATTCTGGACAAAACGATTATTTTCCAAAAACAAAAATTCCCTATCTCCACAACTTAACAAAATATGTATTCAAACAATATATAGTATTAGAAGCCGACGATTGGATTTTTAACATTGATTTCATAATGGAAAAATCTGGAAAAAAACTTGTTACTACCGCCTGAAATTTGAAATGGTAATGCAAAATTCCCTATTCCGGACAAAAGGATTATATTCCAAAAAAAAAAAAAAACTGATCATTTTAGTTAAATAATTCATTCCCGATGATCATTTTAATTAATATCACTACATTTTAACATATATGAAATACTTGAGTCAATTTTTACCTATTTAGGGGTGTGTTACTAATAATAACCTACCAATAATTTTAATACACTATACACAAGTTATGATATTTTCTCTTAAATAATGAGTACCACTCGATTTGACTTCGTAACTTGAAACTTCATCAAATTTCGAAAATGATCATCAGTTTTGCAATTTCTAAAAAAATATGATCATTTGTTATTATCATACATACTTATAAAACTAACATTTTTTTCTTAAATCTCATGCATTTGAAACCCCCATTCTTTTTTCCTTTCACCACATTCATTTGAAACTCCCATGACTTTTCAATTTCCTTATAATAATAATTATAATTTGGTAATTAGGTTAAATAAATATCAAATCTAAAGTGCACTCATATATAAACTAAATTTCAATATTAAAATAATATCTTTAATTCTACTTATAAAATTATGTTTTTTTTTTTAACTTTTAACATATAATACTTAATTTATTAGTTTTAATATATTGTTGGATGTAAACCATTATCATTTTAAATGTATAATTTTTGAATAATTGGTATAAAATACTTAAATTATTAATTAAAATATAACATTATAGGCTCAACTTAAATATAAATTTTATTTAACTTAAACAACCCAAAGATTATTTTATAAATAGTTAAATGTGATAAATTGTAGTGTCTTTCTAATAATGATTGTAAGTTGGTTAATAAGGTTAAATAGATATCAAATCTAAAGTGTAATCATAAATAGACTAAATTTCAATTTTAAAATAATATTTTACTTCTATTTATAAAGTTATGTCTTTAAATTTTAATATATTATACTTAATTTATTAGATTTAAAATGTTGTTGCATGTAAACCATTATCAGTTTAAAGCTACAATTTTAGAACAGTTTTGACAAAATACTTAAATTGTTAATTTAAATATAATATTACAGTGTCAACTTAAATATAAATTTCAGTTCTGCTAAAAAAACCATATAATATTTTGTGAATAGTTAAAAGTGATAAATTATAATGATAAATGCAAAAACTAAATTGTAATATCAGTTTAACTAAAATATTTCCTAAATATATTTATATAATCGATAAATATTTTCAAATAAGTAGCTTAAAATAACTTATAATAACAACATTTAAAAATAACTTTATATAAATGATTATATTGTTACCTTTAAAATCAAAAAATAATGTTTGATGTTTTAAGTAATTATAATGATAGAAATTAAAAATTAAGCAATTAAAATTTAAAAAATTAGTTAAAAATAACAACTATAAATAATATTAAACCATATATAATATTTAACTTTATTGATGCGTAACTCGCGAGTAAAAGTCATTCAAATGATTGAGATTATGACGTAAAAATAGATTTATATATTATCATATAATTCAAAATAATCAATATATTATATCAAACTAATATATGAATTATTATATCAAATTTAACAACAACGTTAGTGTTATATTTTAAAAAATATATATTTGTAATGACTTCAACTATATAGGTGTTTCTGCGCATTACAATGTCAACTAAAATATAAATTTCAGTTCAATTTAAAAAAACTAAAGAATATTTTGTAAATAGTTAAAAGTGATAAATTGTAGTGATAAAAGCAAAAACTAAATTCTAATTTCAATTTAACTAAAATATTTCTTAAATATATTTTTATAATCGTTAAAAGTTTCCAAATAAGTAGCTTAAAATAACTTACAATAATAATAGTTAAAAACAACTTTATATAAATGATTATATTGTTAGCTTTAAAATAAAAAAAAATGTTTGATGTTTTAAATAATTATAATGATAGAAATTAAAACATTAAGCAAACAAATTTTAAAAAATTAATTAATAATAAAAACAACTATATATAACATCAAATCATATATTATATTTAATTTTATTCATGTGTAACTCGCGGGTAGAAGTCATTCAAACGATTAAGATTATGAAGTTATAATAAATGTATATATTATCATATAATTCAAAATATTCAATATATTATATCAGTTTAGTATATACAAATTATTATATCAAATTTAACAACAACGTTATTATTATATATATATATATATATATATATATATATATATATATATATATATATATATATATATATATATATATTTGTAAAGACTTCAACTATATAGGTGTTTCTGCGCAACGCGCGAACATTCGCCTAGTATTATTATATAAGTTAACAATAATATAGCCATCAATATCTCTATATTTGATCAAACAAATTGTGAAAACTCCGTTTGCTTGTTAAATCAAAAACTACTCTCGCATCTTTCTTTACCACTAATTTTATATGGATATGCAAAAGACGGGTATATCAGTATAAAGATGTCATTGAAGTTGGTTTTTTGTTTCCTTAGGCAATATGACACGGTTGTAAACCACATAAACTTGTGGATATACGCCGAGTTGGTTTTCTGTCCATTTCCATTACGATATCATATATAAACAAAAACTTATGTATATGACAAATTAATTAAAAATTTATATGGTTGAAAATTTTACTATATCATATAGTCATATACAAACAAAAACATATGCATACGTATATGACAAATTAATTAAAGATTTCTATGGTTGAAAATGCTTTTATCATGATTTACCCAATCAAAAACCACAAAAGATAATATAAACAACGTGTAACAATGCTTCTATCATGATTTACTCAATCAAAAAACCACAAGTGATAATTTGTCAACGATATAAACAACCAAAAACCACAAATGGTAATTTGTCAACCATAATAAAAAACAATGTAAACGTATTTCTTAAAGACTGCGAGTAATATATTTTTTCTTATAGGGTAGATACAATCATATTGCAATTAAAACGATATAAAACATAAGTAATATCAAACTCGAAAGTCTTTGTAAATAAACTTGTTTGGAACTAACTTTGTGATGATATATTTATGTATCCTAATTAATCTTATACATCGAATTATTAGTTCTGGTTTTCTTCTAACGTAGAAGATAACATACGTATTAAAAACAGTTAACGTCATAGAATAATAACTAATACTAACCATTTTGTTTTTCACGTCGTTTATTTTCTAATTGTACTAAATATGTCAATTATTTTTTTCAGAGTTCTCGTTACATTTGACAATATTTCAAGGCCAAATAAAAACAACTAAACAAATTATGTCATTTTAGGGTTGTGTTTGGCGCGCCACAACTAACTTATTTTTCGAGCTTTTTTATGTTGTCGTGTTTGGGAAACCAAAAAATAGCTTATAAGCTAGTTTTTTAAAAAGCTATTTAGACTAGCTTTTTAGGAGTTTTTTTTTTTTTTTTTTTTTTTTTTTTTTTTTTTTTTTTTTTCTAAATTTTACAAATATACTCCTTAATTAATTATAGAAACACTCTTAAATGTCTTTTTATGTAATTTTATATATTTCAGCTAGCTTTTCAGCTAAATTTATCAAACGTCATTTTTTATCAGCTAATTTTTCAGCTACCAGCTAGCTTTTTTATTTAACAGCTAGCTGTTCAGTTACCAGCTAGTTTTTTAAGTAACAGCTCGTACGACAAACATAACCTAGATTCTACCGTAGACACCCTGTAAAACTCTGTCAGATGCTAGTTTATCGGCCATAATTTATCTCAAAAAGTAATTATAAACTTATTTATTATTTATTGGTCAATTAAGTACACTTAAAATAAACACTAATCCAAAAAAAGAAAAACTAATGTTAATTAGTTAATAATCTTTACTTTAGTAACAAATATAATCAATAGAGTTTGAACATGAAGTCAAACATTTTTTAGTCAAAACAAATACTCCTATGTAATTTTGGTTGAACGTGGAAAACGAGAGGAGAATGAAAGAAAGAAGAACGCGGTGCTAATAAAATTGTAATCACAAGACTGACCAAACCACAAAACCTAACCAATAAATAATCGAGTCAATTCATTCATCCATTTGTAGATTCTCAGCATTAACATTTCTAAAAGAACCCATCAAAAATTTCTGCTTTTCTTATCTTCAAAGTTTTAATCTCATCAGATTCATCCGCCGTGCTGGCAGCCGGTGGGTGGTGGCCGGAAAATTTTTGTCCGACTTTCTGCACCACACAGAGGCGAATCAGAGTGCCGGGCCCTACGGAAATCAGCTACGATTCTTTATCTATCGCTTACACTTCTTATCTTTACTCTCATCCTCTAATCCAATACCTTTTGTCGTCTTATTCACCCCAAAATTTATACTTTATTCCTTCTACACCTTCTTATCTTCCTCTTTGTGAGACTCCTTTCACCGCTTTAGTCCATCGAACGTTTCTAAATCTTCAATTTGTAACTCGATTGGACTAGGGTTTTGGGTATTTTTTTGGGGTTTTGGGTAGGGGAGGTTGAGGGTATGGATTTGGTTGGGGCTATGTTGAAGATCTTACAAGGACCTAATCTATGGAATGTGTTGCCGGATCTTATGATGTTTATGTTGCCTCTTTGGACGGCGGTTCTTTTTGGGGTTTTGGTTGGGTGGGTTTGGCGACCCAGATGGGCTAATTCCGCCATTAATAACTTATCCACCACCTGTCTTCCCCCAAAAAATTACTCCTCCATCGACATCGTTTCTTCAATTCCGAGCTTCAATTCGTTAAAATCTCAACTCCCCAGTTGTCTTTTCCCGTTCTCCGATGGGTCGCCGGAGGTTTCCTCGTCCGAACCGGCTTCAATTTCATTCTCCGATACCAGGTTAATCCCAGTTCCCTTTTCCTGATAGCTTTTCATTGACTGTAATCTGTATAATCCAAAAAAAGATGGAATTCGTGTTCTAATTTCATATATATGTTTTCAGTTCATCGAAATTGGATACAGACAGAAAGAATTTCGTTGGAGAAGGTGATTTGGAGCATTTATCCAAACTTGTCGAAGAGAAAGATGGAGGTCCTTCTTGGATTGTTATGATGGAAAAATCGACCTCAAATATGTCCTATCAAGCTTGGAAGAGAGAGCCTGAGGTAATTCCAATTTCCAATTCATTAACTATGAAAAATCTATCGAACACTTTCATCTTTTGTTCTTATTAAAGTTCTATCCAACTATAGTATTGGATAACATTTATGAAGCATCAAGTATGATACTTTCATAAATAAATCAATAAAAGTACATTGCAATTTCTTGAATTGTCATACAACATTGAGAGTTTTACTTTACAAATTACAATATATCTATTTATATCGAGTTAGTGACTAAAACTATTATTTTCTATTACTTTATAGATTGGACCTCCACAATATCGTTCAAGAAGTGTGTATGAAGATACTACTCCTGAATTAATGAGGGATTTCTTTTGGGATGATGAATTCCGATTAAAGTGGGATGACATGTTAATTGAAGCCGAAACATTGGAAGAGTGTCAAGAAAATGGAACAATGGTGGTTAAATGGGTTCGCAAGGTATAAATTAAATATAAATTTTATTAATTTAATAAATTCTATATTGTGGATTATTTTATAAACTTACGTGCTTTAATTGGTTTTGTAGTTCCCCTTCTTTTGTAGCGATAGAGAATACATAATTGGGCGTCGAATTTGGGATTCAGAAAAAACGTATTATTGTGTTACAAAGGTAAGATATCTAAGATTATATATTTGTCACTTATTTATTATTAATACTAGCATAGGAAGAAATGAAAGTAAGGCGCTATAATAAACGAATACATGAAAATTGAAAATACATTGCTATTTCTTTCATTTAACAAATTTCATAAATACGATTTTATATAATTACTTAGAATTCAATGAAACGTATTTCAGGGCGTACAATACCCCTCCGTGCCACGCCGTACTAAACCACGACGCGTTGACTTGTACTATTCAAGTTGGATGATTCGCGCAGGTAATAAAACCACCAAATTTACTAAATTACCCCTAGGGCATAGCCTAGTTTGTTCCGAGGTGGTATACTTTTAGAAATGATCAAGGGTTAAGGTTAAAGTCCGAGTAGACACATAATTCCAATGTGGATTTGGCTCCTTTTGAGTCGCCTAACTAGTACAGGACAGTGTGGTCCCCACACTGTCCTGTCCCAAAAGTTTGGTAAATCGTTTGAATCTCAACAACAACACTAAAAGATTTTCAATTCCAATGTGGATTGAACACGTTTTTGGCATTGTGACTTATGTCAGGCATCTGTGGGCCAGCTCAGGGGTTGCTGACAGAATAACCATTTTGCAGAAACTAGTATTAACTTAATTTTTTTTTTTTTGTGAGCGCAGTTGAATCAAGAAAAGGCGATGGAGAAATGAGTGCATGTGAAGTACTACTTTTTCATCACGAAGACATGGGAATCCCATGGGAAATTGCAAAACTCGGTGTACGTCAAGGAATGTGGGGAGCAGTAAAAAAGATTGACCGAGGTTTACGGTGGTATCAAAAACACGTGTCATCGGGGGCCCCACTTTCTCATTGTGGATACATGGCCCACATCAATTCAAAAGTTAGCGAAGCCCATTTAAGATACTTGAACAACACAACAAATGATTCATCACAAGAAATCGAAAGATGTGAAGAATTAGTGAATGATGAGAAGCCATCGGGGAAGAATCTTGGAAAGATTTTGGTGGTAGGGGGTGCTATTGCACTTGCATGTAGTGTTGATAGGGGATTGTTGACAAAAGCAGTTATATTTGGAGTTGCAAGGAGATTTGCTAAAATGGGAAGAAGGTTGTGATGATTTTTTTTTAAAGCAAAGGGTATATGAAAAGATTCTTGTGGGTGTTGCTAATTGCTTTTAGTATGGTGGTTTTCCAAGCATTGATAATTGGTTATTGCATGGAGGGGTGAGGGGTTGGGGTCTTGTTCTTACTTTGAATACAATTGTAATTTGTTTTTTTTTTTTATGGTCATCTTTTGTTAGATTGATGTTGCAGCTTATGATGATGATGAGAGAGTATAATGGTGTACATGTATTTATTTTGAAATATCGTTCTCTTGCTGCTCGAATAATAGGGGAAATTCTGTTTTCTTGAATTGGTTTGTTTGATAGTTTGTGGTGATTTTAATGTCTCATGGAGCATAGTGGAAACGAGGATCATAGACAATGATCTTGTATGAGTAAGGTGCAGTGTGTGAAAACATGTTTTTCTCTAAACAGATTCAGGCTTGTTCTACTTTATGTGTGTACTTGGTGGCTATATTTACATAGCAACATGGTTAACAGTCGCCATTATGATGCATAATTGTCTTTAAATATACAAAGTGTAATGATTTTTAATCACACAAAATGTAACAGACAAATATGTTTAAACTTGTGTTGGTGAACAAAAACACGATATTGTGTCGTGTTTGGATTACACAAAACCTTGTCGTGTTGTGTCAGAAAAAAACATGACACGACTACCCAATTTGATAGCCCTGGCTAGGAACATAAACCCTATTAATATCTTTCCATTTTGACCTTGTACAAGACACAATATTTTTGTTCCAAAATGGGTAAAAACTCATTTTCTAATGATCCCCACATGAATGGAAATTTGATCAATAAAATTCAAGCTATTGGCATTAAGTGCAACAGTTGAACCTTATATAGGATACGTATGTGTTACCATTTGAACCTTGATAGATACTTATCTTACTAGTAGAATAGTAGACTTGATTTCCTTAAATTATTTTGCCGTTTGTATAAACAATCAATATACAAAATTGCCATCTAATTCATCCTTTAAAACATGTTATGGCATCGTTGTGACTTCTAAAGCTTGAGACTCTACTTTGTCTCCACACCAGGCCTAACATTTATTCATTAAAAAAGTAGGGATTCAAACATGACGTCTATGACATTAGACCCAACAAACGTGTTGTGTTTTATCGGATTCGTGACGTGTCGAAACAATAAACGGGTTGACACAGCTTGACCCTAACCCAACACGCGTAATTATCATGTCGTGATATGTCAACCCATTTATTTTCGTGTTGAGTTTCTATTGGGTTTTGAAATAAGTTTAGACCTTGAAATTTGTGCTAACATGTGAGGTTGAAACACTAAACATGTTGAAAGAAATATGAGTTGGATAAAATGAAAAGAAAAATAAAAATTAAATAAAGAATTGGAAAAAAGTAGTAGTTATGAGGTATAAAGACTAAATTCATAGTAAGTTTAAAGAAAAAAATGGAACGAGGGAGAGTTGGGGAGGCGGAGGGGCGGAATCATGTGAAGGACGAAGTGGTTAAGGGGACTGTGTAGTTTGGCGTACTAGTTGAAAAACTAGCTGTTAGCTGAGAAACTAGCTGATAGTTGAAAAACTAGATGTAACATGAATAACTAACTGGTAAAACATGACGTTTGGTAAATTACCGAAAAACTAGCTGAAAGATATAAAATGACAAAAGACATTTAAAAAGAATACGTTTTCTATAATTAATTAAGAGATATATTTAAAAATTTTTAAAAAGCTCTTGAAAAGCTAGTCTAAATAGTTTTTAAAAATCTTGCTTATAAACTATATTTTAGCCTATCAAACAAAATAACTTAAAAAAACTCGAAAAATAAACTAACATATCAGTTAGCTGTGGCGGTTCAAACATAACCTAGTCGTATCGACATTACAAAATGACTCAATCCAAAGTTTTTCTTCTACATATGATTCTGGCTTTAGGTCTTTCTAATTTATAAAATGAATTAAAAAGTTTGCATATAAATAAACGATCATTTTCAAGTCATAAACCTTATGTGTTCAGTTTTTGTTCATATCAACCCATTTAATTAACCTTGATGCAATATCTTACCTAAACCCTAGTGTCCTATTAACATTTCGTATAGTTTTTGGCTTTGCCACCTCTATATGACATGTTGAAAATATTTTAAAAATATGTAGTTAGATGATACGAAGAGGCGTGAGAAAGCTACTCTCTTTGACAAAGAGTGCCGGCCAGTTGCCCGGCAACTCGATTATCAAATTTAGAGTTTGGTCGGTAAGCCGTTTGAACTTTTGGTCTACTCGATGAGTCATACTCATCTTCTTCTAAAAGTGGAAACAGCAATGATTCAACCTTTTTTCTTGTATATAAACCTTTCCTCCAAATTCAAAATCCATACAACGTCTTCCTATCTTTGAAAACATAAACAAATCGAGTCAATAACTTGATCATATTCATCATCAAACATGAATTCCATCTTCAGTTCCTTCGATGCTTTATCTGCCGAATTCATGTGCCAATCTTTTTCTTTCTTTAACACAAAGAATCCTGCTTCCACCATTCAAGATGATCAAAAGAAGGTGACGCATGAAACCAACAAGAACACCGATTGTCACCGGAGCAAGAGGGAATATTCCGGTGGTCGGTGGGCGCCGGAGTTGGATGGACTTCACTGCTTCGAGTCTCTAGTGTTTCATTAAGATTCGATCCTTCGATCCTTTTCATTGAGGATCTAAACAAGTTTTGATTTATTTTTTCTGGGTTTTTGAGAAAGATTTTTGATTAGTTAATATATACATGTTAAATAATTGTATCACATTTAATTACTGATTACTGGTTGATATGAATAAAAATTTGTTTGTTCGAGTAGACCTACGATTGTTTGATGTCCACGTATTTAAAAACATTATCTCCGACTTTCATCAAATGATTAACTCACTTTTAAATTGAGTATATCTTAATTAAATATGTATATTCATACCATCATATATGTTGATTCTTATCACAATAAAGGTCGTTTCGTTTGCATGATTTACAAGACTTAAGTTCTTGTAACATCTTCAACGGCCATAATTACAACGTTCCTAAAGAACAAGAAGAAGATGGAGGAAGAAATCTGAAGTTTAATCGATTAGTTGCATTCCATTCCCATATATACTTTCATCAAACAAACAGATTCTTATAGACATCAATTAGTAATCGATACAAATGATCCAAATTAATCTTCTACAAGTATATTAATCAATAATAATCTTTCTTAAAACACCAGAAATATAATATCAAAACTCCGTTAGATATCCTAAAGAAAAAATATCAAATCTTAATGAAAAACGAGAGACTCGAAGCAGTGAAGCCCATCCAACTCCGGCGCCCAGCGAGCACCGGAAACACTCTTGCTCCGGTGACAGTCGACGTCGGCGTTCTTGGTGGTATTATGCGTCACCTTCTTTTGATCATCTTGAATGGTAGAAACAGGATTCTTGGTGTTAAAGAAACGCAAAGATTGGCACATGAATCCTGCAGATAAAGCGTCGAAGGAACTGAAAATGGAATTCATGTTTGATGTATATGAAGCTATTGATTCAAGTTGTTTATGTTTGTAGAGATCTATGGGAGACGATGAATGAAGTTTGAATTGGTGGGAAGGTTTATAAAGGAGAAAAAAAATGAGTTGTAGTTTCCTTGGATATTCTTTCGTTTTCAACGCGTTGAATTATTAAAGTCTAAAGATGAAAGACGCCGTCTTTGAATTATTAAAGAGAGTACTTGCCATTGGCGTGTGTCAAGGTCGTTCACTCTTTCCTAATTTCTATTTAACATTTTTTGATTTATACAAAATTTTCAATTTATCATTTTGTATAACTATTTTTTATTTTCTGCAAATTTGAAAATATTACGAAGTATTGTTATTGAAAAATTTGTTAGCATTATGTTATTAGTATGTTTGTTGACGAGTCCTTTTGTCTTTAGCCCATTTGGGTTTGATTCTTTAGCTAATTATTTATTATTTTCTTCTTGTTTGTAGCTCTAATTAACACTTTCTCTCTTTTAATATGAATATTGTTCTATTATCATGGTATGAGAGCTTGAAGGTTTGAGATGTTGATTGAAGGTTGTGTAGCAGTTATCTATGACACGGATCGATTTGTTATTGCTGTTCGGCTGCTATTTTTGTTAGTTTGCTGTTTGATTTCCGCTTGTTCGATTTGCTGCTTGCGTTGGTTTATTGTTGTTCTTGTTCTTTGATTGCTTGTCTATTGTTATTGTTGTTCTTGTTATTATTGTTCTATTGCCAACATGATTGGAAAACAATATTCTCTTCGGTTGATCAATACTCAATTAGAAGGAAAAAATTAAACGTATTGGAGCTATGGTATGAAAAATTTCCTTCGTGGGAGAATATGTGAGGCTATGTCTTTGGGGTTAAAACTAAACCTTCAGTGCCTCAAGCTGAGAATTTCGATTTGTTAGTTGATACTTGGGAAACTGATAACTCCAAAGTTATTACTTGGATTAACAATTATGTTACACATTCTATTGGTATGCAATTGGCTAAGTATGGCACAACAAAAGATGTTTGGAGTCATTTGGTGAGACTGTATACCTAGTCCAACTTTGCTAAATAATATGAGTTAGAATATGATATTCGTCCCCTTCAACAAAATGATACGAGCCTTCAAGATTTCTATGCTTCTATGTCTTATTTGTAGGATCAATTGGTTCTTACTGAATCTAAAGAATTAAAAGATTTTGAGCCTTATATTGCTATGAGGGAAGAACAACATTTGGTCTAGTTTTTAATGACATTGCATTCTAAGTTTGAAGTCCTACGTGGAACGATTCTTCATTGTTCCCCTTTCCCCCAGTGGATTTTGTTGTTCATAAACTAATTTTAGAGGAGACTAGTATTAAATCTCATGCGGATAAAGGGTCTAAAGTAACTACCACTCCCACTTCCACTACTGTTATGTTTGTTGTTACCACTAATCAGTCTCGACAAGCTCCAATGCTTTCTAATGATGAGTGTGCCTTCTGCAATAAGAAAAATCATTAAAAGTTGAGTGTCTAATGTTAATTAACAAGGATAAATCTGGTGTAACATCCCGAGTTTAGGAGTGCAAGTTCAGGGTTCAAAGTGTAAATGTGAAAGAGCAACTCGGCGAGTCCATAGGTGGACTCGACGAGTAAGGTCGCGATTCTGGTCGCGTGTTTAGTGGCCAACTCGGCGAGTCGGCGGCTGGACTCGGCGAGTTGGTGCTGTGTGCAGAAAACCCTAATTTCGGAGGATGAGCCCTATATAAAGGACATTATACCCTCTCCCCAGCCTCTTTACCCTCTCTTGAAGTCCAGAAAACCCTAATGCGTGTTGTGAGTGATTTGAGAACATTTGAACCTTGGAGAAGAGATTTTGGAAGAGATCTTGGAGAGTTAAGAGGCTTGGAGCAAGGGGCTTTGTTAGGATTCAGATTTCTCTTCCGTTGGAGCTTCCTTTTGAGGTATTATTTCGTTGCTTGGGCTGTTATTCATCTAGATTCATCATTTTGGAGTATTTGGAAAGAATAGCTTGTGATATTTCGAGTTTGGAGGTTAGATCTGGGGTTGCTACCTCAGATCTGGAATGGAGAAGGTCTAGAGTGCATTAAAGTCCCTGTTCTTGAGTGATTGGTGAAGCCATCTTGTCCCAAACCCTAAACCTAGAGTGTTATATGCTTAGATCTCTTTGGATTCACGTAAAGTTTGCCACTTTACGTGATGGATGGGTTGTAGAAGAGTAGATCTATGGTTTGGATCATCTGCATGGCCTGGAAAACTTCTGTATGGATTAAGATCTAGGGGTACTCGGCGAGTCACAAGGGTGTACTCAGCGAGTTGCTTGAAGGTGGGCAGGAAATCGACGAGTTGGAAGAACAACTCAGTGAGTTGGTTGAAGATAGCCTTGGACTCGGCGAGTCTGTTCTTGGACTCGGCGAGTCTGGTCGTGAGGTCCTAACCTTCTTCTGGTTGAGCCGTGAATCGATGAGTCAAGGGAGGACTCGGTGAGTTGAGTGCAAGGGGACTCAGAGTTGTTGGACTCGCCAAGTCTCGGGGTGACTCGGCGAGTTGAGTCACGGGTTGGGGAAGTTCTGAGCTTGGGACTTGACGAGTCATCGGGTTGACTCGCGCGAGTAGAGTCAGTCAGGAGGTTGACTTTGACTTTGACTTTGACCAAGGGTTGACCAGTTGACTTTTAGGGGCATTTTGGTAATTGTTGGCTTTTGTTTTGAGTTCAGTGTTGGTGTTGGCTAGTGGTGGAGATCGTGTCAGTGGTCGGAGCATTTCGGTCTTATCTTTTCAGTCGACAGTTGCGAGGTGAGTTATCCTCACTATATCAACAGGGTCTAAAGCACCAAGGCCGGACCTTTATCGGATTGTAATCCGAGTATCGTTGTTATGTTGTTGCTCTTCTATGTTTGCATCCTGGTAGTTAGGATGGTATATGTTAGAGACCTGGTTCAGGTCGGTATCCTGGTATATAGGATGATGCTATGCTAGTGACCTGTTAATTCGGTATCCTGTTTAGAGTATGTTATGATATGTGATCTGCTAGATCGGTTTGATTGGATGTGAATTGTTATATGATTGTATGGTTATGTGCACATGGTTCTTGGACTGGGGTTGGATTGAGGCGGGTCCGACTTTGTGCTGT
The DNA here is from genome assembly GCF_002870075.4 of Lactuca sativa. NCBI lineage: Eukaryota > Viridiplantae > Streptophyta > Magnoliopsida > Asterales > Asteraceae > Lactuca > Lactuca sativa. The sequence continues at coordinate 145,012,465 of NC_056628.2, forward strand.
AGGCCAACATACCCAGGGTGGACCGGTCATCTCGAAGGCCCAGTGAGCGGTCCGGATAGGCTGTAGGCCTCGCGAGGGCGGACCAGACGTGCCGAGGCTCGGAGAGTGGACCAGGCCGACTGAAGGCCCGGTGCGGGCGGACCAGTCATACTGTAGACTCAGAGAGTGGACCAGGTGGGTTGAAGGCCCGGTGCGGGCGGACCAACCACACTGCAGACTCGATGGATATGGATAGACTCGGAGGGTGGACCAGGTGGACTGAAGGCCCGGTAGGGCGGACCAGTCACACAGTAGACCCAAAGTGCATGGTTGTTTTGTGTTCTTTTATGATATAGCATGTTGTGCGTGTATGGTATATGTGGTTGGTATTTTGGGGGTATCTCACTAAGCTTTCGGGCTTACAGTTGTTGTTTAATGTTTTTCAGGTTCTTCAGGAGACCGTGGCAAGGCAAAGGCGTGATCGTACCGCTCCTCATGATTATGCTTTATGATGTGGTTTTGGGAAGACTCTGATAATAATTGTATTGAAAACCTTTTTGTAATAACTTTATGAAACCGGGTTGTTTTTGAAAAGTTTAAATTGTTTGAAATTTTTAGAGTGTTACAAGTTGGTATTAGAGCCTTGGTTTGAGTGAATTGGAGGAACATTCGTGTAAATCCAGTCTCAAATCAAGGGAGTTTTAAAAAAAAGAGAATTTAAAATGGTTTTCAAAATGAGTAAAGGAGGACGCGGAGGTACGATCCGCCGGAGCCAGCAAGTAACCCCAAATTACCATACATGATATTTGTTTTTTGAGTTATGATAGAACAACATGCTAGTACTAGGCTAGGGATCTTCAGGCTTTCATGATAATGTTGCCTGATTTATGATGCCTGCTAGCCTAGGGTTTCTTCTGTGGGAGATTTCCAGTGTTCCTCTAGGAGTGAGGGTTGAGTGCTTGTTATGTATGTTCTTCACTAGGGTGTTGTGGTGATAATTGATATAAATATGGGTAGGTGTGGAAGGTAGTATGGGACCGTACTACTGAAAGCACAGGACCCATACGCTTATCAAAGAAGCCACAACCTCTAGGGTTTGGTTGGGGGTTGGTTCCCGGGATACTGGGAAGTATCTGAGATCTTGCGATGTTTTTTCAGTATGGTGGTTACGAGGCATGCTGGGAGCGGATCCGGGTCAGGATCGGGAGCAGGAGAGTGTGGTCAGGGTGGGTCAGTACCGCCCGAGGTTATTGGTCAGATGAGCACAGGCGAGTTGGATGCTAGGATTCGTGAGATCCTGCATGATGAGGTTGCTGTGTTGTTCCGGGCCGAGCTGTCGGAACTGTTTGGGTCGATCAAGACCGCCATGGTTGAGTATTTTGATGAGCGCTATGCGGCTCTCGCAGAGACGGCTGCCGCAGAGGCTACAACGGCTGTAGCAGCGGCAAGGGGAGGAGCCGGTAGAGGTTTTCAGTATCAGGACTTCGATAATACGAAGCCCCTACCTTTGATGAAGTTCAGGACCTGATTGTTGCTATGAGATGGTTGTCAGACGTGGAGGGGTATTTTTTCACGTGTTCATGCCCTGCTGATCAGAGGGTGAGGTGTGCTCTGAACCTGTTGAGGCTTGGGGCGAAGGATTGGTGGAGATTGACCACGAGGTCATATTCTGATGCGTAGAGGGCTGCGGTTTCTTGGGATCAGTTCTGGGAGATGTTTAGCACTCGTTATGTTCCGCGGGTTGAGAGAGAGAGGTTGGATCAGGAGTTCCTGGAGCTGAAGCAGGATTCAGAGTCGGTGACGGAGATCACCAGGATGTTCACTGAGAGGGCGATGTTTTGCCCTGAGTTCGCTTCGGAGTAGGCTCGGATGTCCCGATATCTGAGTATGCTCAAGAGGGATATCATGCAGTTTGTGTCTACGCAGAGGTGCGAGACCTTGTTAGAGTTGCAGGAGGCCGCCGGGCGGCGTGAGTTGGAGATTGAGTTGCAGTTGAGAGAACAGAGGCAGGCCCCGACACAGTCGCAACCGGCGACGAAACAGTCCAAGACCGTTGATTCTGGATTGGGAGATCAGAGCAGCCGCACTTGTGGAAGGTGTGGGAAGGGTCACACCGGAGTTTGTAGGTCCGGTGGTGCATGCCGCAAGTGCGGAAAGGAGGGACACTATGCGAGGGATTGTCGGCAGACAGCCCCGGTTCGGGATTTGAGGATTTGTTACCATTGCCATCAGGTTGGACACTTGAGGGTCAACCGTCCACAGCTTGCTGCAGGACCGGTGCAGGTTCCAGCACCAGCCACTTTGAGGGTTACGGGTGGAGGTCAGGGTGGAGTGGAGCCCCCAAGGGCTCAGGGTCGTGCTTTTCAGCTTACAGCAGAGGAGTTTAAGGCAGTGTCGGATGCAGCTGCGAGTATGCTTCTTTCTTGATGTCTTGTTATTTTTTGATTATTATGGAGTATTGTTTATCTGCTAGTCTCGTTGTGTGATTTTTGGTATTGTTTTCGTTGTTCCTTGAGGGCTGTGGTATGGTTATGGGTTTGGTGTTGGGAATTTCGTTGGTTATTATTCATGAGGATTATTAGTGGGAAATCTGGCTTTTGGTCTGAATATTGGGTAGCATCTGCAGTCTGAGGAGTGGTTAGTTGAAGGTCGGGTTTCTTTCAAGTCCGAGATGATCAGTGTTGTTACGTAATTTTGGGAAGGTTGCTCGTTCTAGTGGGAACCAGTTCGCGTGTAAGGGTTTGTGTTGTGTAGGGTTGTCGAGGGAGGTCGGTGATGGCGACCGGTGGTTGATAGTCAGTGCTCTAAGTGGGGGAGAATTGGAAAATTCTCCGGAAGATTGATAAGCATGAGAGGGTGTTTAGCTATTGGGATTCAAAAGTGGTTCTGTCAGCCGAGCGTAGGCTGGTATGAGCAAGTGTCAGACAGATGGGGCGGGATGCAGACCAAGGGTGATTGATTGTGGAAGGCCTGGGATCGGGCCGAGATTGAGTATGTAGGATGGAGATAGAGTTCGGAACCCCTAGAGGGCTAGAACAGTATGCATGGGGAGAGTTTTCCTGGAAGGATGATGAGGGATGATGAATGCTAGTTGAGCGGTCCGGATAGACTGAAGGCCGGTGGGCGTACCAGTCAGGCCGAAGGCTCGGAGAACGGTCCATTTAGGATGAAGGCCCTAGAGGGCGGTTCAGACCTACTGAAGGTTCTAAGAGTGGTCCAGATGGGCTGAAGGCAGGGTAAGGCGGTCCAGTCATGCTGAAGACTCTGCATGTGTTGATAGATCGGTATGAGGGAATGGAATGGGTATGTCCCGATGTGATAGCATCAGAAGGTCTAGCCCCGGGTATTAATCGTGATTAGTGGAAGGTAGTGCATGGACTCGAGAGTCCCTGCGAGCGGATTCGAAGCATGTGTGGTGCATGAGATAGCGGATATGCTATAAGGGAATGGTGCAGTAATGGGTGAGCACCGTGGCACTTGTGGTAGTGTCAAGGCAGCCAAGTGGATCTTCTTGGTAAGGAAAGGGAAATGAATGTAGCTCCGAGAGGGAATGTAAGTTCACGGAAGTGAAAGCAGTAGTGCGGAGTTATGATTGGGGTGTTCCAATTATGGTTATTGCACGGTGTGTGTGGTGGTGGTATGGAATCACATCCGGGTTGGATGTCTGCTGAGGTCGAGGAAGGAATTCCGCGGGTATAGGGCCAAGAGGCTCAGAAGGGATGCAAGGATGGAATCTTGGATTTCCAGTTTGATTTTGATCAAGGAATTATGTATGTGGTGGAAATTCATCCTGGGGGATGTTTGGAGGTGTCGTCAGTGTATCGGGTTTTCCCAACCTGAGGATGCTAGAGCCAGTTCAGCATGGGAATGAGATTGCGGAAGAGAACTCATGGGAGTTGCTCTGAGATTGAGGGATGTGTCATCTTGTCAGCATGGAGTGGATAAAGTTGGACTCAGATCGAGATTCCGGTGGTTCAGGGTTATTCCTAGCTCGTATGAGCCAAGGGATTGTTGTGATTTGGAGCGAGTGAAGTATCATGGAGTGGTACTCGGTTGATAAGTGTGGTTATTAGAGGATAAGGCCGGTGGCCTGCTTGAAGTGGTGGTCAGGACACCGTAAGAGGGAAAGTGGGATTTTGGGTTTCGATGGTTGTGTTTTGAGGATCCTGGTTTGGTTAATGCCAGGAGGTGCATTGCGAGAGTAGTTATGGAGTTGTGTTGCCGCAGGCTTTGAGGATGAAGCCTAATTTAAGTGGGGGAGAATTGTAACATCCCGAGTTCAGGAGTGCAAGTTCAGGGTTCAAAGTGTAAATGTGAAAGAGCAACTCGGCGAGTCCATGGGTGGAATCGGCGAGTAGGGTCGCGATTCTAGTCGCGTGTTAAGTGGCCAAATCGGCGAGTCGGCGGCTGGACTCGGCGAGTTGGTGCTGTGTGTAGAAAACCCTAATTTCGGAGGATGAGCCCTATATAAAGGACATTATACCCTCTCCCCAGCCTCTTTAACCTCTCTTGAAGTCCAGAAAACCCTAATGCATTTGAACCTCTCCCCAGCCTCTTTGAGAGCATTTGAACCTTGGAGAAGAGATTTTGGAAGAGATCTTGGAGAGTTAAGAGGCTTGGAGCAAGGGGATTTGTTAGGATTCGGATTTCTCTTCCGTTGGAGCTTCCTTTTGAGGTGTTATTTCGTTACTTGGGCTGTTATTCATCTAGATTCATCATTTTGGAGTATTTGGAAAGAATAGCTTGTGATATTTCGAGTTTGGAGGTTAGATTTGGGGTTGCTACCTCAGATCTGGAATGGAGAAGGTCTAGAGTGCATTAAAGTCCCTGTTCTTGAGTGATTGGTGAAGCCATCTTGTCCCAAACCCTAACCCTAGAGTGTTATATGCTTAGATCTCTTTGGATTCACGTAAAGTTTGCCACTTTACGTGATGGATGGGTTGTAGAAGAGTAGATCTATGGTTTGGATCATCTGCATGGCCTGGAAAGCTTTTGTATGGATTAAGATCTAGGGGTACTCGGCGAGTCACAAGGGTGTACTCGACGAGTTTCTTGAAGGTGGGCAAGAACTCGACGAGTTGGAAGAACAAATCGGCGAGTTGGTTGAAGATAGCCTTGGACTCGGAGAGTCTGGTCGTGAGGTCCTAACCTTCTTCTGGTTGAGCCGTGAATCGATAAGTCAAGGGAGGACTCGGTGAGTTGAGTGCGAGGGGACTTAGAGTTGTTGGACTCGGCGAGTCTCGGGGTGACTCAGCGAGTTGAGTCACGGATTGGGGAAGTTCTGAGCTTGGGGACTCGACGAGTCATCGGGTTGACTCGGCGAGTAGAGTCAATCAGGAGGTTGACTTTGACTTTGACCAAGGGTTGACCAGTTGACTTCCAGGGGCATTTTGGTAATTGTTGGCTTTTGTTTTGAGTTCAGTGTTGGTGTTGGCCAGTGGTGGAGATCGTGTTAGTGGTCAGAGCATTTCGGTCTTATCTTTTCAGTCGGTAGTTGCGAGGTGAGTTATCCTCACTATAACAACAGGGTCTAAGGCACCAAGGCCGACCCTTTTTCGGATTGTAATCCGGGTATCGTTGTGATGTTGTTGCTCTGCTATGTTTGCATCCTGGTAGTTAGGATGGTATATGTTAGAGACCTAGTTAAGGTCGGTATCCTGGTATATAGGATGATGCTATGCTAGTGATCTGTTAGGTCGGTATCCTGTTTAGAGTATGTTATGATATGTGATCTGCTAGATCGGTTTGATTGGATGTGAATTGTTATATGATTGTATGGTTATGTGCACATGATTCTTGGACTGGGGTTGGGTTGAGGTGGGTCCTACTTTGTGCTGTAGGCCAACATACCCAGGGTGGACCGGTCATCCCAAAGGCCCAGCGAGCGGTCCAGATAGGCTGTAGGCCCCACCAGGGCGGACCAGACGTGTCGAGGCTCAGAGAGTGGACCAGGCCGACTGAAGGCCCGGTGTGGGCGGACTAGTCTTACTGTAGACTCAGAGAGTGGACCAGGTGGGTTGAAGGCCTAGTGCGGGCGGACCAACCACACTGCAAACTCGATGGATATGGATAGACTCGGAGGGTGGACTAGGTGGACTGAAGGCCCGGTAGGGCGGACCAGTCACACAGTAGACCCAAGGTGCATGGCTGTTATGTGTTATGTTATGATATGGCATGTTGTGCATGTATGGTATATGTGGTTGGTATTTTGGGGGTATCTCACTAAGCTTTCGGGCTTACAGTTGTGGTTTAATGTTTTTCAGGTTCTTCAGGAGACCGTGGCAAGGCAAAGGCGTGATCGTACCACTCCTCATGATTATGTTTTATGATGTGGTTCTGGGAAGACTCTGATAATAATTGTATTGAAACCTTTTTGTAATAACTTTATGAAACCGGGTTGTTTTTGAAAAGTTTAAATTGTTTGAAATTTTTAGAGTGTTACATCTGGTCAGCCTCAACATGGACAACAACATTGATATGGTCAACAAAAGTTCGAGTCACATTCCTCTGGTGGTGCTCCTCCGTGGACACATCACCCTCCACAATTTGCTGCTGATACTGCACCATCAATTGGCACTAAATCTAGCGGCAACATGCCACCTTCCTCATTGGATCCTAAGGTTTTTAAAAGTTTCAGACAATATTAGGCCTCTATTCTTACTGCCATGTGTCACACCCCCAAACCGGAATGACGGAAATGTTCGGGGGTGGAGGACGTCATGTATAATATCACAACAATTGCATCATAGTAATCAAAGTAAACACAACCATTACATTGAATAAGTAGAATATTTACATCTGTTTGATACATAGTTTGTATACAACAAAATGTATAACCAAAAGTATAAAAGACATGACTCTGTAAGCTCCGTCTTCTCAAAAGCATGCGGGTGTACCTGTCTACCTGTTCCCTGAGAATACAAGTGGGTTTGAAAGAGTATTAGCATTAAAGCTGGTGAGTTCATAAGTATGTTTTTGTATTGAAAACCTGTCTGTGAATCTAAAAAATGTTTGCACGTTCTCAAGAAAATCCAATATTTTATTTAGTAATGAAAAGTAGTCTTAAACCCTAAAACTAAATTGTATGTTCGTTATTGTATTCTGTAGTTGTGTATCAAAATGTTAGTCTGTATGTCTGGTTACCACCAGTTGTATTGTATATTTTGTTCTGTACCAAAAATATTTGTATGAAAACCCTAGCTATCACCAGTATGTATAGTATGTTCTGTATGAAAACCATGACTACCACCAGTATGTATAGTATGTTCCGTATGAAAACCTTTGTATGTAAACCCTGGCTGCCACCAATATGTATAGTATGTTCTATGTGAAAACATTTGTATGAAAACCCTGGTTATCACCGATATATATATATATATATATATATATATATATATATATAGTAGTTTTATTACTTAAAATAAAACCGTGTATTTGTATCCCCTGGAATCCTCTAGTTGTAGTGTATGATAGTTCTATTAATGAAAATAAAACTGATTGAAGAATTGAAATCCCATAAACAAATGGTTAGTTTATATTGATGTGAGTTTGGTATAAACATGCTTGATATGACCTAGTGACCTCTACGACGTTCGTCGAATGTTATGATATTTGTCACCCCAGGCATACCTGCGTAACTGTAGCTACCAGTTCAGGTGTGGGATTGTCAGTCATGAATAGATCTATTCAGAAATCTCAGACTCTCCCTCCAGGAGACTCTGGTTATACTGTGTTAGGATTTAGTTCCGCACCCCGAAGGGTACAATTGAAGTAGTGCCTCATAACCCTGTATTAACTAGTTTACGTGTAGTATTGTATTGGTCTCTCGTACTTGAAACTGCATGTATACTTTTAGATTAAAATAAGTTTACTTAAATAATTATTTAGTATTGTACTCTTGTTCTCAGAAAGTAGTAATGTATGCCATAAACTATATCTAACATAGTTAATATGTTTGTTAATGTATAAGCTCTGGACTTGATAAAATCGTGTGTTGAATCCCAAACTATACCTATTATAGTTTGCATGTATGTTATGTATTCGGTTCATGTATTGTACTGAAAACTTTTCAGTTATGGTTGTATGTTGAAAAACTTCACTCATGCTCAGCATGTTACAAAAGTGATAAAATAACTAAATATTTTATAAAATGTAGTGATCTCTTGGTTGTATCAATTGCATAAGTTTTAATCCTTTTGAAATCCTTTATATAAGAACACTAAATTTCTTTGTATTTTGCTTGTATTCCCCCTGAAAACGTTAAAAACAGTAAAAGGGTAGGGGTATGAACTCACAGTTGATTATGTGTACGAGCTCGACAGCAAAACCGGAAAGATGACCCTCGAGTTGGAGTACGCGGAATTAATGGTATCATAATGATAATTAAACATATAATTATATTTAAATTAGCGAATCCATTAATTAAAGTGTTAGAAAACAATTGCTTTTGGGTTAGGAATGCTACCGAGACTTGTATTTGTGGAAAACGAGGGTTTGAAGTCAAGGTTCACGGCTCAAGGCTGTTTGCGGCCATGAACTGAGTTTGCAGTTGCAAACGGGTTTACGGATGTGAACGGTTTGCGGCTGTAAACGATTTGCAGCCTTTGAAGATTTGAAGGCTGTCCTTGGTGTCCTTGAGGAAAAACTTGAAGATTTGAAGGTTCGATCTTGATGATTTGAATGTTATTGGGTGGTTCTCGTGAGCACTTTGAGAGGATTTTCGAGTGAAAAAGATGAGAAATGAGGAATCTCTCCGGGAAAAACCTTTATACCGGTTCGGTTTACGGTCAGAATCGGGTTTACGGCCGTAAACGAGTTTACAGCCCAAGGGTTTACAGCCGTAAACCCTTGGCTGAACGATTTTTGCTGATTTTTGCGAAGGAAACTGGATTTTTCGAGTGTTTTTGGTTCCGAAAACTTATATAAACTTTATTTATATATATTAGATTATTTCCTAACCCACAAGAGCGTATCAGAATAAACAAAATTCGACATTTTATTTAACGAAAATCGACTTTTGTTGACTAGAAAGTATCGGGTTGTCACATCATCCCCCCGTTAGAGGGAATTTCGTCCCGAAATTCTTTCTAAAATGAATACAAAATGGACTAGGGAAAGAGATGTGGATACTTCTGTTGCATCTGGTCTTCTCGCTCCCAAGTGAATTCAGGTCCCCGCTTGGCATTCCAGCGAACCTTATCTACCGGGATGCGACTTTGTTTCGTTCGTTTGACTTCCCTATCCATGATTTCGACTGACTCTTCCACAAAGTTAAGAATCTCATTTATCTCGATTTCATCGAGTGGAATCACAAGAGTCTCGTCGGATAGACAGTTTTTAAGATTTGACACGTGGAAGACGAGATGAATGTTGCTATGTTTTTGTGGTAACCGGAGTTTGTAAGCTACGGGAACGATCCTAGCAAGGATCTTGAATGGTCCAATGTATCTTGGATTCAACTTTCCACGCTTTCCGAAGCGTATCATGCCCTTCCAGGGTGAGACTTCAACATAACGCGGTCACCAACCTGGAATTCCAAGGGTTTTCCTCTTTTGTTGGCGTAGCTCTTTTGTCTATCTCTGGAGGCTTTTAATCGTTCTCGGATTTGTACGATCTTTTATGTGGTTTCTCGAATGATTTTAGGGCCAGTGAGAGTGCTATCAGGGACTTGACCTCTAGCTAGCTGCGTGTCACCCACCTCAGCCCAACACAGAGGGGATCTGCACTTACGACCATAGAGGGCTTCGAATGGAGAAGCCTTAATACTAGTGTGATAGCCGTTGTTGTAGGAAAATTCGACCACGGGCAAATGGGTGTCCCATGAATAGCCAAAGTCGATAACACATGCTCTCAGCATGTCTTCTAGGGTTTGAATGGTTCTCTCACTTTGCCCGTCAGTTTGAGGATGATAAGCTGTACTCATGTCTAACTTAGTTCCAAAAGCCTTCTGCAGTGACTGCCAAAATCGCAAGGTGAATCTGCTATCTCTGTCCGAGATAATGGATACAGGCACACCATGCAGTCGTACTATCTCTTTGATGTAGGTTCTAGTCAGTCTCTTTATTTTGAATGTTTCCTTGATTGGCAGGAAGTGGGCAGATTTGGTTAATATATCGACGATTACCCAAATGGTATCATGACCACCTGATGTCTTGGGCAACTTGGTAATGAAATCCATTGTAATCCGCTCCCACTTCCACTCAGGTATTTTCCGGCTGTTGAAGCAAACCTGAGGGCTTTTGGTATTCTACCTTGACTTTGGCGCAAGTTAAGCACTTGCCCACGTAGGTAGCAATCTCTAGTTTCATGTTTGGCCACCAATATAGTTTCTTGAGATCCGGATACATCTTATCTGAACTTGGGTGAACGAAATATCAAGTTTTGTGGGCTTCATTCATGACCACCTCTCTGTAACCACCGAACCTTTGTGTCCAGATCTGGTCCATGAAATAACGAACCCCGTCACCCTTGATTTCGAAGTTCTTCTCCATTCCTCTCAAGGCTTCATTTGCCACATTATTGGGCTTCAAGGCTTCTAGATGAGCCTCTTTGATCTGTGTGGCCAAATGCGAATGAATTGTCATGGTTAGTGCCTTCACCTTACGACCTAAGTATTCCTTCCGGCTAAGGGCGTCAGCTACTACATTGGCTTTAGTCGGATGATAGCGTATTTCACAATCATAATCATTGAGTAGCTCTACCCCTCACTGTTGCCTCATGTTAAGTTCTTTTTGATCGAAAATACGTTGTAGGCTTTTGTGGTCGGTGAAGATAGTACACTTGGTACCATACAGGTAATGTCTCCAGATTTTCAGTGCGAAGAACACTGCTCCCAAATCAAGATCGTGAGTAGTATAATTGACTTTTTTTTGTCTTTAGCTGTCTTGAGGCATAGGCAATAACCTTTCCTTGCTGCATAAGTTGACAGCCTAGCCCCTGATTGGATGCGTCGCAGTAAACTACGAAGTCTTCTGTCTCTTCAGGAAGAGACACGATAGGTGCGCTGCACATGGCTTGCTTCAGAGCCTGGAACGCAGTGTATTGTTGTTTTCCCCAACTAAAGGTTATACCTTTATGAGTCGGGGCGGTAAGAGGCTTAGCAATCCTATAGAAGTTTTGGATGAATCTGCGATAGTAGCCAACAAGAACCAAAAATTGATGGATTTCTATGGGCGTCTTCGGTGCTGACCAATTCTCTATTGCCTTAATTTTGGAAGGGTCTACATGTATGCCTTCTTTGCTAACCACGTGACCCAAGAAAGTTACCTTCCTAATCCAAAACTCGCACTTAGAGAATTTCACGTAAAGCTTTTTCTACTCTCAGTGTTTCTAGAACTTGTCTTAAGTGATGGCTATGTTCTTCCTCGCTTCGTGAATAGATAAGTATGTCGTCTATGAATAGATAAGTATGTCGTCTATGAATACTATCACAAACTTGTCTAGGAATGGACAACACACCCTATTCATCAGGTCCATGAATACGGTGGGTGCGTTGGTTAGACCAAAGGGCATTACTACAAACTCGTAGTGACCATACCGAGTTCGAAAAGCTGTTTTCGGAACATCACTCTCCTGGAATCATAGCTGATGGTATCCTGATTTCAGGTCTATCTTTGAAAAATAACTCGCTCCCTGAAGTTGATCAAAAAGGTCGTCGATTCTGGGAAGAGGGTAGCGGTTCTTGATAGTTAGCTTGTTGAGCTCACGATAATCTTGTTGGATTAATGTCTAAGCTCGTAACTATATTTGGTATGTACTTAGCCTGGTTATGTATGGTCCTTTTGGGTTGCCTTCACCAAAGCAACTTGACAAGGTACTTTAAAGAAAGAGAGAGGATATTATGGTTTATTAGTATATTATAAGTATAATATATTAAAGGAGAAATCATATTTATTTAATTAGTATTAGTCATAAATTAATTAGAAATTAGTTTGGTGACTAAAAGAGATTAATTAAATAAAGGAGCATAAACTGTCAAATGTGTGATAGTTGAGTTTTGGGCTGGGAAACCTAATGGACTAAGGGGGAACGAAATTATGATGAAGGATCATCATATTTTCGTCCAAGGCCTTGTTCCAGAAGGTTCCTTGGGCTGCTTGGTGACTAAGCTGTCCATTAGGGTTTAAACTGAAACCCTAGCAGCCTACAATATAAATAGAGACCCTTGCTTGCAATTTTCGGCTACTTGCTTCCCAAGAGAAACCCTAGGCTGAAATTAAGCATCCTCCCTCCTCTCTCAGAGTTGCCTTCATGCTTGTGGTGTTTGTAAGCCATTAGAGGAGTTACAATTGTGACTCTAAGCTCCAAGAAAGGAGATTCAAGCTTGCATTGAAGAGGTAAACATCTAGATATGATGTTATATGTTAATTTCGAAATTATGTATGCTAGGATAGGGTTTGTAAGTCTTGGATTCATTACATGTACAATATAGAAACCTAGATCCAAGCATTAGGGTTTGTATGAGCACATATGATTGTTCTTATGTATAAAACACATCAGTAGTATCAGAGCCTTGATTGGTTTCTGTTGTATGGATGCTTTGTGTGTTTAACATGCTGAAAATCGTTTTTCTGGCTTCTGTTCGACTGGAATCGACGAGTCACTTCATGGACTCGGCGAGTCAGCCCAACTCGGCGAGTCGGATCGTCAGACAGAGGCAATATCGGGATTTCTTGTTGAAAAGCTCAAAACTTGTCCTCAAGTTTTGAAATTTAAATTTTATGATTAAAAGTTTAATTTTGGATGATTTAAATTTCAAACCCTTAGAATTTTACAAGTTTAAAATTCAACTCTATACTGTTATATTATTTCAAGATTAATTAATATATATGTATAAGAATAAGCTAGTCTTATCGCTAGTAGGACTCATTCACGAAGCCAGTCTATAAGGTGGGTATAAGGTTGCTGCCTATAAAATGACGCTTAATGGGTGTACACTCACATCCACCGCTTGCTTGATTGGTGGAGGGTCGTTAGCCGAACGGATAGGATAGGACACTTAATTCCTCATTATAAGTATAATGAATATTGCAAAGTAACTACATTGTTTTTTTTTCAAATTCCCATCTTAGTTACTTTAGGGTAAAATGTGAAGATGATGTTATTCCATGGAATTACACTTCGTACCCTTGTCAAACATTAGTGGAGCGTGCGTGGCTAACCGGCACACTAATTTGGGATTGACATTTGTGGCGAAGGGTGACTCGATGTTTATCATAGATCAATGGAGCGTGCGTGGCAAACCAGCACATTGATTAGGTGATAGAGACATTGAGTGCACCATGTTGATTCACATGGTTATTCACAACTTGTTTGCGATCCTCGGCATCCCAGTCGCAAATTTGAAGTGCACATCGAGATTTAAACATGCCAATGAAATGTTTAATGAATCTCAAAAGAAATCTAGGAATTTTCAAATACATTTAAAACTTAATCTCTTTTCGTTTTTTATGGTGAAAATTAGTGAATCGTCATTCACTTACCCTCAAATTATTTACTTTTAGATTACGACATCCCTCTTCTAAGTTGTAAATAATGTTGTTGGATCCTAGCCCTAATTTCTCATTTGGGTGTTTAATTGGGGATTCATTTCTAATCAAACTTTGTTCCTTTCTACTTCAGATGTCTAACTGTTAGGGTCCAAAGTTATTCATTCATGACTTTATAAATGTTTGACTTTTGTAAAACCCACTTGCATGTGGTGCATTAGCCTTTTGACTAATGAGAGATAGCGAGTGAGAGAGAGACATGTAAACACCTCTATAAATAGTGGGTTCATACCACTTGTAGAGGTGTGCTTGAGAGATGTAAAAGTGAGTGTGTAAGTGTGTGTTATTTATGTAGTCTAGATCTAGATCCTTTTTGTGTAACACCATATACATTCAATATATCTCTTAAACACCCAAATCACCATGTTCAATGATGCAAACTTTAATTCCGCATGCCAAACCATGTTCTTTGTCACTACAATTGGTATCAGAGCTTGGTTTTCACGATCAACGTGACTTTTGAAGAACGATTCTCGGTTTGGAAACTTTTGTCACAATTTGAGCAATTTTGGTGAGTCTCTCTCTATGATCTCTCATAATATTTGAATCGTGTGTAGCGTTTTTGAATTTGATCGTTTTGATTCTTTGGATCTAATTCGTTTTTACCCCATTGATGATCCAATAATTGTTTTTAGATCAAGCCCAAAAATAAATCTCGTTACTATTCATATTGTTCGATTTCTAAGCCTAATCGTCAAAATGCTTTGATTAATTCTTTGAGCCCAAAACAAATTTGATGTTACTGTTCATCAAGCCCACTTTTAATAATTCATTCTATTCGCATTACTTAAAGTCAGACATTCGATATTTTCTTTTGGGATAAGACTATCTGATCAAGATTAGTCAACATTAAAGTCAAGATCTATAAACTCAAAAATCAATTTGTATTGGAAGCGATATTTTTTTTATTCTTGAGTCGCATGTTGTGCATCGTTGTTGGTATTAAGTTCATTTGTTTCATAGATTCAAGAGAATCGAATTACTTTCTTCAATTTCATCTTATTATCTTTGATAATCGACTGGTGTTGTTCGGTTTTATTTTGATTCACAATTGATTTTGCTTGAAGTTGATTCAAATAGGAAGTCAAAACCGAATCACACATAAAGTCACAGTTTGGTGTTTCACTGGAAATCTAGTGTGATATCGATTTATGTTTTTTCGATCAAAAACGAAGAACAATTGACCGAAAAGTCAAAATTGAATGTTGAAGAATGAGTAATTGATAAACAAAGACCGTACGAATGAAAATTTGATTTTGGAATGATCGATTTGATCGATTTTGGAGTCGATGTTTGAAGTCTGGATTTAAACTTCGTTCGTTTTGGGTTTATGATCTTGATGAGGAACGATGATACCGATAATGAAAGAAGTGAACTGGGAATAAGGTCTTTTAATGATTTTTTTGATTTTGTGTCTGTATGAATGATCGTTCGCATCTACAGGGAAGATTAATTTTGGGTTGGAGTCGATCGATGTCATTATGGTCGATGTTCTTGTTCTTGATGACAGAAGCTATGATGTCGATAGGTTCAGATGATTCAGTAACAGAACTCGATTTTTTTAAAATGGTTATATGTGAGATTGTTTGAAGATTGAATGATTGTACAATTGCTTTCCAAGTTCATCGACATGACAAAATTAAATTCAATGTGCGAAGGGTATGGGAATAAGGAACGAGATGAAAATTGATTTAAATCTGCGAACTGGGAAATCAATGTTTGCAAAAGAACGAAACTTTGATTTTGGAAATTGAAGGAGAATGCGAAGGTGATTAATGGTAATGTTCAGTTCGCATTTGGTGATACAGTTTTATGGTTGATGGCCGGATTCGCATTTGTGTGAAAATAATAATAATAATAATAATAATAATAATAATAATAATAAAATAAGTTCGCATATGAGTAATTCAAAGAATGGTTCGCATTTGAGTTTCCCAGTTAAATTCGCATTTGATTAAGGTGATTAATGCGAAGGTGATTCATTGGGTTTCTCAGTCAAGTTCGCATTTGTTTAGATGTGAAGAAATGCGAAGCACCCGTTAATGAATTGTTTCGCATTTGGTCCCTGCTCTTTTCAAGAAATAATATAAGTGGTCCAACTTCGCAAAATGGGGTAATAAAAAGACAAAAGTACAGAATTTTCATTTCGCATCCCTGCAGTCTTCGCAAAATGGCAAATTTTATCCAGTTTCGCATTTGGGGTAAAAATTTTGAGAAATTGGAATATTTTCAAATCTTGTCCCTGTAGTTTGTGCGAATTTACACATTCTACCCAGTTTCGCAAATGGGAGTGTGTTTCGCATATTTGGCTGTTTTTGGCGCACCGGGTCACTGCAGAATTTTGAAATTGACAATTTCTACCCATTTTTGAGAAATTTTGTCAAAGGCGATCCGTGAACGAAGCTAAAAATTCAATATTTTTTGGATTTTTCGGATTGAAGCATAAAGTTTATGCCACATGTTAAGGGGGAGTTTTGACATGAAAAATTCCAAATAGAGCACGTTCTTTTTCCTTGGAGTTTTATAATCAAATTTCGATTATAAAAAGGGGGAGAAGTTTTATATGGAAATTCGAACTTGAATTTTTCATATTATGCGGATCTGAAGACCGAAGTGATCTTGAAGTTTTGAAGCCACGGGATGATGCAATTGGAAGTTCGGAAGTGATGTATTCGAAATGGGTTTGGAATTATTGAAGATTTTTGGGGTGTGTTTTTATGCGCAACTTTAGGATGATTATTTGGAGTTTGGAATACTCTTGATCATTCGTTACTGTTCGGATTGTATGGTCTCACATCCTAGAGCCTAAATTGAAGAATCATGGAAGAATTGAAGATTGAAGTTCGTTTCGACATGTGTCACCTTTGAGGCTCGAATCGCGTAGTGCTTGATTTTGGAAAATTTGAAGTGGGTCATTCATTCCTAACTTTGAGGGGGACAATGTTGGGGTGCAAAGTTATTCATTCATGACTTTGTAAATGTTTGAATTTTGTAAAACCCCACTTGCATGTGGTGCATTAGCCTTTTGACTAATGAAAGATAGAGAGTGAGAGAGAGACATGTAAACACCTCTATAAATAGGGGTTCATACCACTTGTAGAGGTGTGCTTGAGAGATGTAAAAGTGAGTGTGTAAGTGTGTGTAATTTATGTAGTCTAGATCTAGATCCTTTTTGTGTAACACCATATACATTCAATATATCTCTTAAACACCCAAATCACCATGTTCAATTGTGTAAGCTTTAATTCCGCATGCCAAACCATGTTCTTTGTCACTACACTAACGCAAATGCAAACAACAATGCTTCTGGGTCATTCTCATTGATGAACCTATGTCAAAAGGTGACATTTGATGGGTCGAATTTCAACGAGTGGATGAGATACATTCGCATGATAACTCGCTACGAGGACAAAGAATATGTCCTCGATGAGAAACTAGAAAAGATCAACCCAGAAGTTGCTACTCCTGAAGAGATGGCCGCCTTTGAGGCCCACGAGCGTGATGCTACCAAAGTTCATTGCATCATGCTGGCCACCATGAACCTCGAACTCCAAAAGTCCTATGAGGACATGTATCCATATGAGATGCATCAAGATTTGCTGGACAGGTACCACCAAAGCGCGAGGCAAGAGCGCTATGAGATCATTACCAACATGATCACTGCTAGGATGGGGAGTGGAGAATTCCTAACCGCTCACTTGCAAAGAATGAAAAGGTATGTTGATTGTCTTCTCAAACTTAATGTTAAGTTTGATGCGAATTTGGCTATTGACATCATCCTCCACTGTAAACTTCAAGGGCTCCTGAGGACTGCTGAGAGTAACCTCAAGGACAAATCTATTGCATCATACTCTACTGTCGCTGCTCCTATTGTAACGACCCAAATTTCACGTCCAAAAATTTTCTTTTTAAATCAATACTTTAGAAAACAATTGTAATTAAAACACTGTCTGGTCAAACCATTTCATAACATTCATCGTGTCTGAAAACCAAAACATGAAAAACAATCAACTATCAGAGTACAAAATCCCAGAATGACTCATGGTGCGGAAAAAAAGACGCGTGTATGATGTGCCGCTACCGCGCCAGCTCCTTCCCCCTTTACAAAGAGGTACCTGAAAACAAGACTGTAAACCGTAAGCACGAAGCTTAGTGAGTTTCCCCATAATACCTCATACCATACAAACATACAATGAACAACTAGGAGATACAGGCCTCGCCCACACTCATGAAGATACGGGCCTCGCCCACACTCCGCTAGCTGGGAGATACGAGCCTCGCTCACACTCCGCTATCTGAGAGATACGGGCCTCACCCACACTCCCTTATCTGAGAGATACGGGCCTCGCCCACACTCTGCTATCTGAGAGATACGGGCCTCGCCCACACTCTGCTATCTGGGAGATACGGGCCTCGCCCACACTCCACTATCAGAGAGATACGGGCCTCGCCCACACTCTGCTGCTAAACTATAACATACAAGTATCACACAGATAACGAGTATAAACAATTCTATCATACTAGCATATATCATAATCAAACTCAACCATGAGATACGAGCTTTGCGCACACTCCGATGCTAACATATCGTCTATACGAGGCGGCCTTGGTGCCTTAGACCCGTTACTACTGGAAGGAAACTCACCTCGAAAAGTAGCTACTGAAAATCTGACTGCTAGACGTCTGGCTGCTGCACCGGTAATCCTCCGGCTACAAATCCATAAACATAGATTAGCCACTCATAGATACCCTTAGGTCAATTGACTGACCCACCTCTGGTCCAAGGTCAATTCCTTGGTCAAAGCCAACTTCCAGTTGACTCGACTCACCGAGTCGTGGCACAGACTCGTCGAGTCCTTCTCCTACCAACCCGGTCCTACCCGCCAAGTCCCTCTTCCCACTCACTGAGTCACCCTTAACTCACTACTCGGGACTATATGAATGACTCGTGATCCGACTCGCTGAGTCCTAGAACAACTCGTCGAGTCCCCACGAGCAGATCTCCTACTCGCTTCCAAATCCTCACTAGAGCATCCCTTAAGAGGATTTGGGGTTCTGGGACTATTGCTACACGTTAAATTGCTAATTCCGCATGCAGATACGAAGGGTTGGAACTTCAACACTTAAACCCCTCTTACTCAGTGAAAGTTCATATGACTCGCCGAGTTTGAAGAAGAACTCGTCGAGTTCCAAGCAATCTTCATAGGACTCGCCGAGTTGTTCATCCAACTCGTCGAGTCTAAGACCATCTTCATAGAACTCGCCGAGTTCCACTTTGGGACTTGCCGAATCCCTTCGAACCACTTCCCATACAGACCAAATCTGAGACATGTAGTGCTTCAAAACCATAGATCTATGCTCCTAGGGCATGCTTATCACGTAAAGTTGCAAACTTTACGTGCATGCATGGCCTTATAAGCTCAAGAAGGAAAATCCAAGCTCTTTAAGAGGTCATACACTCAATAGGGACCTCAATAACTCCAACCATAATGACTTTACGCTTCTAAGATGTCCATAAGGTCCTAATCTGAAGTCCTTTCAGAACATAGAGCATAAATACATGGAGTTTGAGGTTTTAGGGCTTGAAAACCACTAATTTGGGACAAAAAGGGGATCTAATGAACTAGTGATCAAGGCAAGAACTTTTCTACCTGAATGGAAGCTTCTCACAGTGTAGATTACGGATCTACCTCCCCTCCTTGCACACTTCAACCTCTTCCTTCTTTTTCTAAGCTCCAAACCTTCTTCACAAAGCCAAAATCACTCACAAGAACAATATGGGGGCTAGAGTTTCTTTCTACAGCTCTTTGGAAGTGTTAGGGACAAAGGAGGCCAAGTTAGAGCATTTAAATAGGGTGCAAACACCCGGATTAGGGTTTTTGCCCAAACAGGGTCTACTCGCCGAGTCCGGGGACCGACTTGCCGAGTCCAAAGTTCAGACCCCACGTCTTATCCCACTCCTACTTGGCGAGTTGGTCCTTCAACTCGCCGAGTCCAAGGAAAAAATGCACTATAATAAAATATTAATCACAAGGAGTACGTACCAGGAACCAGGTGCTACACCTGTGTTGGCAATTGGCCAAGGAAAGGGTAAAAAGAGGAAGGCTCCTTCTAAGAGACACAAAAGGGTAAGACCCAAGATGGTTCCTCTTCTAGTGGGACCAAAGCAAGTTCTGTTAATCCCTCTTCTAGTGGGACCAGAGTGCTTCTACTGCCACCAGAAGGGCCACTGGAAACGAAGTTGCCCTAAATATCTACAAGATATTAAGGATGTGAAGATAAAGCCCACCTTTGCAGGTATGTATTCAATTAAATCTAATAACTCATCACTTGCTACTTCATTGGTCCTTGATACTGGATGTGGTTTCCACATTTGTTCTGATTTGCAGGGGCTAAGAAAAAGTAGGGAAGTGGAGCATGGGATAATAAACTTGGTCATGGGAAACAAGAAGTCATCACCAGTAACCAAGATCAGAGTTTATTCTTTAGTGTTGAGTAATGGGTTAGGACTAGATTTAAATAATTGTTGCTATTCGCCAGATATGGCAAGGAACATCATTTCTTTTCATTGATTATATAGACAAGGTTTCAGATATTCATTTGATAATAGCAATGGTTCTATTAATGTTTATTTGAATGGTGTTTTTTTTTATTTCAATGCATTACCTTGTAATGGGATTTATGAATCTGTGTTGATTGTAGATAATTTAGGAAATGATGTCTTGAATATTGATTCGTCCAACAGTTTGGACAAAGCATGCTTGTGGCATTGTCGCCTTGGTCATGTTAACAAGAAACGCATAGCCAAACTCCAAAAGGATGGAGTCTTGGAGTCATTTGACCTTAGGGACGATGACGTGTGTGAATCTTGTTTACTTGGGAAGATGCCAAGTCACCCTTTACTGGTACATGTGAGAGGGGTGAGGGTGTATTGTGTCTCATACATACTGATGTATGTTGACCCTTTAGATCCACCACAAGGGACGCTTGTCGCTTCTACGTGACTTTTATAGATGATTATAGCAGATATGGATATATCTACTTGATCAAGCAAAAGTTAGAAACCTTTGAAAAGTTCAAAGAGTTTAAGAATGAAGTAGAGAATTAGTTGGGCAGGAAAATCAAGATGCTTCGATCTGATCGAGGGGGAGAGTACCTAAGTCTTGAGTTTCATGACTATCTAAAAGAATGCAGAATAGTTTCGCAATTGACGCCTCCTAGAACGTCATAATTGAATGGTGTGTCCAAGAGACGTAATCGAACCTTGTTGGACATGGTTCGTTCTATGATGAGTCGTGCTTTGTTATCAATCTCATTCTGGGGGTATGCCTTAGAGACTGCCGCCCATATCCTTAACTTAGTTACCACAAATAAGGTTGCCAAAACAACCCACGAGATGTGGACAGGGAAAGCTCCCTCGTTAGCACATATCAAGGTTTGGGGTTGTGAAGCTTTCATAAGACGAGAGAATCACGAAAAGCTAGAACCTCGTAGTGAGAAGTGTTATTTCCTCGGCTATCCGCAGAAGTCTTTTAGCTATCTCTTCTATAGACCAAGTGACACTGTTGTCTTTGTTGCTAGGAGAGGAGTTTTCAGAGAGAGAGAGAGAGAGAACTCATAAGTCAAGGAGATAGTGGGAGTCAGATTGACCTTGAAGAGCTTCAAGAGTCAGGAGATGAAGGAACCTCTGACACTGGCGTGTAACCTGAGGAGGAAACTCTAGTTGAACCAATTGACTAGTCCTTACCTCTTAGACGTTCGAGTAGAGTTATTGTTCCACCCCAGTTTTATGGTTTCCATATTACTACTGACGAGGATACGTTTATTAGTGATAGTACACTAATAAATCTGGATGAACCTAATAGCTACAAGGAAGCCATGGCAGGCCCAGAGTCTGCTAAATGGAAAGAGGCAATGGACAGCGAGATTCAATCCATGTATGACAACCAAGTTTGGAATTTGGTTGATAATGTACCAGGTCGTAAGACAGTCGGGTGCAAGTGGATCTTCAAGAAGAAGACAGACATGGATGGGAAAGTGCACACTTATAAAGCACGATTGGTCGCGAAGGGCTTTACTCAAACTCCTGGAGTTGACTATGATGAGACCTTCTCGCCAGTTGCCAAGATAAAGTTGATTAGGGTAATGCTTGCAATATCTGCATTTCATGATTATGAAATCTGGCAGATAGACGTAAAACCGCTTTCCTAAATGGGAAGTTGGTTGAGGATGTTTACATGAATCAGCCAGAGGGTTTTGTCGATGCGAAGCATCCAAATAGAGTGTGCAAGCTTGAGAAATCCATTTATGGATTAAAGCAAGAATCTTGGAGATGTAATCATTGTTTTGACGAGAAGGTTAAAGAGTTTGGTTTTCTGCGAAATAAAGATGAGTATGTATGTATGTCAAGGCCAGTGGGAGTATAGTGAGCTTTCTCGTATTGTATGTCGATGACACACTACTCATAGGAAACGACATCCCAACCTTGCAGGAGGTCATGTCCTGGCTTGGGAAGTGTTTCGCTATGAAGGACCTCGGAGAAGCTGCGTATATTCTGGGAATAAGGATAGTGAGAAACAGAAGTAAGAGACTGATAGGACTCAGTTAGGATACATACTTGGAAAAGGTACTAAAGCGTTTTAGTATGGAAAATTCCAAGAAAGGGGAGTTTCCAATTCAATGCAATACCAAAATGAGTAAGACTCAGAGCCTGAGTACAGAGGCATAGATAGCTGATATGAGCCGAGTACCTTACGCTTCCGCAGTTGGCTCGATTATGTACGCTATGACCTGTACTCGCCCTGATGTGGCCTTCGCTTTGAGCATGGTCAGCAGATATCAAGGGAACCCTGGTAGAGCACATTGGATTGCTGTCAAAAATATTCTTAAGTACCTACGAAGGACCAAGGAATGGTTTCTAGTCCTCGGTGGGAGTGATGACTTAAGGGTGAAAGGGTACAGTGACGCTAGCTTCCAGACGGATCGGGATAATTACTGATCATAGTCGAGCTGGGTCTTTACCCTGAACGGAGGAGTAGTGACATGGAAAAGTTCCAAGAAATAGACCGTAGCTGATTCAACGTGCGAATCAGAGTATATTGCGGCTAGTGAGGCGTCAAAGGAGGCTATATGGTTGAAGAACTTCATTGGAGACCTTGGAGTTGTGCCATCCATAAAGGAGCCCATGGAAATTTTCTATGATAATAAAGGAATGGTTGCCTTGACCAAGGAACCAAGAGATCATGGCAGATCTCGACATATCGATAGGAAATACCATTTTATTAGACATTGGGTAGAAGAGGGACTCCTCGTTGTGAAGAGGGTATCGTTAGAAGATAACCCAGCAGATCCCCTTACGAAGGGACTGAATAGGGTCAAGCATTTGAAGCACGCTAGGAGCGTTGGGCTAAAGGACGATATTAGTTTAGATTAGATAGGTAGGAAACTTGTAATGGATAATTTTGTATTCAACATTTGATGATTAAATAAAGGTGTGTTATTTATAAGAAAGTTACTATCTTGTGTTGATTATTTATCTATTGTTTCAATTTTGCATGTTTTGACTTCCTGAATAATAAGATTATTCGAACGGTCCACAATCTCTCATATGTTGGAAGTAGATATGAAAGAAGATTGTCATAAATTTGTTTGTAGATTGTCTAAAAGGTTTTAGACATAGAAAAGGTTTGCTACAAAGTTTGTGAGTGCTTATGAAATATGTTTTGAGCACTGGAATAAACCCGCACTTGCTAGTATCACTTCATGAAAGTTATCACAAGTGATCGCAAGATGATAATATCATATAATCTTTAAACCTAGAGATGTGGTTGTTGTTTACTAGTTGATTATACATTGATAATGTGGAAACGCATCAGTAACTTGATGTTGTAAAACACATTATTGTGTGTGACTTAGCTAGTAAATGATAAAATCATATAAGTCGAAGTTTTTCTGTGCCTTTTATTCTAGGAGAATAAAGGCGATATCTTGGCCACTCGATGATTTAGTTTGACTTATGTGCCGGGCCCGGTCAGAATGAAGTTGATGTGTTCAACTAAATTCTATGTTGAATAAATCAGAGATCAAGAAACAAAATGCTGGACAACAAGTATTGTCAGCATGATATCTAGAACAAAGGATTATACGATCCCGTAACTATATTTGGTATGTACTTGACCCTGTTATGCATGGTCCTTTTGGGTTGCCTTCACCAAAGCAACTTGACAAGGTAATTTAAAGAAAGAGAGAGGATATTTGTGACATCCCCATTTTTCACGGCCAGAAAGACCGATTTTGTTTATGCTTTATAAAAATCAGAGTACCTCTTTTAATAAAAATGTTGCGGAATTTGTTCCCAGAAAAACATGATAAATACGTTATCAAAGCATTTATGAAGAAATGTATTTTTATCCATTTTAAAAAATTTGGGATGTCATCGTCAATATAGAAACATAAGCATAAACAGAACCTACATTCATTTACACTAGTGATCTACATCTCTTTTAAATCCCTCGGTGTAAAGTAGCTTCATATCGACACCTGTGATATAAATAAAGCTTGAGTGGGTCAGGTTGGGGAACCTGGTGAGTACATAGGGTTTTTCAACCCACAATAATTTAATTATTATGTTTAAACATCAAACAATCAACCCAATTACCCATCCCCATTATCTTCCTTACTCTTAAGGATCTACCCTAAGAATCATCTATCCTGCATTCGTTAATTTCGAAGCCCATTGCTTCCTAGGTTTATATGATAGGCACTAAGTCCATAGCTGCCAATGCTTGTTTGTAAAGCACTAATTCCATAGCTGCTAAAGTTCATTCATCGGGTACTAAATCCATAGCTACCGGTGTTCAGCTAATAGGTACTAAATCCATAGCTACCAACGTTTATTTAACAAGTACTAAGTCCATAGCTACCAATGTTTATTCTATAGGCACTAACTCCATAGCTGCCGATGTTATTTGTTAGGCACTAAGTCTATAGCTGCCAATGTTCACTCATATCATCTTTCATCTCTCACCATTCATCTACCCATGTTTTACCCAACATATTCGTAGATATAAAATACATATACATTTTAAATTATGTAAAACATGTATAAAATCGTTCATCCAGCATAGAAAGCAAGTATTCAAATAATATGCACACATACCACGTAATTTATATAAAATACTTCATATTTATATGTAAGATGAAAGTTACTATGCACTCACTTGAAAATGTGGTGATTCCGAACTCAGACAGCGCTTCGCTTCTTAAAAAAAATAATTTACTGCGACGAAACCTAGTACTATTACCACTAAAGTTTAGTCTATTATTCGCCGAGACTAATTAATAGTCTAGCTATTATTACTATTATATAAGCGTTAAACAATACTTATTATAAGTTCCTAATAACGTTACTATAATTAAATAAAAGCTATATTAAAAATAGCGTAGGCGTAGCTCACTTACAGCGGGTTTTATAGAAAACCGGGCTTTGCTTGGAGCAGCGTTCCCGAGCCGAAAAGCTCTTCTTCTCGGAGCCGTCGAGCACTCCAGGGCTTCCGCCTCGTGCTAGGGAGGTTCCCTAGGCTTTTCGGGGGGTTTCGGGGGCTAGAGAGAGGTTCTAGAGAGAGAGTAAAGAGAAGAAAGAATGAGCAAGGCGTGAAGAAAATGAGGGTGGGAGAGGTTCTATTTATAGGGTGAAAATGGCTGAACTTGGTGCCACATGTCACCATCTAGTGGCAAGACTTGAGGAGAAAGCAATGGCCAAGATTGTGCCACATCACCCATTTTCGCACAACACACTTCCGACTTCTAAAATCCGTAACTTTCACATACGACCTCCATTTTTAACGTTCTTTATATCCATGCGTAGGTAAAGATAAGATATACAACTTTCAGTTTGACTCCATCGGCTAATTCTCGACCGATCTTAAATTTAACAGTACGAGGAGATTATACTGTTAAATGTCCGCGTAAAATTCATAACTTCTACATACGGAACCCTTGTAACATATACTATGACTTGGTTAAGATTATTCATTCTAAATAATCTTCTATTAAAAATTCATTTTTGACACTTATCGTCTCTAAATTGACTAGCCCGGATCTACGGGCGTTACAATTATCTCCCCCTTAGGATGATTACGTCCCAGAATCATCAACGAAACAGGGCTCACATGATGACTCCATACGTTATCTCTTCATCCTAAGTAATAACCGTAACTTTGATGTTTCTTCGAACAAATATCTAACTCTAAGACTTCCTGATTGAAGGCGGTGCTCGATCTTGCACTTGCTCCCTATCTCACATTAGACTCCAAATTATGACCTTCAAGTCACAATCTCGATCCTTACTGGAGACTGCTTCTTCTTCTTAACAAACTTAAGATAAGTAATTTTATTACTAAAACGGACTGATGTGTCATATTCTAATGACTTATCATCGTATGTTCCCATGCTTAGACTTAGGTCTCTTAGAGTCTTCCAGAACATACTATACATTTCTTCATGTTCTAATCACATCTTAAAAGGTAGCATTTCTAGTTACAAGCAACTATTGCGATACCTCTACCGATCACTTTGATTATCTTTTATTTCAATCTTCCGGCTTAAGTCAGATGCCACATCAAACTCGGTTCTCTGAACCACGTAACATACTCATCGTATTCAGACTCGATTCGATATGACCACTAGGGTTGGAGTAACAATCATCCTCCTAGTCATTACCGAAATAATGGTAACGACATATTTGAATAAAATGATATCAATTACTAGCTTCTTGGTAACCTTGTGACTTTCCCTGATCCAAGCGTAAGTCCTGTGCTTCCGGTAGTATAGGCCTCTACTACCATTCACACCTACTCATACTTGTCTCAAGTATTGTCTTGTAGTTCATCCAAGTCACCATGTGTCACACCCCCAAACCAAGGATGGCGGAAACGTTCGGGGGTGGAGGACTTCATGTATAGTATCACAACAACGAGTACAATAGTGCTCAAAGTAAATACAACCATCATAAATATAGTTGAGAAAGTTACATCATAGCAAGATTACATTATGATGACAAAATGAAATGTATGACAATTTATCGTCCCATCCTCAAAATGCTGTTGGTTTTCCTGTTTCACTAGTTTCCTGAGAATACAAGTAGTTTTGAAAAAGTGTCAACAATTAAGTTGGTGAGTTCATAAGAGTTTTGTTTTAGAATGAAATCGTTTTCCTTGTAAAAGCAACAAAGTATGTTTCCAGAAGATCCAATATTTTCCTTATTATGTATGAAATGAATGCTTCTATGTTATGCGATAATGAATCCTAGAAAGACCCATAGATTCCTTCTATAATCACTCAACGTATATAAATTATATAAAAATTAAGATAAATAAACCGTTGAATATAATGGGTCTGCCCCAGGTCCACAACCAAACAAGGAACAGAACATAAGGCGGGCCCACCAATTCTAAGTCGATTGCGACTAGATTCTTATATAACTCTAGCATATACACTTAGCAATTATAGCTGAAGTCTAACAATTCTAGAGGAAATATAGTTGTATTTGTACCCCTTTTTGTATGAAAACCTGGTACTTTGTATTTGTACCCCTTTTTGTATAAAAACCTGGTACTTTTTATTTGTACCCCTTTTTGTATAAAAACCTGGTACTTTGTATTTGTACCCCTTTTTGTATAAACCGGTACTTTGTATTTGTAGCCCTTTTCGTATGAAAACCTGGTACTTTGTATTTGTACCCCTGTGTTGTATACAACCGGTACTTTGTGTTTGTACCCTTTTTCGTATAAAACCGGTACTTTGTATTTGTAGTCCTTTTCGTATGAAAACCTGGTACTTTGTATTTGTACCCCTTTTTGTATGAAAACCTGGTACTTTGTATTTGTACCCCTTTTTCGTATAAAACCGGTACTTTGTATTTGTACCCCTTTTCGTATGAAAACCTTTTGTAATGTAAATGAACATAAACTATACCTATTATAGTTTATCAAGATGTTTGAAATGTATAAGCAACCTAACTATACCTATTATAGTTTAGTATGTTTGTTTGTGGTGTATAAGAAACCTTTTCTATGTAAGTCGAATGTATAGCAAAATATAGCTATGTTTATCTTGCTTTGTTTTGTACTAATGGTAATGATGGAGGATTCTTAAAATTCAGTGAGTATTTTCTGTTATATAATTATAGCACAACAAGAAACACATGTAAAATATGAAGTCATCAAAGATTTAACACTTTGCTCAACATGTTACAAAGTGTGTTGAAAGTTATAAGTTGTTAACTAGTGTTTAACTTTTCTACACTGTTTTAGAAAGATCATAGAAAAATCATACGAAGTCGAAAACTGAATCCGTAAATTCTGAGAGTTCCTAAAAAGTGTCTAGTTTATTCATAATTTTTATCATGAATTTTGGAAGTCTTTAACTTGTGTTAAAATGTTCATATTCACAGACTGGTCCATATTTGTTCTTGAAATGATAGGTTGTTTTGCAAAAATCACCATAAATTGTAGAGATATCGTGTGGAGATATGCAAGTAGTCATTTTAAAGCTAGGAACTGGAACTACTTGCACCTAAGACAGTTATGAAAACCAAAATGCTTAAGTTGTCCAAAACAGTCCGTGAATGGAGTCCAACTTTTCTGATGAAAGCTGTTAGTAAAATTTAGTTATGTTCTTGGTGTTTTAACTTGTATTCCCCCCCTAAAAACTTAAGAAAAAACATGAAAAAGTAGGGGTATGAACTCACCTTGTGTGATTTTAGTAGATGAATGTTGGAGAAAGGAAGTGTTCAACTCAAGAACACATGAAGATGCCTTGAAGATTTTCGAGAATCTATGATCAAAGTGACGATATTTGTGTAAGCAATCTATGATTTGGATGAAGGATAATAGAATATCTAAGTGTAGGAGGAAGATGCTTACTAAATGTGGAGGAAAAATCTAAGATCATCCCTTGAATCTCGAATTTTTAGAGAGAGTAAGTGAGAGAGAAAATATGTTTGATCTTTGGTGAAAGAATGAGAAAATGAGAGAAGTATGAGCAGAGAGGAGCGTTTTCTAGCCTTTGACCAATTGTGTGGTTGGAAAGAGGTGGGAAAAGTACAATGAAGTGACTAGGTATGAGCTGATGGTGAATAGTGACATGGAGTGGGTATGGGAGGTTGCTTGTCTCATAGATTAAAGCAAAGTCAACACTCCACCAATAATATCCCACCCACTCTTCTTGGATAAGGATTATACCCTAAAAACGTGATTAATTGGGAAAAAGGGGTTCTATATATTAAAATATGATTTTGGGTGAAAACCCCGTGTTAAAATAATTAAAGACGGACTTAAAATGCAAAACTAGTCGAAAACCGGGTGAAAATGGTAAACCTGCGAGGCTTCTCGGTCCTAGGCCGACGTTCGGTCCCTTCTGCTGCTGGGCCGAAGGCGAAATGGAGCGAAAGGGTAGGAGGCGAAATGGACCGAAGGTACCTTCGGTTCCTTGTGTGAGGTTCGGTCTGCTGAGCTTTGGTCTGAAGGGGGGTTCGCTTTTGACACCTTCGCTTCTGATGCCTTCGCTTCTGACAAGTTCGGTTCCTAAGAGGGGTTTCAGGTCCTTAAGAGGGTTCGGCTCCTTAAGAGGGGTTTCGGGTCCTTACGTCTATTTTATCTGTTTTTACCCCGTTTTAAGCGGTTTTTGACCTGGTTAAGGGTCGGGATGGCCCGAAAGACTAGAAAAAGTTTAAGGAACTTTTGAGTGAGATTTCACATACTTGGAGAGATTTCTCATATGGAGAGAGATTTGGGAGAGATTCCTCATTCTTGGAGAGATTTGACATACATGGAGAGATTTGGGAGAGAATTCACATACTTGGAGAGATTTCTCATATGGAGAGAGATTTGGGAGAGATTCCTCATTATTGGAGAGATTTCTCATACAAAGAGAGATTTGGGAGAGATTTGACATTCTTGGAGAGATTTGGGAGAGATTTGACATACTTGGAGTGATTTCTCATACTTAGAGAGATTTGGGAGAGATTTCTCACACTTAGAGAGATTTGGGAGAGATTCTAGATAAAGAGTGATAAAGTGAAAACGATTGAGAGAGGTTTCGTGTGTGACATCTGTGAGTGTTTGGCTCCGCAACGCAAGGTCCGTAAGCCCCGTTAAGCCATGTTCAAGGATCTTACACACTCCCGATGAGTATGCAACATTGTTTTATCGGTTTGGTTCATTACTTAACACTGTTTTAGGTTAATGAAATCGAGATATACAAATTTTTCCATTGGTGATTTGTCAATAGAATAGCGAGTTGTAAGGAAATACCATAGCGTAAACCCTAGCACACAAGGGTTAATTGAGTCGACTGGTTTGACTTGTTGAGTTTAGTTGACTTTGACTTGACCGGAAATTGATGGTTGTCACATCATCCCCCCGTTAGAGGGAATTTCGTCTCGAAATTTGCATTTCGATTGGGGATTCAAGAATTTTGGAGAAAAGATGAGGAAAACTTTTCGTAGTTCAAGAAATTGATTATGGTGAGGAACAACCCGCCTGATGTCACATGATGACCTTGGAATTTCTTATTGTTTATGCTCCCTGTTTAATCCTTGGCATTACCACTATGAATACTTTATAACGTAGTTAGCGAGTTCATCCTACCAGTTCCTTTATAATCGCTTGGTGTAAACTAGTCGCATATCATTAAGATTGCAAGGGAATTCGGATGGGTGACCCCGCCTTTAGCCCACAACCAAACAAGGAACAGGGAATGAGGCGGAATCACGCATTCTAAGTCCATAGAATCTTAATGATATATGACCATAATGTTTACACTAGCCATCATAGACTCACTAGTAAAAACCCTGTGTTTTTATATACGTGATAAGACTTATTTGAGTTTTTCCGTGTTCTCGAGATTAATGGTCGATATACTTTAATCGATGCTAGATTTAGCATATAAAGAAATTTAGAATTTAAACGTCGATGTTAGAAACACATACTGATATTTACGGGCAGTTCCGGGGGGTCTCTCCTTCGGTGACCGCAAGCACCCTTCCACTATCACCGGCATCTCTTGCTCTTGGGCAGTCCCTTTTAAAGTGTCCCGTTTCACCACACTTGTAACAGGCTGGGCTTACTCCAAAGCCAGGGACCTGGTTGATGGGTCGTGCTGGTGCCTTACAGAAATGGACAATATGTTCTTCTTTGTCGCAGTTTTTGCAATGCATCTTCTGGCAAGCCCCAGTGTGATGGAAGTTACACTTGTTGCATTTCGGGAGGGTTCCAGCATATTGTTTTATGGGAGTTGGCGCGGTGAGGGTTGTGGCAGCATGAACATTAACAATCTGTTGCTTCTTAGCAAAGTCCTGGGCTGGTTGGTCCTTCTTGTTGTTCCAAAACTTTTTTTTGTTGTTCCCTCCTCTTGCTTGGTTAAGGGTGGTTGTCGTAGTGTCATGGCTGGCATGATGGTCGATGAGTTGTCGTGCCAACTCCTTGGCACTGTTGAAGGTAGTTGGTCTTGAGGCCAACACGCTATCTTGAATTTCGGGGGACAATCCCTAGAGGTATTGCTCCAACTTTTTGTCTTACGGGGTGACCATCGCGGGACAAAGGAGTGCTAGATCACAGAATCAGGTGGTGTAAGTTGTAAGGCCGGAGCCTGTCATTTTGAGATTCCACAGTTCTTGCTCCCACTTTTGCACTTTGCCTCTTAAGCAATATTCTTTCAGCATCATTTTCTTTACTTCCTCCCAACTTAGCGAGTTAGCCACTGCAAGCGTTAGTGAGTTAACGTGACTTTTCCACCAAGTGAGGACCCGGCCAGAGAAAGTGTATGCTGCAAATTTGACCTTGCTTGCTTCGGGGCATGCACAAATTTCAAAGACTGTTTCAGTCTTTTCGAACCATTGCATCAAGGTGATGACGCCCTCGCTTCCATTGAAAGAATCGGGTTTGGCACTAGTAAAGTCCTTGTACGAACATTATCTCGTATGTCCTATACTGTCCCTGTGGTTAGAGTTTGTGGCTCCAGATCCAGCACCACCGGTACCACTTGTACCAATTTGTGACATTGCAACTGCTACGACTGCTGTTACTGCAGCTTGGAACTTTGCGGGATCAAACCGTGGAGGTGGCGTTGGAGGTGGTGGTGCTGTGCTGCCGGAAGGTCTGGGTCTTTTCCTTGGTGGCATAGTTCTATCATAAGTTTGTAAAAATGATCAGATGGTAAGTTCCCAATAGTAAAGACAAGTCGGTTGTTATTGAACTAGATTTTCTGTATTATGCTCCGACTTAAGAATGTCTTGCATGTAATTCATAAGGGAAGTCCATATGAATGAATTTCATGAGTTTAGTAGGTTTTGTGCGGGCGTTAAGCTTTACTCATCTTAGGATCATGTTTGTCCAAACACACTTAGCTGAGGAGTTTTGATGGGATCCGGTGCATTAGTGCTGGTATGGTCGCACCCTATAGGTCTACGAAGAAGGCACCCTTTCACCAAAATGTTTAAAGGTGAGACGATAATGAGTCGTTAGAAAGGGCTATGTGTCGCGAGTTTTCTTACTAAGTTTATATTAGTTCATTTTGTAACGTATTTCGATTGCTTTATGGTGTTCTGAAAACATTTCATAACGAGAGCCTATATATGATAAACTCATGTATTTTAGTAGTTCTGTGTCCAAGTGAAACCTTGTAATTTGACCCAAGCTAGGTCCTTATAGTGACCAATTGATGTATGCTTAGTTATATAATAAGGACTAAATAGACCTTCGAGTCTGTTAGGTATGTCCTAAGCCCATCTTGTTAATATGATTCTAGTAATTATGGTTTCAGCGAAAATTTTTGACTTCGATGCAGGTCTACCTCACATCTATTATGCAAGGAAAAGTTCTGATAGCAACTAGATCTCTCGATTAATATGACCGCTTAAATCGCAGTGTCATGCTTACGCTTAGAATAGAGTAGCACCAACGCATACTCATGAACCTAATTTACAAGGTCTTGTGAGCGGTATGAACTCTACTCCCGACGATCCGTCCCTTGCGATTCCTGAGGCAAAGTTGATGCACCTTTCAGCTCTGCCAATCGATGCTTGGCTACAATCCTCCTCTCTTTGGATGTCGTGTGTCTATCCTGTTACTCTCTTGCCTCTGCCCGAGCTGTGATAAGGTTCTAAAAAGAATGTTGGCCTCTGAAATAGTAGTCTATCTCCGAGTCTCGGGTACTTGAGACAATAGGGTCTGTAGTAGCGTGCAGTTTCCGAACCCGGGTTGTAGTCTACCTGTTTTAATCCCCGATGTTCGCGATCAGCCAGGTCTTCGCCGGGAGGGCTCTGTCAGTCGATCCCCTGTGGTTGAGGTCATAGCACCCTCGTTGGTCTCCACCTGGTGGTTGCTGTCATTGCTGTCGACTTCAACCCTCGATCACGGTTGCCCAACGGAGGACAGGATCGATGTAGTGGAAACGGTTCGCAGGAACCCTTGCTATGCATGGAGGGTTGATTACCTCTGATTCCGCTTCTGATTCTCCTCATAACCATCCACCATTTCTCTGATTGGGAAAGTAAGGGTCGTCCGGTAAGTAGGATTTTGCTATTGTTGAACGTGCGAGAATAGCAGTAAGAAGATAATTATTGGACGAATTATCTAGATAATTATTAGATGATCTGCATTAGTTTATATCAATACTTATGTAGTGTATACCAGTTATATGAAACCAAGGCAGGATAGTCCTTCGAATAGGTGACTCTAACTCCAAATCCACAATCCAACTAGAACAGGAAGTAAAGCAACGGTCACAGATTCTGAGTCTATCACGCCTAAATTTCATATAACCTTAGCGTATCTACTTAACAACTATTGACCTACTTGATAGAGACCCGTTTAGTTCTTATGTAAGCATTTATAGTAACACAAAATACTCCCATAGTATTTTAAACTCATGTTCTATTCTAATGTTCTCATTGTGGTAGTGTTGGTAAGTTTTTAGACTTGTTGCCATACCACAACCATTCTTGGGCATGTGCTAATCACTCCTCGGACCATCATAGTTGATCAGGCTATGCCACCCTCAAGACTGACCACACATCCCTGAGCTTACCTGTGATATTCAATAATCATTACTTTTGTTTTGTTCTAGAATGATGCTGACCTTAGTATGTATGCATGCATGTATACTTTTAACAAGGAACTATTTAATTCTAAAAGTATAGTTGTTTTGAAAACTTTAAATAAGAGACCTTAGTCCCAATGCATTTATAGTTGGTATATCTTATGTGGTTCGATATACTTAGTTCACTATAAAAAAATGCTCTGATACCAATCTGTCACACCCCCAAACCAAGGATGGCGGAAACGTTCGAGGGTTGAGGACTTAATGTATAGTATCACAACAACGAGTATAATAGTGTTCAAAGTAAATACAACCATCATAAATAGAATTGAGAAAGTTACATCATAGCAAGTTTACATGTTTCGAAATCAATTACATTATGATGACAAAATGAAATGTATGACGATTTATCGTCCCATCCTCAAAATGCTGTTGGTTACCCTGTTTCACTGGTTTCCTGAGAATACAAGTAGTTTTGAAAAAGTGTCAACAATTAAGTTGGTGAGTTCATAAGAGTTTTGTTTTAGAATGAAACCGTTTTCCTTGTAAAAGCAACAAAGTATGTTTCCAGAAGATCCAATATTTTCCTTATTATGTATGAAATGAATGCTTCTATGTTATGCGATAATGAATCCTAGAAAGACCCATAGATTCCTTCTATAATCACTCAACGTATATAAATTATATAAAAATTAAGATAAATAAACCGTTGAATATAATGGGTCTGCCCCAGGTCCACAACCAAACAAGGAACAGAACATAAGGCGGGCCCACCAATTCTAAGTCGATTGCGACTAGATTCTTATATAACTCTAGCATATAAACTTAGCAATTATAGCTGAAGTCTAACAATTCTAGAGGAAATATAGTTGTATTTGTACCCCTTTTTGTATGAAAACCTGGTACTTTGTATTTGTACCCCTTTTTGTATAAAAACCTGGTACTTTGTATTTGTACCCCTTTTTGTATAAAAACCTGGTACTTTGTATTTGTACCCC
This sequence comes from Lactuca sativa, assembly GCF_002870075.4. Taxonomy (NCBI): domain Eukaryota; kingdom Viridiplantae; phylum Streptophyta; class Magnoliopsida; order Asterales; family Asteraceae; genus Lactuca; species Lactuca sativa. The sequence continues at coordinate 145,047,089 of NC_056628.2, forward strand.
TTTTTGTATAAACCGGTACTTTGTATTTGTAGCCCTTTTCGTATGAAAACCTGGTACTTTGTATTTGTACCCCTGTGTTGTATACAACCGGTACTTTGTGTTTATAAAACCGGTACTTTGTATTTGTAGTCCTTTTCGTATGAAAACCTGGTACTTTGTATTTGTACCCCTTTTTGTATGAAAACATGGTACTTTGTATTTGTACCCCTTTTTCGTATAAAACCGGTACTTTGTATTTGTACCCCTTTTCGTATGAAAATCTTTTGTAATGTAAATGAACATAAACTATACCTATTATAGTTTATCAATATGTTTGAAATGTATAAGCAACCTAACTATACCTATTATAGTTTAGTATGTTTGTTTGTGGTGTATAAGAAACCTTTTCTATGTAAGTCGAATGTATAGCAAAATATAGCTATGTTTATCTTGCTTTGTTTTGTACTAATGGTAATGATGGAGGATTCTTAAAATTCAGTGAGTATTTTCTGTTATATAATTATACCACAACAAGAAACACATGTAAAATATGCAGTCATCAAAGATTTAACACTTTGCTCAACATGTTACAAAGTGTGTTGAAAGTTATAAGTTGTTAACTAGTGTTTAACTTTTCTACACTGTTTTAGAAAGATCATAGAAAAATCATACGAAGTCGAAAACTGAATCCGTAAATTCTGAGAGTTCCTAAAAAGTGTCTAGTTTATTCATAATTTTTATCATGAATTTTGGAAGTCTTTACCTTGTGTTTCGGCTCCTTAAGAGGGGTTTCGGGTCCTTACGTCTATTTTATCCGTTTTTACCCCGTTTTAAGCGATTTTTGACCTGGTTAAGGGTCGGGATGGCCCGAAAGACTACAAAAAGTTTAAGGAACTTTTGAGTGAGATTTCACATACTTGGAGAGATTTCTCATATGGAGAGAGATTTGGGAGAGATTCCTCATTCTTGGAGAGATTTGGGAGAGATTTGACATACATGGAGAGATTTGGGAGAGAGTTCACATACTTGGAGAGATTTCTCATATGGAGAGAGATTTGGGAGAGATTCCTCATTATTGGAGAGATTTCTCATACAAAGAGAGATTTGGGAGAGATTTGACATTCTTGGAGAGATTTGGGAGAGATTTGACATACTTGGAGTGATTTCTCATACTTAGAGAGATTTGGGAGAGATTTCTCACACTTAGAGAGATTTGGGAGAGATTCTAGATAAAGAGTGATAGAGTGAAAACGATTGAGAGAGGTTTCGTGTGTGACATCTGTGAGTGTTTGGCTCCGCAACGCAAGGTCCGTAAGCCCCGTTAAGCCATGTTCAAGGATCTTACACACTCCCGATGAGTATGCAACATTGTTTTATTGGTTTGGTTCATTACTTAACACCGTTTTAGGTTAATGAAATCGAGATATACAAATTTTTCCATTGGTGATTTGTCAATAGAATAGGGAGTTGTAAGGAAATAACATAGCGTAAACCCTAGCACACAAGGGTTAATTGAGTCGACTGGTTTGACTTGTTGACTTTGAGTCGACCGGAAATTGACGCTTGTCATACCATGCAAGAAATCACACAATCATTCAACGCATCAGATAACAAAACGAAGGTTTTATATTATTTCTTGAAACGATTACATAGGTATTCTAGTTCACCGTAGACTATGCGTCTAATAGGCTACCCCTACGATACTATGGCTACTTCATAATTCGATCTTTGGATATCAAGCCTTCACTCCTGAAACGTTGCATTGTCAGTAGTTTTGCCAAGGATCCTCTGGAGTGCTCTTTCCTTCGGCTTTGGTGGCTCATTCGGTCTCGCTGCTTCATTTTTCTTCGAGCAGTCCCTAGACATGTGCCCCTTGTCTCTGCATCTGTAACATACTTTATCCCTATGTGTACAGTCCTTGGAATAGTGACCGATTCTTCCACACCTGTAACAAGTCGCTTCTTCGTCGCATCCCTCATAGTGCTTGAACGGTACATTTGGCGTTGTAGCCCATATCAGACAATCTCTCTTGAAGTGTCCCTCTTCCACTACACTTAAGGAAAACTTCCTCCTTGGTTGAGCACTTGGGGGCATAGTGACTAGTATTCCGCATTTGAAGCAGGCCACTTCCTTATGGCATCCCTCGTTTTGTTTCCTTCCATACTTATAACACCATTTTGCTTCACCTCTTCCTCCTCCAGACTGTGTGAACATGTTGTTCTTGTTGGACCTTGAAGTTCCCTCAAATTTCCTCTTCTTGCCAACTTCAACCCAGATGGCTGCCTCAAGAGTAGGTGCCTGGCGTACTGGCATAGTAAGTTCGTTTTTACTTTGTTGAAGTAAACTCCTTGTTCCTTCCATTTGTTGATCCAACATCACCCGCACCATTTCCTGTACTCCTGCCATCGTGATTGGCTCAGGAGTGGCTACTACAACATGTATTTTCTCAATCACTGGGGGTTGATTCTTGTTTCCGTTCGCATTCCCGACTCCACTTCGGGTTCTTGTCATCTCGTTCTATACACCAAATCAGACGTTCGGGGCGAAACGACGAGAATTAAGATAGGAAAGATTTTATTTATGATCGACGTGTAAATCTCCCTATTACTTCGAAAAGTTACATGCCGTTTCTAATACCATAATTAAACGTTTAGAAATCTGACCACATAAAGTTTCCAGATCCGGTCGGCAACAGACTATAGATCCGATCATACATTTAGCATCATAAAGCATCATAAATCATTTAGCACATAAAAGCATGTTAGACATTTTCCCTAAATAAGCTAGTGCTTGTGTCTATTCAGGTGTATTACCTAAGACACACTCCTCACAATCTTTGCTTAGCATTCTAAGTTTAAGTTTAGAAATAAATCCATATTCCTAGTTTGCTTAAACTAATGCTCTGATACCAGCAGTGACATCCCCATTTTTTACGGCCAGAAAAGACCGATTTTGTTTATGCTTTATAAAAACCAGAGTACCTCTTTTAATAAAAATGTTGCGAAATTTGTTCCCAAAAAAACATGATAAATACGTTATCAAAGCATTTCTGAAGAAATGTATTTTTATCCATTTTAAAACATTTGGGATGTCATCGTCAATACATAAACATAAGCATAAACAGAACCTACATTCATTTTCACTAGTGCTCTACATCTCTTTTAAATCCCTCAGTGTAAAGTAGCTTCATATCGACACCTGTGATACAAATAAGTTTGAGTGGGTCAGGTTGGGAAACCTGGTGAGTACATTAGGTTTTTCAACCCATAATAATTTAATTATTATGTTTAAACATCAAACAATCAACCCAATTACCCATCCCCATTATCTTCCTTACTCTTAAGGATCTACCCTAAGAATCATCTATCCTACATTCGTTCATTTCGAAGCCCATTGCTTCCTGGGTTTATATGATAGACACTAAGTCCATAGCTGCCAATGCTTGTTCGTAAAGCACTAATTCCATAGCTGCTAAAGTTTAGCTAATAGGTACTAAATCCATAGCTACCAACGTTTATTTAACAGGTACTAAGTCCATAGCTACCAATATTTATTCTATAGGCACTAAGTCCATAGCTGCCGATGTTATTTGTTAGGCACTAAGTCTATAGCTACCAATGTTCACTCATATCATCTTTCATCTCTCATCATTCATCTACCCATGTTTTACCCAACATATTTGTAGATATAAAATACATATACATTTTAAATTATTTAAAACATGTATAAAATCGTTCATCCAGCATAGAAAGCAAGTATTCAAATAATATGCACACATACCACGTAATTTATATAAAATACTTCATATTTATATGTAAGATGAAAGTAACTATGCACTCACTTGAAAAGGTGGTGATTCCGAACTCAGACAGCGCTCCGCTTCTTAAAAAAAATAATTTCCTTCGACGAAACATAGTATTATTACCACTAGAGTTTAGTCTATTATTTGCTGAGACTAATTAATAGTCTAGCTACTATTACTATTATATAAGCGTTAAACAATACTTATATAACCCATAATAATAGCCCAAGTACTTATTATAAGTCCCTAATAACGTTACTACAATTAAATAAAAGCTATATTAATAATAGCGTAGGCGTAGCTCACTTACAACGAGTTTTATAGAAAACCGGGCTTTGCTTGGAGCAGCGTTCCCAAGCCGAAAAGCTCTTCTTCTCGGAGCCGTCGAGCACTCCAGGGCTTCCGCCTCGTGCTAGGGAGGTTCCCTAGGCTTTTCGGGGGGTTTCGGGGGTAGAGAGAGGTAAAGATAAGATATACATCTAGTGGCAAGACTTGAGGAGAAAGCAATGGCCAAGATTGTGCCACATCACCCATTTTCGCACAGCACACTTCCGACTTCTAAAATCCGTAACTTTCACATACGACCTCCATTTTTAACGTTCTTTATATCCATGCGTAGGTAAAGATAAGATATACAACTTTCAGTTTGACTCCATCGGCTAATTCTCGACCGATCTTAAATTTAACAGTACGAGGAGATTATACTGTTAAATGTCCGCGTAAAATTCATAACCTCTACATATGGACTCTGTTTTTGTCTGTCTTTTTACCGTTGAGTTCCTATTAATGAGATATTCAATTCTCCTTTAGGTCGCGTAGGCCAAAAACAGCTCGATCTAAAATTCGAGTTTTGGGCCGTGCACTGCTATGCCAAATCTTAGAAAATTCATAACTTCCTCATACAAAGTCAGATTCGGGCGTTCTTTTTATGGACGCTCTCGGTTTAACATATTCTATGACTTTCGTTTAGATTACTAAGGCCAAAAAGTCATCTATCGTAAATTCACTATTTACGTCTCCCCGTGTCGTGCCGATTTTGTCGTATAACTTCGACGGGCCATAACTTCTTCGTTATAACTCGTATTTCGGCATTCTGTATATGTACGGAACCCTTGTAACATATAATATGACTTGGTTAAGATTATTCATTCTAAATAATCTTCTATTAAAAACTCATTTTTGACACTTATCGTCTCTGAATTGAGTAGCCCGGATCTACGGGCGTTACAATATTATGGTTTATTAATATATTATAAGAATAATATATTAAAGGAGAAATCATATTTATTTAATTAGTATTAGTGATAAATTAATTAGGAATTAGTTTGGTGACTAAAAGAGATTAATTAAATAAAGGGGCATAAATTGTTAAATGTGTGATAATTGAGTTTTGGGCTGGGAAACCTAATGGACTAAGGGGGAACAAAATTATGATGAAGAATCGTCATATTTTCGTCCAAGGCCTTGTTATAGAAGGTTCCTTGGGCTGCTTGGTGACTAAGTTGTCCATTAGGGTTTAAACTGAAACCCTAGCAGCCTACAGTATAAATAGAGACCCTTGCTTGCAATTTTCGGCTACTTGCTTCCCAAGAGAAACCCTAGGCCGAAATTAAGTATCCTCCCTCCTTATTCATAGTTTCCTTCTTGCTTGTGGTATTTGTAAGCCATTAGAGGAGTTACAATTGTGACTCTAAGCTCCAAGAAAGAAGTTTCAAGCTTCCATTGAAGAGGTAAACATCTAGATCTGATGTTATATGTTAATTTCGAAATTATGTATGCTAGGATAGGTTTGTAAGTATTGGATTCATTTCATGTACAATAGAGAAACCTAGATCCAAGCATTATGGTTTGTATGAGCACATAGGATTGTTCTTATGTATAAAACCTATCAAGTCTATGCACATCCGGAAAGATCCATCATTCTTCTTAATGAAGAAGACCGATGCTCTCCAGGGTGAGAAGCTCGGTCTAATGAATCCCTTGTTGAGCAGTTCGTTAAGTTGACTGGATAATTCCTGCATTTCCGCAGGAGCTAGACGGTAAGGGGATTTGGCTACAGGGGTAGCTTCGGGAATTAAGTCGATTCAGAACTCGACTTGGCGCTCGAGAGGAACTCCGGGAAGATCCTTGGGGAATATATCGGGAAAGTTACATACTTCGGCGATGCTCTCGAGGTTTTTTACTTCTTGTGTTTCGTTGATGACATGGGTTAAGAATGCATGACACTCTTTTCGTAGGTATTTTTGGGCTTTGATGCACGAAATGATACGAAGGTTCGTGCTGATTTTATCGACATAGATAACGAGGGCTTTGCCAGATGGCAGATTGAAGCAAATGGATTTTTTGTAACAAAGAATATCAACACGATTGGGGCTCAACCATTTCATGCCGACGATTACATCAAAGCTTTTTATGGAGATTAGCATAAGGTCGATTGGAAAGGAATAATAGTTTAAAGTGAGGGTGCGTCCTACGAATACGTCGTTAGTACTCTCTTTCTTTCCGTTAGCCATTTCGACGGTGAATGTTTCGGTTAAAGGTTGGGATTTGTGTTTGAGTAAGTTTTTAAATGCATGACTGACAAAACTTCTCTCCGCACCACTATCAAAGAGAATACATGCATAAGAGTTGCCGAGGAGGAACGCACCCGTAACTACGGTGGGATCAACGACTGCCTCCTCTTGGCCCATTGCTAGCACTTTCCCCGTGTTGCCAGTAGTCGTTGCTTTTGGGCAATTCCTCTTGTAATGCTTGGTCTCTCCACAACCATAGCAGGCTTGGGCTACTCCAACTCTAGGAGCCTGATTAGTTGGTTGGACTTGTGCTGGAGTCTTGCAAAAATGAGCTGTGTGCCCCTTTTTTCCGTAGTTGTTGCATTGCATATCACGACAGGGTCCGTGATGATGAAATTTGTACTGATTGCACCTTGGGAGGGTACCAACATATCTACTAGCAGGCGCTTGAGCAGTAGGAACAGCAGCAGGAGTAGTAGCAGCATAGACTGCCACTGTCTATTGTTTCTTGTAGGGCTCTTGCAAAGACTGGCCCTTGCGCTTGTTCCAAAACTTTTTCTTTCCACCACTCTCCTTAGGTGGTTCAGGAAAGGCTGCTACGGGTTCATGACTATCCCCATGATCAATCAGAGTCTGCGCCAGACACTTGGCACGGTCAAATGTGAGAGGTTTAGCAGCCAAAACGTTCCCTTGAGTTGGGGTTGCCAATCCCCATATGTACCTCTCAACTTTCTTGCTTTCCGGGGTGGCCATCCCGAGACACAGAAGAGCCAGGTCGTTGAACCTAGCAGTGTATGCAACAATGTTGGAACCCTTCATATTCAGGTTCCAGAGCTCTTGCTCCAGCTTTTGCATCTCGCCCTATGGGTAGTACTCAACGAGCATCAGTTCCTTCAGATTCTCCCAACTCATGGCATTGGCCACCAGCAGAGTTAAGGATTTGAATCAGTTGTTCCACCAAGTTAATGCTCTATCTATGAAGGTGCAGGCGGCAAACTTCACCTTGCTTTCCTCAGGGCACGCATAAATCTCGAAAATTGATTCGATTTTATCGAACCAACGAGTTAGGGCAATGAAACCTCCATTGTCGTCAAAGGGTTTGGGCTTCGCGTTCATGAAGTCTTTGTAGGAACACTCCTTCGGGTGTCCCTGGCCACCATCGAGATTGAGGGGATGGGTACTGTAACAACTCAAATTTTTCAAACAAATTTTTCATTTTTAAAACATAATTGTTTCCATTAAAAACAAGGCATAAATAGTTTAATTATTCGGTCAATACAATTATTCAAACTCCCAAGATCATAAAACAATCTTCAGTGTGTATCGATCATGCCGGCGCCTTCCCACGGTCCTCGCTAGTACCTGAAATACATACACAACAACTGTAAGCATAAATGCTTAGTGAGTTCCCCAATATACACTTACACTCATACGCCTTTCCAGGCCCTGACCTTCCGGTCCTCAATACCACGCCTTCCGGCCCATAACATAATCGCCTTCCGGCCCATAACATATTGCCTTCCGGCCCACATATCATACATAGCACATATAACAATTAACTTACCACATATAGCATACATATCACATAACATATTTGACCTTCCGGTCACACAGTCAAACCCTTCCGGGTACAGTATAGTGAGAAGACTCACCTCGTATATGCTGAAAGCTAGCAACTCCTGAAATGACTCGTGCACAACCGACGAGCTACAACCTCCCTATAACATTACGTAACTCATTAACACTTATCTCTTCTAAGTGTGACTATCCTTAAGAAGTCAGACTTAGGTCAACTCTGGTCAACGGTCAACTCAACCGGACTCGGCGAGTACCATGGCGACTCGGCGAGTCTAGACGTCTTCCAACTTTCTGAGATTCCTTATCTACTCGTCGAGTACCCTCCTCGACCCGACGAGTTACTCCTGGAAGAATCGCGGGGCCACCCCGACTCCACTCGCCGAGTCTGAAGAACAACTCGGCGAGTCCCAGTAAATCTTCAAGTTACTCGCCGAGTTTGAAGAACAACTCGGCGAGTCCATGCCATGCAGATGAGTAACTGCTTCCTGAATTACGTATGGTCCCAAGGTATACAACCATGGGACCCTCTGGACGTCTACACATCTCATTACTGGGGTAAAAGCGTTTGGGTAATAACATAATAACCCATCTAATCACTAAATGGGTTTCATAAACCCTAAACTCACATACACATCAAAATAACAGATTTGGTCCGAGTATTACCTGAAAACGCACTCTCTGTGTCCCCCAAATCTCAGGACTCAATCCTCCTTGATATTCCTTTAGCCAAATCCCTCTTCTTCTTGCCTAACCAATTCTTCCAAGTTCCAAAAGCTTTCTCTCCTGCTCTAGGCGTCCACAGTGATTAGGGTTCTTCTCAATCGACCAAAAGACTGAAAATGACGGCCTAAGAGGCGTTAAATACGATCCAAACTGAACGGTTAGGGTTTCTGCTGAACAGCGTCGACTCGCCGAGTCCATATCTGGACTCGTCGAGTCCAGTCGCGGACCCGCGACCAAGTCTGCGATCCTACTCGGCGAGTCTAGGCTCCAACTCGCCGAGTCCCCTCTTAAATCACCCCAAAAACATAATTTTAATAATACCTGAGATTCCGGGCTGTTACAACTCTCCCCCACTTGGATTAGACTTCGCCCTCGAAGTCTCACTCTGCAAATAGTTCCGGATGCTGCTCCCGCATTTCGCGCTCCGGTTCCCAAGTCATTTCTGATCCCTTACGGTGTTGCCATTGAACCAACACCAGAGGTACTTCCTTGTTCCTCAGAACCTTGATCTTCCGATCCCTGATCGCCACTGGTCTCTCCGCGTAATTCAGGCTCGCATCCACCTGAATATCCTCCAATGGAACCACTGCCGACTCATCGGCTATGCACTTCCTCAACTGCGATACATGAAAAGTGTCATGGATCTGACCCAACTCCGCTGGCAACTCCAACCGATAGGCTACCCGGCCTACCCTTGCAACCACACGAAATGGCCCAATATACCGGGGCCCCAATTTGCCCCTCTTCCTGAATCGAATCACTCCTTTCCAAGGAGAGACCTTCAGGAGAACGAAGTCGCCGACTTGAAATTCAAGCTCGGATCGGCGCCTGTCTGCATAACTCTTCTGTCGGCTCTGGGCAGTCAATAATCTTTGTCTCACTTGTTGAATCTGCTCTGTCGTCTGGAGTATGATCTCCGTGCTGCCCATCACTCTCTGTCCCACCTCTCCCCAGCAAATGGGAGTCCGACACCTCCTACCATACAACAGCTCGAAAGGCGGCATACCAATGCTCGAATGATGGCTGTTGTTGTAGGAAAACTCCGCCAATGGTAAATACGCATCCCAACTACCCCCGAAGTCTAACACACACGCTCGGAGCATGTCCTCCAATGTCTGAATTGTCCGCTCGCTCTGACCGTCTGTCTGGGGATGGTATGCGGTACTAAAATGCAACTTAGTACCCAACTCCTCATGGAATTTCTTCCAGAACCTGGAAGTGAAGCGCACATCGCGGTCTGACACAATCGAGATCGGCACTCCGTGCCGAGATACCACCTCTTTCACGTATATCTCCGCTAACTTTTCCGCTGAAGTACTCTCACTGATGGCAAGGAAGTGTGCACTCTTCGTCAACCTATCCACAATCACCCAAATTGCGTCTACTCCCCTAGCAGTCCTTGGCAATTTGGTGATAAAATCCATAGTGATCTGTTCCCACTTCCACTCGGGGATCTCCAATGGCTGTAACTTGCCATGCGGTCTCTGGTGCTCAGCTTTAACCCTACGGCAGGTCAAGCACCTCTCAATGAACCATGCCACGTCCCTCTTCATACAGGGCCACCAATATTCCTTCCTTAAATCCAAATACATCTTTGTAGCACCGGGATGGATCGAGAATTTTGATTTATGAGCCTCTTCCATCAACGTAATACGCGTACCGCCCACGAACGGCACCCAAATCCGACCCTGAAACGTCATAAGGCCTCGACTATCCTTGACAAACTCTGAGATTAACCCCACAACCCGCTCTTTCTTCTGCATTTCTGGTCGCACAGCCTCAGCCTGTGCCCTACGAATATCATCCAATACAGGAGTCATCACGGTCAGTCTCAAGCACACATCTCGCAATGGAGTGCTCTCCGCCCTGCGGCTCAATGCATCGGCTACCACATTAGCCTTGCCTGGGTGGTACAGGATCTCACAATCATAATCCTTGACCACATCCAACCCCCTCCTCTGACACATATTTAGGTTGGGTTGATCCATCAAATACTTCAAACTCTTATGGTCCGTGTATATCGTACATCGAACCCCATACAAGTAGTGACGCCAAATCTTGAGAGCGAACACTACTGCCCCCAGCTCTAAATCATGCGTGGGATATCTCGCCTCATGAGGCTTCAGTTGCCTCGATGCATAAGCTATCACATGACCCCTCTGCATCAACACTGCACCCAATCCCGAAATTGATGCGTCGCAATATACCACGAAATCTTCCATCCCTTCTGGGAGAGCTAATACCGGGGCTTCGCACAATCTCTGGCGAAGTGTCTCAAAGGAGGTCTGCTGCTCGGGCCCCCATGAGAATGTAACACCCTTCCGGGTCAATCTGGTGAGTGGCACTGCGATCTTGGAGAAATCCTTGATAAATCTCCGATAATACCCTGCCAACCCAAGGAAACTTCTGATCTCAGAGGGTGACTTCGGCACCTCCCAACTCATCACCGCCTCAACCTTGGCCGGGTCGACCAATATCCCTTTCTGATTAACCACATGTCCTAGAAACTGGACCTCCCGCAACCAGAATTCACATTTGGAGAACTTTGCATAAAGCTTCTCCGACCTCAATACCTCAAGGACCTCCCTCAAATGCTCCTCATGCTGCTCTCTCGATCTCGAATACACCAGAATGTCGTCGATAAATACGATCACTGACCGATCCAACATCGGCCTGCATACCCTGTTCATGAGATCCATGAACACAGCCGGGGCATTGGTGAGTCCAAAAGGCATCACCACAAACTCATAATGCCCATATCGCGTCCTAAACGCTGTCTTCTGGACGTCTTCATCCCGTATTCTCACCTGATGGTAACCTGACCTCAGATCGATCTTGGAAAACCAAGATGCTCCCTGCAACTGATCGAATAAATCATCGATCCTCGGCAACGGGTAACGGTTCTTGACCGTTAGCTTGTTCAACTCCCGGTAATCAATGCACATCCGGTGTGAACCATCCTTCTTCTTGACGAACAGAATAGGTGCTCCCCATGGCGAGCTGCTCGGCCGAATGAATCCCTTCCCCAGCAACTCCTGGAGTTGCGAGGACAACTCTTGCATCTTTGGAGGTGCAAGACGATAGGGCACTTTAGCAATAGGCGCTGCCCCCGGAACCAGATCGATATTAAACTCTACTTGCCTCACAGGCGGTACTCCTGGCAACTCCTCGGGAAAGACATCTGAAAATTCGCGCACCACCGGAACTTCCTCAACTGACTTCGGTTTCTCGGAAACCTCCCGCGTATCCATCACATACGCCACAAAACCTTTACAGCCCTGCCGTAGACACTGCCTCGCCCTAGCGGCCGAACAAAAAGCTGATCCCGAACGGGTACCCTCGCCGTACACCGAAAGAACTCCCCCTCTAGGGTCTCGTATAGTCACCAACTGACGCTCACAGTCGATGACAGCGCCGAACCGGCTCAGCCAGTCCATGCCCACGATGACACAGACATCCCCCATCACGATAGGAATCAGATCAATTGGGAATCCAATCCCGAAAATCTCTAGTACACATCCCCGAAGAACCTCCGTAGCACAAATCACCTTCTCGTCAGCTATAGAAACTCTCAAAGGTCGACTCAACGACTCACGACTAACGCCGATATGCTGACTAAAGGCTAAGGACACAAAGGACCTACTCGCACCCGAGTCAAATAACACTAAGGCAGACACAGAGTTCACAAGGAAAGTACCTACGCATATAATAACATAAGCATAACATCTTGACATTAAAATAAATACATGAATTACAACATACCTGCCACAACATCGGGCGCAGCGCGGACCTCCTCCGCAGTCAGCTGAAAGGCTCTCCCACGAGCCCTCGGGGCCTCGACCTTCACCGGTCGAGTCTCAGTAGTCCTGGCAACAGGTGCAGATCCCTGACGAAGCTGAGGGCACTCGGCCTTCCGATGGCCGGTCTGGTTGCAATGAAAGCAAACCGTAAATCCCTTGGGACACTCCCTAGCAATGTGTCCCTCCTTGCCACACTTGTAGCAAGCACCGGCTCGACACGCCCCATCGTGACCCTTACCGCACTTTACGCAAGTGCGGTTCTTCGAACCTCCCGTCCTCGAATCGGCGGACTTGATCCGCTTGGCTGCCGGCTGAGACTGAGTCGGTCGCTGGTCTGCCTGCTGAGACTCGGCCTCCTCCCTGGCCTGAGTCTCTAACTCGATCTCACGCTTCCTGGCATTCGCCTGAAGCTCAGTAAAAGTATGGTAAGTGGAGTTTGACACAAACTCCCGGATCTCCCTCCTCAGAACACCTAAGTACCGGCTCATCCGAGCCTGCTCTGTGGCCACTAGCTCGGGGCAAAACATCGCCCTCTCATGGAACTTCCGCGTGATCGCCGCCACCGAATCAGTACCCTGCTTGAGGGTTAAGAACTCCTGAACCAATCGTTCCCGCTCCACCGGGGGAACGTACTCATCCCTGAACATGGTAGTGAACCCCTCCCATGTCACTGCCGCAGTCTCTGCTAAAGTGAAGTTCGCCGTCACGAACTTCCACCAGTCCTTGGCTCCCAGACGGAGCTGGTTCAAAGCGAACCGTACCCTCAGGTGCTCCGGGCATGAACAAGTGTAGAAGCACCCCTCTATATCTGCGATCCACCTCATCGCAGCAATCGGATCCTGCGTCCCATCGAACTCTGGTGGCTTCGTGTTGCTGAACTCTCGGAACAGCAATGAATCACCCCCCTGTGGCCTAGCAGCGGCCACAGCTGCGGTAGCTGCAGCGGTTGCAGCCTCAGTCAATGCGGCGTACCGCTCGTCGAACGTCTCCATCAGGGTGGTCTTGATAGACCCAAACATCTCCGGGATCTCAGCCCGGATCGCCGCCGCCACCTCCTCGTGGATCATCTCACGAATATCCTCGTCACTCACACCGCTCGTACTAGCCCCGTGCCGCGGTCTAACCATGATATCTCTGAAATACAACATAAAACTATCAGAGATTCTATCAAGTGTAATTGCACTCGATAACGCGACCCTACCCCGTCCCCGATATCCAGGGATTCTTAGTTGGGTCTCCCACTGACCCGGTGTCCTCGGTAGTACGGGCCCAATACTACCGACCACACCGCATCAGTGTTCATCCCAAGTCCTCCTCCCCAAACTTCGGATAGTGAGTACTCTACTTCTGATATGCACTATCTACCCGCATACTAGCAAAGCATCTCATATAAGCAAACTTCCCTAGACTAAGGCATCACAAATCAGGCCACTCTAGTCCTATCATGAATACCTAGTCTTCTAGCATGCATAACAATTCATATCATATAATATTGTAAGGTATTTTGGGGATCTTTACCGTTCGGGCGCTGACTGATCGTACACACTACTTCTTTCTTGCTTATCATAAAACCATTTACAAAAGTTTATGCCTTTATTTGAAAAGTTTCCTCAAATCCTCGGTTTGAGTTCAGTTACCCCCAAAGGTGCACCCGAATCCCTCAAACCAAGGCTCTGATACCAATTGTAACAACTCAAATTTTTCAAACAAATTTTTCATTTTTAAAACATAATTGTTTCCATTAAAAACAAGGCATAAATAGTTTAATTATTCGGTCAATACAATTATTCAAACTCCCAAGATCATAAAACAATCTTCAGTGTGTATCGATCATGCCGGCGCCTTCCCACGGTCCTCGCTAGTACCTGAAATACATACACAACAACTGTAAGCATAAATGCTTAGTGAGTTCCCCAATATACACTTACACTCATACGCCTTTCCAGGCCCTGACCTTCCGGTCCTCAATACCACGCCTTCCGGCCCATAACATAATCGCCTTCCGGCCCATAACATATTGCCTTCCGGCCCACATATCATACATAGCACATATAACAATTAACTTACCACATATAGCATACATATCACATAACATATTCGACCTTCCGGTCACACAGTCAAACCCTTCCGGGTACAGTATAGTGAGAAGACTCACCTCGTATATGCTGAAAGCTAGCAACTCCTGAAATGACTCGTGCACAACCGACGAGCTACAACCTCCCTATAACATTACGTAACTCATTAACACTTATCTCTTCTAAGTGTGACTATCCTTAAGAAGTCAGACTTAGGTCAACTCTGGTCAACGGTCAACTCAACCGGACTCGGCGAGTACCATGGCGACTCGGCGAGTCTAGACGTCTTCCAACTTTCTGAGATTCCTTATCTACTCGTCGAGTACCCTCCTCGACCTGACGAGTTACTCCTGGAAGAATCGCGGGGCCACCCCGACTCCACTCGCCGAGTCTGAAGAACAACTCGGCGAGTCCCAGTAAATCTTCAAGCTACTCGCCGAGTTTGAAGAACAACTCGGCGAGTCCATGCCATGCAGACGAGTAACTGCTTCCTGAATTACGTATGGTCCCAAGGTATACAACCATGGGACCCTCTGGACGTCTACACATCTCATTACTGGGGTAAAAGCGTTTGGGTAATAACATAATAACCCATCTAATCACTAAATGGGTTTCATAAACCCTAAACTCACATACACATCAAAATAACAGATTTGGTCCGAGTATTACCTGAAAACGCACTCTCTGTGTCCCCCAAATCTCAGGACTCAATCCTCCTTGATATTCCTTTAGCCAAATCCCTCTTCTTCTTGCCTAACCAATTCTTCCAAGTTCCAAAAGCTTTCTCTCCTGCTCTAAGCGTCCACAGCGATTAGGGTTCTTCTCAATCGACCAAAAGACTGAAAATGACGGCCTAAGAGGCGTTAAATACGATCCAAACTGAACGGTTAGGGTTTCTGCTGAACAGCGTCGACTCGCCGAGTCCATATCTGGACTCGTCGAGTCCAGTCGCGGACCCGCGACCAAGTCTGCGATCCTACTCGGCGAGTCTAGGCTCCAACTCGCCGAGTCCCCTCTTAAATCACCCCAAAAACATAATTTTAATAATACCTGAGATTCCGGGCTGTTACAGGTACCACTACCCGATCCGCTAGTGCCGCTAGAATTGATCTGCGACATAGCGGCAGCCACAATGACTGTAGCTGCTTCTTGAAACACAGCAGGGTCGAACTGAGGAGGTGGCGGCGGTGGAGGATTGTTTTTCTTTCGGTTGGACTTCTTCTTCAGAGGCATCTTTCTCTAAAATAATTTATGAGAAAACGAAGCTAAGTCCTCTACAATGGTCAGAATTCAGGTGATATTGAACAATGTATATATTATCCTGACAGATATAGTGTTCTATCAAGCGATTTACATGGGAAAGTCTACTTAATGCAAGTAAACAATCGCTAGAGAGTGAATAGCAACACTTGGAATGAAATGTATACAATGTTTTTGGCTCTAGGTAAAATACTCCTATAGTATTTTAAATTGTATGTTCTATTCTATTGATCTCTCTTGTATGGAGTTTGGTAAGTTTTAGACTTGCTGCAACACCACCATCACTCCCAAACACATGTTGGTCGTATCTCAAATAAATATAGTTGATCAAGCTATATTTATTCCAGATATGATTACATAACTGCCCATGTTTAACAGTAGTGTCCAACATCTAAATACTTTTGTTTTGTTCTTCTTGTGATACTGGTTCTGTTATGTATGTATACTTGTATACTTCTTATAAAATACTTAGATTTTAAAAGTATACTTTTAGTTCAGAGCGCTTCAGCCCCTTAGCGTTTATAGTTGTATATCATGTAAGGTATGATATACTTAGTTCACTATAAATAATGATCTGATATCAATCTATCACACCCCTAAACCGGAACGACAGAAACGTTTGGGGGTGGAGGACGTCATGTACAGTATCACAACAATTGCATCTTAGTAATGAAAGTAAACTCAACCATTACATTGAATAAGTAGAATATTTACATTTGTTTGATACATAGTTTGTATACAGCAAAATGTATAACCAAAAGTATAAAAGACGTGACTCTATAAGCTCCTTCTTCTCAGAAGCCTGCGGGTGTACCTGTCTACCGGTTCCTTGAGAATACAAGCGGTTTTGAAAGAGTATCAACATTAAAGCTGGTGAGTTCATAAGTATGTTTTTTTATTGAAAACCTGTCTGTGAATCTAAAAAATGTTTGCACGTTCTCAAGAAAATCCAATATTTTCTTTAGTAATGAAAAGTAGTCTTAAACCGTAAGACTAAAATGTATGTTCGTTCTTGTATTCTGTAGTTGTATATCAAAATGTTAGTCTGTATGTCTGGTTACCACCAGTTGTATTGTATATTTTGTTATGTACCAAAAATCTTTGTATGAAAACCCTGGCTATCACCAGTATGTATAGTATGTTCTGTATGAAAACCCTGGCTACCACCAGTATGTATAGTATGTTCCATATGAAAACCTTTGTATGAAAACCCTGGCTGCCACCAATATGTATAGTATGTTCTATGTGAAAACATTTGTATGAAAACCTTGGTTATCACCGATATATATAGTAGTTTTATTACTTAAAATAAAACCATGTATTTGTATCCCCTGGAATCCTCTAGTTGTAGTGTATGATAGTTCTATTAATGAAAATAAAACTGATTGAAGAATTGAAATCCCATAAACAAATGGTTAGTTTATACTGTTGTGAGTTTGGTATAAACATGCTTTATATGACCTAGTGACCTCTACGACGTTCGTCGAATGTTATGATATTTGTCACCCCAGACATGCCTGCATAACTGTAGCTACCAGTTCAGGTGTGGGATTGTCAGTCCTGAATAGATCTATTCACAAATCTCACACTCTCCCTCAAGGAGACTCTGGTTATACTGTGTTAGGATTTAGTTCCGCACCCCGAAGGGTAAAATTGAAATAGTGCCTCACAACCCTGTATTAACTAGTTTACGTGTAGTATTGTATTGTTCTCTTGTACTAGAAACTAGGGATGGGATTTAGAACCAGAAAACCGGACCGGACAGGAACCACTAGAACCTTAATATATAGAACCGGTTCCGGGTTTAAAAATTGGCTTTATCCAGGTTCTGGGTAATCTGATTTTGGGTCCATTGGGTTCGGGTAAACCGGGTCTAAGAACCGGAACCGGAACCACTTTTAGGGCCGCAACCGGTTTTTGTGAAACGTTTAAAAGATGGATATCTTATTCGTTTCAACTCGATTGACATGTGGTTTTTTCCAACGTGTAGTTTATAGTTTGTACATGATTTTAGACTATAAATTTGCCATTTTTTGTTTTATATTCATTGACTTACAGTCCCCCAAAGTCGAGATATCAAAGCTGAAAGTTTTTAGTTTTACAGTTTTTTTGTATTCTGTGAAAGTTTTAAAACATGCATATCTAATTTGTTTGAAATCGGATTGACATGTGGTTTTTCCAACTTGTAGTTTACAATTTGTAGATGAGTTTAGAATATAATTTTGTAATTTTTGGTTTAATATTTAATGATTTACAGTCCACCGAAGTTGGGATATCAAAATTGAAAATTTTCAGCTTTTCAGCTATTTGTATTTGTACTTTGTATTCTGTGAAAATGTTAACACACGCATATCTCATTCGTTTAAAGTAAGATTGACATGCGGTTTTTTTAGAGTGTAATTTAGAGTTTGTACATGATATTAGACTATAATTTTGTTAATTTTAGTTTCATATTCAATGAGTTACAGTCCCCCAAAGTCGGGATATCAATATGAAAATTTTCAAAGTTCAACCCACTAAATGGTAAGTAATTACCAAAAAATTCCGGTTTTTCCGGGTTTTCAGGTTCTAAACCCACTTTATCCGGTTCCAACCTACCCACTTTGATGTTTCCGGGTTTTCTGGTTCTAGATCCACTTTACCCGGTACCGTACCCGGAACCGAACCGGAACCGGTTCCTATATACCGGTCCGGTTTTCAGTTCTATAAAATCTCGTTAACCGGTTCCGGGTTTTTCGGGTCTGGGTCTATCCGGTTAGGGTTTGGACCCACTTTCATACCTACTTGAAAATGTATGTATACTTGTAGAGTAAAATAGTTATACTTTAATAATTATTTAGTATTGTACTCTTGTTCTCAGAAAGTAGTAATGTATGCCATAAACTATATCTAACATAGTTTATATGTTTGTTAATGTATAAGCTTTGGACTTGATAAAATCGTGTGTTGAGTCCCAAACTATACATATTATAGTTTGCATGTATGTTATGTATTTGGTTCATGTATTGTACTGAAAACTTTGCAATTATGGTTGTATGTTGAAAAACTTCCCTCATGCTCAACATGTTACAAAAGGGATAAAATATCTAAATTTTTTATAAAACGCGGTGATCTCTTGGTTGTATCAATTGCATAAGTTTTAATCCTTTTGAAATCCTTTATATAATAACACTAAATTTCTTTGTATTTTGCTTTGATTCCCCCTGAAAACGTTAAAAACAGTAAAAGGGTAGGGGTATGAACTCACAGTTGATTATGTGTACGAGCTCGACAACAAAACCGGAAAGATGACCCTCGAGTTGGAGTACGCGGAATTAATGGTATCCTAATGATAATTAAACATATAATTGTATTTAAATTCGAATCCATTAATTAAAGTGTTAGAAAACACTTGCTTTTGGGTTAGGAATGTTACCGAGATCTGTGTTTGTGGAAAATGAGGGTTTGTAGTCTAGGTTCACGGCTCAAGGTTGTTTGCGGCCGTGAACTGAGTTTGCAGTTGCAAACGGGTTTGTGGCTGTGAACTGTTTGCGGCTGTAAACGGTTTGCAGCCTTTGAAGATTTGAAGCTTGTTTTTGGTGTTCTTGAGGAAAAACTTGAAGATTTGAAGGTTCGATCTTGATGATTTGAATGTTCTTAGGAGGTTCTTGAGAGCACTTTGAGAGGATTTTCGAGTGAAAAAGATGAGAAATGAGGAATCTCTCTAGGAAAAACCTTTATACCAGTTGGGTTTACGGTCAGAATTGGCTTTACGGCCGTAAACGAATTTTACGGCCCAAGGGTTTACGGCCGTAAACACTTGGCTGAACGGTTTTTGCTGATTTTTGCAAAGGAAACTGGATTTTTCGAGTGTTTTTGGTTCCGAAAACTTATATAAACTTTATTTATATATATTAGATTATTTCCTAACCCACAAGAGCTTAACGAAATAAACAAAATTCTACAGTTTATTTAACGGAAATTGACTTTTGTTGACTATAAAGTATCGGGTTGTCACACCATGTCTCATTCTAGACCTACTTCATCCGGTACCTCAGGAATTCCTTTATATTTGCAGATTTTAGATTCTGGTGCAACCCATCACATGGCTCCTTATCTGTCATTGTTTAGTTCTGTAACACCTCATTTTCGCCTTATAGTATAATCAACCAGCTACGTAAATAAAAGTTTTTGATAGAGGACTATTTAGGATATATAGTCTTGACGAAAGTTGTAGTAAATGCAAAAGTGAGAGCGCACGTATAGAGATCGTCCAAACCTGACTTGATAAGAGGAAGTTATATTTTTTAGAAGTTATAGTGTAGTAGTGCGCGGCACAAAAAAACGAAATACAGATCAATCATTTGTCGAGAAAATCAATCTAAATGAGAATTGAAGATCTCGTCGATATGTAACATCCAAAATCTTGAAGATAATTTGTTAAGAATAACCCTATTTCTAGGTTAACTCGCTGAGTTGGATGGACCAAATCGACGTGTTGAAGATGGAAGAATCGCGGGAATTAAATGAACCAACTCGACGAGTTGAGGAGCCTCAAATCGGCGAGTTGGCAGCTGGGAAGGAAACCCTAATTTTTTAGGGCCTTGCACCCTATTTAAAGGCCTTACGTCCTTTTTCTCCTTATCAGCCTCCGTTGTTATCAAAACCCTAAAACAAGTTGTAGCCTCCATTGTCAAGTTTTTGAGCCTTGGAAGGAAGTTTGGTGTTCATTTTGTGCATTGTGAAGGAATTAAGAAGATCTTGAAGTTTCTAGCTTGGAGAAGGAAGTCTTGGATCCAGAATCACTACATTTCGTGTAGTCACTTTAACGTATCAAGTTCATACCTTGATTTGTAGATGATTAGATCTCCTTATTTTGTTTTTGTTTTTTATTTACTTTTTTTTTGTTTTTTTTTTTGTGTTTTGACCTCTCTTTGGGGGATGATGATGGACTGAAGTCGTTTAAGGGGTTGTTCTTTCAGACCTGAGTTGGTTTTGGTACCCTTGAGCTTAAAGGTCAAACTTTATGAGAATTTTGGTGTCATGCATGCATTAAGTCAATTATTAAGTCTATTCTAAGCTTAAGAGCTTCATTTAGACATGCATGAACGTAAAGTTGGTAACTTTACATGGTTTTCCAGCTCAAGGAAGTTAGATCTATGCTTTGGAGTCATGTCCTTATGGATTAAGTGCTAAATGTATTAAGATGTGGATTTCTGGCGAACTCGGCGAGTTTATGGATAAACTCGGCGAGTTGTCTCGGTTTTCCCCGACATTTTCAGACTAATAGAGGAACTCTGCGAGTTTGTTGGTCAACTTGGTGAGTTGACTTGGTTTTTCCCGATCTGTGCAATTGATGTAGAAACTCGACGAGTTAAAGAACAACCAGCGAGTTGGGTCAACTTGGACCGTTGACTTTGACTTTCTATTTATGTCTTTGACCAAGTTTGTCCCAAGGGGCACTTGAAGTAATCTGAATTGTAATAAGGAAAATTATGGGCTTATGATAAGGCCCATATGGGGTTGGGCCCAATTTGGAAAATTAGGCCATTAGTGTGCCTTTGTGGGTCTTTTGGTTTTGGGCCTCGGTTTTGGTTCATGTTGGGTCAAGGGTAAAATGGTCATTTTACCCCAAATAAGGATTATGGATTATAGCATTGAACCCAATTGCTAATTGGGTTTGTTGTTGATATTGATAGCTCGGGAAGCCGGTAGGGTAGCAACTAGGGATTTCTTTCACGGAGATTCTGCATTTGAGGTTAGTTTTCCTCACTGTACTTGCGGATCGAAGGCACCAATGCCAACCCTAGAAATTGATATCCTGTTGTACATGTTTTTGTACTATTAAGATCTGTTATATTGGTATCCTGGTAGATCAGATGATGTTATGCTATAGTGATTTGTTAGATCGGTATCCTGGTAGATAGGATGATGTTATGCCTAGTTGGTTAATGGTATGCTATAGTGATCTGTTAGATCTATTTAGTTGGTTGCTGGTTGGTTAATGGTATTCTTATCTGAGTTATGTACACATGTTTGGTTGGTGGCTGAGGCTTCACTGCTTTGTGCGTAAGCCAACATGCCAGGGCATTCCAACCTTATGGTTGAGGGCCGACGGTATTCCAACCTGATGGTTGACTATACCCATAGCATGTTGGCATTCCAACCCGATGGTTGAGGGCCGAGGGTATTCCAACCCGATGGTTGACTGGACTCATAGTATGTTGGCATTACAACCTGATGGTTGAGGGCCTGGGGTATTCCAACCCGATGGTTGACTGGACCTATAGTATATTTGCATTCCAACCTGATGGTTGAGGGCTTGGGGTATTCCAACCCGATGGTTGATTGGACCCATAATATGTTGTTATTTGTTTATGTTATCTGTTTGGGTGTTGGTATTTTGGAGGAACTCACTAAGCTTTGTGGTTATAGTTTTGGTTTATGGTTTCAGGTACTTCAACGGATATTGTCAGGGTGAAGGCGTAGCCGTCCACATCCTCGCGTTTTTGGATTTATAATTTCTGGGATAGTCTGATAATGACAAAGTTTTGAAAACTATGTTAAGAATGATTCTGGTTTTAAATAATGTTTTGGAAATAATGGGTTTTGTAAACACTTATATAGAAAAAAGGTTGTTTTGAAAAGTTTAAATTTTACGAAAACTTATGGATGTTACACGATACCTATCTGCCAATATAAAGACAGTTGAGAACGGAATTCATATGAGAGAGTTATGATTTTTATACGGAATTTAACAGTCTAAGCCTGTTAAAAATATAACTTCAAAAATAAAGTAATAATTAGCCAACCCATCTTTTTTTTTGAAATGGCAAGATATATAAATATAAATTAAAATCCCGCGCATAGCTGGAAATTGTACAAAGTAGGACAAGACTAGAGATAATTAAAATGTCTAAGATAAACTACAGTATTGTAATGCACCAGACCAAATGGAAAACCCATCAGATTGCAAGACTTAAGAACTGAAGATTGATGTCTCTTTATTTTGGATGTTGCTCCAAATGTCAATAGTAGCATTGTACTTCCACAGAGTCATTCCATTTTCCGCCTCCATGCCCATCAGGAGTAGTATATTGATTGATTGATAAAACAGCTCCCCCAAGAGACAATGAGGTGCCACTAAGCTTCCAAGGTATCCTGGGTGTAAAATCGTCCAAAAACTTGCAACGGGCAATTAACTCCTACTTTGAATTCTCTACCACTTCAGATTTTTCCGGACCATCAGCTTCAACAACTTCGCAGTCAAAAGGTAATGTAGAACTCTCCAAACCCGCCGTTTTTAGGACAAGGGTAGATTTGTCCATAATGTGCATATAGAACTTCTGTTTTTTTTCATTTTTACAGCCCTATTTCCTTTTAGCCAGCAAAAATTTCAGCTTATGTCTATGTTAAAAGCAAGATCAGTGACATCTTTGAGCGACTTCAATCAGCAGCAGCAGTGACGTCTTTAAGCGACTTCAAGCTCCTATAATCTTCATCACTTGTAAAGTTGTAACACCAGAATAAAGAAAAACACACACCAATTGTTTTTTAAGACACCCCCTCCCCACAACCCAATTTCCACACGAAATGAAACACCACGAAAAGAACCTAATTACAGCCAATTTCTAACATATGTATACCCTATGAAAGAGACTCACACCAAACGCACGTCGGCTGTAATTAGGCACATCACCAAAGAACCAAAATTCACCCTTATTCACCTATAAAGAACCCAACGACCCCACCCTCGGCTTTGAATTGGATCGTCTATTTCTTTTATATATTTCTCCATCACTAACCCCCCTTTTCATCTTTTTCATTCAACTATCGGATCACAACACCAGTCCGTCCACCTAAATTTTTTAAGCTTGCTTCTAGAGTTGATGCAATAATGGCTCAGTACTTGTACTTCATTTGCTAGAATTTTATATGATTTGATGGTGTTCGAGTGTATTCTATCATTTCTGAATTTCCAGACCACCCAAATGTATATCAACATAACTGCTTCCTGAATTTGATCGATATTATCACTGCCTGGTGCTAAATTCTAGCACTGAAGCATTTCATTCAATGAACCAAAAAATAATGGGAACATATACCACCAATTCTGCACACTGTGGCAGACTTCTTGTGAGATTGAACATTCGGTTAATAGATGTGATTCTGATTCCTCATCAATGTTACATAATGGGAAGGTAGTCAAATATCTGATACCAATGTTGTTTATATTCACTCTGGTAAGCAGCCTTCTATGAAAAACTTGCCATGCTAGGATATTCACTTTTCCGGGGACCGGGTTATTCCAATGCCAAGCACGAGCCGATGTTTTTGGCAATATTGTTTCATTAATGAATCTCCTAAAAGAAGCCACAATATCCATCCTCGAGGGTTCGAGGCTCCAGATCATGTTGTTGTCTTGCCGAACTCACGACTGTGAAAAGAGATTGCGAAGATCCAAGTTATCCTTGGACAAGTAGTTGTGTAGATTCACGATGCTACCCAAACAATATCCTTTCCTCTTAGCTCTGGAAGGAGCATTGAATCCCCCATCATTCCTATATATTGATTTTATGACATCTTTCCAAAGTTCATGTTTGCGGGAGTTGAAACGCCACCACCTTTTTCCTAATAGTGCTAAGTTGTGAGCCTTCAAGCTGCCAATGTCAAGCCCCTCATCTTTTTTTGGACAAAATGTTATCCCATGCGATCCATGACATCCTTCTTTTCTCAGAGGAGCCAACCCAGAAGAGACGACATCTTAGTTTTTCTAGTGTTTTCAGTACCTTAACCGGGGCTTTGTAGAGAGAAAAAAGGAATAAGCCTAGGCTCCCCAAGACTGATTTACATAATGTTAAGCGTCCCCCAAACGAGAAATTTATGGCTTTCCATTTTGATAATTTTGTTTGGAATTTGGTTATAAGAGAATTCCAATGAACCAGTCTAGACATACTTGCACCCATAGGCATTCCCAAGTATATGAAGGGGAGGTTCCCGATTGAGCAGTTAACGCTTCTTGATAGCCAGTCTAGTTCCACCTCACTAACTCCAAGGCCAAAGAGTTTGCTTTTGGCCATGTTGACTTTCACACCTGAGGATAGTTCAAAACATCTCGAAATCCTAACCAAGTTTTTTGCGTTTTGTGCCGACCAAGATCCAAGGAAGATCGCGTCGTCGATATATTGAAGATGCGATAGGATATGACCGTTATTTGGTAGTTGAACTCCATGGAAGATGCCATGTTCTTTGGCTTCTTCCAACGCTATGTTGAGACCCTCGACCACTAGAATAAACAAAAATGAAGACAAGGGATCACCCTACCGTACTCCCCTCCTAAGTGAGAATTCTTTGGAAGCTGATCCGTTGATGATTACAAAAGCATAAGCTGAAGAAAGACATCCCAAAATCCAGTTGCACCATGTCTGACCAAAATTCATTTAAGCTATTACCGAATTGAGATAATCCCAACTGAGAAAATCGAATGCCTTATCAAAATCAACCTTGAATAGGAACGCCTTCGATTTATTTTTCCGTAGCCAAGATATGACTGCATTTATAATCAACGAACCATCTAGAATGTTGTGATCTTTGATGAAATTCGTTTGCGTACGACTAACGACATGAGGAATATAGAATTTCAGCCTTTCCGCCAAGACCTTGGCTATAATCTTGTATATACATCCAATTAGGCTAATCGGGTGGTATTCACTGAGGGAAATCGGGTCAGATGTTTTTAGGACTAAGATGATGAATGAGGAGTTAAACCCACGATCAATTACTCTTGTAGTTTCAAAATCTTTGATTGCTAGGTATATATCGCATTCCATCATATCCTAGTGTTTTTTATGAATCCAAAGGTGAAATCGTCTGGTCCAGGGGCTGTCGTTGCCGCATAGCCACACCGCTGATTTGATTTCCGCAGCTGAAATTGGTTGTTCAAAGTTTTGTATTTGGAGGGAACTAAGTTTGTTGAACTTTTGGCTGATGAATTGGGGTATGATGCTCATTTATTCAGTGAATTTTTTAGAGAAGAATTCAAACGCTTCTCTTTTGATTGATTCTGGATTAGATGTCCAGAAGCCATTAATGTTGATGCAAAATAGTTTTTGTGATCGGTAATTTTTGTTGATCAAACCGTGGTAAAAACCAGAGTTTTCATCTCCATCTAACACCCATTTGCATCTAGATTTCTGCTTTAGTTCAAGTATACGTTTAGCCTCAAGTTCCATCAGTTCCTTATGTAGATTCCTTGATATTCTATCTTTGATTCATCTAGTGTATGTGATTCTGCATTAGTATCGAATAAATCTATTTCCTTTGTTAACTCCTCAACTCTTTTTTGTTCCAAATCATTTTTGGATTTCCTCCATGTTTTACTTTTTTCTTTGGTATTTTTTAATTTTCCAGCCACCACATGTAAAGGGGACAAGGAAGAGAAAATTCCTGAACATGTGCTACATACCCATCCTTCTTTAACAACGCCTTCAAGCTCATCATCTAGTAGCTAGGAATTGAAGAATCTGAATGGAGGTGCACCGAAGTCACTTACAAATGATGATAGGATTAGTGGGCAATGATCAGAGTGAAGTCTTGGTAAAGCCGTCACTGTCAGGTGCGGTCAGTCAGTAGAGCAATTATGTGAGATTAGAAAACAGTCAAGTTTGCTATGCCTAGAGCAGTCTGAACTCATATACGTGAACTTTCGGCCACCAATGGGTAGATCGATTAAACCCACAGAAGCGATGAATTTATTGAAGTATTATGCAGTGGAAGAGCAAAATATAGACCCAATTCTCTTGTCAGCTAATCTAACTTCGTTGAAATCTTTGAACACCACCCATCGTATGTTATCATTTGAATCTATGACGTTTTCAAGATTTGACCATAATGATTTCCTTCGAGTTGGATCATTTGGAGCGTAAACGTTTATAAACGCATAGGTAACATTTGAAGTAATCCAAGTTCCTTTAATTGCTAAGAAGTTTTGCCCTTTTATAGTTACATAGCACTTAAAGGTTGATGGGTCCTATAGTGAGGCTATTCCTCCTAAGAGTCCAATCGGTCGACCGTTTCGCACAAGAAAGCTGATGATCCCCATACTACTTTATCTAATTTGCCCCTAAATTCTAAAGCTTTTATTTCCTGAATTCCAAGAAGCAAGACATGATTTTTAATCCTAAGGGTTTTGATCCATTCTCGTTTTACCTCACAACCGACACCTCTGCTGTTAATGGTGAGAATCTTCATTGATTAACTATGATGATCCTCCTTTTCTTGATAATATTCTTGATTTCCTCTTGAAATCCGTTGATTTGAAATGCAATACTCTCGCCAATTCCTATAGTTTGTGATATCTCCTCGTTTGTATCCAAAGAAGCTTCCAATCTGTTCGCGTCCATTATCTAGTGGTTTGGGGATTTTGATCCGATGTGTGATTGAGTGGTTCTTGATCTTGCTGGAGATGAGTTGAGGTCAATTTGTTTTCCATCATTGACTTGGAATGTCGGTTGGGGCATCTGATGATAGTGGGGTTGGGGATTGGGTTGTGATTCCGTAGGTTGAATTGGAATTTGGGCTTGGGCTCCAACAAGTTGGTGAGATAGGTTGTTTTGGGCTTCAAAGTTGTAAGTTTGGGCTTGTCTTAGTTGGTTTTTTGCTTGTAACTGGCTTGGGGATAGATGGCGTGAATCGGGACCAGATTGGGACCCACTTCTTTGTTTTCCATTAATTATATTGTTCGATGACCTAGGCAATTCGCCAAGTGATTGATTATGAGTAGTCGACCTCGGAATCTGTTGTCCCTGTGTTTTACGAGAATACTTAATGTGTGGAAGAGACTCTTCCACTACAGTTTATGGCGTCGATTCCCCTTCTGTCGAGTAGGCCTGGAGTTCCGGCGGAGCTGCCGGGAGGGGTATGCCGTCGATATATCCATCCGCATCAACTTCATATTCACCAAAATCATCTACATCGTCACCAATTAATCCAAAATCTTCGTCGTTGATGTTCCATTTTGTGCTAGGATGGAAATCGAATTCGTTTCTTGCCAAAACTAGACTTAGTGTGGTAGATTCGGAAATATCCTCCATGATTGTGATCTGATTAGGATGATTATCAACTACTATGGTGATGTTCATATTGATGAGCCCTTGATGGGAGGTAAGGATGCCTACTCTTCCAAATGACATGTTCAGACAGTCTGTTTGGCATTCATCCAGGATCACCATAGTGCCCCAATTCCTTGCTATTGCTGAAAATGCATCTTCGCACCATGTATGTTGAGGCACACCAGAGATCATGATGGAAGCAATTCTCTTGCTGAAATTTTCTTCCAACCTCCAAAGGTATAGGTTTTTGAACCATGGTCTCCATATATGCTCTCCTTCTGTCAACATTTTATTTTTCTCCGATTCGCTTTCAAATTCGACCAGCATCTTAAGACCCCCCCCCCCCCCCCGCCCAGATATCTCATAACAATGTTTGGGCATCCTTGGACATCGTTGAAGGCTTTAAGTTCATTAAGGCTTGAAAATTTTCGATTTCACCAACGAGTGCTCTCTTCAAGAATTCCTTGGTTTGAAGAGTGGATGACATTTTAACCTTTGGTGTTGCGTTTTGAGGCGCTAATGGTTGATGTGTGAGAGGCGGTGGGCGTGGGTTAGGCTGTGGGGAGTGGTCACCATCAATCCACCGAAAAAGTGGTGCCACCTCTGCGTCACGTCACCTTCACCACCAACACACCACCAAACCACTAGACTTAGGAAATGGTCACCACTTCACAATTATGTTTATTTATTTATTTTTTTTATAATTAAATTAAATAAAAACATAATTTAAATAAATATTAAAATATTTTATATTAGTTGAAACCACATTACATTAATTAAAAAACATAATTTATAATATACATATATATATATATATATATATATATATATATATATATATATATATATATATATATATATATATATATATATATTAAAAAGTGATATATACACTAAAGTCCCAATATTTTCATCTATTTGACAAGAAATTACTAAACTTTATTTTTTTGACAGTAAAGTCCAAACTACCGGCAATTTTTGACACTTTTACCATTTTTTTTTCGGTTAGCCGGTAATTAGGACTTTATTGCAAAAAAAATTAGGACTTTCTTGTCAAATCGTGAATTAGGACTTTACTGTCAAAAAAATAAAGTTTAGGACTTTCTTGTCAAATCGTTGAAAATATTGTGACTTTAGTGTGTATATCCATTTTTTGTTTAGAAATTTAATGGTATGACAATCTTTAAGCATAAGAGTTATTGAAATTCCTAACATTTGCTTCTTGTTAAATAGTTTTTTTTTTAATCTCAACAAACCGACATTGAAAAAAATGGAGGTAATCAAGAAAGAAAGAAAGAATCAGGTTTGTGTTGGCTTTTTGCAGTCCTAAAAATGGAGAACGAAGAAACCAGAAAAAATGAAACTGCCCTTCTTACCCGTTCTCAACATTCACACCCTTTTGATTAAGGATCCATTACCTTATCATAATCACATTCAAAGCATATATTGAAACTACAGACTCTACTCTGACATTCTAGGATCAAACAACCATTAATATCTTGATTACAATTAGAACACACATACTTGGGCGTCTTCTTTCTTCGAACATATGTTAATGGATGTTTATGATAGGGAACATTCAAGGTGCCCTCACTGAAAACGTTTGCAAAATGCTTAAATCGATCAATGCAATTAAGGTGAAAATAATTTTTACATTTGCCACAATAATAGAGGGGGAACTTAGGGTGCATTTCCTTCTCACAAATATCGCAATAGAAATCTTCAGGATGATCCATGATTGGGGGATATGTCAATGGGATTTCATGTCCTTTGCAATACCTATAACCAAGGGTATGTGGCGATCTCATTGCACAATACATATCCAATGTGAAGCTACAATCCTTACAAGCATACATTATATTGATGGGTTTTGGCCATAAGAACATCCTATGTGCTCGTACAAACCCTAATGATTGGATCTAGGTTTCTCTATTGTACATGCAATTTATCCAAGACTATAAACCCTAATTCTAGCATACAAGTAATCATATTAACATAAGAATGGGTTTAAGATCATACCTTGATTGTTATGTAGCAATAACAATCACAAATCCTCCTTGTAATGACCTTAGAAAGCTTAGAGTCATAAGTGTCACTCCTCTAATGGCTCATAAACACCAAGAGAAAGAGAATGAAGAGGAGAAGTAAAGGAGGCTGCCAAAAACGTCTACAAACCCTAGAAGGAGTCATGTCCACGTTTTTTAGGCATAAGGACTCTATATATAGTGAGGCTATTAGGGTTATCTAACAAGGAAACCCTAATTTGGATGCTTAAGCCCTAAGCAACCCATGGACCCCTTTAATTAAAGGCCTTGGACGATTTCTAATGGGTTTCCCCATAGAATTCGTCCACTCCTTAATATAAGGCAATCCATAGCCCAAATTGCAATTATCTTATAATTACAATTCCAGTCCCTTAAGTTTAATTAATCTCTTTTAGTCACAAAACTAATTACTAATTAATTCTTGACTAATATTAATTAAACAAGATGATTTCTCCTTTAATATATTATTCTCATAATATATTAATAAATCATATTCAATCCTCTCTCCATAATTCATCCTATCAAGTTGCTTTGGTGAAGGCAGCCCAAAAGGACCATGCACCATCGGGTCAAGTACATACCAAAATAGTTATGGACTTAGACACTAATCCAACAGTCTCCCACTTGGATAAGTCTAATAACTATTCTGCGTATGACTTCAGATCCTGATCTGCAATCGTAGCTTTCCAAAGCTGCTGTTAACTCTGATCTTATCAGATACGCGTGTCCTTTAGATAAGGGATCAATATTCCTCCATTCTAGATATCGTATAAGACATGATTTCAAATCATTCTTTCTGTACTATTTCTCGACTTCCGATTTATGACGACTGACTAATTGAACAAATCAAATTAGCCCTAGCCCGGCCGAGCATTTACGTTTGTCATCACTAAATCATCGAGGGGCCCAAAGATATCGCTTTTATCCTACTTTGGATAAAAGGAACGGATAAACTTTGATTCTATGCTCGCTTGCACTCACTCACCGAATCACACACAACAATATGTTTTATGACACCAAGTTACTGGTGCGTTTACATATTATCAATGTGCAACCGATTTGCAAGATACAACTCACACATCTCGGTTTCAAGAATATAAGATGTTATCGTCTCACTAATCACTTGTGATACAATTCATGGGGTGATCCAAGTGAGCGTGGGTTTAAACCAATGCTCAAATCATATTCATAAGCACTCATGAACGTTGCAGCAAATATTTGCTGATGTCTAATGCTCTTTAGACAATCCACACACCAATTCACGAAAGTCTTTATTCATACCTACTTCCAATAATTGAACGAATGTGGCTCGTTCGAATAATTTGACTGTTCTATACCAATTAAATTATTCAGGAAGTCAAAACATGCAAAGTGAAACACAAGAATAATACTAATCCCATATGGCCTCAAACCTTTGAGTATAAATAAAACACCTTTTATTTATCACCATATCGATTACTTATTATTTGTTGTTTCGGGTAATCAACTTCTTACTTGAATTATTACACTTGTCCCATGCTCTTATCATGCACACAATGTTTACTTATGGTTCTTACTTTGTGAAATAGATCAAATGAATACATTTCCAATCATACTCATTTCACAACTCCAAATCCTTTTTCATAAGTGAAAGAATATCAAATTCTTGCCACTTATAGAATATGTTAGATTCTAACATTTTATGCAATAATCCTTTTCGTAATGTCATAGCACAAAAAGTCACAAAGACTATTGCCAACGATATTACAAAGTCCTCTATCGGAGATTGTTATAATACAATTCCTTAGATATGATGTCTCTCACTCAAAGTACATTCCTTTGAACATCCTTTGCATAAAAGTTTCTAATCTAGACATAGATTTTCAATATTCAATTCCCAATATGGACACGTTTCCATATTTTCCATATGACAACTCATTCTTAATAGAATCTTATCTATTCATAATAATGTCGATATGGTCCATTCAATACTATATTTCCAACTACTCATAAGCGACCAATCCTCGGTGAACTTTGGATTGTCCTTTGATAGTTGTTTAATTATCTTAGTCAAAACCGATTCTTGTCCTTCTTCCCTCTAAATGCGCTAGACATTTGAAAATTTTAGAATGGTCAATTATTACAGCATTTGCAATCGATCCTATACCCGGAGCATATGGACACAATGCACAATGTCTTACATGAAGATTTAATACTTTATCAATCTTCTGCCATAATATTTTACGTGCTACGTTCTCATAATTCGAAATATGAAGAGGAATGCCATAATCATAATCGAAATTTAAGAACGCACTATGTATCCTTTGACTAAATTTATTAAAATTTCTCAATCTAAGCTTTAGATTTTGAAACGAAGTACAATATTGTCTCCCTTAATTATAGCAAAACAACTTTACATCCTTACTACTTTGCAAAGTATAATTCTTGTTTTCTATAATTAATATTGCTAACTTGCAATACTTTCCATAATAATCATACAATCATAACATTTATGCTCCCACTATCATGATGATTATTATAAACATAACGCTTTATGCTCCCACTAGCTTTGACATGTATTCAGAAAATAGCTTAACTTACAGAAAAACAATACCTATTGAATTTCTTAAGTTCATGTTTCTAATACTTAATGCTTTGATAATCCTTTATCAAGGCTTCTTAATCTCATACACCTTTATCCAAGATAGTTCATATGTGTCTTAAACAATTAAGATTAATTGCCAAATCTCACAATTCGAATCATGGAGAGGGATACCGTAACCATAATCAAATTTGAGAATGCAATTTTACAATTTCTATCTTCTTAAAATCTCTCTTGGTGAAAGCATTTTCTCACAGTCATTTTCATGAAGGAAAAAATCTTATGACACTTAGATTTTAATGGTGTATGTGTTCATATTCATGTGAATTTGTCAAAACCAAGGTTTACGACAAATTCAAACTCATATGGACCGAACTTTCTTAATCTTGATCTCTTGCCTTATGGTAACCCAACTACCCACCATGTCTTCCAAGTAATTAAGCAGCTCACCTTTCCTATCAATGTACTTTTCATTGATCAAGGTTCCTGCCTTTTACATATTCAAATGAGAACTCATAGAACTCATATGCATAATTAACCTAATTGGAATGGCGTAGAAACAAAATAATGTCAACACGATAGGTTGTAAACCTCAACTTGTGTGCTAGTGATGATCGATAAGGTTTATTTTGATTTGTTCTTGAAACCTTTCAAGACCATTAAGACTCCCACTGACTCCTTGACATATAAGATTCTCTTGTCAATAAACATTTCTTGACAAACAAATATTCAAGAGTTAGTGTAGTTTTTATCAAAACACTTCATAAATTGGTCCTAGTTAGTCTTTGTCTTATCAAGACATCACAACTTTCCACATTTGATGAATGTTATAAACCTTCTTAATACTTATAACTCAATGTCATAATCTTAACTCTAAGACTTGTTTTAGAACGAAGTATGATTGACTTCTTGATTTAACCATTTCTTCAATTCTTGATTCCTCTTCTTAGACATACAATTGTACTAAGACTTACTTAGAGGATCAATTGAGATATGGTTCTTTATGATTAAGACCTATCATAAAGCATAAAAGGTACTCTCGCTTCTTCTTAGAATGGAGAAACTTTTATCTTTCTGCCTTCTTGATTCTTCTTATTCGTTCTGCTATTGATTTAACCTTTTTCAATCAACTAAGAATTACACTTAATCTTATAAGTATAATCATATTTACTAATCCTTTAGTAAATCATGACGAATATCTTTGTTACCCTTGTGGTGGACTTGATCAACACACAACTTTGTGTACTCGATCTCCTAGTCTTTCACTTGACACTTTGTCAACGAATTAGTCTAATTTCCAAATATGAAATTTCTCATTCATCGTGCAACCAAGTTGCATGATTCCAAGTTTCTGTCCAATTGAAACTTGGGTGATGAGAAACTTTCCCTATTTGGTAAATTCTTGACATTTCCACTATTAACATAATTAAGAATCTTATCCATTCATTGTAGAAATGTGCAAACATCAATTTATCATAACGATTTCATTGCAAGAAAATAAATAAATAAATGAGTCAAAACAAAATTTATTTTATTCATAAAAGCAGCGGAAAACATTTGTCCTTACAATGCAAAATCAACTGAAAAACTATGTAGTCAAATATTCCTAACAATTCTATCATAACTTTCTAAGCTCAAAATCTAATCTTTAAATCCATGCGATCGAGATCCATTTCTTCGTGACTAGATTCATCTTGCTCTTTTATCAAGCTTCCTTTCTTTTCACTGATCCTGCAAAGCATTCAAGTGCAATCTTATCACATTATGTATTAAGAATCAATGAATAGAACTTAATGGAGTTAGATAGCGGATTTTACCTGAAGTACAACCATACTCTTTGACTCTCCCATCTTCTGGACTCTTCAGGCTCTTAGGGCAGACTTGTATCCAACACCCTTTCTCTTGGCAACAAACACAGGTTGGTTCTCCTAGAACGTCCTCTGAAGCATGGTTGGTTGATTTTCCTAACAAATACGCTCCATTGCTTTGCCAAATCATTTCTGATTCAGCAACAATGAGCATGTAAGTTAGGTCAATGAGGCTTGCATCATGATCCATCATATAATACTTTCCTTTGAACTCATTATATGATTCAGGGAGTGATTGTAGAACCCAACCTATAGCCAACTCATCGGGGAATGACGCACCCAACATAATCAACCTATCGATGTGTGATTTCATTCCTAGAACATGGGCACACACGGGCTTACCATCTTCATGTTTCATTGCCAATAGGGCTTTAGTGATATTGAACCTTTCAATTCTTCGATCTTGTGGGTTAGGGAGAACAACGGGAGGAGGAGGAGGAGGTGAAGCATGATTTCTTGTTCCTCGATAGAATCGTGGAATATCATCTTCATGTGGAATGCTTGTTCCATGGGATTTGGGAAGACCATAGTTGTCGAACTTTGAAATCTACAAAACGGGAGAAAACAAATTCAAGTTAGTTGATTTCTTGAGTCCTTAGTAAATCACCCAAATGATATACAAAGGCTAGGACCTAACACAATATTCTACAACTCGGGAGAGGGATGTCGTAACCCTAATTGCAGAACATTTGAAGGTAAGTGAATGACGATTCACTAATTTTCCACCATCAAAAACGAAAAAGAAATTTTTAAGTTTTAAATCTATGAAAACTCCTAGATCCTTTTAGATTCATTGAACATTTCAATGGCATGTTTAAATATCGATATGCCCCTCTAGTTTGTGACTGGGATGCCGAGGATCACAAAGCGGGTGTGAATAACCATGCAAACTTACATGGTGCCCTCACATGTTACAATCACCTATTCGATGTGCCGGTTAACCACACACGCTCCACCGAACTATGACAAACATTGAGTCACCCTTTGCTACCTTTGCTTAGAACCATTTAGTGTGCCGGTTAACCACACGCGCTCCACTAACGTCTTAGCAAGGGCACAAAGTGTAATTTCATGGAATTGCATCAATTCACTTTTGCCTAAAGTAACTAAGATTGGGAATTTTATGAAAACATTTAGTTACTTTTATATTTCATTATACTTATAATGGAAGATTTCTGTCCTATCCTACCCGTTCGGCTAACGACCCTCCACTAGTCAGGAGTGCGGTGGGTAAGAGTGGATACCCATGCAATCGCCATTTTATAGGCAATTTTCTTAAACACCCCTTATAGACCAGCTTCGTGAATGAGGCCTACTAATGGTAAGACTGACTTTTACTCATACATATACATAATGTTAGACTTTTAATGTTATATATAGTATAGGGTGTATTTTACACTTTTAAAATACTAGGTGGTCAAATTTAACGATTATACTTTTAATTCAATTAAATATAAACCAAAAATTTTATGGATTTATTAAACCTCTTTTAATTATACACCTTAATTAATTAATAAAACCATAAGGGTGTGATATGAACTTTTCAAAACACTACTAGGGTTTTAGAATTTAACATTCCTCAATTAAACTTTTAATTAACTTTTAAATTCCAAAACTTGAGGGCAAGTTTTGAAACATTTCAAAAACTTAGTGTTTAGAATTTAAATATACATCAAAATTAAACTTTTAATCAAAATTTAAATTCCAAAACTTGATGGCAAGTTTTGAAACCTTTTCAAAATATTAGGGTTTCAACTATTTAAATTTCAAAACTAAACTTTTGAGTTTAAATTTAAACTATAAAAACCTAAAGGGGAAAAATTGAAACTTTTCATAACACGAGGATCAAATAACAAATAATCTAAATTAACATTTAATCACATAATTATCCATATTTGATTTATTTAATGATTTCTTGCAAAACAATTTACCAATTTAATCAAAATAATTAATCAATTATCATATAAGGAAATAAATATTTTATTAATTGATAAATATCTTTAATTTGATCAAGAATATACTCATATATATCATAAAACTGGATTTATATTGATCTAATATGATAAAGGCAAGTATCTCAAAGATAAACAACAAAAAATCCCGAAAATAGCTCCATCTGACGCTCGAACTCGCCGAGTACCCCCATGGACTCACCGAGTAGGGGGCAACTCGCCGAGTCCACAGTGGGACTCGCCGAGTCCATCATGCAGAACCACAAAAAACGAATTTTTTCAACATCAAGGCATCAATACAATAGAAACCAATCAAGGCTCTGATACCACTGATGGGTTTTGGCCATAAGAACATCCCATGTGCTCATACAAACCCTAATGCTTGGATCTAAGTTTCTCTATTGTACATGCAATTTATCCAAGGCTATAAACCCTAATTCTAGCATACAAGTAATCATATTAACATAAGAATGGGTTTAAGATCATACCTTGATTGTTATGTAGCAATAACAATCGCAAATCCTCCTTGTAATGACCTTAGAGAGCTTAGAGTCACACGTGTCACTCCTCTAATGGCTCACAAACACCAAGAGCAAGAGAATGAAGAGGAGAAGTAAAGGAGGCTGCCAAAAATGTCTAGAAACCCTAGAAGGAGTCATGTCCACGTTTTTGAGGCATAAGGACTCTATATATAGTGAGGCTATTAAGGTTATCTAACAAGGAAACCCTAATTTGGATGCTTAAGCCCTAAGCAACCCATGGACCCCTTTAATTAAAGGCCTTGGACGATTTCTAATGGGTTTCCCCATAGAATGCGTCCACTCCTTAATATAAGGCAATCCATAGCCCAAATTGCAATTATCTTATAATTACAATTCTAGTCCCTTAAGTTTAATTAATCTCTTTTAGTCACAAAACTAATTACTAATTAATTCTTGACTAATATTAATTAAACAAGATGATTTCTCCTTTAATATATTAATAAATCATATTCAATCCTTTCTCTCCATAATTCATCCTATCAAGTTGCTTTGGTGAAGGCAACCCAAAAGGACCATGCACCATCGAGTCAAGTACATACCAAAATAGTTATGGACTTAGACACTAATCCAACATATATAATCACACCACATGTTGCAAGCGTTACAAAGAGGTTCAGGGTCTATAACTTGCAAAAGTGGATGCTTGTGGGATTTATGTTTAATGGTGTTGTGTAGAAATGCACAACTAACATCAAGGTTGAACTTACAAGTTTCACATCTATACACAAACGTGTTGCAAAAGCTACCACAACCATTGCATCTACGGTAAATATTGTGTCCCCATGTGTTTATCAAGTCAAGCGAATGATTTGGGTGAAGTGGATGTTGTAATTCGAGTGGTAACTCGGCACAATATTTGTGGAGAGAGAATGAACATCCATCTTTGCAAGTATAGTATGGAAGGGAGAGGGGTCATACACACCCAAAACATACCTCTATTGGATCGCTACAACCAGACATGCTGTTAGCTTGAGGTTGAACATGAAGGATTAATGAATGTTCATGACTCCAATGGCCAATAGTAGTTGTTTCATCAATTTCTTGAGTTAACTTTTCAATGTGTAGTAGCTTCAATGGATCTGTAAATTCATTTGACATGGGAAAATGCAGCAAACGCTTTTCATCCTCATCAACTGTAGAAGTACTCGGACCCTCTCTTAAACCACATGTTCTTGATTAGAAATAATAAGCATTCACAAAAAAAAAAAAACTCTAACCTTGTAATGGTAAAAGAGAACTCTGCATTTAAGGCACACTTGATATGAGCAAAATATCTATAGTTTGCACAATGATACAACAGGTCATTCCGTCGAATGTATATGTTGCAAAATTCACAATAATACGCGAATTTAAAGAACTTTTCTTGATGAGAATTGTTATCGAGATTTTAGAAAGCAATGTTAGATTTTAGTAATTGAAGATTAAGAACACGAAGAATAAATATTAATCAGATCTCATATTGATAAAGACTGATTACAATGTAAGGAGAGAAGAGATATTTGTTACGAAAAGTCTCTATCTACTTCTAACCTCAGTCCCTATTTATAGTGAGCATGAGTGTACAAAAAGTATACTAAGTCTAGACATTTTCACTTCGCAAACAGATGACTTAGTAAAATAACAAAAAATGCGAAACTATACAAGACACTATATTCGACTTTTACAATTTTACATCTAATTCTCCCCCTTTGTAAACAGTCGAAGCTATTCATCCCATAAGCTTTTGAACAACTGAGTGTATTGTCCTTCGTACTTCTCCATACCAGGAGATCACCTTCTTGAGATCTTTCTTGTCTCCTTCATTTTTCTTCTTGCAATTATTCATACGAACAATAAAGTGCGTATATTTCGAGGAATTATATCTTTCAATCTCTGAGACTTTGAACAAGAACTTCTTGGGTTTCCCTTTTGTATCTCTTCCAGAAAACACCATGCCAAAAGGTTTCAGACATATTTCCCCAACAACATATTTTGATAGTGCTGTTTGAGATAATGTTTCTTCCCAAGGAACCTTCACTTCTCTTCCCAGCACATTAGCTAGTTCTTCATCTGTGAGAGCCAAACAATCGAAGTAGTTGTCGATGAATGTCTTCACATGTGCGAAGCCTATCTTGAACACTTCAGTCTCAGAGCCTTTGAGATTATTTTCTTCCATTTGATTCAATATCAGAGCCACTTGAATTAAATCATTGTAGTTCATCAGAGGAAAAGCAGCTACCATGAAGTCATACTGCTTGTTGTCTGCTCTGATAACAAAATAACGAAAATTTTGAAGCATATCTTCAAACAATACGTCTTTCTTGATTGTCAACACCTTTTTGATCTTCAATAAAGACCAAACTTCATCTGGATTCTTCCCCAAGACAACATGAAATCTGATTTTCATGTGAGTATAATCATCAGGATTATCAAACTTCTCACTTATCTTGTACTGAGCAGTGATGAATAACATTTCATTTATTGGAAAATCCAGCTGACAATTGTCTGAATTCGCAATATCATAACTCCTCTTCGACTTCTCAAATTCATACATCTCCCTTCCGACAACTTTTGACTTTATAGTTTCGTAAGAGTAAAGCTTCGCATGATCTCCTTTGTTCATCGAGGGAGGATCACTTGCTCTCTACCTCATAATGCTCTGTATTTGCCTCATTCTTTCCAACTCGGCTTCAACCTCAGCTTTCTTCTCCTCCTTTGATTTTTCATATAAAATTCCTTTTCCTTTTCCCACCATATCTGTTTGAGGTTTTGAACTTGAACCTCCTTCTTTTTCTCCAATAACGATTCCTTTGGCAATCGTTTTTGTGGTTACTGTGGTTGAGGAAATTGGCTTCGTAAGTATAGGAAGAGTAGTTATAAGCTGAGTCGATATAACCTTTCCAACTGTCTTCGCATCCTCTTCTTTACTTGAGCTTTTCTCTCCCCCTTGCACCCCTGTGTAAGCAGGTGGGGCACTCCTTGGTAGTAAAGAAGTAAAATTTGCGAGTGGAGCAAGAGCTTTCTGAATTGCTTGTTCTAAAGTATTAATATTTAGAGACAAGAACTCAGGAGTAAGAACTTGTGAAGTTGAAGATTGCGAAACCACCACTTTAAGCTCAGACACCAACTTGGTTAACTGATCAAGCTTCTCTTTGGTTTCTTCGTTATGAGCTTCACGAACAAGAACATCAAAAAAATTTGGTACTCTTGAAGAAACCTCCACAATCTGTTTTTGAACTTCAGCATTTTGGGCATGAATATCCTGAAGCTCCTTCGCAAGTTTAGATTTCAACTCTTGAAGCTTATAGTTGACATCTTCGCGAACTTTCTTCACATCTTGTACAAAAAAAACATGACGTTCTTTTGCAACAGCTTTCAAATCCTTTACTGCGGAAGAAAAATTGCTCCCATGTGCTTGAATGCGAAGCTCATTATTCTTTTCGGATTGATCAACCTTCTCCATAAGACGCTTCTCAGCACCTTTGATCATTACATCAACCTCCATAGCAGAAATAGAGGACATCCTGCCAGAATCAGCTTGCGACTGAATAATAGCATTTAATTTTTGATTCAGGATTTTAAATTGTTTTCCTATCATAAGCATATGATCAGGAATATCCTCCTCCTCTGAATCAAAATGAATGTCTTCAATAATCCCTCCAAAAGCACCTCCTTCAGCTTCATTATCAGATAAAGGTTGCGAAGGTTGAGGATTTTCGGGTGATTGAGATGGAAAAAGTGTTGTGAATGGGTTTTGAAGAGCATGATCAAAAATTGATGAATTGGTGGATAATGTGGTAACTGGAATTGAAACAACTGGTAATGAAATGGGTAAGGAGATTGGGATTGTGGATGCATCACTCAGGATAGGTGCCCCCGTATCAGATACGTTGACAACCGTATCAGAAATAGGTACCTCCTCAGAAACTGATTTGGTAGTGACTATTTCGAGTGATTTGGAAAGTGGTAAAGTGGTAGAAATTTGCGAAGTTTGGATGATAGGTAATGAAACATTTACCGTAGATGTCACTGGTGGAGTTTCTGGTACGACTTCTTCATCAGATGATTCATTGCGAATCACTATCTTTCTCCTTTTGATGAGAGTACGTTGCATGTTATTGGCAACATCTTCAGCTCTTTGTCTCTTCTTTCCTGGAGAAACCGGAGCTGGAATACTACACTTTTACTACTCACCTCATCCTTGCGAATTTTCTTCAATACCCCAGACTTAGAAGGTATGATTTCTTTCTTTGACTTAGATGAAGTTTCTTCAATCTGAATATCTTCATCTTGAGCTTGTTGTGAAGATGAACCTTTCGCATCCTTCTTTATAAGCTTTTTCTTCTTTGAAGGAGCAACAACATCCATTTATACTCCAGTCGGCTTTGATTGATCAACTGTTCGCAAATATCTCACCAAGACTTTGTGAGTTTGAGATACCTTGCGAAGCATCGCATCTGGAATACGAGCAACATGAGTAAAGATTGCTTCATCATCCTTTACTATCTTTGCGAACGAAAATTCTGCAACTTCAACATCCTCAATGACTGGAATTGCTTCTTTTTCATAGACCTTCTCCAGAATCAAGCTCCAATATCTTGCACACGAAATCCCCTTTTCTGAATTTGTGTTTTCAAGACTCTTAACAAATTCCTTCCATAATTGAGTTGCATAATCAACGTTTACATCATAGTATAGACCCATAACCATGGCATATACTTCCTTTCGTCCTCTATCCAGTCCAACTGATCTTCCGGTTAGGCATCTAAGAAAAATTCCAAATAAGAAATTCCATATGCACGGCAATCCAGACTTTCGAAAGTCACTGATCTTCCCAAGCTCTGGTTGATGGCCCATCTCGTTGAACATGTGGATAATTTGAGAGTTAACATGTTTGACAAATGGAGGGCTATTTGGAATCTGCAAGATTTCAACAAACATCTTCTTGGATAGTTTGACCCGTTTGTTGTTGATCAAGTTGAATGTGATCACATCCGATGAATGATTGTATGATGCCATTGAAGCTGCCAAGGTTAGCCAAATCATTGGAACAGAGAAGGAACTGAACATGGAAGTTGACAAAGGTGATCGTATCAGAGCAACGATAAGCATCTTCAATTCTTCAGGATAAGAGGATACATTTGGATCAACTTGATAGTTTGTGCTTTGGATTTTCATCAGGGATTGAGAAAGAACTTCATCAGTGTTGGATTGAGTAGCAGCCATTGTTAGGGTTTGAAAAAGATGAAGTTTTGATCAAGGTTGAAACTTTGATGGTTTGTGAGAGTTCTGTTTGCGTAACCGTATATAGTGTTCTTGATCCCCCTTTTATAGGTTACTCAAATTGATTTGAAATTAAAGCGGGATGCATTTAATGTTATCCGATGTGGCACATTGAAAATCGGATCATGACTGCAAAAGATAACCATGCTTCAAAAAGTAACTGTCCCATCTCCTTGAAACCCGGATAGAATGCCAACCATCTTGAGTATACAGCCTTTCAAGTTTCCCGTTATAGAATCTGAACCGTTAAAACCCTTCGCATGGAGTCAAGGCTCTTTCGCTTTTGGGATATAAAGTGAAATCATATGCCAGATTTGCGAAATCATCAGTCTGAGTTGGTTTTACTCAGAACCTCAAGGATTTCGTGTGTGCATTGTGTCAACAGAATAAGATGAGAAACAAGAAAATTTGGAATGTTGTGATGTCAAAAATTTAATTTGACATGAATGCAGTAAAACCCCAGGCAAAGGTTGCTTCGTTAATTATCAAGAGAGATAATCAACAGCTTTTGTAGTTTCCCGTGAATTACAATCGAATACTTGTAGAGAAGTATCGAAGGGCTTCTTTTTAAAAGACATTTTGGATTGGTTTGAAATTTCATTACATATCAGCCTTAACATAAGGTGAGAAATTATAAATGAAATTACTTGTTTGACCAGTGTAGTCAGTGACAAGTTGGCTTGTGAACATATTTATCATGACTAGGATTTGCAAAATATACTCATACAAAAATCATATTCATAAAATTTTTTTATGCTGGATCTTGTTGGGAACAAACATCGTGGGTTTCAAATGTTTGATTAAGATCACTAAAAAAATGAATATGATTTTGAGTATAAAAGGTACTGAAACAAATGTTTCTTAATTTCTGGAACATAGTTCCTCGTCAATTCCTTAAGGTTTATGATATTTGGGTTTCACCACCATCACGGACTCATGATGTTAGATCATAAACACAGACTTGTGATTTGTCTAGGTTTTGATTGGATTGATCAAAGACCTCAAGGACAAATCTCTTCAAAAATTTGGAGTGTAAGAATTGTTTGGTATAAAAAGATTGGATAAGAATCGAAGTGTACCTCTGTTATAATGGACAAAACAGAAAACTCTTGACTCATTTGAGAAGAGTAAGGTAGCTCTGTTGACTTATGCGAATATAAGCCTTTCTGGGAAGAAATTTTCATGTGATAATTTCATTAAGGCTTTCTTTTCACACATAGAGTCATGTTGAGGCTTTTGGTCTACATACAACAGCATGCTTCTAGGGACATCCTAACTAGTTTTTAAAAGAAATTTAATACCTTCCCATAGAAACAAATAAGTATGACCTCTTCGCATTTTAGCCCTGTATTAAAGTCTCAGCACACAAAGTTTAAAGAACAAAGAAAACAAAAATATTTTTGTGATTTTTGAATTTTTCAAAATTAAAGAACATAACAACAAAAAATAAAATCTTTTTGGATTTTTAATTTTTCAAAATTAAAAACATAACAAAAGAAAATCTTTTTGGATTTTTGATTTTTCAAAATTAAAAACATAACAAAATAAAATCTTTTTGGATTTTTGATTTTTCAAAAGTTAAAAAAAAATTAGTCGTATACCTTACCTTAGTTGTTATGATCTCAGATGCGAAAAGATGTGGATGCGAAGCCTTTGAATGAACAGTAACCTCTGAACAAATTTGACTCATAACTGCTGAACTAGACTTTTAGGCATGAGTTGTTGAAATTGAATTCGCATTAATCATCCCCAAACCTGCTAAAATTCTAACAAATGATTTTTCATCAAGAGGTTTTGTAAAAATATCAGCAAGTTGTTCAGTTGTTTTAACAAAATGAATTTCAATATTCCCATCTTCCACATGATCTTTGATAAAATGATATCGAAGAGCAATGTGTTT
Organism: Lactuca sativa; assembly: GCF_002870075.4. NCBI lineage: Eukaryota > Viridiplantae > Streptophyta > Magnoliopsida > Asterales > Asteraceae > Lactuca > Lactuca sativa. The sequence continues at coordinate 145,091,058 of NC_056628.2, forward strand.
TGTCTTTGAATGTTGTACTAGATTATGACAAATGCGAATTGCACTTTGCGAATCACAATACAAAGGAATCTTTTTCATGTTTATTGCATAGTCACGAAGTTGACTCTGAATCCAAATAATTTGCGAAGTGCAAGCAGCAGCAGCAATGTATTCTGCCTCAGCGGTTGATATAGCCACACAAGTTTGTTTCTTTGATTGCCAACTCACCAACTTCCCATCCAATAGTTGACATCCACCACTTGTACTTTTCCTATCCAAAGTACATCCTCCTAGATCAGAATCTGAAAAAGTTTGAATGAAAAACCCCGTTTTCGCAGGATACCAAAGTCCTAAAGAAACGGTTCCTTTAGATAGCGAAAAATATTTTTCACTGCAGTCAAATGAGGTTCTCTGGGATTAGCTTGATATCTAGCACAATTGCAAACCGAAAACATAATATCAGGTTTACTTGCAATTAAGTACAATAAAGACCCTATCATGCTTCGATAAAGTGTTAAATCAACAGCAGGAGCATCTAATGAAGGAGTTAGTCTTGTTCCTACTGCCATTGGTACTTTGAGTTTCGTGCTATTAGACATTCCAAACTTTTCAAGCAAATTCTTCGTATATTTTTCTTGATTGATTAAGATTCCATCCCTGTTCTGTCTTATGTTTAAACCAAGAAAATTATTAATTTTTCCCATCATGCTCATTTCAAACTGACTTTTCATTAGATTTTCAAATTCAATTGACAATGCTGGATCAGTTGAGCCAAAGATAATATCATCAACATAAATTTGAACAAGCATTAGATGACACCCAACTTTCTTGCGAAATAATGTGGGGTCAACTGATCCTTGTTTAAATTTAGATTGTTTCAAGAAATTTGTAAGTGTTGCGTACCAGGCTCTTGGTGCTTGTTTTAATCCATATACAGCTTTGTCTAGGATATAAACATGATTAGGATGTTCATTGTTTATAAATCCTGGTGGTTGTTCAACATACACTGTTTCTTCTAGTTTTCCATTTAAGAATGCACATTTAACATCCATTTGATAAACATCAAAGTCTTTGTGATCTGCATAGGCTAAAAATATGCGAACTGCTTCAAGTCTTGCAACAGGTGCAAATGTTTCTTCATAGTCTATCCCTTCTTGTTGCGAATAACCTTTAACCACTAGTCTAGCTTTATTTCAAATAATATTCCCATCTTTGTCGGTTTTGTTTTTAAAAATTCATTTTAATCCGACAATTGAAACATCAGAAGGTTTAGAAACTACTCTCCAAACCTTGTTTCGTTCAAATTCAGCCAGTTCAGATTGCATAGCAACAACCCAATCTGAGTGTTCCATAGCATCTTTTACTGTCTTTGGCTCTATTTTCGAAATAAAGACATTAAACATACATAGTTCTTGGTTCACATTCAGTACCTCATTTTTCGCACGAATTTGAGCTCTAGTCAACACACCTTCTTGTGGATTACCAATTACTTGTTCTTTTGGATGACTTCTTGTCTATTTCTCAAGTGGTGGAAAATTAGGATCAAATTCTAATGGTGCATCTTCATACATATCTTCATTTTCAGATCCTGCAACAGAAAAGTTATCATTTAGTTCATGAAACTCATCATTTTCATCAAGATTAATTGTCTCTATTTCATCATGCTCCCCCTCAACATGATCTTCATCTTGATGCTCCCCTTCAAAATGATGTTCCTGTTGATTCTGCGAATGCTCCCCCTCAAATTGATGATTCATAATTTCATTCTCCCCCTCGAAAGTTGGCTGACTATCTTCATGAATACTCGTATGTTCCTCCTCCACACGAATATCAGGCGTACTTTCACAAGTTATTGTCGAATCATCAGTATGTTTTGAGGATTCTGATGTTTGATTATCAGGAGCATTATTTTCTGCGTCAATTGCCCTGTCAGGAATTCCGAAAATTAATTCATAATCAAAATCATTGATTTCAGAATTATCAATTGGAGTATTTGAATCCACAAGTATTGATTTATTTTCAAATTTACTATCCATTTGTTTAAGAAAGTAATCATCAAATGTTAAATTGAAAGTTTCTTCAACTTTTCTTGTTCTTTTATTAAGCACTCTGTATGCAACTGAATTCTATGAATATCCTAAGAATATGCCTTCATCAGCTTTAGCTTGGAACTTGGACAAATTAACTTTGAGATTCATGATAAAACACCTGCAACCAAAAACATGAAAGAATTTTACATTAGGTTTCCGATTATTGATTATTTCATATGGAGTAACATTGAATCTTCGATGAATGAATGATCGATTCTGAGTAAAACATGCAGTGGACATTGCTTCTTCCCAAAGATATTGAGGTAGATTCGCATATGTTAACATTGTCCTGGATGTTTCGCATAGAGATCGATTTGTTCTTTCAACAACACCATTTTGTTGTGGAGTATATGGTGATGAACAATTATGCGAAATGCCTTTGCTTGTGAGAAAAATATCAAGAGTTTGATTTTTAAACACAGAACCATTATCACTTTTAATTATTCGTACATCCTTCTTCAAACTGAGTTCAATCTTTTTGATAAAATCAATCATCGTTTGAGCAACATCAGATTTCAACCTGAGAAAAAACACTCATGTGAATCGAGAGAAATCATCTACAACAACTAAAATATACCGCTTTTTATTGATTGTTGCAACAGTCGACGGTCCACATAAGTCAATGTGAAGAAGTTCCAATGGTTCTACGATTTTTGAATCTATCACAATTGGATGACCTTTTCGATGTTGTTTTCCTTGTTCGCAAGCTGCACACAAAGAATCAGTGTCAAATTTTAGTATTGGTAACCCTCGAACTAAATCTTTAGTGACAAGTTTATTAATATTTCGAAAGTTCAAGTGTGACAATCTTCGATGCCAAAGCAAGCTGAGATCATTAGATGCTTTTGATAGTAAACACACAACAGGTTTTCCCACAATTGGTTTGATGTCCAGTGTAAACATATCACCATATCTTTTGGATTTGAGAAGTATTTCATTTGACTTCGCATTTGAAATGATACTTCCTTCTTCATTAAATACAACTTGATTTCCAGTACCAACAACAAGTTGTGACACGCTTATCAAATTATGTTGAAGTCCTTCAACATAAGCAACTCTGTTTACAGTGAATTTTCCATTTGTGACTTTCCCATAGCCTTTCACTTGACACTTGTGATTATTTCCAAATTTGACTACTCCAGCATTTTCCAAGCTTCTATAATCTCGCAAGTTTTCCTTTCTTCCAGTCATGTGACGAGAGCAACCACTATCAATATACCATTTCATATCATATTGCTCGTCACACATCACCTGCATTTATTGAAAGAATTTAGGAACCCAAGACTAGTTGGGTCCATCATTAGTAGAATGAAACAAATTCTTGGAATTTAAAAACCATGTTTTCACTTTGTTTGTGACAGAATCCATTATATCAACATCATCAAATCTAGATATTGAGATATAGTCATTCAATAGTTTTGGATTTCCATTAATTGTAATCTTATCCTTCACAACATTCGCATTTTTGATAACTGGTTTCCATTTTTGAACCGGAACTTGCGAATTATGAGATGTTGAACTAGTAGTGGAAGAGTTATTTGCAAACTCATTAAATGCATTCTTGATTTGTTGCTCTGAAAACATCCCACTTAGATATTTTCTTCCTTTCCCTTCAAACCAATGATTGATCGTATTTACATCAGATTTTCCTTTTGTATATGAAACTTTGGTCGGTTTTCAGACTGAAGGATTTGGAAAATTTGGTTGTTTTGGTGAAAATTTCACTTTGGCTTGAGTTGAATTTTTCAAACTTGATGAAGTATTCGTGAATTTGCCAACATTTTGAAACTTTTGATTATTTGAAAATTTTTGCGAATCCTCAAATTTTCGATTGTTGTCATATTTGCGAATATATGGAATTTTGTCAACATAATATATTGGTTTATGAAAACTTGTATCTGTTTGTTTATTTTTGCTTTGAAATTTTGATGATATTGTTTTTCAAATTTGTTCTTTTTCAGCTCTTGGTTTGTCATTAGACACAACTTGCCAGCAAATTGCTTTTCTTGCTTTTCTTTTTGAAACATTATTTTCTGTTGAATAATTTCCAACCATCACTTTGAAATCATGAGAATTTAATTTCACTTTAGACTTTGGTTTTTCCACTTTTTCAAAAATTTTGTTTGGTTTTTCATTTTTAACCACCCATTTTTGCAATGATTTTTGTTTTTGAAACACATAAGAATTTTGAGTTAAATTGTTTTCTTCTGTGTTTTGATTTGCGAAAAACCTTCTGTGGTTGACTTTAGATTATCTTTTTCAATCATTTTGTTGAATTCAGGATGAACTTTCTCAGCATTTCCAGTAGTGACAAAAACTTGATTTGGAAAAATAGTTTTATCAGTGCATACAAAATTTGGATATACCACAGTGTTGGTTTCCAAATAATGTGTGCCTTTGTCATTTAAAATTTTGTCAAACTCTTTTGTATTCTCAAACACTTGATCAACCACAACTCGTTGAGATGTTTCATTTGAATCTTTCTTTTCTTCTTTGTTCTCATCAGTATCATCAGATTTCCAGCTTTCAACTTCCACATTATCAAACTTACAATGTTGCGAAGTTGAAGGTTTATCAATTTCATCCTCTACTATTGAATCAACTATTATTTCTTTATCTTTGATCTTAGATGTGATATTAATGAATGACAATTGAGAACAATCAATCTCTTCTTCCTCTTCTATCTCACTGATTTCACTCACATTATCTGAATTTTCATCAATATCAGCATAATTGAATTGTGAGGCAAGAGTTGAATTTTCTGTTTTCTTTAAGATTTTCACTTGTTCAGTCTTTGTCAAGCTTTCATTTACAATGTTAACCAACTCATCAGCATTCAGAAATTCATCAATTTTGACAATACCGTATGTATATCTATAATCAGGTATTTTGTCAAATTGAGCAATTGTACTTTCGCAATCATAAGAAACAACATCAACTTTTTCACGTTCATACTCAAGAAAAGGTAAAAGTTTCATATGTTGTTCTTTGCTAATGTCAGAAGAATGATGTAAAGCAGTTAATTTTGCATACAATCGTTTAGCAGAATTACAATATATGTTTCTTTGTGCTAGCAACAACCTAACATCATTTGTAAGATTATTCCTATCACAATCTATATTTTTGATCTGCATTTCAAGTTTTTCTACTTTGCTCGTCTTTATTTCTAATTCTCTCTGTGTCTCATCTAGTTGCAAATTTAATTTTTGAGCTTCAGTACTAGCTGATATGTGTATTTATATATATATATATATATATATATATATATATATATATATATATATTTATGCACTTTATCTTAATATTTTGGCCTTATTTATTCTATTTTAGAACTAAAAAGTACTCAAAATGCTTTGAATTATGTTTTGCAGCTATTTGTTGTCAATAAAGCACAAAAGAAAAGACTGAAGCGGAAACCGGACTTCGAAGCTAAAAGAAATCAAAATGCTGAAGAAGTGGATTACGCCCCGCGTAGTGACTAGAAGCGACGTACGCCCCGCGTAATTAAAGAGTATGCGCTGCGTACTTGGTTGCCTCGAATATGTTCAATCGCGTGATTATCCTATGTACGCGCTGCGTAATCCTAAGTACGCCCAGCGTACTTAGGTCGGCCACAAAGATTATAAAAGTCGATTTTCAGCTAACCAGGAGGGGGATTCGACTTCTAACCTAATTTAGTCGACATTTAACTTCTGTTAAGCCGTTTTGAGGGTCTAGAAGGCGGCCGGAAGGCCGTTAAGCTAACGGGAGCAGAGATCAGAAGGGTTGGAGAGCGGATACATGTCGGTAATCATATGGATTGTTAACGTGACCATGTTTAGCATTCCATTGTGGTACTTTTCTGTATTTATTTTCTGATTTAGGTGTAAAAACCTTTTACTTTGTGTTTATGATTGAATGAAGCTTTGATTATTAGACTAATTGCTATATTGAATAGTTTATTTGTGTTTAATTTATCTTGCCAAGCTTGTTTAAAGATCCTTACGTATTAATAATGATTATTTTCTGTTAATTGTTAAGTGAATTAAGTTGTAAGAATATCTGCTTGATTTGCTTGTCTCTTATGATTTTTGATGACCATCGAGATTATAAGACTAGAAATAACGAATGTGAAACTAGAATTAAATTGAGAATAAGTATATTAATGTGTGAGCCTTGTTTGATGACCATCAACAAGAGGTTAATTAAATGTCTGCATTGATTAACTATATTTACAAGTCTTGCTTGATACGAACTGAACACTAGGAAACATGTTAGTTTAATCAATTGATCACTGTTTAAATTGACTTGTTTGCTAAAGGATTAGTTATAGTGAATGCGAATCTAATCATTTTAGGAATCGGTGAACATGAATAAATGAATTTGTGTATGCAATTGTCTATGTTTTTAAGGTGTAATTTATCTAAACCAAAGTACCTGAAGAGAGGTGCTTTCCTGTTAGTTTATCGAGAGTTGTTATTTGTTAGTTTGAGATTTATTAAACCATTTTGTTTATTATTTTCATGTAACCTGTAACCTATAACCAAATATATTAAATTAATCCACCGTTCCCTGTGATCGACACCCGACTTACCTAAGCTATACTGTAATCTGACTAGGTACACTGCCTATAAGTTCATAGATAGTCTAAAGTTTGTTAGGTTATAAATATTAAAATTAGTGGGTACTTTTGTGCACATCACTAGCAGACACAATAACAGAATCAAAATAAGCCACAGTATCATCAAATGAAACAATTTCAGCATCATAAGCAGATAAAGGAATATTAAAAGATTCAAGTATTTCACGTACCTTGGTTGTCGTGGGTGATTTGTCTGTGGATTTGAATACAAAACATCTTCCTGAAATTTCCTCTTCGCAATCTTCAAAACTTGCGAACATTGCTCCATGTGTGGGATGCCTCATTTCCTCGTCATCAGATCCTGAAGACCAGATCTGATATGTTCCACTTCCTTCATCAGCAGATTCACCCTTCGCAACTAAAGACACTCCTTTGGTCTTAGCACGTATCTCTTCAATCTTTTCAGAGTAGTATGCTTCATCTTTAACTTTTTCCTTCTTCTCTTCTTTCTTTCGCAACATGCAATCGGCTGCCAAGTGATTCGCACCATTGCAATAGTGACAGTAAATTCCTGAATCACCTTTCAACTTCTTCTCTTCTTTCGCATCTTTTTGTTTCTCATCTGCTTTCTCCAATTTCTTCCTCTCCTCCCCTCCAGTTCTTATGACTGCATTTTTCACATCACGAGCCTTTCCTTTTGGATTAAAAGGCTTTTTGAAAAATTTCTTAACTCTGTTGTTCGAATAGAATGCCACAGCTTCATCATCAGAGTTCATAAAAAATCCTTCTTCATCTGAACCATCTTTTTCATTAACATCAGTTTCTGATACCTTTGAAACAAGAGCCAAAGGACCTCCAATAACCTGTTTTGATTCTTCATACATTTCTGAAACCTCACATTCATGTGTTTTCAGTTGATTGTAGAGATCATTCAATTTAGTTGTATCAAAACTCTGTTGATTCTTAATCATCATGCTCACACTTCGCCATTCCTTGCGAAGACCCATAATGAAAGTTAAATTGAACTCCATGAGAGACCTAGTGATTCCATACCTATTGCAGCGAAACATAAGCTCATTCAGATGATCATAGTAATTTTCAAGAGTTTCTGCATCCTTTTGTCTGACTTCCTTCAGTTCAACTAGACATTGCTTCACAGAGTTGATCTTCGTCTTTTCGCTACCTTGATACTTCTCTTTTAGAGTATTCCATATATCCTTGGTTGTTTTACAACTACGGATGTAATTGTAAACTACAGGAGGTAGAGCACCTCTTAGTTCTCTCATGCACCTCTTTTCATTATTCTTCAGTCGTTTTTGTTGATCAGCAACTTCAGCAGATCCAGTAGATGATCCAATTGGTTTAACATTAGCAGGAGCTTGCACTGTTCCATTGATATAATTCCAAAGTTCTTCATCAATTCCATTTAAGTAATCTTCCATTCTATCAACCCACTGATCATAGTATTCCGGAATTAACATTGGAATTTTGGTTGAGGAACCAAGCAAGTGAGAGAAGGAAGTCATTGTATTCATGTTGAAGTTCGCCATTGATGAACACAGAAATTTTCAGAAAGCTTGAAAAACTTGATGAAATAGAGAATTTGATCAAATAAATTGATCACAAATCACTAATCGATTACTCGACTTAACAATTCAAAGACAGAATCAATTCAAATCTGAAGATCAAATGTGATTTTCAAAACCAAAATGCGCGGAAAATTTTGAGTAAAGTTGCAACTCAAAAAGAAAATGATTCTAACATGGAAATCAGATCTAAGTAGTTTGAATCCTGCTCTGATACCAATTGATGAGAATTGTTATCGAGATTTTAGAAAGCAAAGTTAGATTTTAGTAATTGAAGATTAAGAACACGAAGAGTAAATATTAATCAGATCTCATATTGATAAAGACTGATTACAATGTAAGCAGAGAAGAGATATTTGTTACGAAAAGTCTCTATCTACTTCTAACCTTAGTCCCTATTTATAGTGAACATGAGTGTACAAAAAGTATACTAAGTCTAGACATTTTCACTTCGCAAACAGATGACTTAGTAAAATAACATAAAATACGAAACTATACAAGACACTATATTCGACTTTTACAATTTTACATCTACATTTCTGGAAGCGAATAGACGAGAAAGAGTGGGTGATTATGTTGATGGGGTAGATTAATGGAAGCGTCTAAGAAAGCACAAGTCTTGTGGATCCAGAAGTCACAACTATAACAAAGATAGAACAATCCTTCATCCTTAGTGTTGCAAGCATCACACCGAAATGAACCACGTCTTAATTGGAGGGTTAAAGTGTATTGTGGATGGCCTTCGTGTTCAATCTTGATCCTTCCTGCCTCCTTGATAGCATCAGCTTCTGCCTTGTGAGCAATCTCAACAAGACGACAATCGGTGCAAGCATTAAATAAAATGTTGAACTCAGGATTTTTGTAGGAATAACCAAACCCCTTTTTTTTTATTACGACAAACATAACAGCTCCAAGAAAGGTCTGGTTCAACTCCAAAATCGAATACTGTTAGAGGATGCTCATATAAGGAAGGCAGGTTGATAATGGGCGCAACTTGTGAGCATTTTTTATGCATAAAATGATTACATTGGATGCAACCATATACAAAGCCACTTGATATTGGGTTTTGACATGCATAGCAACCAATTACACCTGGTTTCTCTTTCTCTTCACCACCACCACCATGGCTGTCAAAACTAGCACCTAGAATCATCTCTACGTTGACCAACTTTAACAGATGGTTTTTATGACTAAAATGACTATTATCTCTTCCATATATTCTCTCTCTTTTCTAATAGCCATAAAAGTTTAAATTCAATTGAAAATGACAGACATGAAACGTTAAAGAAAATATATAAGATGAGGGTCGGAGAGGCATTAAAATTTGCACATCTCAAGACATCAACCTACATTTGTTTAGATTGCTTTGCTTTCAAGTAGTACTTTTAAAAATGCTTTCTATACATTCTTTTCTCATATACAAAGTTAACATGATGCATCCTATATATGCATCACTTTTCCAAATGAAAATTTCTTTTTATATCACAAGAAAAGAATCCAGTATCTTTTTTCTATTTTAATTTGTTGAAATGTTCTTATGTGTAATCGAACAGTAAAATATAAGAAAATTTTTAAAACGTCTTACCAATGTTTACTATTTGCAAATGTTTAACTATCATGTAGTGACTCATGGTGAACCTCCTTCGAGGGAACCCGTAAAAAACTGAAATACTCTTTCAAATGATTAACCTATGATACGTGTTGGCCTAAATATGGTATTTGGGCTTTTATCATAAATTATATTTGATACATTTGACTTTAATTATTGATAAATTGATGCTTTGTATAAGCTACCTAACTTGCATGTTAAGGAGAATAGACAGTCGCATCATCACTACCACTTGAACGACTTAGTTACTAGGCCATATCAACTTATTACATGAAGTGAATATGACTTCCAAACTATTCATATTGAGCAAATAGAGAATATATACATTATTAGATAAAATTTGAAATTTAATCTCGACAAATGTAACATCTCATCTCGAACTTCAATACAAGACAAATATAATTGATTTTATTTCCATCATATTGAACAATTGTAGCCCTTTTTAAGGCTCCCCGAATCATATACCCTGCTATCATCATGTTCTAGGCAATGACATCTCGGTCGGGCATTTTATCAAACATATGGCGTGCGGATTCTATATTTCCTAATCTTACACAAGGATTCACCATTGTTGTACGAGTTACCGATTCTGGGTCGTGGATGTCAAAAAAACAAGTCTTTAGCTCCCCAAGAAAACCCATTTCAGCGTACGTACAAATTAATTAACTCGCTTTGAACATGTGGGTTTCCATCAACACCTATTTCAATGCAGTCACAGGTACAGTCAAACCCAAATCCTTATCCTATAACCGCACAACAGACTTGATCAAGAACGTAAAGTGTAATTATCGGTTTTATGATTTGATGTTACGATTCTTTTATAGAAATCGAAGCAGTTTTCATGAGTTGAGCTCTTAGATTAAACTTTGATCAGAGGGTTTAAAGCAAGCATGGAGGGATTTTTGCATTGGTCTAATAGTAGAATAGAATAATCAGTATCATCTGGGTGTTTGCTGTCTAACTGATGCAGCAAATTTAGATACAAGTTGTTGGTCGTTGATGAAACCATTAAGCAGCAATTACGAGTGAATTTTTTTTTTATTTTTCCACTGGTTTTGCATATTTCTACAATAGAAGTTGTTAGGATACTTAAGAAAATTTTCACTTGGTCATGGATTCCGATTCACCAAGAGAGAAGTGTCTGAAGATAGAGTGGGATAAGAGAACGTGGTCATGGATTCCGATTCTTTATGTAAATTTTTGTGTTGGCGCCATTATTTTCTTGCGTAAAAAACAGATGTCGCTTTTGTTTTCAATCAGTGGATGTGTACTTTCACCTTTTGCCAACCAAGTGCTTGATCTAATGATTGCATCTTTTTGATCTTTGGTTTTCTTTAGTTAAGTTCATATCAACATACAACACAAGAGTGTGAATTTATACCACTCGTTTAATCCATTTATGGAGGTTTTATGCAATTTAACAAAATATAGGCCCTAAAACATAGAAAATCTAAAATTTAGGCATACAAATTATGATTTTTCATATTCTATTGCAAAATACATAAATTAACATTTCATTCAATATAAATACACAAAAAATAAATTTGCTTCTATATAAAAACAACCATCATTCTAATAATCATTGAAACTCAAATGCAAAGTATAACACCTTTCTCCTCTGAAAAACTATAAAAAAATAGAAATGAAATCAGAAAGCTATAATCAGAAAAGAAAAACAAGAACTTACCTTCTAACTTTCAACAGTGCAAAAATAACTAAAATTAGAAACTTCTAAACCTTAAAGCTGGACTAAAAATGGACAGATCAATTCTTATAAATTCCAGACAACATAAAACAATAAGAATGAAAAAAAAACCTGGTTTACTTCTACACAATATAAGAAACGTATTAGTCTATTAGATTTAGGAATGGCAACGGGGCGGGTTCGGGGCGGGGCATGGTTTCCCAAACCCGTCCCGATATCTTTCGGGTTTCTTATCGGGGCGCCCCAATGGGTTCGGGTCACTACTAGAAAAACAGCCTTTTACGACGCGCAATCAATGACACGCGCTGATAGAGGACACGCATTTGAGCGTGCTCTAAAAATTGATGTCAGTTTTCCAAAATATGAAGCATAGAGGGCACGCATTTTTGCGCGCCCTAAAATTAGTGTCTAATAAAAAATAATAAAAAAACACGGAGGGCACCTTAAATAAAATGTGTGTCGTCTAACCATGTCGCTTTATAAATTTTAATGAAACGCGCGTTTCATTTTGAGGGGGAAATGAAACCCAAAAATTAAAAAGCCCGCTTTGTTTCCACCGGCTGAAAATCCTAGCTCATCCCCACCGAAAACCCCCTTTCTTTCTTTCTTATCTCTCAATTCTCAAACTTCCATTCACCTTCCGCCATATGCTGCTTCTTCGACCCTTCTGATTGTCTCTCACCGCCGTCGACTTCCAATGAAAGACGACCGCTCTTCCCCATTACCATCTATCTTCCAAATTACTAGACTAACATCACTGACTTCTTTCATTCACTGCCTCATCCAACTGGATTAATCCTTACACCTTCTGCCGATCGATGTCAAACCTCTTCTGATAATCCACCGCCCATTCACAATTATCTCCATCTCCTTGTGGAAAACCCTCATCCAGTCTAACCTCCACATCTTCTAATCGATTGGGGCCACTTTCTTCCACTGATCAACACCAGGTGACAATCGGAGAAGATGGAGATGGAGTCGGCCACAATAGAAGTTGGTTGGTCCGCCTCTCTGTCGTTTACCAGCATGATCCCCCCTTCTTTCACTCTCAAAACCTAATCCCCATTTTTAATATATGTTTAATGTTTATATCTGTTCTCACATGAATTTCTATTTTTATTGAACCCACCGTTACCAGAAAGTGAGAGGGAAGGAGAAAGACGAACAGGAAGATTTAGGGTGACACACGTATGATGAAGGTTTCAAAGAGTAGAGACGAGCTTTTCTTTGTCCCAAACAAATGGTAAGAATTATTTGCTTCATTGAATATTTCTTCAGCCAATTATGTTTCCTAAAGTTTCTCCTGTTTTTCTCTTCCGTTACCATGACTCTTTCATCACACTTCTTTTGTTGTTTGAAGACCTCCTCTGTACCCCGCTCGGTGCGCACAAAGCTTGAGATTAGAGCTTATTCATGGGTCAATGGCAGTGGTTATTTAGATGTTTTCCCACCAGGTATTTTTTTTTTCAAGGGTTTATGTGTCGATTATGTTTTTGGTTTGTTTTTACATTACTTTGTCTTGCCCATTTTATATTGAGATTTGAAAGGGTGTTTTACTATGCAGTCCAACTGTTTGATGAAATGCTTGAACCAAGGATTCGTTAGAGTTAATAACTTATAAGGAACTGCATTGGTGAGCCAATATCTTTCTGAGGTTAGAGAAGTCAAGGATTAGGGGAGAAAATAGAGAAGCCACAAGGAAGCTCAGGTCTTGCTTGCAGCTGTAACTGTTGCTGCTGAAATGTTATTTGATAATAGAGGTTCAATACGCCTGAAATTTAAAATTGTAATCATTTTTTGTGGTTTTTATTATAGTATATGTAATAACTGTTTTTTGGTATTATCATTACTAATGTTGCTGATTTTTGGAACATATCAGGCAACTCATTTCATTGTCCCTGATCCCATATGTAGAACAAAGAAATTCTTTGCTGCTGCTGCATCTGGAAGGTAAACAACAAACATGAAACATCTCTTGAGTCTCGAGTCTTTACCCTGCTATGCCCTCGAATTTGAGTGAAATTCTCTACTCTGCTCTACAGATTTCTTAAAAGTTAGTAATTCTACCGATTTCTTAAAGGTTAGTAATACATTCTTTTCTAATAGTATTTTCTTTTAAAATCAATCTGCACTTCAGTTTTTTCTTTTTCATATTTTTTTGTTTTTTTTTTTTTTTTTTTTGTCTTTTTTTCAAACTCCAATTATACAGTCAGTCAACAAGCAAAATCTTGCCCAACATTAAGTACAAAACATTATTTAACAACTTAATATAAATTTGGTCTTGAAGCATTAAGGTCCATTGTTATACTGATATACATTTTCTTTCAGAGATATAAGAATTAAAGTTCTGTGATTCATCATTTTTGTTTTATAAATTGCATCAGATTATTAAATGTAAAGTTTGTGGGCTGAAAATAATTTCATGTTCGCATATGTTGAATAAGTTCAAAGTTCGGAAATTATGGCTTTGTTGTACATTTTGATTTTTCAGGTAACATAATGAAAAATAAATTTTCTTCTAATTGTAGTAGTTGCTTGCATTTGTCTTTGAAATCGGGTGTATACATAGAAATATACTTTCATATTAGTAAAGATTGCCTTTTAGTTCTTTAAAAGAGTATGAATATATAAACATATTATACGTATTAAGTAAAAGCCAAATTACACAAAAGCTATGACTTATAGTTTTTTTAAAGGCATTGATGACTTGCCAAAGTTTTGATACTGTTCTTTTTTTTTTTCTGTCATTTTTGTTGAAACTCTAAATCGTTTCTTTTAACATAAACTTCACACCGGTTTCTATTGTTTCATATATTTTTTTTCTCTCTTTTTTTTCTGTCATTTGTGTTCAAACTCTAATTCGTTTCTTTTAACATAAACTTCACAACGGTTTCTATTTTTTCATATATTTTTGTTCTTTTTTTTTTTCCTGTCGTCGTGTTCAAACTCGGATTGCTTTACAAGTTTACAACTATAGTCTTTCACATTTTATTTGTTTATTTTAGCATCATACTTATTGTTATTTTGTAATTCATCTTATATCTCTTATTTGTTTATTTTAACATCACACTTATTGTTATTTTTTAATTCATTTTATATCTGTTATTTGTTTATTTTAATTGCTAAGTGCACATTTTATACATTCTTTGCAGATCAATGGCGCAGATAAATGTTACTTTCATTCCAGAAACAGTCACTGTGTCATGTATTTTCAAACTGCAGGGGTATATTCGTCCATTTTATTTACTCATATGATCCCCTGAATAATCATGCACGAAATTTTGTCTAAAATTTAGCAAATTCAAAATTCAAATGTTTAAACAAATAACCAAATTTCAAAATTCGAACCAAAATCATCTCATGATGGAAACAATTATGTGCACAAGCTTTTAGTTTGAAATGCTTGTTTGCTCGTGGTTGATGCTATGTCAATTGTTTTGGTCATTTCAAAAATATTTCAAAAATTGCTCGTGGTTGATGCTTGTTCATCCTTTAGTGTTTTTTTTCATTTATTAATAAATTTCTCAGTTTATTCATTCCAGATAAAAGTCAGATTCGATTTCCAATTTGGTGTATCTCCCAAGATTTTGGACCCTGTATACCCAGTACATGAGTTTCCTCTTCCTCTACATTTAGCAGAATCAGGTCTCGGATAAGATGGCATTCATTAGGGAGCACTTCCCTATGGAGTTAAGCTTATAGCATTTCCATTATTCTTTCTAATTAAAGCAAGACTGGACATTTGAGGTCATTTGTCTGCTACCCTTCTCTTCTAAGTAGTCATCCTTTTCGTTGTTGTGTGTATGTGCATGATGTGTGTTGGCCTTCTGCTGGGGCTGGGAGAGTAAACAAGGGATCAAATTTATATATTCATGATGCTAATATTGCTGACAAGATTAAGAACCAGGATGGAAAGAAGCTGAAAGAGAAGGATATGCTTATAAATATTGCTGGAGGAATTTCCTTTATGCTCAAACACTTCAAGCTATACATTCTTTAAGGAATCGTTTATCCATATTTTAAAAGATGCTCAATTACTTGAGACTAAATCGTGGATTAGCAACAGATTAAGTCATAATCAATCATCGGTTAGCGCCATTATATGCTCAGGCCTTTTTCCTGGCGTTGCATCTGTAGTGGTATGTATGCTTAATGCTTATTTATTTAATTTACAATTTACAATACAATTGATAGATATATGAATCCATATGTTACTTAATTTTGTTCTTTTTTATTTTTAATATGTGCAGCATAGGGAGACATCAATGTCCTTCAAAACTATAGATGATGTCCAAGTCTTACTCTATGCAGTATGTATTAAAGAAATAGCAATGCACTTCATTCATTTGTTTCATATTTTTTTCACATTTCTCTAATGATATTTTTCCTTGAGTCATAGAATGATTGGCTCATATCTTGTTTTTTGATATTTATACGCAGTTTTTTTCTTACGTCGGTGGTGGCGAAGTTCAAGATTAAGGGAGACTTGTAATCATGTTTGACTTTCCTTTCCAGTAAGAAACAGAGTTGTATGATTACTTGTTAGTTTTATAGGAATGTATAACACATGTTAGCAATGTATTATTTTTGTTTAACATTTGAATGATTTTTTGTATGACATTATAATTTGTGCAATTTATTTTATATTATGCAATGGATTGTATTTTTTGTATATGGTATTTTATTTATGTTATAAGAAATTAAATGAAAATTTAATTTAAAAATTAATAAATATATAAATTTATTTTTTTTAAACATTTAAATTTACGATACGCAAAAATGTATGTCATCTTCATTTATGACATGGCCTTTCTTGACAGGGGCTTTCTTGATACGCATTGCGTGTCATTAACACGCGCGTCGTAAGGTTACGACACGCGAATGCGTGTCGTCTTCCTTTATGACAGGGCCTTCCTTGATACGCATTGCGTGTCGTAACCGCGCGTTGTAAATGCGCGTCGTCTATAGACGACGCGCAAAAGCGCGTCGTCTCTCTTTATGACAGGGCCTTCCTTGACACGCATTTGCGCGTCGTCTGAGCGTTTTACGACGCACAATGAGCGTCGTAAAAGGCCTTTTTTCTAGTAGTGGGTTTTCCGGTCGGGTTTCGGGTTTCTTATCGGGTTTACAACAATTCATAACGAAATCTTTATTCCGTTTTAGGGTACCCCGATGTCTTATAAAAAATATGTGTTTTAGTCTCCCTTTTAAATTAAAAATATGATGAATCACTTTAATAAAATTAAATCGACGTTATATTAAAAATTATTTTATTTAATTTTAGTGTAATACGTCAAAACATAAAAAATGATCGTTCACACCGGATTGTTAATAACTAAAAAGATTTTCCACAGTAAGTATTTTATCTTTGATGCGTGCCATTAACATATATATATATATATATATATATATATATATATATACATATAATCGGGGCGGGTCGGGTCGGGGCGAGGATAACCCACTCCCTGCCCCGAACCCGATAAAAAACCCGATAACGACCCGTTACCTGACCCGAAATAATCGGGTTTCGGGTTTCCCCATCGGGTTCGGGTTTTTTTGCCATCCCTAATTAGATTGATAAAAAAAATGTACAATACCTTTGATTTTTTACACTTCAAGAACATCTTAAATCAAAAACATCTAAAACTCAAAGTTGGATCCGTGGGCAGATTATTTCTTCAATCTTCTGAGTTCAAAAAAAAATAATTAGAAAGAATAAATAAATACTTCTAAACATCAGAAATATACCAGATAGATAAAAACTGTATGAGACCTTTTGATTTTCATCCCTAGACCTGATCCATGATGCTGATTTTCGAAACCTCACATCTGATTTCAGTTTGCTTTAGCTTTTTGAAGCCTGACTCCGAATTTTGATTCACTGATTTTTTAAGATTATGAAGAACGAATTAAAAAGAAAGATGCATAAACTGAATGCTTTGATCGAGTTATTTCCTTCTTATTATCGAGGATTGTGGAGTAGAACACCATAGCTGCTAGCCATCGCCAACTTGTTCTTGTGTTCCCGATGCCTAAATCGTAATCATCATTATCGAGAACTAAAACATCGTTTCCTTTTCCCCAAACGTTTATGATTCCTGCTCATCTAATTTCTAATTCCCGTTGCCCTTGCGTCGTTTCCTTTATCGTCTGATACATCGTACATGGCCAAAAAACTAAAAATAACCTAATATAAAATCTGAAACAAAAAAAATGGGCCCTAGATTTTAGTAGGCCTTGTTCTTAAGTACACCTTGAACACCCTTTGGGTCGGCCCTGGTTTTATCTATGAAAAAAAAGCTTCAATCATGGATTTCAAAGATTCATTGTTTTTCGTTAATGAGTTGGTATCGAGAGGTAGCTAGTGTAGTTGCCGAAACTGCTTAGCATCGAAATCTACGGTTGTGTTTTGTGATAATTTGAGTGTCATGTCCTTAGTTTCTAACCCAATTCAACTCCAAACAATCAAACATGCGGAAATAGACTTACATTTTGGTAACATGTTGCCATTGGTCAGGTTCGCATGTTGCATGTTCCATCGGCTCATCAGTTTGCAGTTTGCAGATATCGTCGCCAAAGGAGTACCTACACCACTATTTTTTGATTTTTGTGACAATTAAACATTCGAGAACCTTGAACTAAGGGGGAGTGTTAATGTATTTATTTATTTGTCTATTCTAATGTAGGTTACATACACATGTATAGTATAGGGGTCCTTTGTGTATTTTATATATTGTACTTTGTATATATATAGCGATGAGAAAACAATGCAACCCTAAGGGGGATTATTTCCACAAACATGAAGTTCGTTGCTATTTAGGAGCTCTTGTAGAAGTCAATTTGAACATGTTATACCGGTGCTTCTTAACCGACTGTAGAATTTGTAGCGGTTTTTGGTTGTTTTGAAGAATCTCCATGTGATCTCTCAAGTTTAAGAAGTTGCTTTGATGATGTTAGCTGGCAGTTGCTCTAGATGGTGCTCCTAATTTTTTTTCCTTTTACAAAGCCATTCTCAAGGTTCATTTATTTAATTTTTTGGTGGTCTTTTATATAAGATCATTGTTATATCTCATGCATGTTGCTATAGATTTTAGGGTTTATATATAATTACATTCAGTTCAGTGTTCTCTTTGCTCTCTCTGACCTATTTTTCCTAACAGATTGCTTGTCGTTTTAGAAAAAAGTTAAACGTAACACCATGAATTTCAACAAAATACATATATATGGATTTCATAATGGGCTTTGTCATAAGTTTTATTTGTTTATTGTTTGGTGAAAAACTTTAAAACATAACCTAGAATCATATCTTCATTATCTAAACTAACCCGGAACATGTCGTTGGGAAGCAATTCAGTAATTAAACCTTTATGAATCCATTTTTGTTCTTTCATTATAGGTAAAACCCCCCCTTGAAGTATCAACTAGTGGAGGAAGAACCCTATTAGATAACCCACCCTAAGAAGTTTCGTATTGAATTCAGATATTAGAAGGATCACCATATATATAACACAAAATTTTATCCGCCTATTCTTTCTAGTCGAGCCTCTCGATTAGTCATTTTACCTTGAGAGGTAGAAAGAATTATAATCCCCATCCCACCTAAAAGATAGATTAATGTAAAAAATGTTGCATAAAAAATTAATTGTAATTTTTTAAGGGGAAAGGGAAATAATTAAACCTCACAAATGGGTTATTTTCTTTATTTCTCCTTGTTTGTATCAATATGAGGAATATATACACACACACACACACTAGAGCGTATGCACATTGGAGAGGGTTGTCTCTATTTGTAATTGATCGATGACATGAAAGAATGTAAAGTATTGAAGAAACAATGACAACATAGAATGGCTTAGTTGAGATCTAAGAGAGTTATAATAATTATGAATAAAAACCACACCTCTAATTGAGACTGAGGTATCGTATATATATTCAAGGATTACAACTAATCTCCTTAAATGAGGAGATATAGTTTAAAATAATAAAGACAACAATATATGTAAACTAAATATAAACATTATCTAATATCCACCCTCAATCGAATGGGTGATGGAGCAAGGCGAAGCATGGATCGAAAAAACTCAAACTGTGGATGCGGAAGACTCTTGGTAAATAAGTCAGCCACCCGAAGCTTGGTTGAAATGAACTTGCTGTGAAGCTTGCCAAAGGTTACTAGTTCTCGAACGAAATGATAATCAAGAGGAATCACTTTAGCACTTTTCTAAGAGACCGGATTTTGAGTCATAAATAATGCACTATTATTGTCACAAACCGTGAGATATCCTTGGAATAAGATTTTGAGTCTTTAGCGCATTCGGAAAAAGGAGAACCATGAGATATAAAAGTATCAGTAGTGGCTAAAGGAGTGTGAACGGGCTTAGAATCTAGCAAGGCAACTCTAGTGAGGATATCCTTGGAATATTTGGCTTGACTAAGAAACAAACCATCATCAGTGTAGCTTACGTCCAGACCAAGAAAATAGCATAACTTGCCAAGGTCTTTAATGGAAAACTCCTGATGAAGACGTGTAGTGAAAGAAGTAAGCATGGATTCATTGTTTCTTGGTAGAATCAAGTCGTCAACATAGACAAGTACGTACATGACGTTGGAATCTTGAGAAAACACAAAAAGAGATGTGTCTGCGCTACTGCATAAGAATCCATATGCAAGTAAAAAGGAGCTCAGGCGTTGAAAGCAAGCTCTTGGAGCTTGCTTGAGTGTAACGCCTGTGTTTCTGGGCTTGCCATTTTTAGCAATATAATAGTCTAGGTTAACCCTTGTAACCCAAATTTGAAATAATAAGATTGTATTATTTGTGAATTATGTGAATTATGTGGTTTATGTGTTTATTTTCTTAATTATTATAATTTAATGAATTAAGAATAAAATAAGCGTCAAAATTTAAGTGTAAAATAAACTCGATATCTTTGCATAAAGTTGTAGTGGCCGAAACGAGGTTCCCAAATATATATACAACGCCCAAATCTGACTTCGTATGAGGAAGTTATGATTTTATGAAGTTTCGACTTAGCAGTATGCAGCCCGAATACTCGATTTGATATCAAGCTGTCTTTAGCCGAAACAATCTAAATGAGAATCGAAGATCTTGTTGTTAGTAGCGAAACGATGAAAAGTTAGGCGAGAACGGACGTCGGACGAAGAAGTTATGAGTTTATAACGAAGCTTTTCCTGTCCCGTCCTTCTAAAAATAAATAATAAAAATAAAGTCAAAATTAGCCGACGGAGTCTAAACGAAAGTTGTAGAGTATGGTCTCACCTACGAGTGGATATAAAGAACGTCCAAAACGGATCTTGTATGCGAAAGTTACGCAATTTAGAAGTTGACAAGTCAAATTACGCCGAGCGTAATTTGAGTACGCCCAGCGTACTCAGTCGGATGCAACTTGTCTGACCAATACTCGAGTGCCACCAATCGATGCACGCAGTGACGTCAATGTACGCCCAGCGTAACCCAAGTACGCCCAGCGTAATTTGAGATTACGCCCAACGTAATCCCAGACCCTCAGCCTATAAATAGAAACCGAAATCAGCCATTTTCTCTTGTTCAAACTCTTTCTTCTCTCTAGTTTTTGCCTCGATTTACGTGCCAATCATATCTCAAAGCCCCGGTATCGTTCCCGAGCCCCGAAGCGAGATCTGAAGCCCCGAGGATCCCGAGAAGTGAGATTTCCGAGCCGAAGCCCTGCCCGCGAAGAGCCCGATTTTGTGAAGATCTTCTAGGTCTACAGAGAAACACTACTTCTGCAAGCCGTAGTGCTGCCCGATCATCTTCTGATCAAGTAAGTGTATAGTCCCTTTTCAATACGCGATATTATATAAGTAATCGTTGAATGTATTTGAGAATACAGGAAGTGAGTGTGTAGTTACTTTCATTCCAACGCAATATTATGAAGTATGTTATATAAAATGCGTGTTACGTGTATACTTTGTTGATTATATGTGTGAATCTATATCCACTTTCTTCTATCTCATAGATCTGATTTATTCTCTATGAAATACGTGTTATGTGTGTGTGCCTCATCTGTTATGTGGAATATGTATTGATTAAAGCATGCTATACATGTTTTTAAACCATGTGTAAAAATGTATATTTTTATCTACTAATATGTTGGGGTAGAACATGGGTCGATAGTTGGTGTGTAATAAACAGATGAGAGGCCTCGGTGTTGTTGGTGTTATTCTAGTCATTCAGCAGAGTATGGATGACGACCACGAACTATTCTAGACTGTCATGTGGAACACTATCAGGCTCATAACCTGTAGGTGTTGTGAACGATGTGTTCACCGGTGTACTCTATCCCCCTCATGGTTGCCTTTAGGAT
Organism: Lactuca sativa; assembly: GCF_002870075.4. Lineage (NCBI taxonomy): Eukaryota > Viridiplantae > Streptophyta > Magnoliopsida > Asterales > Asteraceae > Lactuca > Lactuca sativa. Next base: position 145,112,934 of record NC_056628.2, read on the forward strand.
ATTTATTGCTAAGGAAGCCCCTTTGCAGTGATGTCCGTCCCGATGAAAATCCTAGATTAGGTCCCTTATAATAGATGTTGTTTTAGGGACGTAAAGTGAGGATAACGGGAATGGGTAATCGGGTTATTGTTGATTGTTGAATTAAATATAATTATTTATTGTGGGTTGAAAACCCTATATGCTCACCAGGCTCCCAAGCCTGACCCACTCAGTTTATTTGTATTACAGGAAGTGGCGCAAGAGCATAAAGATTGATGAATCATCAAGTTGTTTTGTTTACAAGTCTGTATATGTATATATTTGTTGAATGACTTGTAATGTTATCGTTTATGCTTTATGGTCTGTATCGAAACATGACATCCCGATTTTGATTATGAAATGAAATTATATTTCTTTATGAAATGTTTTGATAAAAGATTTATTTTATCATGTTTTGTTTTTGGGAACAAATTCCGCATCTATTTTAAAATCAAAAGGATTTACTCTGAAAATTATTTAAAAGCATAAATGAAAACGGTCTTTTCTGGCCGAGATTTTGGGGATGTTACATTGAGTCCATATAAAGATTTAGATAATTTTCACACATGATTTGGAATTTTACAATCAATAAATCCAGGGGTTGTTCCATGTACACGCCTTCGTTTAATTTCCCATGTAGAAACGCATTTTTAACATCCAGTTGGTGAAGTTGTGTAACATTCATAAAGTTCATGAAAATTTAAATTTTTAAATAAACCCAAAAACCATCCTTGTTTACAAATTGTTTTCACAACTAGTTCAATATAAGAGAAATTCCAAAATCATAGAACAAAACATGAGGAGGTGCATGATCGCGCCTTCGCCTTCCCGCGATCCTCTGAGGTACCTGAAATGTAATCGAAAACTGTAAGCCCAAATCTTAGTGTGTTCCCCCAAAATACCAATACATAGCAAACAACAAAAAAATAATAACATGTAATGGGTCCATAACAAATAGACTGGATTACCCCTGAGCCCACAACATAAGTCTGTCTTGCCCCCTGGGCCCACAACTTATGTCTGGCTTGCTCCCTGGCTTGATCAATACTTGGACTGATCTAGATTGCTCATGAGCCCTCTGTATGAGTATGACATGCCCTTCCCGACCCTCAACTCATATCTAGCTTGCTCCAGGGTTTGTTGGCTACATCACAGAGCTGTACAACCTCAACCTATCCCACACAATATGTCGACATATAACAGATAATATCATATACAAATAAAGAGACAGTATCACATGTAGTACTAAAGATCTACCAAACTAGAATATCAAGACTAGCATATAAAGACTAGCATGCATATCTATTCCATACTCAGGATATCAACAATATCAGGTTATCAAACCAAAGGGCAAGCCTTGGTGCCTTCAACTCGAAAGTACAATAAGAAAAACTCATCTCACAAGCTGAACAGAACTACTCAGGTCCGACTCCAAATCTTAGCTCTCTACTCAAAACCTACACCCACCAAGTGACCAATTCCATCAATATATTGGAATACCCACAATGCCCTCAAAAATCAAACTTGGTCAACCATGGTAAAAGTCAAAGTCAACGGTCAAGGTCAACAGTCCATGTTGACCCAACATGCCATGTGCGCTAACAAATACGCCATGTTTTGATAACAATCAGACGGTAGCGAAAACCCCATCCAACATGTCGTGTTAGCTTGCAAACATGTCGTCTTTGCCCGAGTTTCAGCAACTTAATACATTCAGCTGTTCCTTCGATTTCTAGGGACTCCAAGGTTCAGATCTAGACTCAAATGCTATAAAAAAGGGTAAAGTTTCAACCTTTATCAATTGGGACTACTCCAAGGGTTCAAAAACCCATCCACAAGGCTTGAAGATTCAAGGGCTTAACCGATAAGCACTAAATCCTTGAATTTTGAAACCCATCATTTCCCAAAGAGATTCTAGCATCAAAGCCATCCCAAAGGTCGGTGCTTTATAGACATGAATGTCCATTGCATGTCTTGAACCCAAAATAGGTCAAAAAGGGGAAGTTATGACCTAATATCTATGCATGGCATCAAAACTTGGCTAAAGACTAGATCCAAGCAACTACAAGGTCACCTTGATCAGGAGATTCATAAAGTTGCAAACTTTATGAGATCTATCCATTGCAACATCCAAGAATAATGAGAAAAGGGACAAAACTCAAGATCTAGCAACATAGAGGAATACAAATTGGATCTTGGATACTAACAAAGGTCCAGAAGAGTGCCAAGCTGAAAGACGAGGGCTTGTTTGTTGTATCCTTGCTTCCTTCTTCTAACTTCTTTCTTCTTTGGCTCTAAAAACACCTCTCTAGCTCACAAATGAGAGGGAAAGATGATTAGGGCTCTCAAGGGTCGATATGGGGGAACTAGAGGTTGATAAAAGATCAGCCCTAGGGACTTAATGAGATTATATAGAGTGCAAAACCCTAAAAATTAGGGTTTTCTCATCCAGCCACCAACACACCGTGTTGCTCCATAAAACTTTGCAGCCCAAACGTTCCTCAACACGACGTGGTGAGGCTTCACCACTCCGTGTTCCAAAGGAAAAACATGAACAAATGGAATAAATCTCATACCTTGGAATCAGGATGTTACAACTCTCCCCCACTTGGACTAGTCTTCCTCCTCGAAGCCTGTTGTGGTGAACAAATCTAGATAATGCTTCCGCATCTTAGCCTTCGGCTCTCGGGTCCACTTGGAGCCCCTCTGGTGCTACCACCGTACCTTTACTAAAGGTACTTACTTGCTACGCAAAACCTTTACCTTCCTTTCCAAAATAGCTATCGGCCTCTCAACATAATTTAGGTGCTCATCAACCTGAATATCATCCAATGTTACTACTGCATCCATATCCAATACACACTTTCATAGCTGCGAAACATGGAAAATGTTATGAATCTGACTGAGCTCCTCAGGAAGATCCAACCTATAAGCAACCTTGCCAATCCTAGCAATAACCTGGAATGGCCCAATATATCGGGGACCCAATTTACCCCTCTTCCTGAAGCGAATCAAACCTTTCCAAGGTGAGACTTTCCGTATCACCATGTCACCGACCTGAAATTCCAACTCGGATCGTCGCCGATCGGTATAGCTCTTCTGCTGACTCTAACCAGTCTGCAATCTCTGCCTAATCTGTTGGATCATCTCCTTCGTCTGAAGGACCACCTTGATCCGCCCCATAACCCTGTAACCAACCTCGCCCCAGCAAACCGGAGTACGAAATCTCCGCCCATACAAGAGCTCAAAAGGCGGAGCACCAATGCTAGAGTAAAAACTGTTGTTGTATGAGAACCCCATAAGAGGTAGAGTCTCAGCTCCCACCAAAATCAATGACACAGGATGACAACATATCCTCACGGGTCTATATCGTCCACTCACTTTGGCCGTTGGTCTGCGGATGATAAACTATGTTGAAATGCAACTACATACCGAGTTCCTCATGGAACTTCTGCCAAAATCGGGAGGGGAAACAAACATTACGGTCTGAAACAATAGAGATTGGAACCCCATGGCGAGCAACGATCTCGCGGATATACACATCAGCCAGCTTCTCGGCCGAAGAACTCTCCCGAATCACCATAAAATGCGCACCCTTGGTCAATCGATCCACGATGAACCAAATGGCATTAAAACCCTTTGCCGTCTTCGGCAACTTGGTGATGAAGTCCATTGAAATCTACTCCCATTTCCACATGGGAACCTTCAGAGGCTGTAGCTTTCCATGCGGCCTCTGATGCTCGGCGTTGACAATCCTGTAGGTCAAGAACCGCTCCACATACCAGGCGATCTACCTCTTCATACACGACCACCAGTAGCTCAATCTCAAATCCCAATCTGTCATGGTGGCCCCTGGATGGATAGAAAAGCGAGACTTATGAGACTCCTCCAACACAAACTGTCTGACCCTACCAGACATAGGAACCCAAACCCGAACACAATGGGTCAATAATCCACGACTATTCGGAACAAATCTGGTGATCTCGCCCCTGATCCTCTCAATCTTCTAGTTCTCTTCCCAAACACCATCGACCCGAGCCTCCCTAATCAACCCCACGAGCGGAGAATCCACAAATATCCTCATACATGATACCCAATCTGAAGACCCATCCGACTAGCGGCTCAAGGCATCCGCCACCACATTCAATTTACTCGGATGGTAAAGGATCTTACAGTCATAATCCTTGACTACGTCCAGCCACCTGTGCTGCCTCATGTTCAGGTTCGGTTGATCCATAATGTGCCTTAAACTCTTGTGATCCATGTAGATGGTACATCGAACCCCATACAAATAATGCTTCCAAATCTTTAGGGCAAAAACCATTGCCCCTAAATTCCAGATCATGGGTGGGATATCTCGTCTCATGCGGCTTCAGTTGCCACGAAGCATATGCTATCACCCGTCCTCTCTGCATTAGGACTACCCCCAAAATAGTGACCACAAAATCCTTAATTCCCTCTGGGAGGGTCAAAATTGGGGGCTCACATAATCTCCGACGAAGGGTCTCGAATGTTGACTTCTATTCAGGGCCCCACCGGAAATCCACCCCCTTTCTCGTTAGACGAGTGAGGATACTGCAATCTTGAAGAAATCTTGAATGAATCTCCGGTAGTACCCTGTCAACCCCAAGAAACTCCTGATATCCGAGAGGGATTTCGGAACCTCCCACTGCATCACCGCCTCGATCTTGGCCGGATCGACCAATATCTTGTCCTGGTTAACGAGGTGTCCAAGGAACTGAACCTCTCGTTGCCAAAACTCACACTTCGAGAACGTATCATATAGCCGTTCTCATCTCAAAACCCCCAGAAGCTCGCGAAGATGCTCCTCATGCCGCTCTTTGGTCTTGGAATACAGAAAGATATCATCAATAAACACGATAACCGAACGATCGAGCATCGGCCTACATACCTGATTCATCAAATCCATAAATATTGCAGGTGCATTGGTAAACCCAAATGGCATCACCACGAATTTGTAATGCCCATAACGAGTCTGGAACGTGTTCTTCTCCATGTCCTCCTCTCTCACCCTAACCTGATGGTACCCGGGCCTTAGATCTATCTTGGAGAACCAAGATGCACCCTGTAACTGATCAAAGAGATCATCAATCCGTGGAAAGAGATAATGGTTCTTTACCGTTAACTTGTTCAACTTCCGGTAATCAATACACATTCTGTGCAAACCATCCTTCTTCTTGACAAATAAAATTGACGCTCCCCACGGAGAGCTACTTGGTCTAATGAACTGCTTACCTAGCAGCTCCTGCAGCTGAGATGACAACCCCTGCATCTCAGGCAGTTCCAAGAGGTGTGGCACCCTGGCGATGGGGGCCGCACCTGGCATGAGGTCAATCCTAAACTCGACTTGCCTCTCAGGAGGCACACCGGGTAACTCCTACTGAAATACATCGGCAAACTTCTTGACCCTCGAGACTTCTGATCCCCAACACATGTATCCACCACATAAGTCAAATAACCCACACACCTATGCTAAATATACTGTCGAGCCCTGGCTATAGAACAAAACCTCGAACCCATCCTTGTGACCTCTCCATAGATAACCAGTTCTCCCCCACTTGGGTTTCAAACCACTAACCACTGGCCCTCATAATCAATCATCACACCAAAGCGGCTCAACCAGTCCATACCCACAATCACACAAACATCCCCCATGGGGATAGGGATCAAATGGATCAGATAAGGCACCCCGAAGATCACCAGAACAGAACCCTGATATACTGTTGATGCAGACACTCCGTGTTCGTTGGCGATAGAGACTCACAACAGACACTCTAACTCCCCAATGGGCATATCAAACTCTCTACTGAATGATTGAGACACAAAAGACTGAGTCGCATCTGAGTCAAACAACACTAGAGCAGGCAAAGAGTTCACTAGGAACGTACCTAACATAGGTACAAACATAAGCATAATACATAACGAAATCACAGGATAAAGGATAGAAACATACCATTCATAACCTCAGGAGCTGCTCTGGCGTCCTCTGCAATAAGCTGGAAAGCGCCACCTTGATCCCTCGGGGGATCTGCCCTGCCCTGACTCCCGTCAGTGATCCTTAGAGTAGCCGGCGCGGGAACCTGCACCAGCCTAGAAGAAAGAGATGGGCAATTGGCCTTCATATCTCCAACCTGGTCGTAATGATAACAAATCCCAGAACTGAGTGCCAGGGCCTGCTGGTAGCAATCCCTCGCCATGTGGCCCTACAGGCCATAATTATGGCACCCTGAAGACGATCAAAAAGCACCCTCATGAGAAGGCCAATCTTGTCGTAATGATAAAAAATCTTGGAACTAAGTGTCGGGGCTTGCTGGTGGAAATCCCTCGTCATATGGCCCTGCCGGCCACAATTGCGGCACCCTGAAGACGATCGACAAGCACCTTCATGCGCCTTGTCGCACTTCCCACAAGTACGACCCTTTCGCCCCCAGATCTGACATCAGCAGCTTTTAACCATTTCGGAGTTGGTTGCGATTGTGCTGGGGCCAGCCTCTTCTCCCTCATCTTCAAATCAGTCTCAATCTCACGCTGCCTGACGGCCTCATGCATATCTATAAAGTAATATAGAGCTGGTGGAAACAAATTGTCTGATCTCTTTCTTGAGCGTGCTCAAGTAACGGGTCATTTGAGCTTGCTCAGATGTAGCAAACTCAGGACAGAACATAGCTCTCTCCGTGAACATCTTTGTGATCTCTGTCACAGTCTCAGAACCCTGCCTCAAATCTAGATAATGCTGGATTAGTGTCTAAGTCCATAACTGTTTTGGTATGTACTTGACCCGATGGTGCATGGTCCTTTTGGGTTGCCTTCACCGAAGCAAGTTGATAGGATGAATTATGGAGAGAAAGGATTCAATATGATTTATTAATATATTATGAGAATAATATATTAAAGGAGAAATCATATTGTTTAATTAATATTAGTCAAGAATTAATAAGAATTAAGTTTGTGACTAAAAGAGATTAATTAAACTTAAGGGACTAGAATTGTAATTATAAGATAATTGCAATTGGGCTATGGATTGCCTTATATTATAAGGTTGGACGAATTTTATGGGGAAACCCATTAGAAATCGTCCAAGGCCTTTAAGGAAAGGAGTCCATGGGTTGCTTAGGGATTAAGCATTCAAATTAGGGGTTCCTTGTTAGATAACCCTAATAGCCTCACTATATATAGAGCCCTTATGTCCCAAAAACGTGGCTAAGACTCCTTCTAGGGTTTGTAGACATTTTGGGCAGACTCCTTCTCTTCTCCTCTTCATCCTCTTGCTCTTGGTGTTTGCGAACCATTAGAGGAGTGACATTTGTGACTCTAAGCTTTGTAAAGTCAATACAAGAAGGATTTTGGATTGTTATTGCTAAATAACAATCAAGGTATGATCTAAAACCTAATTATATGTTATTTGATTATCATATGCTAGATCTAGGGTTTATAGTCTTGGATAACTTGCATGTACAATAGAGAAACCTAGATCCAAGCATTAGGGTTTGTATGAGCACATAGGATGTTCTTATGGCCAAAACCCATCAGTGGTATCAGAGCCTTGATTGGTTTCTATTGTATTGATGCATTATGTAGCTGAAAATCGTATTTTGGCTTACTATTCGACCTGACTCGGCGAGTCACTACTTGGACTCGGCGAGTCAGCCCTACTCGGCGAGTTCCAGAGTGTGACTCGGCGAGTCGGAGCATCAGACAGAGGAAATTTCGGATTTTGTTGCTGTTTTGCTTAAGGATAATTACCATATTCGTTTTAAACCTATAAAATACAAATTTTATTGTTTCTTAATGAATATCCTTGCCAAAACACAAGATAATTACCAATTGATTAGATAATAACTTCCTTATATGATAAAGATTGGATTATTTGTATTAATTGGGTAACTTATTTTGCAAGATATTGAAATTAGGTCAAATATAGATAATGATGAAATTAATTGTTTAATTTATATTATTTGTTATTTGATCCTTGTGTTATGAAAAATTTAAAATTTTCCCCTTTAGGTTTTATAATTTAAATTTGAACTCAAAAGTTTAGTTTTGAAATTTAAATAGTTGAAACCCTAATGTTTTGAAAAGGTTTCAAAACATGCCCTCAAGTTTTGGAACTTAGTATCTCATTTGTGTTATGTCCTAGCCTTAGTATCTCATTTGGGTGATTTACTAAGGACTCAATCAATCAACTAACTTGAATTTGTTTTCTCCCGTTTTGTAGATGTCAAAGTTCGACAACTATGGTCTTCGCAAATCCCGTGGAACAAGCTTTCCACATGAAGATGATATTCCACGATTCGATCAAGGAACAAGAAATCATGCTTCACTTCCTCCACCTCCTCCAATTATTCTCCTTAACCCACAAGTTCAAAGGCTTGAAAAGTTCAAACTCACTGAAGCCCTTTTGGCAAGTAAACATGAAGAAGGAAAGTCGGTGTGTGCACACGTCCTAGGGATGAAGTCACACATTGATAGGTTAAGAATGCTGGAATCCGTTGTCTATGAGGAGATGGTTGTTGACTGGGTTCTTCAGTCACTTCCTAACTCGTATAGTGAGTTCATGAGAGAGTACTATACGATGAACCGCGATGTGACCCTTATAGATCTCACCTATATGCTTATTGCTGCTAAATCAGCAATGGTTTGGCGCAATAGAAAAGCAAAGTTGATTGGTGAATCTGCCTTCCAGACCTCTATGGATATAGGCAATGGCAACGAAAGACATGCCATGATCGAAGAGTTTGATCATAAGAGAAAGGCAATATCTGAAGTAGTTCCATGTGCTGTTCCAAAAGAGTCAATTTGCTTTTATTGTCAAGAGAAGGGGCATTGGAGACGAAGCTGCCCTATTTACCTAAGAAATCTAAGAGATGCGAGAGTCAAAACGTATGGCTCTAATTTAGGTAAAATCCATTGACTAACTCTTTTAAGCTTCTATTCTAGATTCTTAATACATAATGATGTTTTGTAGGATCGAAGAAAAGGAAGGAAGCTTAAGGGAAGAAGTGAGCAGAATCTAACCGTGAAGGAATGGATTTTGATCACATTACTTGAAGATTAGATTCTTGAGCTACTACTTAGAGTTAGAATTAGATTGCTAAGAAAGATGTATTAGCATAGTTTTTCAATGAATTTCATTGTATGGACGAATTTTTCCACAATAAAATAAATTTTGATTTTATATTATTTATTTGTCCTTGCAATGGCGTATATGAAAAATTGATGTTTGAATGTTTCTATTATTAGCAATAATGAATTTGGTTCTTATTATTTTATTTGTGGAAATGTCAAAGAATTTACTGAATAAGGAAAGTTTATCATCGCCAAAGTTTCAATTGGACAGAAACTTGGAATCATGCAACTTGGTTGCACGATGAATGAGAAATTTCTTATTTGGAAATTAGACTAATTCATTGACAAAGTGTCAAGTGAAGGACTAGGAGATCAACTACACAAAGTTGTGTGTTGATCAAGTCCACCATAAGAGTAACAAAGATGTTCGTCATGATTTACTAAAGGTTTAGTAAATATGATTATACTTATAAGATTAAATGTAATTCTGAATTGATTGAAAAAGTTTAAATCAATAGCAGAACGAATAAGAAGAATCAAGTAGGCAGAAAGATAAAATTTTCTCCATTCTAAGAAGAAGGGAGAGTACCTTTTATGCTTTATGATAGGTATTAATGATTAAGAACCATATCTCAATTGATCCTCTAAGTGAGTCTTAGTACAATTGTATGTCTAAGAAGAGGAATCAAGAATTGAAGAAATGGTTAAACCAAGAAGTCAATCATACTTCGTTCCAAAAGAAGTCTTAGAGTTAAGATTGTGACAATGAGTGACAAGTATTAAAAGGTTTATAACATTCATCAAATGTTGAAAGTTGTGATGTCTTGGATAAGACAAAGACCAACTAAGACAAATTTATGAAGTGTTTTGATAAAAACTACACTAACTCTTGAATAGTTGTTTGTCAAGAAATGTTTATTGACAAGAGAATCTTATATGTCAAGTAGTCAGTGGGAGTCTTAATGGTCTTGAAAGGTTTCAAGAACAAATCAAAATAAACCTTATCGATCATCACTAGCACACGAGTTGAGGTTTACAACCTATCGTGTTGACACTATTTTGTTTCTATGCCATTCCATTTGAGTGAATTATGCATGTGAGTTCTATGAGTTCTCATTTGAACGCATAAAAGGCAAGGACCTTGATCAATGAAAAGTACATTGATAGGAAAGGGTGAGCTGCTTAACTACTTGGAAGACATGGTGGGCAGTTGTGCTACCATAAGGCAAGAAATCAAGATTAAGAAAGTCTGGTCCATATGAGTTTGAATTTGTCGTAAACTTTGGTTTTGAAAAATTCACATGGATAGGAACACATACACCATTGAAATCTAAGTGTCATAAGATTCCCTCCTTCATGAAAAATGTCTGTGAGGAAAAACTTTCACTAAGAGTGATTTTAAAAGGATAGTGATTGTGAAAAATTGTATTCTCTAATTCGATTATGGTTACGGTATCCCTTTCCATGATTCGAATTGTGAGATTTGGCAATTAGTATGAATTGTTTAGACACACATATGAGCTATCTAAAGGAAAGGTGTATAAGCTTAGATGAAGGATTATCAAAGCATTAGGTATTAGAAACATGAACTTAAGAAATTCAATAGGTATTGTTTTTTCTGGAAGTTAAGCTAGTTTCTGAATACATGTCAAAGCTAGTGAGAGCATAAGTGTTATTTTTATAATAATCATCATGATAGTGGGAGCGTAAATGTTATCATTGTATGATTATTAAGGCAAGTATTGCAAGTTAGCAATATTAATAATAGAAAACAAGAGTCATACTTTGCAAAGTTGTAAAGGTTGAATAGTTGTTTTGCTATAATTAAGGGAGAGAATATTATGCTTCATTTCAAATTTAAAGGCTTAGATTGTGGAATGTTAATAAATTTAGTCAAGGATACGTAGTGTGCTATCAAATTTCGATTATGATTACGGCATCCCTCTTCATAGTTCGAATTTTGAGAACATAGCACATAAAATATTATGGCAGAAGATTGATAAAGTATCAAATCCTTATTTAATACATTATACATCGTGTCCCATACGCTTCAGGTATAGGATCAATTGCAAATGCTATAATATTTGACCATTCTAAAATTTTCCAAATGTCTAGTGCATTTAGAAGGAAAAGGACAAGAATCGGTTTTGACTAAGATAATTAAACAACTATCAAAGGACAATCCAAAGTTCGCCGATGATTGGTCGCTTGTGAGTAGTTGGAAGTATAGTATTGAATGGACCACATCGACATTATTATGAATAGATAAGATTCTATTAAGAATGAGTTGTCATATTGAAAATATGGAAACGTGTCCATATTGGGAATTGAATATTGAAAATCTATAGATTACAAACTTTTATGCAACAGGATGTTCAAAGGAATGTACTTTGAGTGAGAATCATCATATCTAAGGAATTGTCTTGTAACAATCTCCGATATAGAACTTTGTAATTTCATTGGCAATAGTCTTTGTGACTTTGGTGCTATGACATTACGAAAGGGATCATTGCATAAAATGTTAGAATCTAGCATATTCTATAAGTGGCAAGAATTTGATATTCTTTCACTTATGAAAAAGGATTTGGAGTTGTGAAATGAGTATGATTGGAAATGTGTTCGTTTGATCTATTTCACAAAGTAAGAACCATAGGTAAACATTGTGTGCATGCAAAGAGCATGGGACAAGTGTTGTAATAATTCAAGTAAATAGTTGATTACCCAAAACAACAAATAATGAGTAATCGATATGGTGATAAATAAAAGGTGTTTTATTTATGCTCAAAGGTTTGAGGCCATATGGGATTAGTATTATTCTTGTGTTTCACTTTGCATGTTTTGACTTCCTGAATAATTTAATTGGTTAAGAACAGTCAAATTATTCAAACGGGCCACATTCATTCATATGTTGGAAGTAGGTATGAATGAAGACTGTCGTGAATTGGTGTGTGGATTGTCTGAAGAGTATTAGACATAAGCAAATGTTTGATGAAACATTCATGAGTGCTTATGAATATGATTTGAGCATTGGAATAAACCCACGCTCACTTGGATCACTCCATGAATTGTATCACGAGTGATTGGTGAGACGATAACATCTTATATTCTTGAAACCAAGATGTGTGAGTTGTATCTTGCAAATCGGTGGCACATTGATAATATGTAAACGCACCAGTAACTTGGTGTCATAAAACATATTGTTGTGTGTGATTCGGTGAGTAAGTGCAAGCAAGCATTGAATCAAAGTTTATCCGTTCCTTTTATCCAAAGTAGGATAAAAGCGATATCTTTGGGCCCCTCGATGATTTAGTGATGACAAACATAAATGCTCGGCCGGGCTAGGGCTAATTTGATTTGTTCAATTATTCAGTCATCATAAATCGGAAGTCGAGAAATAGTACAAAGAGAATGATTAGAAATCATGTCTCATACGATATCTAGAATGGAGGAATATATGATCCCTTATCTAAAGGACACGCGTATATGATAGGATCAGAGTTGACAGCGGCTTTGGAAAGCTACGATTGCATATCAGGATCTGAAGTCAGATGCATAATAGTTATTAGACCTATCCAAGTGGGAGACTGTTGGATTAGTGTCTAAGTCCATAACTATTTTGATATGTACTTGACCCGATGGTGCATGGTCCTTTTGGGTTGCCTTCACCGAAGCAACTTGATATGATGAATTATGGAGAGAAAGGATTAAATATGATTTATTAATGTATTATGAGAATAATATATTAAAGGAGAAATCATATTGTTTAATTAATATTAGTCAAGAATTAATAAGAATTAAGTTTGTGACTAAAAGAGATTAATTAAACTTAAGGGACTAGAATTGTAATTATAAGATAATTGCAATTGGGCTATGGATTGCCTTATATTATAAGGTTGGACGAATTCTATGGGAAAACCCATTAGAAATCGTCCAAGGCCTTTAAGGAAAGGAGTCCATGGGTTGCTTAGGGCTTAAGCATCCAAATTAGGGTTTCCTTGTTAGATAACCCTAATAGCCTCACTATATATAGAGCCCTTATGCCCCAAAAACGTGGCTAAGACTCCTTCTAGGGTTTGTAGACGTTTTGGGCAGCCTCCTTCTCTTCTCCTCTCCATCCTATTGCTCTTGGTGTTTGTGAACCATTAGAGGAGTGACATTTGTGACTCTAAGCTTTCTAAAGTCAATACAATAAGGATTTTGGATTGTTATTGCTACATAACAATCAAGGTATGATCTAAACCCTAATTATATGTTATATTGATTATCATATGCTAGATTTAGGGTTTATAGTCTTGGATAACTTGCATGTACAATAGAGAAACGTAGATCCAAGCATTAGGGTTTGTATGAGCACATAGGATGTTCTTATGGCCAAAACCCATCACTCCTGGGCCAACCTCTCACGCTCCACCAGCGGCACATATCGGTAGTGAAACATCGTAGAGAACTGCTCCCAAGATATAGTAACTTTCTGTTTAGCATAATAAGAACTAGTAGCAAGCCTCCACCAATCCTTTGCTCCGGACCTTAGAAGGTTTAGAGCGCACCTGACCTTCTGGTCATCAGGGCAAGAAAAAGTGAAGAAACACCCCTCCACATCAAATAGCCACTTCATGGAAATGATCGAGTCCTACACCCCATTGAAATTCGGGGCTTCATATTGTCGAAGTCCAGATACTGAAAAAATCGACCCGGTCCAACCCTCACAACAGCAATGGTTGCGGTGGTTGTAGCAACAGTAGTCTCAGACAAAGCAACATAGCGCTCGTCGAAGTACTCAAGCATGGCGGTCTTGATAGAACCAAACATCTTCGATAACTTAGCTCGGAAACGAGCAACACTCCCCTGTAGGATCTCCCTGATACTGTTATCCAATGTAGCTGACTTACCCTAGAGGCCAACTCCTAATCCCAAACTAGATCCTTCCTCAACTCGATGTATAGTCACCATCAGTGTTCTAAAAGGCGCGCCATGGCGTGAGGCGTGGCTCCGTCGTTACGAAAAGCCTCATAACGTTGCTGTTAGGCATGGCGCGTGGCAAAGCATGATATGGCGCGCCATGGCGCGTTATGGCGTGTTATGGCGCGTGTTTTTTCATTTGAGACACGGTTTTTTACTCTTTGTTATGTATTTTCTATTCGGAGATATACGTATTGTGGTTTTCGTTAAATTTTTGTTACTAGTTATTGATCTAACACTTCTAAAAAGTAGTTATATTTAATATAAATTTATATTTATGTGGTAATATAATTTTAAATTAATACAAAATCGCTGCCTTACATCACGCCTTGAAAAACGTCATGGCTCGCCATGGCTCGTTAAGCTTGAGGCTTGACCTTGCCGCCACGCCACGCCTCACGCCATTTAGAACCTTGGTCACCATATTGAAAATGAACCAGAAGGATATCAAATAAATCACATATCATAACGGAAACCAACTCCCAACATTGCCCTAGGGGTTGTGACTTCCCTGCTACGCATACGGGTCATGTGCTTTCCATAGTACGGGCCCATACTACCTTCCACACCTACCCATATGTGTCTCAGAGGATCATCACAACACCCTAACAATACTTTCTAGCATACTCATACACTTAATCCTCACACCCTAGAGGATAGCTATATATATATATATATATATATATATATATATATATATATATATATATCAAAATGGTCGGTTGACCCCACTCCACTCACCCATGAAGCTTCCACCAACCCTGTAGCACTCGTGTACGCTAGCCATACATAACACTGGACCCTATAGACAGTCGAATGTCTGATCCTACCCTAAGACCTTCATCAAACAAGATTAGGAAATAAGGCCAGACCAAGCATTCTCAGGCTATAAAATCTTAGTTATGCATGACCATGATGCATACCCTAAGCAACTACAGTAATGATGTCAATTCCAATAGAGAAGAACGCAAGGCTATCAGACACCATATAATCAGGAAATTCTATCATGCAAAAATCCTAAATATCCCTATCCTATTGCTAGCATGTTGTTCTAACATATCATAGTATCAAATAATAGTAAGTTATTTTGTGGTCTACTTACTGGCTCCGACTGATCGTACACATCACATCCTCGATTATTTTGAAAACCATTTAAAAATCATTTTAAAAATCTTTTTATTTAGTTTGAGACTAGATTCACATGAGTGTTCCTCCAATTCACGCAAACCAAGGCTCTGATACCAACTTGTAACATTCATAAAATTCATTAAAAATATTAAACTTTTAAATAAACCCAACAACCATTCTTAGTTACAATTTGTTTCAAAACTAGTTCAATATCAGGGAAATACCAAAATCATAGAACAAAACATGAGGAGGTGCACGATCACGCCTTTTCCTTCCCGCGATTCTCTGAGGTACCTGGAACGTAATCTAAAACTATAAGCCCAAATCTTAGTAAGTTCCCCCAAAATACCACTACATAGAAAAGAACACAAAAATAATAACTGCATGAAACACAACAAATAGACTAGATTACCCCTGAGCCCACAACATAATTCTTGCTTGCCCCTGGGCTCACAACTTATGTCTGGCTTGATCCCCGACCTGATCTGTCCTTGGACTAGATACCACTAAGCCCTCAGTACAGTTCTGACATGCCCTTCCCGACCCTCAGCTCGTATCTAGAATGCTCATGAGCCCTCGGTATGAGTATGACATGCCCTTCCCGACCCTCAGCTCATATCTGGCTTGTTCCAGGGTTTGTTGGCTACAACACGGAGCAATACAACCTCAACCTAACCCACACAATGTGTCGACAGATAACAAATAATATCGTATACAAATAAACAGACAGTATCACAGCTTGTCCTAAAGATCTACCAGACTAGCATATCAAGACTATCATGCGTATCTATTCCATACTCACCATATTAACAATATTAGGTTAACAAACCAAAGGGCCGATCTTGGTGCCTTCGACCCAAAAGTACAGTGAGGAAAAATCACCTCACAAGATGAACATAACTGATAAGGTTCGACTCCGAATCTCAGACTCTACTCAAAACCTATACCCACCAAGTGACCTATTCCATCAATATCTCGAAATACCTAAAATGCCCTCAAAAGTCAAACTTAGTCAACCATGGTCAAAGTCAAAATCAACGGTCAAGGTCAACAGTCCAGGTTGACCCAACACGTCATGTGCACTAACAAACACTCCGTGTTTTGATAGCAATCAGACTGTCGGGAAAACCCCATCCAACACGCTGTGTGGGCTTGCAAACACGTAGTGTTTGCCCGAGTTTCAGCAGCTTAATACATTCAGTAGTTCCTTCGATTTCCAGGGACTCCAAGGCTCTGTTAGATTCAAATGCTATAAAAAATGATACAATTTCCAACTTTATCCATTGGGACTACTTTAAGGGTTCAAAAACCTATCCACAAGGCTTGAAGATTCAAGGGCTTAACCAAATAAGCACTAAACCCTTGAAGTCTGAAATCCATCCTTTCCAAAAGAGATTCTAGCATCAAAACCATCCAAAAGGTCGGTTCTTTATGGACATGCATGTCCAATGCATGTCTTGAACCCAAAATAGGTCAAAAAGGGTAAGTTTTGACCTAATCTCTATGCATGGCATCAAAACTTGGATAAAGACTATATCTAAGGCACTACAAGGTCACATTGACCTAGAGATTCATAAAGTTGAAAACTTTATGAGATCCATCCATTGCAACATCCAAGAATAATGAGAAAAAGGGACAAAACTCAAGATCTAGCAACATAGAGGAATACAAATCGGATCTTGGACACTTACAAAGATCCAGAAGAGTGCCAAACTGAAAGATGAGGGCTTGTTTGCTGGACCCTTGCTTCCTTCTTCCAACTTCTTTCTTCTTTGACTCCAAAAACACCACTCTAGCTCCCAAATGAGACGGAAAAGATGATTAGGGTTCTGAAGGGCCGATATAGGGAAATGGAGGCTGATAAAATACTAGCCCTAGGGACTTCAGGAGATTATATAGGGTGCAAAACCCTAAAAACTACAGTTTTCTCATCTATCCGCTAACACGCCATGTTGGTCCATAAAAATGTGTGGCCCAAACTTTCCTCAACACGTCGTGGTGAGGATTCACCACACTGTGTTCTAAAGGAAAAACATGCATAAATGGAATAACTCTCATACTTGGGAATCGGGATGTTACAATATGCTATTGATGAAGGACTGGTAAGGAAAGAAAAATGCAAACAATTGAGGATTTTACTACTGAGATGAACTTATAAGAGTAGTCAAGACTTAGGATTTTAGTGAAACTGTAAGCAACTAAGCATGCTTTGTGGCGTTCAATTGAACCATCCGATTTAAATTTGTTATGGTAAACCCACTTGGAGCCGACAACATTGGAATCATGGGGTTTAGGAACAAGTTTCCAAGTGTGATTTTGGTGTAAGGCTTCAATCTCGTCATGCATTACTGTTAACCAATGTAGATGCTTCATGGAAGATTTGAACCCTCGTGGTGGAGTAGTAGAGATTAATACAGCATGTAATGCGTGTGAAGTAAGCGAAGAAAGATCAGGAAAGTTTTTGGTTTTAATAATAGATGATTTGAGGCGTGGTTGCATGGGATGAGATGAAGTGGGCTCATCACGTGGATTATTTGGAATATTGGGCTTTGAACCGAAGAGTGCACATCATCATTATCATCATCAAAGGATGGAGGGCACGAGTGATCTGAGTCTGATTATGGAGGATCATGATGAATGGAGACCGATGGTGCATCAGATGGGAAACAAGGCCCACATGGGTCAGCAGTGGTAGTGGGCCGCTTATCATTGGGATGTGTAGTGTCAGCGAATTGTGGGGCGATACTGGCTTGACGATCATTAGATGGAGGCGGTTGAATGGGCGATCCATCATCTAAAAAGGAGCATAATTTAAGAGTATCAAGATCTATAGATGTTTTAGAACTTGAAAAAGGGAATGTAAGCTCATCGAATCGTGCATGGCGGGTTATATAAATACGCGAGTTTTCCAGATCAAGACACTTGTACCCTTTATAGTGGGGATTGTACCCAATAAAGATACATGGTATAATTCGTAGAGTTAATTTGTATGCACTGTAATCACGAAGGTATGGATATACCAAACATCCAAATGCTCTTAAATTCGTATAAGTATGTAACCTTGAGTATAGAAGCTCAAAAGGAGAATGATCATTTAGGACTTTTGTAGGCAACCAATTTATAATGTATGTGGCAGTACTAAAAGCATCAACCCAGTAAGATGCCGGCACATGATCATGAAATAACACAGCTAGCCCAGTTTCAACATTTTGTCAGTGTTTGCGTTCTGCATGCCCGGTTTGTTGAGGTGTATATGGGCAGGAAAGACGATGAAATGTACCATTGTCTTCAAAAAATTGGCGCACAGTGTGATTAACGAATTTCATGCCACCATCACTTTGGAAAACCTTGAATTTTTTGGAAAACTGAGTTTGCACAAGTGAGAGAAAAGATTTTAAAACTGGATAGAAACCATTTTTTGTTTTTAAGGGGTAAAACCATGAAAAATGAGAATGGTCATCCACAAACACAACATAGTATAAATAACCATTCAACCAGTGTGGGTCCACACAAATCACAATGAACAAGATCTAAAGGGTGTAAGACACTTTTTTAATTTAATTCAAAAGATAATCATTGGCCTTTAGATAATTGACAAGGTTTGCAAATAACTGGTTTAGGCAAAATAGAAGTAACACGTAAAACACCAAGTTCGTGTAAAGATTTGATAACATCAAAAGAAACATGTCCAAAATGATTATGCCATAATTCAAAATAAGGTTTTTTAGAGACACCAGAAGTTGCCGTCAAGGCCATTGGAGTGTCTCGAAGAAAATATAATCCATCTTCACATAGGCCTTGAGCTTTCACTTGTTTGTTTAATTTTCCTGTCCTGAATATGGAAAAAAGGCTGAGAAAATAAGACATCAGCTGAGTGATCCATAGTAAGTTTGCTAATTGATAGGAGATTTTTGGTGAGCTTTGTAATAACCAGAACATCACGAAGTGTAAGTTTATTTGAGACCAAAGATTGACCAATATGTGAAACAGGTAAAATATTACCATTCCAAAAGTAACACACATATTACCCGAATGAGGAGTCGTATGTGATAGATTGTCAGGAGAGGGCGTCATATAAGCTATAGGACCAGAATCTACATACCAATCTAGATGTCCTTGATTGACATGGCATTGAGAGGTGAAATCTTGGGCAAGATTTGCGTCGGTTGTGACAGTAGTGGAGGCATAGATGTGAAGGGATGGATAGGATGAGGAATAGTGACCATTAGTTCTACACAACTGACAATGGGGTGGGAGCCTACCCCCACGACCTCTGCCTCCAAACGAGTTACCCACATGTTTTCCTCCACGTGAAAAATGTTGATGTCATCCCCTTGTAGAACCTGACCGTGTTTGTTGTTGAGAAAAGAAGGTGACATGTGGAGTACAAGAGCCATGTAGCGACCGAAGGAACATCTCATGATTTTTAACCTGAGATAGTAGGTCTTGAAAAATAGGTGGGGGTTTGCTATTATGGATAGCAGTGGAAAAGGGCTCAAACGAGGGTCCTAAACCACATAGGAACCAGTAAAATTTGTCCATCGCGTCAATGGGTCGGCCAATAGCTGTTAGTTTATCACAAATAACCTTAAAACTTTGACCATATTCAGAAACAGTAGATGTATGTAATGCCCTGATTCTCAGGTATTGATAGTATGACTTTAAATTTCAAGTTTCAAGGTCTACTCGACGAGTGGATGCCCAGACTCGTCGAGTAGGAGCGGGATTGGGCAACGTATTTAAGTGACCAACTCACCGAGTTGGAAGAGTGACTTGACGAGTTGGAGCTGGAGGGTGAAACCCTAATCCATGGGGTTTTGCACCCTATTTAAAGGATCCTTTGCCACCTTATCCTTCCATTACAGCGCCTGTGAGTTTAGAAACCCTAAATCTCCATTTTTTTCTCCATACTTGTGTGTTTAAGCTTGAAAGATGGATCTTGGTGAGGAAAGGCTTGAAGATCAAGAAGCTTTGAGCAAGGAACAGTTGGGGATTTTAAGTCTACCTCAGTTTATCATCATTTGAAGGTATCAAGTCATCACCTCGAGCTTCTTCTAGCTAGGTCCCTTTTATATTTGAGTTTTGGGACCATTTTGGGCATTTGGTGTTACATTTCGAGTGATGAACCAAGATCTGAAGTTGCAACTTAAGATCTAGGCTCATCTTGGTTCTTTTCATCATAAAGTCTTAGTCTTTAGCATGTTGGTGAAGCTCTTTTTCCTAGAACCTCTTCTTTATCTTGATTTAACTCATTAGCACCTTGCATGCACGTAAAGTTTGCAACTTTACGTGATAAACATGCCCTAGGAGCTTGGATCTACAGCATGGAGCCTTATCATGGCTTAAAAAGCATATGTACGGATGAAGGACTGAAGGGACTCGGCGAGTCGTATGAACGAATCGGCGAGTCGGATGAAGATTTCCTTAGGCTCGGCAAGTCAGACGAGTGACTCGTCGAGTTGGAAAGTTATGCAAGGAACTCGACGACTAGATAAGGGTACTTGACATGTTGAGGTAAAAATGGATTGTTGACCGTGATAGTTGACTTTGACTTTGACCAAGGGTTGACTAGTTGACTTCTGAGGGTATTTTGGCAAATTGAATATTGATAGCAAAGGACATTGGTGAATATAGGCGTTGGATTTGGAGCTACATCTGGAGGATTTTTACAATACCTTCCAAGCTACTTGCGATGTGAGTTATCCTTACTATACTCAAGGGTCTAAGGCACCAAGGCCGGCCCTTTAGATTTTTATCTGGTTATGTTATGCTAGTATGATCTATTAGATCGATATCCTAGAAGGTAGGATACTATTATATGGTATGTGGTATGACCTGTTAGATCGGTATCCTAGAGGGTAGGATAATATTATATGATATGTGGTATGATCTGTTAAATCGGCATCCTGGTAGATAGGATGGAGTCATGTGCTATGTGGTATGATCCGTTAGATCAAGTATTGTATGTAGACTATTATGTGATTATCTGTTATATGTACACGTGTTCGTTTAGCGTTTGAGGTTTATCTGCTTTGTACGGAGGCCAATAGACATGGACATTCCAACCTGTAGGTTGTGGGCCGTGAGTATTCGATCCATCCCGAGGATGATTGGACTCGTAGTATGTGGGCATTCCAACCTGTTGGTTGTGGGCCTGGGGTATTCCATCCTGAGGATGATTGGACCCATAGTATGCTGGCATTCCAACCGGATAGTTGAGGGTCTGGGGTATTCCAACCCGATGGTTGACTGGAGCCATAGTATGCTATTTATGATTATATGTGTATTGTTGTGGTATGGGTATTTTGGGGGAACTCACTAAGCTTTCGGGCTTACAGTTTCAGTTTATTGTTTCAGGTACATCATGGGATCGCGGCAAGGCGAAGGCGTGATCATACAGCTCCTCACTTTTTATGACTTTGCTTCTGGGATACTCTGATATGATACATTTTGAAAACAAGTTTTTTAATGGTTAATGGTTTTGGAAATGTTTTAAAAGTTTTAAATTGGCTTGAATTTTATCGGTGTTACAATGTACCTTTGGAGAGAGTACGTAGAGAATCATGTAGTGAGTGAATTCGTTCAACAGAGGAGTTGCTATACGCAGACTCTAGAGCGGTCCAAATTTCCTAAGTAGTAGAGAGGCCCAAGACTTCGGCAGCAACCTCCTTAGTGAAGGAGGAGTTGAGGAGGATTACTGCTTTTTGATCAAGATCTTTCCAGGCTTCAGACTCCAGGTTTGAGATTAATTTTCCTTCATCCAAAATCGTAACTGAGGGAGCAGGGGTAGCGTCAATATGATGGGTAAGTTTTTGGTAAGAGAAAAGTGGAAGCATTTCATTTTTCCAGAAAAAATCATTTGTAGATCCCAATTTAATGGGAATCATGTGTAGCAAGGTATTCATGGGAAAGACACCATCATTTGAAGAAGACGACCCCATATTAAACAGGTACTAGAAGGAAAGCAAAAACAATGGTTGTGGTTAGGGTTGAAAAGAAAAGACGAGAGGAGGGAAGAGAAGGTTAGGCTGATACCATATAATAATTATGAATAAAAACCACACCTCTAATTGAGAGTGAGGTATCATATATATATATATATATATATATATATATATATATATATATATATATATATATATATATATATATATATATATATATATATATATATATATATATATATATATATATATATATATATATATATATATATATATATATATATATTCAAGAATTACAACTGATCTCCTTAAATGAGGAGATATATTTTACAATAGTAAATACAACAATATATGTAAACTAAATATAGACTAAATATAAACATTATCTAATAAGAGTAATCAATGGTAATTTCAAGCTATCAAACCTAATTGAATTTTATTAAATCATCGGTTTCAACTCCATATATATTTGTAGTTGATAACAAGAAACTTATGTGTTTATTCTAATTATATGGTTTCGGGGTTCATGAATCTGTAAATAGAGTTCTTGATTCGTTTTTCCTCTAGTAGGCATCAGCTATACGATCATAAAGTCAGGGTTTAACATAAAGTTAGGGGAGCTGCTCGAGTAAATTGCTATGTTCTTTAATGGCGGATGGTACTTGTTTGTTGAGTAAACAAATAACTCAAATTAAACTTTTTTAGGCAATTGAGGATTTAACATGCAGTCATTCTCTATATATATAAGCAATTTAGCAATGGTTGTTAATTTTTTTCTTGCTTACAAAGACAAAAGTGATGTGTGATTTCGTGTTCTTTTCTGCCTGGTGCTCGATGTAATGCGTGTGGCTTATTGTTCTTTGTTTTTCCCCAGTCAATCAGGTGCATGTTTCTAATTAGAATACAAAAGAATGTAATGGATCTAACTAAAAACATGTCATATATAGTGAATCCAGATCGGATGTAATATTGAAAATTGTTATGTGATTTGCAATGATTCTTTCAGCCACACTTAGTGAAGGTATACACATTGAAAATATGTACAAATTTGCTATAATGAGCAAGGAGTGCTTGAATACACGCCAAGAAGAAGAGAAAGCCAACATATATATATATATATATATATATATATATATATATATATATATATATATATATATATATATATATATATATATATATATATATATATATATATATATATATATATATATATATATATATATATATATATATATATATATATATATATATATATATATATATATATATATGGTGAGGTTCAATAGAGAACCATAATTAACAATAAACCAATGAACCAATCGTGAGCGTCAGAAATCATAATGATCAACGACCAAGGAAATGGATGTACACTTATAAATTGGACGGACACATCAGATTATACCAAAAAATCTACCTCATTACCATAAAACCCACATTTTTTCGTTTAAATTTTTTTCGACCACATTTTTTATCGAAAAAAAAAACGAATATACCATTATTCACGATTTTTCGTCCTCTTTCCATAGAGATCTATGTTGATGTATAAAATACAAACTTTTTTTTTTGAAAAAAACCCACTTTATTTTGTTATTTTTTCAATATTTAAGTTTATTTTTATATACAAAGAAACTAATTATACCAAAAATATTAATTTTTCTGTACTTTTTTAATAAATATCAACACCGATTAAAAAAAAAGTTAATCAGTTTAGATTCATATTGTGAATCTAAACTGTAAATATTTCAATTTGAAACATTCACAATGTGAATTTGACTTAATATTTCAACTCTTTGAACATTCACAAATTAACATAAGGAAATTTACACATGAATCAAAATATATTTCATGTAGTTTTATAATATTTTAACGTTTTCATTACTCATAAATTAGTTTTGTAAAATCAACAAATGGATTTATTCACATTGTGAATCTGACTTACTATTATTCATACTGTGAATCTGAGCAGGTTCACAAAGTGAATCTGAACAGGTTCACAATGTGAATTTGAACTAAAATTTTGATTTTTTTTTAACATCGATATAAATCTATGTTTAAAGAGTACCAAAAAATATGAATTCTGACATACTTCTATTAAAAAAAAAAAATAGACCTTAACTTTTCAACAAACAAAGAAAATGAAGTAGACTTTTCGAAAAAAAAAAGTTCATTTTTTATATATCAATATGAATCTCTATGAAAAAAGAACGAAAAATCACGAACAATGATATATTCGGTTTTTTTTTGATAAAAAACATGGCCTAAAAAAATTAAACTAAAAAAAAATGAGTTTTATTATAATTCGATGCATGTGCGTCCATTATAAAAATCTATAACCCTTCCTTTTGTCATTGATCGCTTTAAATTTCGACGCTTTGGATTGGTTCTTTGGTTCCGTGATTAATAATGGTTCTCTACTGAATTGTTCTATATAAATGTGTGTGTGTGACCCGTGTAGTACACGGGTTAATAAAAAAAGGTAAATATAATAAATTAGCATTAAATATTGTTTATAGTAAATTGTTAAAGTAAATACAATCAAAATGATGAATAAGAAAATAATTCAATGTATATTAATAAAAAAAGCTATTGACGTGTTTTAAATAATTATGTTGAATATCAAGGTGTAAAATTAATATTTTTTAAAGTAAAATTTAAAAATAAATACAATAAAAACATGAATAAGTGAGTAATTGAATCTATACTAATAAAATAAGTATTGATATATTGTAAATAATTATTATGAATCACAAAATTTTAAAAACATCTTTGAATACAACATTAGATGTCATATTGCTAACGGACATATTGATCACCTTGAATATATACCAACATATATATATATATATATATATATATATATATATATATATATATATATATATATATATATATATATATATATATATATATATATATATATATATATATATATAAGCACATAAAATATATTTTTTTGTTAACGGATGCAAGGTATTAAAGAAAATCAAATTATATATATATACCGAAGAAAATAAACAAGAAAATTTAGAAAATGGACGGTGAAAGTAATATTTATAAAGTGAAAAGTGAAAAGGGTCAAAGTGACATTTTAAAAAAATAAAAGGGTAAAAAATCATAAACTCATAAAGATAAAATATAGACTAAATTGCATAAAATGGTCCTAATGGTTTAATAAGACCAAAAGCAACGATGTGAGCAAAGAAGACCATTCCGCAAGTTTTGGAGACCATATGGATCATGCTCAGCAAAATTTTTTTAGCAAAGATTGAGTTTGCGACATTTGGTAAACCACGATGACCATTCATATAATTTATTTCTTAATTAATCTATAATAATAAAATTAGTTAATTTGAATTCACAAGTTGAAATAAGAATTCACGAATGGAAGGTTATTAATTACATTCATACATATTAATTAATATATTAATAAAATTAGTTAATCTATACTAATAAATAAAACTCATTTTCTGCCACATGTCATGTCCTCATTGATTTGGACACATGGCATTTTAATAGATTTTTAGAATTTATTTATTTCCATATGTAATTTTCTGATTTGTTCACATATCATACTTATTTCGGTTATAATATTGAGAAAAATAAATGCTTCCTTGAAAAAGAATTGATATATTTATAATGAAATAAATGTTATAATTAATGAGAGCTCTAAAATTGATATTGATATTAAATTTAATGTTTAAATATTGATATTAAATTTGTATTTTTAATAAACCCGTGTACACGGGTCTTACACCTAGTATATTAATAAAATTAATTAATATGAGATTATATTTAATAGGTGGAAGTTGACTAAAGAAAAGGAAAAAATCACAAAAACGAAAAGTGGAAAAAAAATAACTAATTTCTTTTTTCAGAAAATGACATGTGTCAAATTCAATGAGAATTTGACATTTGACAAAAATAATATTTATTTATTAGTGTAGATAATTTATGGAAAAAACGGCAATGGCCCTTCCTTAGTTCTTAATCATATTACATGATTGAGGATTCATTACTTCCTACGATGACATAGATAACAAGTATTGAGGCTACAGACTCTACCCCGACATTCTAGGATCAAACGACCGTTGATATCTTGATTACACACGTACTTGGGCGTTTTCTTTCTCCTAAAACATGTTAATGGATGTTTGTGATAGGAATCATTTAAGGCACCTTCTTTGAAAATGTTTGAATAATAATCGATTTGACTAAGGCAATGAAGGTGAAAAGAATTTTAGCATTTGTGACAATAATAAAGGGGGGACTTGTTGAAGACAAGTGATGACAAATTGATTTAACTCACAGTTTTCCACATCTTTATTTAAGAGCAAAATGGCATTTTATAGCCATTACAAACCAAAAGAAGGATATGACTGAGCAATAGGGATTACCAAGTCAAACTAACTAATTACTTAGGCCTTATTTCAAGTAGACTAAAAGAAGAGTGGGTTAACCTAAACATAGAGATCATCCCAATAAATTCCTTCCCTTATACAAGTAACATTAAGCTTCTTTTTTAACATCATGCACTCCGATTTCCTTCCTGATAAATTAAAATGCATTCAAAGTCAATGGCTTGTTCATAATGTCTGCTAGCTTCTCCTTGATCTATAAAACTTTGGTTGGATAACATATTTATTTACCAATCTATGTTGTAATGGAAACAAATGTCTATATGATTTGTACTTCTTCGATGCATTACCAGGTTTTTTGATAGCTTTATGGTTGAACAATTATCACACATAACCTCCACTGTTCCAGCTTTTTCTTCATGTTCTTCAAGCAGTCCTTTCAGCCATATGCAATGGCATGTACATGTTGTGACTATAACATATTCATCTTCGGTTGTTGACATGGTGACTACTTCTTGCTTACGTGAACTCCAACATATTACAACACCACTAAACAGGAGCACATACCCATAAATGCTTTTCTGTTCCTCTAGATCATGAGCATAATTTCTATCAGTGAACACCCTTAGCTTTTGACTTTTATCACTCCTGTAGTGCAACTCATAATTTATATTTCCTTTAAATACCTCAATACTCGCTTTGCCACACCCATGTGTTCCTTATTGGGTTTTTCATAAATCTCGCTAGCAAGCTGACCACATACATCAGATCTGGTTGTGTCGATGTTAAATACATGAGACTTCCTATAAGACTCATATACTTAGTGTTATCCACATACTTCCCTGTTGTGAGCTTCATGAGTTTGATACCCGGAACAATTGGATTCTTTACACCAGTTGCTTCCCAAATTTTGAAACACTGTAAGATCTCCTTTGCATACTGCGATTGACACAATGTAATTCCTTCTTAATTCTGGTTTATTTCCACACCAAGGAAGAACTTCATCTTGCCGAGGTTGGTCATTTTGAATTCACGTTGCATAGATTTTTTAAATGACTCACAAAACACTGAATCATTTCTAGTATAGATCAAATCATCAACGTATAAGCTAACAATGATGACTTTATTTTGTACCTTCTTTACAAACAGTGTGTCATCATGGCTGCTTTTCTTGAACCCTTCACGTATGAAGTAACCTTCAATCTTATTAAACCAACATCGGGGAGCTTTCTTTAATCTGTACAGTGCACACTTTAACCTGTACACCTTGTCTTCCTCTCCCTTATTTATGAAACCCTTTGGTTGAATGACATGTACCACTTCCTTGAGCTCACCATTAAAGAAGGCACTTTTGACATCTAATTGGTATACTTTCCACTTTCTTTATGCTGCCATTGCTATTAGATTTGTGATCGTGTCCCAACGACCTACTAAAACTTCACTATAATCTACTCCTTCCCATTGGGCATATCCTTTGACTACAAACTTAGCTTTGTACTTGCCAACCTTTCCAAGTTCATTGATTTTTGTCTTGTACATCCATTTTACTCCTATAGGCTTGATTCCAGCTGGAGGGACAATCAATTCGCATGTATGATTCCTTTCTATGGCAGTCATCTCAACATTTATTGCTTGTACCCATTTGTCATCTTTGTAGGCTTCTTCATATGTTACAGGGTCACTAGTGGCAATGTATATTGCAAGACCAGCTTCATCTTCATTGAAAAGTTCTTGATTTGTGTAGTAGTCATTCATCCACACGGGTGGTCTTCGAGTGTGAATGGTTGAATCAGGTTGGGGTGTTGGTGTGCTTTGATCCTGTGTATTTTCTGAGTATCTGAGATGGGACTGTTAGGATCTTTATGTATAATTTCAGTTTGGGACATGCCATAAATCGATGAGCCTGTTTCAACATCATATTTTTGTGTTGAATTTGGAGGACTTTGTGGTTCTTCTACATTTTCATTTTCCTGTTGATTCCTTTGAACATATTCATCATCTTTTATAATTAGCTCTTGTGCTCTCTGGTTCTCTTTAGACTAATCTCAAGTAGCATCCTCATAAAAAATCGAGTAAATTACATGAATGGTCCCTATGGTTTGGGGTAATTTGCGTGTTTTGTCCCTAACTTATTTTTTAACTCGGAAGGTCCCTATTGTTTGTTTTTGTTACGCGTTTGGTCCCTACTTTTTGTTTTTGTTACACGCTTGGTCCCTTTCTTACCTAAAAATATTATTATTTAAATATGGAAGAGTGGTGGGGTAGGTAAAATAAGGTGAGGGAGGTGGGGTTGGGGGTATGTTTATCTAAATAAATCAAAACATTAAGGGCAAAATAGTCTTTTTAGGTAATACATGGACCAAACGCATAGCAAAAACAAACAATAGGGACTTTCCGAGTTAAAAAAAATAAGCTAGGGAACAAACATGCAAATTACCCTAAACAATATGGACTATTTGTGTAATTTACTCTAAAAAATCACATATCTACTGATCAAAATTTTCTTTCTTGATGGATCATACAATCGATAGGATTTTAATTCTTGGCTAACTCCCAAAAACACACACTTGTGAATTCTTGCATCCAGTTTTGTTCGTAAATGGAAAGGTATATGTACATACCCTATATATATCCAAATACCTTAAAATGCTCAACACTTGGTTTAGACCCTGTCCAGAACTCTTCTGGTACATTTTCTTCAAGCCTCCTACTCGTATACCTGTTTAACACATGACACGCTTACCTTGCTTCTTTTGGCCAAAAATACGTAGGCATTGACTTTTCTGTTAATAAGCATCGAACCATGTTTATGAGAGTTGGGTTTCATCGCTCTACAACCCTATTTTGTTGTGGGGTGTAGGCGGCTGTAAGCTGCCTTTTAATGCCTTGAACTTCACAGAACTCATTGAATACATTTGAGGTGAACTCACATTCTCTTTCACTTCTCAAACACTTGATATTCATGCCAATTTCCTTTTCCATAGATCTTTTAAAACTTTTAAACATTTCAAAACGTTCATCTTTTTGTGACAAGAAATAAACCCATGACTTTCGAGTTTAGTCATCAATAAACATGAGTATGTACCACTTTCCGCTGGTTGAGACAGGAGTGATGGGCCCATATAAGTATGTGTGTATCAACTACAGCTTCTATGTTGCATGCCATTTGCTCTTCTTGGGTATCTCCTCTCTTTTTTGTTTTCCAATGGCACGTACAGGTCTCACATATAGCATGCTTCTCAGCAACTGAGGGTAGTCCTTTCACCATTTGTTTATACAACATGGTTCTGATAGTCTTGTGGTTGACGTGTCCAAACCTCTTATGCCAAATTTAAGTCTTAGAATCATCACTAACTCGTAGGCATTCCAGTCGTTGAGGTCGGAATGAAACATACACATGGAAGATCCTGTTCTTTTTGATATTGGATGAAATGATCAAACCCCATTGTGGGTGGAAGACCATACAATCTGAGACTTGTCAAATTATGGCCTATTATTTTTTTGTGATATTCCTCGACCATTCCCTATTCCTCTATTTGTGTTCCCTCTACCTTGGCCTTTTCCAGTACTTTGATCGTTTTCAACTTTTAGGACTTTTTCATCGTTCACCTTTCTTCTAATTTTTTGTTCATGTACCCTTAATGAGCTTTGAAGCTCATCTACTATCATGGTATCAAGATCCCTTGATTATTCTATGGTACAAACCACAAAGTTGAAACTTTCTAGCATAGTCCTTGGTACATTTTCTATGATCTTCACATCACTCATGTCTTCACCAGCATTTCGTAGATCATTTGAAATGACCATGACACGACTAAGGTAGTCGGTAACAGTTTCTCCTGCTTTCATCTCTAGCATCTCG
Organism: Lactuca sativa; assembly: GCF_002870075.4. Classification (NCBI taxonomy): domain Eukaryota; kingdom Viridiplantae; phylum Streptophyta; class Magnoliopsida; order Asterales; family Asteraceae; genus Lactuca; species Lactuca sativa. The sequence continues at coordinate 145,143,290 of NC_056628.2, forward strand.
AAGTCCCTACGGAGTCGCTGTAATTGAGCTTGTTTTACTCTAGCATTTCCCTGATATTTGAGCTTCATAGCATCCCTTATCTGTTTTGTTGTGTGCTTCATAGCATTTCCTTTAAGCTTTCTCTCATCATAGTTCTTCTGTTGTGTCGCTGTTTTCTGCTCCCCTATCCTGCCCTCATCTACCACTTGCCAAAATTCTTTATATTGGAGAAGATTTTCCATTACCATACTACAATGGTCGTAATCTCTAGCGAATTAGGGTACACCGGGAGCATGAAACTGTCTTATTTCCTCCCCCATAGCAATGATTTCTTGAACACTCTCGTGAATGGAATTGCGTTCTGATACCACTTGTTGAAGGCAAGTGATGACAATTAATTGATTCAACTCATAATTTTCCACACCTTTATTCAAGAACAAAAAGGCTTTTAAAGCCATTACAAAATAGAAAAACAAAAATGTTGGAAGATCAAAACAATAGCTAAATCCCTAGTGTGTTTTTTCAATTATCCATCTTTTTCTGTAATAAATTTAAGAAAAGAGCTCTCAGGGCATGTTTTATTATTTATCTATCTGTGTTTCAATAGCATATTAACATTTAAATCGAAACCCTTAATTTGATTGATGAGGTAGTCGGAATAAAGGAGGAATTCAAGTATGAGATAAAACATAACTCCAATTTTCTTTAGGTCTTTATGTTTGAAAAAAATAGAGTATCCCCAAATGTTAAGCAAAATCGAGAAACAAAGCAACCCCAAGTAACAAAAAAAAAATGAAAAGTGGAGCAGCACCAAAGGGTAATCAAATTTAAACCATACCCCAATTAGTCTACAAGTATTTTGATGGTTTAGAGATGATATTTTTTAGTCTGCTTTCTTATAAAACATTCTAAATATATTTAGAAAGAATTTTGTTCATTAAGCAAATCAACAAATGAAGGCTTGATTGCAGGTTTTGGTATAAAGCTAATCATTTTGAGGAAATGGAGCAACCAATTTAGGATAGAATAAAGAATACTCCATGTGGCCATATGTATATTATTACCAAAACATAAAGGTATGGTTTTTCTACGACATCCGAATTCAAAACACCAAAAAGATCACAAAGACCTAGGAAACCAATGTGGTATCATTAACCTTCTTGCATATAACTAATTCAAATATAATTGACTGGAGATTGAATGTGATTCCTCATGTTATGTAACTAAAACTCATAAGTCATTGTATTCAATTTCCATTATATAATGCATTAATTACATCAAGGTTCTGGTTTTTTTATAAGTCTCCAATGGCCGACTAGTTCATGTATTCGAATTTCAATCATTTCCTACTTAGCATTGGTATTTGAAAGGCTTTAGGATTTCATAAGCATTACAGAAAATCATGGCCTTTAGCCATGTGGGTTATTAGTTTTTATGAAAAATATATTGTATGAATAAATAGGCATTGGGTTATTAGTTTTTATGAGCAATATATTGTATGAATAAATAGGCATTGAATTTATTTATAGAATTCAAATAAGAATTCTTCGGTAATTTGAATAGATTATAGAGTTGTTAAAGGTTGATATCTATTAGAAACTCATCATTTTTGGAGCACCCCAAGCATCAGGATAACAATTTATCTGCTTACTGGACATGTCGTTTCTTCATTCAAATAAGAATCAAGCCAAAATTATTTAAGTCGCACTTGAAGAAGGCATACAAATTGAAAATGTAATTGCTATGAGCAAATATCGTAGGAAGTGAAAACCAACATATAGAAATAATTAATGGAAACAATGACAGGGCCCTTCCTTATTTCCTATTAATCGTATTACATGATTTATGATTTAGTACTTATTAATATGGCAATCATAACAAATACTAAAATTACAGACTCTTGCCCGACATTCAAGGATCAAATAACCATTAATATCTTGATTACAATTAGAACACACATACTTGGGCGTTTTCTTTCTCCAAACAAATGTTAATGGATGTTTGTGACGTGAATCATTCGAGGTACCCTCACGGAAAATGTTTGCATAATAATTGATTCGACTAATGCAATCAAGGTGAAAAGAATTTTTGCAATTGCCGCAATAATAGAGGGGGAACTTGGGGTGCATTTCTTCCTCACAAATATCACAATAGAAATCATCCGGGTGATCCATGACCGGGGGATACGTCAATGGGATTTCATGTCCTTTGCAATACCTATGACCAATGGAATCTGGCGATCTCATTGCACAAAACATGTCTAATAAGAAGTCGCAAGACTTACAAGCATAACTTATACCCTTAAACCACTTGTTGCATGCGTTACAAATAGGTTTAGGATCGATAACTTGGATAAGACGATGTTTGTGAGATTTATGTTTAATGGTGTTGGGTAGAAATGCACAGTTCACATCGAGGTTGAACTCACAAGTTTCACATTTGTATAAAAATGTGTTGCTAATGCTATAACAACCAGTGCATTTATAGTAGCTCTTATGTCACCTTGTGTTTATCAAGGCAAGCAAATGATCTGGGTGAAGTGGATGTTGTAATTTGAGTGGTAACTCGGCACAATATTTGTGGAGAGTGAATGAACATCCATCTTTGCAACTACAGTACGGAAGGGAGAGGGGTCGTACACACCCGTGACATACCTCAATTGTATCACTACAACTAGACGTGTTGTTAGGTTTAGGTTGAGGTTGAACATGAAGGATTAGTGGATGTTCATGACTCCAATGGTTAATATTAGTTGTTTCATCATCATCTCGAGTCATCTTTTCAAAATGTAGTAGTTTCAATGGATCTGTAAACGCGTCTGACATGGGAAAATGCAGCAAACCATTTTCATCCTCATCAACAGTACTCAGACCATCTCCATCTCTGAAACGACATAATCTTGATTAGAACAAGCATTCACAAACACACACCAGCATTCACAAACACAAACCAAAAAGAAAGTAAAGAAGTTTTATTTACCTTGGAGTTGAAGGACGTTCTGCATTCAAGGCACACTTTATATGTGCAAAAAATCTACAATTTGCACAATGATACAACCACTCATTTCGCTGGATGTATTTGTTGCAAGTTTCACAATAATATGAGAAATTAAAGAAAATTTCTGGAAGCGAATAGACGAGAACCAGTTTGTGATTGGGGTGATGGGGTAGTTGGATGGTAGGTGCTAAGGAAGCGCAAGTCTTGTGGATCCAAAAATCACAACTATCACACTCATAGGATAAGCCTTCATCCTTATAAGTATTGCAAGCATCACAACGAAATGCAGCAGGTCTTAATTTGAGGCTTAAAGTGTGTTGTGGGTGGCCTTCATGTTTAACCTTCTTCTTTGCCTCCTCCTTGATAGCATCTGCCTCAGCCTTGCAAGCAATCCTAGCAACACAACAATCAATGCAAGCTGTAAAGATGTATGTGTTATCCTTAAGAAATGCATACGAAAACACTGTAGATTTCTTTCGAATACGACACACATTACAACTCCAAAATTTGGAATCTGTATCATTCAAATCAGTAAGTGTTAGATGTTGATGATATAAGGAAGGGTCATTGAAAGTGTGTGGAAGTTGTGCACATGCTTTATGCAGAAAGTAATGACATTGGATGCAAGCATATGCAAAACCACTTGATATGGGTTTTTCACATGCATAGCAGCCAATCAATCCTGATTTCTCCTCACCACCATTGACACTAGCACCTACAATTGTCTCAGAGCTGAGGAGCTTTAATGGATGGCTTTTATGACTAAAATGGTTAATCTCTTCCATATCTTCTCTCTCTTTATTTTGTCTAAAATGACATATATTTAGCCCTTCATTAAATTTATATAAAATAAGGTAGAGGCAAAATACCATTTCCACAAAATCAACTTAACTTTTTTAGATTGCTTTGCTTCCAAGTATAGTTTCTAATGCTATTTACAACATTCTTTTCTCTAATATCAAGTTAAATTTAACATACATATTTTTTCCAATTGAATTCACTTTCTGAATGTATTAGTCATGATTTCAAATAACTGGATTCCTTCCTTTTATCTTAATTTGTTGATTACTTATTTTTAGCTTTATTGAAAATTATAAACATGAAATCATTAACAAATATTGTCAATGGATATTATTTGTATGTATTAGTCATGATTTCACAAGGACTTTAATTGATCAATATAAAATTTTAGAAAAAAAAAAATAACCGCATAGACATATAACTTGATTTGAGTGTTGATTGTATTTCAAATGTTATTCTCTTGTGATTTCAAATATCTCATCCACAATATATTCATATTCGTTTACGTAGTAGACTATCATAATATTCTTTTAAATATATTAAAATTGTTTTCAAGAGTCTATAATTAGAGTACATAATATATTTTTGAAGAATTTAACTATATTATTTTAATTATTATATTTTAAGATTATGTTTGACAAACTAGCTGAAAGGTTAGTAGTTAGTTGACAAAATATGATGTTTGGTAAAAATCCGTTGATAAGTTAGTTATGAAATATAAAACGACATATAAGGACATGTACAAAAATGATTCAAATTAATAAGAAAAATATGTAATACATAAAATTAAATTAATGTAAATACTAAAAAACATTTATCGGATTATTTGTATTTAAGTAAAATTTTGTGCATCCCATATCATATGTGTAATATTATCATGGATTTCTCGCATCTCATGGAATGACTGTTGAATATTATCAAGACTAAATCTTGAATGGTTTTTATGTTCTTCTATAGGAATGTAATTGTTCTTTATAGGAGGCATATTTCTTATCAAATCCTTGTACCACACGTCCTAAATTTCATAAGGGTAGAAATTAATATATTAAAAATAAAAAACAATTAACGACTATTATATATATACAAAAAGTCAGCAAATGGTGGGGAACAGAGTACAAGGCTAAGGACTAGTGAATAAACTTTTGTTATGTGTACTTGACAAATCTATGTCAATCTAATAATATGAGTAATACATACATACAAGGTGGCGCTTTGTTTGAAACTGTTTTTTGGCATGATATGGTTATCTAATTCTGTTTCATGTTCATTATAGTGTTACGTGATATGAGTTGCAATTATATGTTTTGTGGCTACACTATATTCATGCATATAAAGATACTTATAAATATATAGTATTGGATTTTTGAGGTCGAAATGAACTTTTTTTGACTTTAAAGTTGGCATAAACATTAATTTATGAAGAAAAAAAATACAGTTTGATACTACGTTGATGATCTTTTAGCTTGCTACGTTGATGGGTTTATTGCGATTTTGGCTTAAATGACACTCTGATCAAATTGTTTTAAGACCTTGCTACGATTTATCTGTAATACAAGATTTTTATTGGGTTATAAACTCTTGTTTTTTTATTAATCTTGTTTGTAATTAGGAACCTGGTTAATACAAATAGGAACCAAGGAATCAGAAGGGCATACAACTACAGATAAACAATGATAGACAATCTCAAATCATATAAACGAGTATAAAATTGCTTACCCAGATGATATAAATTGGAGAAACAACACGTTGATTAAAAAAGATTACTGACCTTGAGCTCGTTTGAAGCTCTGACAAACCAAATAAAAAGAAAACATTCGTCTTATGACACTAAACAATCAAATACATAATAAATCATTGTAACCAGCAATTACGAGAAAAGATGACATAAAGGCACAAATATGAAATTAATTAAATATTGCTTTGTAGAAACTGACTTGAAAAATTGGTACTTGTGCTTTTATAGAAATCGATGGTGGAGGGAAAACGTTGTTAGTTTCTTGCGATTTAGAGGGAACTGATTTGGCAGATAAATAGATCTCCGGAATATGGTGCTGATGCCATTCGTCTGTAATATATATTTGGAAGGGTAAAATTGGAAGAATGTCAAAAAGCTCCTCGAAACGTTAGTTTCTACTAGCATTTAAAAAGTTTTTTTTTTTTTTTTTTGGAAACTTAAGTGGAATACTCACAATATTTCAACGAGCACCTCGATTCGAACTCCTTTATAGGTCAGCACCATAGGGATTTCCATGGAAAAATTCCCCACATGTTAGCACCACAAGGGATAGTTTAAGGGAATCGAACACCCAACATCATGCCCACATGAGTATAAAACCTGGTGCATCAACCCAGCTAACCTAAGTAACTTATAAGCTATTTTTTTTAACTTGTCAAACATAACATCTTTAAAAAAATCTAAAAAAACTTGCTTATAACATAGTTATAGCGTGTCAAACACAACTTAAATCAAGTAAAATAACAATTTACACAGTAATGTCTAAATATATTACCAATCTTACCATTTGGATTGTTAAGCGTAAATCTCAAACCTTTTGGAAATAGAGTTGGACATCATCTTGATGGAAATAAGAGATGATTTATCATGCCTTCAAACAGGGTCTCTGCTCTAACAACCAACATACGATATATATATATATATATATATATATATATATATATATATATATATATATATATATATATATATATATATATATATATATATATATATATATATATATATATATATATATATATATATATATATATATATATATATATATATATATATATAGTTGCCGTAGACCCGCGCAAAGCGGCGGCGAAAAATAGTTTCTCATTCGGCAATAAGTTCTATACGGAAACATGTTAGATTTCAAGTAACACAAAACATATGCATATTGTTATCGATCGGTTTTACGGCAACAAATAAATGTAACCCTCGCAATACAAAAGAAAATAAATAGTTTGGTGTGTAGTGTACGTTTATAGTCTTTTATTTTAGAAATCAGGACACATCCATACGAAGTGACTTGCTTATACCTTTATTGGTATTGATAAAGTTAATAAAAGGGAGAATCAAAGTTAATTTTAACAACCCGGTTTGCTTGATACAGATAAGTCTAAACGGATATATCCTATTATCCACTTTACTATCTAAAGTTTTAAACCGAAAAATAATAAAATTAATACAATCATATAATTAATACAACCATATTTCATGGAACATGAATAACAAAATGAATACTAATTTTCTATTAGTCATAAATCATACATAGATATTTTTTCTTCATATTAAACAAAGTATTTGATTTTACAACTGACTGATCAATTTCGATTAGAGGGCATAAATAATAAATAAAACTTAAAAAAATTACAAATAAAAGGGCCTATATAATGGATTATTTGTTTTATTTTAATTGGATAAGAGATCGGGTCAAATTTTTGGAAGAGATAAGATTTCAAAGGTAATCAGATTAAAATTTAATATTATCTTATTCATGATTAGTTGTATTTTACGTTTAGAGAGTTGAACGTCTTAAAAAAATAATATTATTTTATTGGATCTATTTATAGAAATAGTAGGATTTCTTTTATAAGTTAGTAAAGATATATATATATATATATATATATATATATATATATATATATATATATATATATATATATATATGCTTTTTTGTAATTTAATCATAAATTATATTTAACAACTAGGTTTTTATAATTAATCACCCAATCATTTTGTAGCATATTACAACTTTAAGGTTATGTTTGGCGCATAAACTAGTCTATGTTTTATGTTTTTTTTTTTATTTGTCAAACCAGAAAGTCGCTTATAAGCTAACTTTTTAAAAAGTTACTCGTATTGGCTTTTCCACTAGCCTATGAAGCTTTTTTTAAATTAATTCAAATATACCATTTATTATTTATACTAAACAGTTTTTTCTACATACCCTTATATGTCATTTATACTTGTTAATATTACAAGATTAATTCGACTTACAATCAAAAGAAAAATGTTTCCAAATGATTTCCCAATGCTTTCTTACAAGTTTAAAATGATGACTGATGTCGTTCAGACCTTGAGTTTTTTTGGTACTAAAGAAGGTATCACGTTAGAAGGGCATTATCCGGTTTTGGAAGCGGGGCAAGTTGGGCCCCCAGTTTATCAGTCCATTCAGGATTATTGCCCGGGTAGGCAGGGTTGCGTACCGGTTGGATTTTCCTGATGAGCTCAGTCAGATCCATAACACCTTCTACGTGTCTCAGTTGTGGAAGTGTTTAGCCGATGATTTAGCCGTGATATCGTTGGATGATATTCAGGTGGATGAGCGTCTGAATTATGTGGAGAGGCCCATTGTAATTCTCGATAAGAAATCTAAAATTCTACATAACAAGGTGGTAAATCTGGTAAAGGTGCAATGGCAGCACCAAAAGGGCTTTTAGTGGACGTGGGAGTCGGAGGATGAGATGAAGGAGCACTACCCGGATTTGTTTACGGCAGCAGACTACGATGATGAAGTCTAATTCAAGTAGGGGGATATTTGTAACATTTGAATCTAGGTATTTTCCTTTTTAGTCCTTGAAACAAAAATATATTTACGAAAGAGGTCCCATTATATGTTGGGCGTACGTCTATGTACGCTTAGCGTATATGGGCATGATGGATCAGGAATATGAGCCACATACGTGGGGCATACGTAGCCATTGTTAAAACCCTAATTTAGGGCATGAGCCCTATTTAAACATACTTATGACATGTGAACCATCACCCTTATCAGCCTACACTGCTATTAACGTCCCTAAAACCCTAGTTTGCCATTAAGAATAATACTTGAGCTTGGAAATAACTTTAGTGGCCTTTGTGGTGTGTTTGCAGGAAGAAGAACTTGGTGATCAAGCTTTAGACGTGGTTAAGCTTCAAGATCCCGAATCTACATCATCTTAGGAAGATTTTGAAGGTAAAAAGCTCATACCTTGTTGATCATTTTGATAGTTAGAGTTAGGGTTTGTTTATAAGCTCATTTTGGGTCCATGAATTCTCATTTTGGGAGTTTGGGCAACTCCAAAAGCTAGAAAATCCTGCATCCCAAAGTTATTCATCCAAGTGAAACATCTTACATCTACCTCTAAAAGGTTGCTCAAACTTCCATCTATTTAGTCTTATTTCATAAACATATATCAATACTTATACAATGATAATAATCATTTTATTCATTTTATGAGACGAGGAAAGAAACAAAATCTTGTGGTAGCTTTGAAAGGGTCTATGTGAAAAAACTGAAGAAAATAGTTGGTCCTTTTGACAATATTATTCTTATTTTTAGTTACAAATGTTCCTAACTAAGGTTCAATTAATGGACTACAAGTTGTAAGATGTTGCAAAAAAAGGGTTTTTTTAGAAAGTATGTTGCTAAAAATACATTTATCTACAAAGTATGGTGCTAAAAAAGGTTTGTCCAGAAAGTATGTTGATGAAAAAGGATTGTACGTAAAACGAAAGTATGTTGCTAAAAATAGTGTTTCGAAAAAGTATGTTGTTGAAGAAGAATTGTAAACAAAGTTTGTTGCTAAAAAAGGTTGCCTAAAAATTATGTTGCTGAAAAGGGATTGTAAAGAAAGTATGTTGCTAAAAAAAGTTTTTTCTAGAAAGTATGATGCTAAAAAGGTTTTTCTAGAAGTATGTTGTTAAAAAGCTTTTCTAGAAAGTACGATGCTGGAAAAAAATCCTTTGCCCACAAAGTATGTTGCTAAAGAAACAAAGTACGTGTTTTCTATAAATCCAATCCAGAATAATAGATCGATAATGTTAAAAAATTGTTGCTATCAACTATAAATCCAATCAACAATAATAACGAGACATCTTGAGACAAGGTATTAGCTACTTCTAGAAATGTGTCTTCCCGAAAGACTGACTGTGTAGTCCTTCAATACAACTCACTAGAGCAACCTATATTTCTATTCCTAAACAATGGAATGAGAATTGAAGGCAACTCAATGTGTTAGGACATCACCCTCAACACCTGTAATCATGGAGGTCTTGTAAGAATATTTTTTTTCTATAAAAATGTTTGTGAAAGACTGAAAGTGAATGAAAAGATAGAATTATTAGAACAACAAAATTTAAGGTCTTGACTCACCATCATCGGATGAAAATTGATGACAAAAAATTGGGCTGATTTGCAACAATTTAAGGGGGAATATGGTCAAAATCTGAATTAAAAGCGAGAAAACCATCTCACAACATTGTAACAAAATCAAGAAAAATAATGTCTTTGACAACTCCAGATCATGCCCTATTTCCAATTAGTGATTCGACAGAAATCAGTCAAAAGCATGAACGAAGTTGGAGAGAGGGAAAATAGGAATAGGGTCCAAGTACAAAGTACAATTACGGAATTACCTGATGTATGTGATTGAAAAAAGGAAGAAGAAGGAAGACGACTTCAATGTTAATACATCGTCAGGAAGAAGGAATGTAAATATTAACGTGTAAATTGCAACATATCCTGGCACTTAGAAGTAAAGGTATTATTCTCCTTTTAGTGTGTTTTTTCAATTATCGATCTGTTTCTGTAATAAATTTAAGAAAAGAGCTTCCAGGGCATGTTTTATTATTTATCGATCTGTGTTTCATAACATGTTGAGATTTAAATCGAAACCCTTAATTTGATGGATGAGGTAGTCGGAATAGATGAGGAATTCTAAGTATGAGATAAAGCATAACTCCAATTTTAAGTATGCTTTAGGTCTTTCTCTTTGAAGAACAGAGTATCCCCAAATGTTAAGCAAAATCGAGAAACTGAGCGAGCAACCCCAGGTGACAAAAAAATTTGAAAATTGGTGCAACACCAAAGGGTAATCAAATTTAAACCATATGCAATTAGTCTACAAGTATTTTGATGGTTTAGAGATAATATTTTTGATATAAAAGCTTCTAAATATATTTCAGAAATATATTTAGAAAGAATTTTGTTTTGAGCAAATCAGCAAATGAAGGCCAGATTGTTGGTTTTGGTATATAGCTAATCATTTTGCGGAAATGGAGCAAGCATTTTAGGCTTAGAATAAAGAACTCCCCATGTGGCCATATGTATATTGTCACCAAAATAAAAAGGTATGGTTTTTCTACAATATCCAAATTCTTCTTTATGTTAATTTTTGTGTTGGCCAAATTATTTTCCATTAGTAGATGTGTACTAGGAGCTTGATAAAATGCTTGCGTCTTATTACTATTTGATTTTATTTAGTTATGCTCATATCCACATACAACACAATCATATGACTTTATGTCACATTGATTTTCACTGCTTTTTGTTAGTAGTTTATGTTCAAACCTTCAAAAAGAACATAGACCTAGGAAACCAGTTTGGTATCACTAACCTTCTTTAATATAACTAATTCAAATATAATTGACTGGAGATTGAATGTGATTCCTCATGTTATGTAACTAAAACTCGTAAGTCATGGTATTCAATTTCCATTATATAATGCATTAATTACATCAAGGCTTTGGTTTTTTATAAGTTTCCAATGGCCGACTAGTTCATGTATTCTAATTTCAATCATTTCCTACATAGCATTGGTATCCAAGAGGCTTTAGGATTTCAGAAGCATTGCAGAAAATCATCGCCTTTAGCCATGTGAGTTATTAGTTTTTATGAACAATATATTGTATGAATAAATAGACATTTGTTTATTTATTAGTTTCAAATAAGAATTATTCGGTAATTTAAATAGCATATAGAGTTGTTAAAGGTTGATATCTATTAGAAACTCGTCATTTTTAGAGGAACCCAAGCATCAGGATAACAATTTATCTGCTTATGGGACATGTCGTTTCTTCATTCAAATATGAATCAAGACAAAATTTATGTAAGTCATAGTTGAAGAAGGCATACAAATTGAAAATGTAATTGCTATGGGCAAAAATCATTTGAATTTAAGACTCATAGTAAGTGAAAACCAACATATAGAAATAATTAATGGAAACAATGACAGGGCGCTTCCTTATTTCCTAATCGTCTTGCATGATTGATGATTTAATATCAGTGAAGATCCTATGATGGAAACTGTAATTCATGATATAGAGGGGTGCCAGCAAATACAATTGGAGTGCGACCGAAAGGACTTGCAGGAAGGTCGTGGTGTATATAAGAGATAATTTATAAGGATCGATTTTAAGGAAAAAAAATCTAATTTAAATAGGGGAGAATTGTAACACCCGTTTTCCAGAATAGATCGGTTGAGGTCTTAGAGGGACCACATGTATAGTTTTTGGGAAAAACCATGTCCACAACGAGGTGAATAGAGCTCCACGATGTGGCATGCCAAATGCATGAAATGTGTATCCAGATGGTCATCACGATGTGACAACCCAAAATTTTCATTTGTATAAACTCTGCAATCAAGCACATCAAAATTTTTTTTTGCCAAATTCATCTCAAAACATTTTGGCTGGTTTTGAGTCCGTCTGAGTATTTTATTTTAATTTTTCGTCAAACGAACAATTGAATGGAAGTGTCCGTTAGGTGTACTGTATAACGATTAATCAATAAACACCTTGGCTAGGTGTTTACGGCCAAACAAGGGTGTTTGGGTCGTAAACACCCTTTGGCATGGACTCATGCATATAGCATGAGTTTATCATCCGTCCTTCACTTTTCACTTTCTACCTCTAGAACACTCAAGATTCTCTCTCAAGTATCATATCACTGTTCCAACAAATCCGCCAAAATGTAAGCATTTTCTTCCTAGATTCGTTCATATAACACCTTATCTAGTGTTTATACTCGATTTCATCCATGGAAATCTTCCCTTTTCTTAGATCTTCAAGTGTTCATCAAGAACACCAAGAACACACACTAGTGTTCTTGGCCAAAATCGATCATTCAAGCTCCTAAATCGTAAGTAAACTTGCCCTAGCTTCTTGTATGCTTAATATGAACTTGTTTACACTCGAAAAATCATCAAGATCCTCATGTTCATATGAGTTTACAGTTTGGGAAGACCTCCCAAAACCGTAAACACCTTTAAAGGGTGTTTAAGTGCCCTTAACACCTTCTATGGCTTGTATAAATGACTAGAACCTTGAATGCATAAGATACAACCACCAAAACACGAAACAAATGGGTAAACATGAGTTTACGGTCGTAAACCCATGTGTTTACTACCGTAAACTCCCAAAGGAGTGGTCCAAGGACCGTAAACTCCAAAGGGAGGTCATTTCGAGCCCCAATCACTTGCTAGCCCTTGATTCGAGTCTAGAATAATTCCTTGAGTGGTTTAGGACCTTTGAACACTCAATGGCACCACTTCCATGAGTTTACGGTCGTAAACTCATAGGGGAAGTGGTCCAGAAACTGTAAACACCACTAAGGGCCACCATTTGAGGAGTAAACTTCAATGTGAGGCCATACTCTCTTTATATGCAACCCTTGGTACTCTTAGCACTTGTAGCAAAGTGTTTTCATGCATTAGGATGTCCTTACATGCATAATTAGTTATTAAATGACTAATTAGATATTTAAATGTATCATTACATGTTAAATAGGATTCGTGTGTGTGGTCAAGACCTCACTTGACACTTAGCATCCTATACCGTCCGTTCATCCGAATCACCCACGTTAGGTGAGTTCATACCCCTGAATTAACCTTTTTAATTAATTTTAAATGCTTTTATGGGGGGAATACAAGTTGAACTAGTAAGTTATTAGATCAATCACATGTGATTAATAACTGGCTATTAAATAGATTTCTGCATGTCAAACTGTTTTTATCCAGCTAAAGGTTTTCAAATCTTGTTTTATAAAGTGGCATCAAGTCATAAATTCTTATTTATTGATTTTCCAAAGATTTTACCAAAAACTTCTTTTTTATACTTTTATATTGTTAAATGCATGCTTGTATATGTATAGTTATATAAGTAATGTTTAAAGGACTTAGGAAGGCTAACTCGCTTTGATTCCTTTTCCTTGTTTGGATGTGGCTTTAGAGTAACGGTTATCCGTCCGAATATCGTTTAAATATTAGTTATATATTATGTATACATATATAGTCATAAAAGTTCCATCAAGCAATTCATCACCTTTGGGTAGCAAAGGCATCTAGATAACCTCTCAAGCAGACAATGATAGGTATAGTTTAGAAACCAACCATAACATTCATGAAGTAGAACTTAGTTATATCTATATTCTAAAACATATACTTTCTAGTAAAAGGAAAGGTTTATAGAAATCAAAACACGAGATATATCCTCATGACGTGGATTCCACCGTTGTCAAGTTGGTAACCAAAGTCTCCTGGAGGGAGAGCGGACATTGATTGTATAGATCTATACGGGACAGACACTCCCACATCCTGACTGCTAGCTACAGTCCCGGCCGACCAAGCCAAGGGGTAACAAATATCACATTCATTCCGACGCCAGCAGGTCGTCAAGTATTCGATTGTCAATCAGTATGGGTACGAGTATCTTTACGTTTACCTTATAATTCATGGCTTTAAGGTAATAAGTATTATCACAGTATTTTCTATATATGAAACCATCATAACCTATTTTCCTAGTTATATATACTAGGTCACATTATAGACCTTTAAAGTAACCCACATAGGATTAAAGGCTAATGTAGACTCTCCGAGGCGTATTGTTCATTCAATACCCTCCTGGAGTCTGTATTTTATTCTTTTAGACCCTCCGAGGCGTGTTGTTCATTCAATACCACCCTGGGGTCTGTATTTGATCCTTTTAGACTTTGTGAGGCGTATTGTTCCCTTAATACCGTCTGGAGTTTGTATTTCATTCTATTAGACTCTCTGAGGCGTGTTGTTCATTCAATACCACCTAGAATCTATGTTTTATTTACTTTCAGCTAGCAGTGATACTGCTGAGGTTAAAATATTATTTTCCCTATTACTTTTGATCGTGATTTTCTCATATATTCTTTAAAGTATAAACTATATTTTGACAATGATAGTACTTTTGGGGAAAATTACTCCTTAACATAAAACAATTGGATCTTGGTAGAAGACTACTATTATTTAGAAAATATGGGATTTTCTGGAAAGGAGTCTATTACTCTGTAAACTCAATCACCATCTCCTAACGAGATTATTTTTGAAGTAAAACATGTATTTATAACCAATGTCATTAAATACTTATGAACTCACCAGCATTTAAAAATGATGATACTCGCTTTCAAAATAACTTGTATCCTCAGGTCATCGGTAGGCAGGTACACTTCGGGAGCTTTTGTGAAGACAACCTTGTACCGAGCTGCAGCTTATGTTATTTCCTATATCTACTTTGATGTTATTGCTAAATGTAACCTATGTAAAATTATTACTATTAATGCAATGGTTGTTTTACTTTGATTACTATACTTCATATGTTGTGATACTTGACATGACATCCTCCACCCCATAACATTTCCGCCATTCCGGTTTTGGGGTGTGACAGATAGGTATCAGAGCATTGTTTATAGTGAGCTCATTATATCTAATCATAAAAGATATACAACCTATAAATACATTGGGATAAAACACTCTGACCAAGAATTATACTATAAAATATAACCATATTTTACGAAAGTATAAGAACATCCAAAATCTAAACACCTGAACAAAGTATCACAAGAAGAACAAGAATAAAAGTCTTTGGATGTTGACCATTACCGTCAAACCTGGGCAGTTGTGTAATCGTAAGCCGGAATAAATGTAACCTGATCAACTACGTTTATTCGAGATGCGACTAACGTGTGCTTGGGAGTGATGGTGATGTTGCAATAAATCTGAAACTTACCAAATAGGAATGCTAGAGCCAAACATAAAGTTTAAAAATACTATGGGAGTATTTTAGGATAATAAAAGACTCACAATAAACCCAGAATCATGTTCAGAAGTTAAGAATCAAACAAGTAATTAAAATACCATATGGGTATTTTAGGAATCATAAATAACCTTGCGTGAAAACTAAAAAGATCCTTATTGATAGACCTACGATTACAAAGTGTATACTCCCAAAGTTATATATAGTGAGGATCTCATAGTCTGAGAATGTGTGGTTTCCCTCTACTTCCTTTTCCTTGTTTGGATGTGGATATAGAGTAGTATCACATATTCGAAGGCCTATCAGATCTAAGTTATATATGATTTGTGTGCACTTTGTAATTATAGCAAGACTCAATATGGATCACCCAGTGAAATGTTTTAATAATCTCTTAGGATTCTTTAGACATTTCCATTCTCGCACGAAACCCTTTAGAAAACCTTATCCACTTCAATGATCGGCAGAAGAGTCGATTCAGACCCATAAGAGGTTCATTGAGAAGGTTTCCAACTAGGGAACAAATGAACAAGGACGAGACTATTGAAACCACAATGTGCCTATACCTTTTAGGGACATCAGTGGGAAATTCTCCTGAACTTCCGAGATTCCAGTCATCCACCATGAAGTGATGACACTCAGAGTCAGAATCAAAAGTAAGGTGGAGCAGAAATTCAATATGTCTACAAGAGTAGAGAATCCTATATGGGTACCCGAAGAAAACCAACGCTTGTTCCAGTCGGGAATAAGAGGTGGACAAAGGGAGCCAATGCATGGAACCCGAGGAGTGTCTCTACCTCTTTAACGCCACGTTAATAAATCCATAAAATAATACAATTTAGTGAGTTAGTGATTTCACTACTCACACTATGTGCTAGGCAAATCGTCTTTCCCGTCGCGATTAAACACGAACTGATCGGATCTCAAAACCTCGATTTAGAGTGTTTAGCCATAAGTTTTCATGATCCTTTTCTTCCGTGGCCTTCATTCCGACCTTCTCTCAAATCTTTTCAAAGCCGGAGAGTGAACCTCTCCAATGTAAAGATAACTTAGTGGGAACGACACCCATTTTATGGCTTTCCGATACACTTACTCCTATCCTGTTACCTAGACTGCATCATAGGGATGTAGGTCGACACTTAGATAACCATAACTCGAGGCACGGGAAAAATTTATGCCTGTCATAGTAAAGAAAGATACGTCTAAGGTTAACCCTCGTCTCTCATCAGCTTGTGTTCCTTTTCGTGTAGGAAAAACCGTGCCTCCAAAGAAACGTAACCAACCCGCTGGTAAGACACCAATTCTCCAAATCGATGAAGCTACGTTCCAAGCTGCAGTTTCAGCAGCCATAGCAGCTGTCATGGCTCACCTGAACGCTAACAACGCCAATGTTAGCAAGAGCCCTATCGGGAATCCCGATTAAAGTAATGGGCAGCAGTAACCAGCATCAGTGTGTAAAGCCACCCAGGAACCCCAACCAAATCCACTGAAAAGAAAGTTTAAGAACGAGGAGGGAAGTACCTCGACTCAAAGACCTTCTGAAGGGCAACGAGCTAAAGTGGTCAATACCTCTGTCAACCCTTCCGTCTCGACTCCAAGAAGATCATACCTAGGAAAACTCCCCCGTTGCAACAAGTGTAACTACCATCATCATGGTATCTGTCGGGAACTCTTTTGAGTTAGGTGCAACATGAAGGTGAATACTGCTCGCTTCTGTAGAACCCCGGTTGAGTTCATTACATCAACCACCAATGTGGGGACCAATCTAGTATGCCACCTATGTGGTGAAATTGGGCACTTCAAGAGGGACTGCCCAACTAAAAGAAAGGAAAAAGTCGCAGGAGAAGGTTGATCCTAATGCCTAGGGGAAAGCATCAAAGAACCCAGTAGAATTTTGGTATGTCTCTTGATCCTAAGTAACTAACCGAAAACTTTAAATAATCAATTCTAATTGTAATTACTCCCTCATTAAGGCGAAAGTTGTAGCACTGTTGTAACACTTGAAAACCCATCAAGTAAAGCTATGATGGCTTATTATATACGTTAAGGCCGCTTATAATTAAGAATGATAGACCTCGAGTGAGTGATGTTGCCTCATCTCCTGTTCCTTGTTTGGTTGTGGATTTAGGGTGGAGTTGCTCAGTCAACAATCCTTTTAATCTTAATTATACATGACTAGTATATACTAGGCGATTATAGAGAGGCCTCATGAGAAATCCATTCTTGAAAAGTACATTATTCCGAAACATTAGGACCCCCTAGAGTTCCGCATCAATTCTATCGGTCCAAGTATCCGCGATGGTGATACCATGGACGGAACCCAAGATGTTGAGAACTTGTGTTCCCCGTTCAGCACATGGTCCTATCGATCTTCATTCCATATCATGTCAATGTTTGTGAAATTTGACACTGCCGTCAATCATGGTTCGACTTGGTGCGACCATGTGAAAATTTACTAGTAATGTGTAAAGAGAACTTTCACCATAGCCTGTGCGTTAAATAAAAATTCTTCCGAAACTAATAAGAAAACCTAATGCGAACCTTCAGTTGTCTCTCTTATCCAAACCTTTCGAAGTACCCAGGAGAAGGGTACCACGCGCTGTTAACCAACCCCTCCATAAACATTAAAACAAGAAGCGGAAGACACCGCAGATTCTCTGGAAGACAATAACCGCCTGAAACCTACCCATTAGATTCCCCCAGAAAGGTTGTCCGCATCGCACAATCAGGTTCGTGAATAAAGAGAAAGAATTCATGGGATTAACTTACTACTACTGAGTATATGCATTAGAGTGGTATATAATTTAGATCAATAAGATTTAAGATGTGTGCTTCCTCCCTACTCCCTGTTCCTCGTTAGGTTGTGGGTCTGGGGTGGGGCCACACAACTGAACATCCCATCGATCTCAATTATATATAACTTGCATACACCGAGTATTAGTGATTAAGTCGAGCATGAGCTCTACCACGAACCTTATAATAAGACCCTTCATCCTTTCCCCCATAGAAAATGAGTTGGATTCAAGAGAACCACTGAGGGTTGAGCTACTAAAATGACCACAAATCTGAAATTTGTTGTCATCCCGATTAAGCCAACATAGTAGCTAACACCCTCGGTTAGGAAAAGTAACTCAAGTCGTAAGAGTCAAAAATTGACTACGACCATCCATTCACGCGTAAACGCCACGAGCTAAGCATCTCAGCAGGAGACCCAGAGACCTGAAAGATGCGACAGGTTAAACTCTGGGGAGAATGGATGAAGAAATTAGAGGTTCGGTGTAGCAGGATCCATTCCTATCGAGATTAAATCTAAATGGAGAAACCTGGTAACACTAGAAGAGTAGTTGCAAGGGATACTCGCACTACTCAGGCACTTCATCCATCCAGTTACAGACGAGTAGTGCCTAGGACTTGCCGCCCCCTCATGTGAGAAAAGTCACTGTCACCCTATAGACGATAGGTTGCACTCTCCAAGGTTAAATACTAGAATGCCAAGAACCATAGGATAACCTTCGCGATCAAGAATACTTGAGGAAAGTAAGCGATAAGTTGTGTTAAGCTGTATAACCTAGGTCATAGAGAGATTGTAGACTTGACACCAGTCTAGGTGTTAGTCAATGGGTTATACAAGAACACACGCTTCCTACGAGCTGAAGAGAGAGCCGACACCTTATTGGGGCATGTCTTAGAGATTTTTGGGCTACTAGGTGTTCCAAAGAATACTATCTCTAAAGAGATAGTAGAACCACCTCCTGAAATAGCCAACCATTTCAAAATCCCTAAGGACGAAGTTAGCCCTGACCAGGGACTGTTATCCATGAAACAACAAAGCGAGTAAGACAATGATTCTTTCCAAGTTAGGAATCATATTGTGAAAGCATCTTTTAGACAATGATGAAAATTTAAATTTTCTAAGCATCGTCTGGTAAAATCCCCTATCACACTAACCTTGAGAGTTTCCGTTAGAGATACCTCGAGAGTCAGAAGTGCAGGTCCGTTTTGCACTAGGTCGAGATAGATGCTCCGTAACCAACAGATGTTGGTGTATAGCCAATACACCAATGATCCAGAGAACCTCCGAAAGCAAACCAGTAGGGAATACGAATCCGAGGACGACCTGAGCCTTCTAAGAACCAACTCGGAGAACCACACCTCAGTAAGAGAGAACTTTTTGAACTTTAGAATCGCAATCATGCCAAGCGATGATCAGACCATGGAAGTACATTATATTCTAAGTACTGAAAAACTCTATCTTCCTAAGAGTGTAGGACCATCCGAGATTCTTGATATGAATTGGTCCAACCCCCGTCGGACCACAACTTCTGTTGGATTTCCATAAAATCTACCCGAACCTATCCACGTCTTAGACTTGAAAAAGTGCTTGTCCAACATGACTCTCGGAATCCCACTCGTCAAGATCGAAATCAATAAGAGCCTAACTTCGAAGAAGAACTTATAGGGATTACGGACCGAGAGGTCAAGCGACCGAAACAAATCCGCATCCCATTGGTAAAGGTTCGTTGGAACGTCAAGCGAAGACCTAAATTCATCTAGGAGCAAGAAGATCTACTGTGACTAAAGCATCCTTATCTTTTGAGTCGCTCAATTGCATCTATATGTGTGTTCTTGAATTCTAATTTCGGGACAAAATTCTCTCTAATGGGGGGATGATGTGACAACCCAAAATTTTCATTTGTATAAACTCCGAAATCAAGCACATCAAAATTCTTTTTGCCAAATTCAACTCAAAACATTTTGGCCGGTTTTAAGTCCATTTGAGTATTTTATTTTAACTTTTCGTCAAACGAACAATTGAATGGAAGTGCCCATTAGGTGTATTGTATAACGATTAATCAATAAACACCTTGGCTAGGTGTTTACGACCAAACAAGGGTATTTGGGCCGTAAACTCCCTTTGGCATGGACTCATGCATATAGCATGAGTTTATCATCCGTCCTTCACTTTTCACTTCCTACCTCTAGAACACTCAAGATTCTCTCTCAAGTATCATATCACTGTTCCAACAAATCCGCCAAAATGTAAGCATTTTCTTCCTAGATTCGTTCATATAACACCTTATCTAGTGTTTATACTCGATTTCATCCATGGAAATCTTCCCTTTTCTTAGATCTTCAAGTGTTCATCAAGAACACCAAGAACACACACTAGTGTTCTTGGCCAAAATCGATCATTCAAGCTCCTAAATCGTAAGTAAACTTGCCCTAGCTTCTTGTATGCTTAATATGAACTTGTTTACACTCGAAAAATCATCAAAATCCCCATGTTCATATGATTTTACGGTTTGGGAAGACCTCCCAAAACCATAAACACCTTCAAAGGGTGTTTAAGTGCCCTTAACACCTTTTATGGCTTGTATAAATGACTAGAACCTTGCATGCATAAGATAGAACCACCAAAACACGAAAGAAATGGGTAAACATGAGTTTACGGTCGTAAACCCATGTGTTTACTACCGTAAACTCCCAAAGGAGTGGTCCAAGGACCGTAAACTCCAAAGGGAGGTCATTTCGAGCCCCAATCACTTCCTAAGCCCTTGATTCGAGTCTAGCATAATTCCTTGAGTGGTTTAGGACATTTGAACACCCAATGGCACCACTTCCATGAGTTTACGGCCGTAAACTGATGGGGGAAGTGGTCCAGAAACTGTAAACACCCCTAAGGGCCACCATTTGAGGAGTAAACTTCAATGTGAGGCCATACTCTCTTTATATGCAACCCTTGGTACTCCTAGCACTTGTAGCAAAGTGTTTTCATGCATTAGGATGTCCTTACTTGCATAATTAGTTATTAAATGACTAATTAGATATTTAAATGTATCATTACATGTTAAATAGGATTTGCGTGTGTGGTCAAGACCTCACTTGACACTTAGCATCCTATACTGTCCGTTCATCCGAATCACCCACGTCAGGTGAGTTCATACCCCTGAATTAACCTTTTTAATTGATTTTAAATGCTTTTATGGGGGGAATACAAGTTGAACTAGTAAGTTATTAGATCAATCACATGTGATTAATAACTGGCTAGCAAAAAGATTTCTGCATGACAAACTATTTTTATCCAGCTAAAGGTTTTCAAATCTTGTTTTATAAAGTGGCATCAAGTCATAAATTCTTATTTATTGATTTTCCAAAGATTTTACAAAAAACTTATTTTTTTATACTTTTATATTGTTAAATGCATGCATGTATATGTATAGTTATATAAGTAATGTTTAAAGGACTTAGGAAGGCTAACTCGCTTTGATTCCTTTTCCTTGTTTGGATGTGGCTTTAGAGTAACGGTTATCCGTCCAAATTTCATTTAAATATTAGTTATATATTATGTATACATATATAGTCATAAAAGTTCCATCAAGCAATTCATCACCTTTGGGTAGCAAAGGCATCTAGATAACCTCTCAATTAAGCAGACAATGATAGGTATAGTTTAGAAACCAACCATAACATTCATGAAGTAGAACTTAGTTATATCTATATTCTAAAACATATACTTTCCAGTAAAAGGAAAGGTTTATAGAAATCAAAACACGAGATACATCCTCATGACGTGGATTCCACCGTTGTCAAGTTGGTAACCAAAGTCTCCTGGAGGGAGAGCGGACATTGTGTGTATAGATCTATACGGGACAGACACTCCCACATCCTGACTGCTAGCTACAGTCCCGGCCGACCAAGCCAAGGGGCGACAAATATCACATTCATTCCGACGCCAGCAGGTCGTCAAGTATTCAATTGTCAATCAGTATGGTTACGAGTATCTTTACGTTTAACTTATAATTCATGGCTTTAAGGTAATAAGTATTATCATAGTATTTGCTATATATGGGATTTTCTGGAAAGGATTCTAATACTCTGTAAACTCAATCACCATCCCCTAACGAGATTATTTCTGAAGTAAAACGTGTATTTATAACCAATGTCATTAAATACTTATGAACTCACCAGCATTTAAAAATGATGATACTCGCTTTCAAAATAACTTGTATCCTCAGGTCATCGGTAGGCAGGTACACTTCGGGAGCTTTTGTGAAGACAGCCTTGTACCGCGCTACAGCTTATGTTATTTCTTATATCTACTTTGATGTTATTGCTAAATGTAACCTATGTAAAATTATTACTATTAATGCAATGGTTGTTGTACTTTTATTACTATACTTCATATGTTGTGATACTTGACATGACGTCCTCCACCCCAGAACATTTCCGCCGTTCTAGTTTTGGGTTGTGACATATGACGTGGCAAGAGGAAGGCCACGACGTGACTGCGATTGCAACCCAAACCCATGATTTTTAGGGTTTCTTCCATATTTAAGCACTTAATATCAAGGATTATATCATCATCTTCAACCTCCAACCCTTCCAAACGAAACCCAAGCCTCCATGAAGATTTGAGAGATTGTTTCTTTAACTTGAGGAAGAAGAAAGTTACACGGAAGCAAGGGAATTAAGAACATGCTTGGATCCAACGTCCTCTTTAGAAATCTGAGTTGTTAGAGGTATAAAGTTCATACATTAGCTATTCTTCTTCTTCTGTCAAGTGAGCTTACTATAGAGGATTTTGGTCCCTTTATTGGATGCTTTGGGAACTGAAGAACTCTGGAGCTTGTGGATGCCCTCTTATGGTCATTATGTTCTAAAAAGTGAGAAAATGTAGCCATGATGGAGTCCCTTGTGTTCATGCTCAATTTGTGGCCCCATTAAGGACTTAATGGACTTAGGTTTGTAGATCTAGCCTTAGAATGGAGTCCTAATGGATAAATTTGGAAACTTTATCCGTTAAGCCATTTGAGAAAAGTAGATCTAAGGTTTTGGGCTTAGATCTGTATATATTAAGCACTTAATGAAGAGTATGGTAATATGGCGGTTCCGACGACGTGTCAATCGGCTTGCCATAACGTGGTAGTTATCTGCTTCACGACTGTTTTGTCCTAATGTGCCCATGATATAGCCAAGAGGTCTTGTCACAACTAGCATTTTAGCTAGGAAATTCTCTTCTCACATAAACATTATCCATTGTAAAAGCATATACTCTAAGTGAATACTATACTCTATTCTCATTCAAATATATCTCATATGCTCAAATAAGGGTTGGAAACCCTAGAAGTTCTTGATTAGGTCCATTTTGGACTAGGACTTCCTTATTGGACTCTATGGACCAATAAGCTTCCAATTTGACTATCATGGGCGTAGAACCCTTAAATGGGCTCTAATTGGACCCATATTAATTTATTTCAACATTATGGGCCATATTGGGCCTAGAATGAAATAAATTAAGAGTTTTGAAACATGAATAACCTAAACTAGTCCAACAAAGGGTAAAAATCATATTATATTTCTTTTAGGTTAAAACTCATCCAACCTAACTTCTACATGGGCTAGAGGGCATAAAAGCCCAAATTTTTCCTTTTCCTTCTAAATTCTCGGCCCATGGCCCAAATCCAAGAAGAAATGAAGAAGGTTTGACTTTCAATGCCACCTCCTTATTCTCTCATGGATCTCCATGCACAAACACATGTTTCCATGCACATGTCACTTCACTCACTTCTCATTTCTCTCTTTCCATTCCCTTGGCCGAGAGTTTACACACACACACACACATCTCACAAAAATCTCTCTAAATCACTCAAGACTTCTCTCTTCCTCTCCATTCAAAGTCTCGAAATTTTTCTTGTGTTTCAAGAGGATTCTTCAAGGTTATCATTATCCTTTAACTCCTAGAAAACTCCATAAACTCGAGATCTTCATCAAGGGGTGCTAGGGCCGAAAATCACCAAGTTTTCTTCCATCTTTTCTTCAAGAACCGAAACTACCCCCTAAGGTGAGCTTCATACCCCCTATTTTCTGTTTTTATGAGTTTTATGGGGGGGGGGGAATACAAGTGAAAGTGTAGATCTATATGTGTTTTTGTATGCCTTGTATGATTCTATGCTTATGTGGGTGTTTTTATGTGTTTATAATGTTGGATCTAGCCATTAACCCCTAAAAGCCGAGACATACTTTATGTTAAATGATACTAGCATCAAATATATTTCTACATACAAAGTGTTCCAAGAAAAATAGCTAAATGGCTTAATAACATTTTATTTGGGCTAAAAACTCAATTTTTGGACATAAAATGTTAAAAATATAAAGTTAAAGGGCCCAAAATGACATATCACGAATTCTGATGGATGAGGAGTGTCAAAACAGTTTCAATAAAATATTTTCTGGAAATATACTCATTTGCAGGATTAAAAATATAAATTTCAAGCTTAATGGGCTAAAAATGACAATTTCGGCCCAATAGGGCCCATTATGCGAAATTTTCTGTTTTGGAGGGCCAAAACTGTGTTTTTCTGTAAAATAGTGGACTGCTAGTGTTCCAAGTACTTTTCAAGGTTTTAAAATGCTTTTCAAATTCAAAAAGGACCAAAGTTGCAAAAAATTTCCAATTTGGGCCAAAATTGTAAAAACTGCGAAAAAGAGGGGTTATAACCGAGAAAAGTGCATTTTCAGGGACTCAAACTGTTTTCAATGAAAAATATGCTGAAAAATATCAATTTCAATAACTTTTGGTGTTAAAATGTCAAGAAAAATGATTTAAGGACCAAACCGGAAAGTTATTTAATTAGAGGGTTGAAAAAGTAAATTTTACAAACAATGAGGGTCTGAAAACAGAAAACTTTCAAGGGTAATTCAATACACTCAACTTGATCAAATATTGGCACCGCGACTACCGACGAAATACAATACACGACAATACCAAAAATCGTTGTTAAACGAATTGGTTCGGTCTCGAACCAATAAAAATCCGAAACTACTAACGCGACGATAACTCGATTCATACAAGTAACATTTGGGAATTCAATACACACGTGAGAGTGCACAGACGTCTACGCACCATCTTTGGGCCCCAAAGTGTAAAATCTTGTTTGTTGGACCTAGCTAGCCCAATGACCTGATCTTAAGGCCCGAAGACATCAACCTTACGAGTTGTTGGGTCTTACATGATCCAACACAGCGTAAAAGGACTTTCAATGGCTTGTATACTATCGGTCCCCAAGGGTCCTTTGGTATTGCTAGTAAAGTCGGTATTTTATGCGAGGCGGGTCAAGGACCCCTTGTACTCTTTTTTTATCCCCAACCGGCTAATGGAGTTACCGAGGTCTTCGTGTCCTCTTTCTCTTCGGATGTGGGAGTACCTGAAGTCAGGGCGGTTGGATAACGTGATTAGTACGGACGACACCTACGGGATCGTTAGTATAGTTATAAACAGGTCGTTTGTGTAACGCGTGTTTATAGCAACTTATCATGCGCAAAAATAATCCGACGTCGCCTGAAATTAATGACTTCACACGCTGCAATGGTTTTATTTTCAACTTCATGGAATTCAAAGAATTAGGAAAACATCGGGTTTTCCTAGGGTTTTCAATACATACGGTTTCGAAATGCACATAATTTTGATGAACATTTTCTTTCAACTATGGAAACAAACAAGCATACTTATGGATCTTCACAAACTTTTTCATGAACTCTTTTCAGAAAATATCGGATTTTCTGGTGGTTTTCAAACAATACAAAACATTGGATTTCAAACACTACTTATGAACTCACCAACATTTCATATGTTGACGTTTTTCAAAATACTTGTATTCTCAGGTAACAGATAAAGTGATGGAAGGGTTGTACTCCATGATGTTTTGCTGTGTGTTAACTAGTATCGAACAATCTACTTTTGAGAATGTAATGTTTTGAGACAATGTAATGGATGTAAACACTATCAGTTGTAATATTCAAATGTTGGTGATGAATGATGTTATGATTCATGTATATTCATTGTGATGGTATTCAATTGAGTCACAACAGCCCCCGGACATTTCCGCCGTCTGGTTCGGGGGTGTAACAGGTTGGTATCAGAGCTTTGTTTATAGTGAACTAGCATATCTAGCCACACATTGATATGCAACTATAAACCAAAAAGAGGGACTAACATAACTCTGAACAAAACAAGTAAATAAAACACCCTTGCTTGCATTAGGAATAAGAACATAACGCTGAACCAAACAAGATAATGCTAGTATCTCGGTTAATCCAGGACTGTTCTTAGTTGTATCAAGGAGCGGATGTAGCCTGATCAACTACATTCCCTCCAAGGTACAACCATCACATGTCTTGAAGAAATCGTGATAGCTTGGGAATCTAAAAACATACCCCTTAATCTCCAAGAAAGGAACCTCAACTAAATCTATGCAATAGTTGTAGAATTATAGGAGTAATAGGTATGCTATTTGATTTTATTATTCATAGTCCTTCGTGCAATACGCTGTAGACGAGTATCATTAGCCAGGAAACCCTATCTCCCTAGTCAAGGAATAGTCGGGTGGCTCGACCCAGAGAAAGAATTCCAGGAGGAACACGAAGTAGAACTCGCAGGCGAATCCGCCGAGTCAGTAAGTGGACCTCGAAGAGGAAGAGCCAGAGGGAAATGATGATGATGACTCAGATGTAGAATCCGATGACCTCAATCCTTCATGTAAAGCCAGAGTACCGACATATCTTGTGGGCCCCGGTGGCCCCATGCCCCCCTTAGGCACACGATATTTGGAGATAGAGTCGCCAGCAGAGGATACGACCACACCAGGGTAGGAACCGAGGTCTCTCTAACCATCAGCCATAGAGGACCAGCTGACCGGGCCCTCCCAGTAGTGGTCCAGGGCACCTGAGGTAGGGATAGCCAAGCTCAGGACACCCCTAACCGAACAAAACAAATGTGGTTTGCTATTGAGAAAGATGAGAGGCAAACATAGGAGGTGAGAGGAAACTCTTGAGCGAGACTGTTAGTTTGGAAGTACAATTACAGGCTACCGAACAACAAGTAGCTCGTCTCCGAGGTGCATCCACTTCATCAGCACCACCACCAGACACTTCCCGCCACGATTCAGATCAGCCTTTTCTTTTTCCCCTACTATCCGACATGACTCCCTTTCGTGTACTAAGATGGTACTTACCCCTGAAATAATTATGTGCTATATTGATTTCATATTACTACAAAGACTCAATTATATACACAAGCGAACCCTCGAAACCACTAGATACTTAAGGATCTCGAAACTAAAACAACCCATATAATCTAAGGATAGACGTAACAATCGTGCCAAATCTGTGATTACCTACTACCGCAAATACATCATAGGGATGTAGATGGAGGCAGCAAGAATTATACAACAAGATGCAAAATTTATAGAGTACAACCAGGAATGACGATCATTACTTACGATCTGGATTATCAACGTGCCTCAGGAAAATGCCATCCCCCAAGAATAACAAGCGCACCCGCGAGACACCACTCCTGCAGATGGACTCCGCTACATTTCAAGCTGTTGTAATGGCAGCAGTAGCCGCTGCTATGGCACAGATCAAGGCAAACAACCCTAATGGAGGCGGGAATAGCATTGACAACTCTAGCCAAAGGAACAAACATGGGAACCAACAAGTGACAACCTGTCAAGGAGCTCCAAACCCCAAGCTTAAGAGCAGGAAGCTGAGATCTGGAGGTAAGAGAATGGGACTACACACTCAAGGGTTCTCAAGGGAGCAACATGTTGTTGCTGTTCATGCGACCATGACCCCTATTACACCAGCAACCAGGAGACCATATGCTGGAAACCTTCCAAAATGCAACCAGTGCAAATTCCATCATAATGGAGCCTACAGGGAGATGCATTGTAACAAATGCAACCGAAAGAATCACATCGCCAAATCCTGTAGAACTTATCCATGCCAGAATCGTCAGCCAAATGAAAACGACAACAATCACAACAACCCTAACAACAACACCAATAATGAGACCAGTCGCGCCTGCTATAGGTGTAGAGGAACTGGTCACATCAGGCGCAATTGCCCCAGGGATAACCATCGAGGAGCAGAAGGATCAGAAATGGTCCTGTCCTTGGGTCAAGGCGAAGCAATCCAAAACCCAACGGTTGTTACTGGTACGTTCTCACTTGACAACTCTTTCACTTACCTCTTATTCAATGGTAAATCCGAGTGAAGTTTCGGTTAGTAACAAATCCAAACACTTACTAAAACAACATCCCCAAAGCTAAGCTAAGCCTTTTCAATGGACATGGCCAATGGGGAAAAATGATTTAATCTAGGGTACTCATGTGGAGTACACCTTAACACTAAATAACCATTCATTACAAATAGGTTTCATGCCAGTAAATATTCGGAGTTTTAATGTGATAATCGTCATGGTTGGGTTAAGCTCCCACCGTGCTG
Organism: Lactuca sativa; assembly: GCF_002870075.4. NCBI lineage: Eukaryota > Viridiplantae > Streptophyta > Magnoliopsida > Asterales > Asteraceae > Lactuca > Lactuca sativa. The sequence goes on from NC_056628.2 coordinate 145,172,175, forward strand.
ATACTATGTGTCGCGAGAAGGCCATTTGCCTTCACCTTCCTAATCACAAAAACTCTAATAATCCATGGTGATAAACCTAGCGCCAATCCCCTCCCTATCTCGTGCATCAAGGCACAGAAGTGCCTGCACCAGGAGGACTACGTTTTTCTCACTCATGTTGTGGACAAGACCAAAGAAGAGGTAGGCATACAAGGGATTCCGGTAGCATGTGATTTTTCCAAATGTGTTTCCTGAGGAACTTTTGGGAATATCCCAGAGAGACAGGTCGAATTTCGAATCAACCTCATATCGGGAACCACATCAATTGCCAATTCACCCTATAGATTGACTCCCGCCAAAAATTCACAAGTTATCCTATCAAATGAGTAGAATTGTTGCACAAAGGATTCATTAGACCAAGCTTCTCATCCTAGAGAGCTCCGGTCTTGTTTTTCAAGAAGACAGATCCTTCCGAAGGTACATCGATTTTAGGAAATTGAATAATCCCCCTATTAAAAATTGATACCTACTTCCATGGACTGACGATCTATTTGGCCATCCCCAAGGAGCTAGTTACTTCTCTAAAAATAGATCTAAGAACCGATTATCATCAACTTTGAGCCCGAGAAGAGGACATTTCAAAACTGCCTTCCGAACCCGTCTCGACCATTTCAAATTCATTGTGATACCCTTCGGTCTAACGAATGCTCCCACGGTATTCATGAACCTTACGAACCGAGTTTCCCAACCATTCCTAGTTAGCCCTTTCACTATTTTCATCGATAACATACTCATCTGCTCACAAGGCGAGAACGAAACACTATCATCATCTACGACCGGCCTTGAAAGCATCAAAAATGGGAATGTCGCGATGAAAGCACTGCATGGATGGATAAAACTCTCGAAGTCAAAAGACGAAGCTTTTTGTTATAAGAGTTGAGTTGGGCGTTATCTGGGTGATCGTCGATAGGTTAACCCAATCTGCCCATTTCCAGCCAATACAAAAATCAAACAAGATGGAAGGATTAGCTTGGATCTATATCCAAGAGATCGTGAGACTCCATGAAATATCGGTATCTACTATCTCGGATCGAGATAACAGATTTTCTTTAAGACTATGGCAGTCACTTCAGAGGGCTATGGGAACATCACTAGACATAAGCGTTGCTTACCACCTTCATACCAATAGCCAAAGTGAACGAACCATTTGACCACTCAAATTCATGCTACAAGTCTAGGTGTTTGAGTTCAACAAGTCAGGGGATACCCGGTTTCCCTTGACTAAATTCTCATACAATAACAACTATCGCACGAGCATCAAGAATGCTCCTTTCAAAAACCCTTTATAGTCATAAATGCATATCACTTGGTGGTACTCTCATGAGACCAGAAACCACTAACAAAACAACAGAGAAGATAATCCAAATCAAAGCTGGACCTCAAGCATCGCGAGACCGATAAAGGAGCTCTGCTGACAAGCGGCGTAATCCATTAGGATGGCAAGTCGGGGATCGCGTATTATTAAAGGAATCTCCTGGGAATTGAATGACTCGCTTTAGGAACCAAGAAAACAAAACTCACGATACATCTGACTGTTCGAGATTCTTGCTCGGACTGGTCCAAAGACATATAGGTTGCAGCTGCCTGTAGAGCTCAGCAATGTGAACCCTGTGTTCTGTGTCTTGAATCTGAAAAGATGCACATCAAATAACACTCATATCATACCTTTACGAGAGATCAGAGTAAGCGAGAATCTCATGTTCGTCAAAGAACCAGTCAAGGTATTGGATAGGGAAGTAGAACATACAAAACAAAGCCCCATTATGATTGTGAAGGTTCCATGGAACGCTAAGCGTGGACCGAAATTCACATGGGAAACGTGAAGATCAGATGAAGTGCCTATTCTCTCATTCGCAAACCTATCCTTAGAAAGAATTTCGGGACGAAATTCCCTCTAACGGGGGGATGATGTCACAACTAGCATTTTAACTAGGAAATTCTCTTATCACATAAACATTATCCATTGTAAAAGCATATACTCTAAGTGAATACTATACTCTATTCTCATTCAAATATATCTCATATGCTCAAATAAGGGTTGGAAACCCTAGAAGTTCTTGATTAGGTCCTTTATGGACTAGGACTTCCTTATTGGACTCTATGGACCAATAAGCTTTCAATTTGACTTTCATGGGCTTAGAACCCTTAAATGGGCTCTAATTGGACCCACATTAATTTATTTCAACATTATGGGCCATATTGGGCCTAGAATGAAATAACATAAGAGTTTTGAAACATGAATAACCTAAACTAGTCCAACAAAGGGTAAAAGTCATATTATATTTCTTTTAGGTTAAAACTCATCCAACCTAACTTCTACATGGGCTAGAGGGCATAAAAGCCCAAAATTTTCCTTTTCCTTCTAAATTCTCGGCCCATGGCCCAAATCCAAGAAGAAATGAAGAAGGTTTGACTTTCAATGCCACCTCCTTATTCTCTCATGGATCTCCATGCACAAACACATGTTTCCATGCACATGTCACTTCACTCACTTCTCATTTCTCTCTTTCCCTTCCCTTTGCCGAGAGTTTACACACACACACATCTCACAAAAATCTCTCTAAATCACTCAAGACTTCTCTCCTCCTCTCCATTCAAAGTCTCGAAATTTTTCTTGTGTTTCAAGAGGATTCTTCAAGGTTATCATTATCGTTTAACTCCTAGAAAACTCCATAAACTCGAGATCTTCATCAAGGGGTGCTAGGGCCGAAAATCACCAAGTTTTCTTCCATCTTTTCTTCAAGAACCGAAACTACCCCCTAAGGTGAGCTTCATACCCCCTATTTTCTGTTTTTATGAGTTTTATGGGGGGGGGGGGAATACAAGTGAAAGTGTAGATCTATATGTGTTTTTGTATGCCTTGTATGATTCTATGCTTATGTGGGTGTTTTTATGTGTTTATAATGTTGGATCTAGCCATTAACCCCTAAAAGCCGAGACATACTTTATGTTAAATGATACTAGCATCAAATATATTTCTACATACAAAGTGTTCCAAGAAAAATAGCTAAATGGCTTAATAACATTTTATTTGGGCTAAAAACTCAATTTTTGGACATAAAATGTTAAAAATATAAAGTTAAAGGGCCCAAAATGACATATCACGAATTCTGATGGATGAGGAGTGTCAAAACAGTTTCAATAAAATATTTTCTGGAAATATACTCATTTGCAGGATTAAAAATATAAATTTCAAGCTTAATGGGCTAAAAATGACAATTTCGGCCCAATAGGGCCCATTATGCGAAATTTTCTGTTTTGGAGGGCCAAAACTGTGTTTTTCTGTAAAACAGTGGACTGCTAGTGTTCCAAGTACTTTTCAAGGTTTTAAAATTCTTTTCAAATTCAAAAAGGACCAAAGTTGCAAAAAAATTTCCAATTTGGGCCAAAATTGTAAAAACTGCGAAAAAGAGGGGTTATAACCGAGAAAAGTGCATTTTCAGGGACTCAAACTGTTTTCAATGAAAAATATGCTGAAAAATATCAATTTCAATAACTTTTGGTGTTAAAATGTCAAGAAAAATGATTTAAGGACCAAACCGGAAAGTTATTTAATTAGAGGGTTGAAAAAGTAAGTTTTACAAACAATGAGGGGCTGAAAACAGAAAACTTTCAAGGGTAATTCAATACACTCAACTTGATCAAATATTGGCACCGCGACTACCGACGAAATACAATACACGACAATACCAAAAATCGTTGTTAAACGAATTGGTTCGGTCTCGAACCAATAAAAATCCGAAACTACTAACGCGACGATAACTCGATTCATACAAGTAACATTTGGGAATTCAATACACATGTGAGAGTGCACAGACGTCTACGCACCGTCTTTGGGCCCCAAAGTGTAAAATCTTGTTTGTTGGACCTAGCTAGCCCAATGACCTGATCTTAAGGCCCGAAGACATCAACCTTACGAGTTGTTGGGTCTTACATGATCCAACACAGCGTAAAAGGACTTTCAATGGCTTGTATACTATCGGTCCCCAAGGGTCCTTTGGTATTGCTAGTAAAGTCGGTATTTTATGCGAGGCGGGTCAAGGACCCCTTGTACTCTTTTTTTATCCCCAACCGGCTAATGGAGTTACCGAGGTCTTCGTGTCCTCTTTCTCTTCGGATGTGGGAGTACCTGAAGTCAGGGCGGTTGGATAACGTGATTAGTACGGACGACACCTACGGGATCGTTAGTATAGTTATAAACAGGTCGTTTGTGTAACGCGTGTTTATAGCAACTTATCATGCGCAAAAATAATCCGACGTCGCCTGAAATTAATGACTTCACACGCTGCAATGGTTTTATTTTCAACTTCATGGAATTCAAAGAATTAGGAAAACATCGGGTTTTCCTAGGGTTTTCAATACATACGGTTTCGAAATGCACATAATTTTGATGAACATTTTTTTTCAACTATGGAAACAAACAAGCATACTTATGGATCTTCACAAACTTTTTCATGAACTCTTTTCAGAAAATATCGGATTTTCTGGTGGTTTTCAAACAATACAAAACATTGGATTTCAAACACTACTTATGAACTCACCAACATTTCATATGTTGACGTTTTTCAAAATACTTGTATTCTCAGGTAACAGATAAAGTGATGGAAGGGTTGTACTCCATGATGTTTTGCTGTGTGTTAACTAGTATCGAACAATCTACTTTTGAGAATATAATGTTTTGAGACAATGTAACGGATGTAAACACTATCAGTTGTAATATTCAAATGTTGGTGATGAATGATGTTATGATTCATCTATATTCATTGTGATGGTATTCAATTGAGTCACAACAGCCCCCGGACATTTCCGCCGTCTGGTTCGGGGGTGTGACAGGTCTCCATGTCGTGGTGGGTGTTGACTTGGTTGACCGTTGACCATTGAATTTTGACCAGTTTGACCTGGGTCAAACTTCAAGGAATTAAGTTTTGATTAAAGATCTATCTTGGTTTGGTCTTATTCAGCTTCACAAAAGCAATCAATACAGTGAGTGAGCGTGTTGATGTGTTCCATGGGTCTTTGATTCATGTGAGTTTTCTCACTATATTACCTATGTCATACTATGGTGCATACTAAACTAGTTGACTCTTAGTAGATGATGGTTGTTATGAGTATTTACCGAGTTGATGATAACTCCAAGACCGTTGATAGTCCTCAGGATTGTTGATAGTCCCAGGCTTGTTGATAACTCATAATTGTTATATTGACAAAGGGGTAGTGGTATGTTGATTAGAGTACAAGAAGGTCGATAATCGTCTAATTGAGTGTTCTAGGGGTTGTATGCAATCACGTATGATAACCTTAGAAGATTTAGGTTTTTTTGTTGGTTCCTTTTTTGGTTGTGGCTTAAGAGTGGGATCAACTATTTAACCGTCTATCTCACCTCTGATTACATATAACTATGCATTCATTAGTGATCTACCAGTGGTGATGTAAAGTACTATATGAAGTCTGTAATGTAGTAGTGCGATGTAGACACATATGCTAGAGTAGATAGTCGCCTATGTTTTTGTTCTTGTCCATTGATTAATGTTATATGTATCTTTGATATTGCTGAGGATTCCAGGAATGTTGATAGTCCATAGGGTTGCTGATAACCCATAAGGCTATTGTGAGCCTATATGAATAATAATAGTCCCAAGGTTGTTGATAACCCATAACTGTTTATATTGTTGTGTTGCACGTGGTAAGTAGGATAGTTTATAGTCATAGAGACTATTAATAGTCCAAGGGTTATTGATAACCCATAACTAATTATTATGTTGTGATGTATGTGATATTTTGGGGAAACTCACTAAGCTTTTGATTATAGTTGTAGATTAAATGTTTTGAGATACCATTGGGGATCATAAGAATGCAAAGGCGTGACTGTACACACTCACCAACTACATTGGAGATTCCACATTTGTTATATTACTCTGATTCCAAACAACTATATTTTGAAACAAATGAGTTTTCTTAACTTGGGTTTATGAAAATAGTGTTTTTATCTTAGCTAAAAATAATAAAAAAATGTTTGTGAAAATGAAATGTTACATGTTGGTATCCGAGCCCCGATTTACTAAAATAAAAAACATTTATTCATATAAAAAAACCATGACATTTACAAAAAAATATTTTTTGACATGTTATTCGTTTTTGAATTATATAGTTGCACAAAAAATCACCATATGTAAAAATATGTGAAAATAATTATTTCATCCTATGTGAAAATAATATTTGACATGTTATTCATTTTCAAATTATACAGGTGCACAAACCAAAATATATTTTATGTGAATTTTTTTTATAAAAGGTTTTTTTATGTGAAAATTTGTTTTTTATAATACAAAACCTTCTACGCGAAAAACATTTTGGACAAATTTTATACAAAAACCATATTTTTCACATATAAAACCTTTTTTTAACAAAAATATTTTGTTAAAAATGATTTTATATAGAAAAAATAAGATTTTTTTATGTGAAAACATATTTTCTATATAAATATGATTTTATAAAGCTAAAATAACATATTTGAAGCCAAATTTGAAAAACAATATGCAAAAAAATTAGATTTAAGGTGAATTTGTAACAAAATTTCGAAATTTGGGCCAAAAGTTTAAATTTTTTACAAAATATGTAATAAAATTTAGAAAAAACATCATAAATGGTCCCTGTGGTTTCCCCAAATCTGAAGTTTAGTCCTTGTGGTTTAGAAATGTGATAGTTGGTCTGTGCTTTCAAAACTTTTGACGATTGGTCATTATTGTTAACTCCGTTAAGTTTTGTCCGTTAACTAAAGGGCATTTTTGTTATTTCACTACCACAGGGACCATTTATGATGTTTTCTCTTATTATTATTATTTTTATAAATTAAATATAATTATTTAGTTTAATATATAAAAGGTCTCTCTCTCTCTCTCTCTCTCTCTCTCTCTCTCTCGTAAACAGTAAAGACACACATTTGTCTTCCTCCCTCACCTCCAAAAACTTTGAACCCCATCTCTATTACAACCAGAAGCTGCCATCACCACCATTGGATGCCATCGACTAAGGGTGAGCATGGATCGGTTTGGGTTAGTTTTGACCTAACACCGAACCCAACCCAATAAAATCGGTTTTCAAAAAAATAATAACCGAACCAAGAACCCAAACCGTCTGTTCGGTTTCTCGGTTTTCAGTTTCTTCATGGGTCGGTTCCGGGTTTAAAACCGAACCCAATGTTAATCCCACAGAAACTGATTTGAGGCATGATAGAGGTTAACGATTCCATATATTAAGGGTGAAACACCCCCGAACCGTCAGGAAAACAACGGCGGAAACGTACGGGGGCGGAGACGACATGTAAAGTATCATAACCATTGAACATAGCAAGCATAGTAAACACAACCATTACATTACATAAGAATATTAACATTTGTTTAAAAACAAGGAAATATATAGTTTATATACATCAGAATAAACAAATGTAAAGACGAGACTTCTATACGCTCCGTCTTCTCCAAAAGTAAGCGTGATACCTGTCTAACGTGAACCTGAGAATACAAGCAGTTACAGAAATATCAGCATAAAGCTGGAGAGTTCATAAGCGATTGGTTTCTAGTGAAAGAAAGTGTTCCTTTGATTTTATGAAAATTTGTTTCCCATATTTTCTTATAAAAGAAGTTTGGTTATCCATTTGTTAAACAACCTGTTCATGAAAAGTTAAGTTATCCCAGGAAAAACCTATATTTTCCTTAAAAGTTAATGGTTGGTTATCGATTCGGAACTGAAGTGTACAAGTATCTACCATACTTGTATTGTTAGGTGAAGTTTCCTTGAAAACTAGGTTACTCTGGATGAAGTACATTAGTTTTAATACACACATAAAACTAATAACTAGGTAGTGAACTAATTCCTAAGGGTATTGCTGATACCCTCTAGTAATCAAAACAGTTATTACTTTGAGGTTAGTTCACTAGGTTTATTATTACTAAAAGTAAATCTCCATTATCTAAGTTGCGAGTTCTATAACCATATAATAAACTGGATATGGCTCGTAACGGGGGCCAGTATCATTTTATGACTTTGTCACCCGTAGACCTGTCGGTTCCACTGTAGCTAGCAGCAAGGTGCGGGGTAGTCAGTCCCGTATAGATCTATACACAAAATTCACGTTCTCCCTCCAGGAGGTTCTGGTTACAGGGTTAGTCCTACACTCTCGTATCCCGGGGGAGTGTTACCAAGGACGTGTCTCCAATCTTAAGAATAACGAATTTACAAGTAATAATATGGAAAATCCCCTTTTATGATTGGCATGAATCCTTTGTAAAATATAAAATATAACATTTTATGATAAGATTCACAAGTTTCCTTGTTTTAGTTTTGAAAACTGATGTGTGTAAAACGAACTAGTTTTAATCCTACTTTTAATTAATATATTAAGCACACAAAGACAGTGAACCTGTCTTTTAGTGGTATAGTTGGATAAGTAGGGTGTCGAACTCAGGGAACGGAAATTAATCTAATAACTAATTTTAACTAAACAAGTAATAAAATTAAAGGGTTTTTTCTCTAGTTTTGCAAGACTAGAAACTTAAACATAGCTCTTAAAACAATTAACTAACTAAATAATTAAAGAAAATGACAAATTCACCAAATTTATTAAAGGGTTTCTTTTTAGGTTCAACTAATTCACTCCTATGGTTATTTAAATGATAAATTAATTATTATTGGTTAACAACTATAATGGTTAGGTTCATGTTCATTACTCCTAACCCTTAGACAATCAATCAATTCAAGCAGTGGCCAATTGTTTAAACTAATTAATTCCCTAGTTTAATTATTTGGATTAAATAAGATTTGTAATTGGTTAATCAAGTTGGTGTTTCAATTAACCTCTTGTTTGTTGGTTTCTCAAACAAGCTCACACATTAATTTACCCATTCTCTAATTAATCTTAATTTCATATTCATTACTCTTAATCATAGGATCAAGTGTTCACATAACATATGAGGTTAATAATTAAGAGATGTTCATGCAGCTTAATTACCTTCCAATTAACAGAAAATAGTTGTCATTAATGCATAAGGTTCTTTAACAAACTTAATTTAATAAAATCACCAAATAACAATCACTCATAAAGTATATTCTAAACCATAGGAGTAAATTAGTCTTCCCCAACAGAAACAAAACGAATTTAGTTCATAGTCATGATAAAAACAAACTCAAAAGCAGATTTAACTAATCTAAACATACTTAATTCCTAAAGCTAAGTGGAATGATTAACCTAATTGCCTTGATTCTTCCAAGGATTGAAGATTAGGGTTCTTTAGCTCCTCCAAAGGTTCTTCAATCGCAAATTCAGCTCTCAAAATCGCCAAAAGTCCCTTCCAATCGGATAATAGTGTGGTATTTATAATTATCACAAAACAGGGTGTACTCGGCGAGTAGCAGACCCAACTCGCCGAGTAGATGCTAGTTATCTGTCCCATACCAGGAGTCTTGACTTGTCTTCTGGAATATTCTAATGGACTCGCCGAGTAGGAAGGCTTTTTCCCTCATTCTTCATTCTTTGGTCTCTAATTGCTTCCTCTTGTTCCCTTTCACTCCCAAGCATGTCTTTTGGACTGAAAACAAAATTTAAACATTATTAAGTACCTTTTGTCCACATTATACACATAATTAGTTAAAAATGAATAAAAATGTATGCTAAATAATTAACTAATTATGCACATATCAAAATACACCACACTTGACTTTTGCTTGCCCCCAAGCAAAACTGAATTTTAAACATATTTGAACCACATATGACAACTCCAATCTAACCAAGCCATTATGCCAAGACCGCAACGCATGCATTTGTGTCTAAAATTGTCCTAAATACCCCCATACTCCAAATACTCACAATCCTCATAATCATTCGCCCACTCACCTCGAACTATGCTCATTTTATGCATCCCTCCGAATCCATCCCCAGAAAACCTCTTAACCTCAAGGTATTTTTGGTTGAGCAACCCAAACATACATAATCTAGACAATTACAATTTATAATACCACTATGGAGCTCTTTTGGAATTCTTCACTTCTTGGCATTTGATCTTTGATCTCTTTGAATTCACCACTTTGTTGTTTGATTTTTGGTATCTTCAACTTTTTGAATTTCTTTGGAATTTTTGATCTTCTAATTTCATATTTGACTTTGATGCTCCAAAAATTCTTCAAACTTTTCTTGTAATTTCTCTCTCTTTTTTTTACATGTACCTCACTTTTTTCACTCAAATCCCTACATGCTTAAGCAGGGGCGCTCAACTTCAACCTTTATTGGCTAAAGATAACAATTTTCCTAGATACATTTCTGGTACACGATGCTAAACATATTGCATCCCTCAGGCTGAGCGAGGTCGTGTTTTTGTCCCATGATTTCACTGGAATAAGGAAGCCACAAATGCACTAGAACATGTATAGGCTCAACTAAACATTTGGGTTTTCATGCAATTATCAACACAATTCTGATTTGCTTTTACCAAAATTTTCTCAATTAATTCCTAAGTAATATTTTTGGTATGCAACAATTTTTTTAAAATTAGCCTAAATTAAGACTCTAAATTTTCTAATATGTGACCAACCCCCTACCACACACTTATTTTATGCAATGCCCTTATTGCATATTATGCAAAAAATAAAAATGCAAATATAGAGAGAATTGGAACAAACTCCCCGGGGGTAGCAGTCGATAGGTTGATACTCTTTTCTTCAGCTCCATCTTCAATTGACTTAAGCCATGGGAACAGCTCATCCATGTCTTGGGTGTCATGCGTCTCGTGTGGTTGACAGCTCGAAAATATCATGGAACAAGCTTCTTAGAAAATCCCCAGTAACAACTCTTCACGAAAAGTGGAAAAATGCTGCAGTGAAAGTGCTCAAAACAGCTCTGGAACTCGAAAATTGCAAGTCTACTCGGCGAGTAGTGTCGTGTACTCGGCGAGTACCTCTTGAATTGGAACTATATCATGTAATACCCCATGTACTCGCTGAGTAGAATTTGTGCACTCGGCGAGTAGGCACTGTATTGCCAAAACTGATCCAGCTCATGTTCCTTTTGACTCAGGTTTTGAAATTGGAAATTTCACTGACCCTTACTCTAAATCCTTCAGCAGCAACACTCTCCATTACTCTCGACTCTAACGGACTCAATCCTAAGGACAAGACTTCGTACTTTTTCTTGACCATCTCTCATTCCTTACTTGGACCTCAACACTTTATTATGCTTCCTAACCTTCCATCCCTGAAAAATAAGCAACTAAAAGTGAAAGTAATAAAAATCCTAAAAACAAAAAACATCCAAGTTTTAACAATTGTTAAAAACAAAACATCATAAAAACACAAAACATAAAAATAAAGTCCTCAATCTTCTTCTTCCATATCGGCTCCTCCCGCGCCACTTGCTCCTTCTTCATTTCCTCTCCTCATTCTTTCGTCCCAACTCATAATGTATGGATAGCCGGGTCCGGGTCTTGGTGCAATGTTCATCTGTTGGAAGAGGTATTCAAAAGATTGATTATTATAATTAACCCCTCGTCCAATATCGTCCAAATAGAGCCGGTACTCCACTTGATTCCATCCATCGTTTTCCTCTTCCACCGTAATAACCGGTGGGTCTTCTCGTACCCACTCGCTACGTTGCCTTACCCATCTTCCTGGCTCCTCGGGGATTGTCGGCTCGTCTGCATGTGGAATGGAAAAGGAATCACCAAGCTTCTCCACAATCCGTGCCCTCCTATATAATGCAGTGTTGAACGGGGGAGGATAAATGACCGTGAACGCCCTTGCTTCTTGCAAGTCTAAGACCCCAAACGACCTGACAAGCCTTGTAACAAACATGCCTCCATTAATCTTTGAGTTCACCTTTTCCTTAACCGCCCCTTCAACAAGATAGATGGCGATGCAATAAGGGAGATTACAGAAAGCATCAGGAGTAATAATACTCCAAAGATAGAAGATGTCCCAACCTTCCTCATGTTGATGGTGCTGGCCACGAAGCGGTGAATAAGACGATGGATCGGAGAGCGAATATGACCCTCCTGAGCGTTGGAAGGAATATACACCCGGTTGGAAATAGTATTCCACCAGGTGGAGGCCACCACTGCCTCGGGAAGATCCTTATGGCAGTTCTCCAGAAAGGCTTCAAAGTCCTCAGTCAGCATAGTGCTCTGATCATAAATCCCCAGCCTCCAGGAAAATTCAGCCATGCTGCACTGTCGCAGCTCCCCACCCTAAGAAAAAGAAATTATATTGGGGTTGTAATACTCACTACCACCTCGGAATGAGATGGTAGTAAAAAATTCCCAACATAGTTCAGCATAAACAGGTTCTTGTATCTTGAATAACTGTAACCAACCATCACATATGATGGTGGTATTCCCCAAGTTGCACTCCTTCACCAAATATGGTGTGAGCTCCTCCTCCAAACCCACTTTTCCCAACCAATCCCAGTCAAAAGTGTTAGGCAAATGGATCTCCTTTTGTTTCAGCGCCTCTAATTTGTTTTTGGCTCGAGCTTGGGATGATTCGGACGTGATTTGTCGAAATGAGAGCCACGGGATATCACCTTGGCTTCCACCTCTGGAAGACTGCCCCCTTCTGGACATGGTATCTGCATAAGAACATTAAGAAAACACAAACAAACAACACCCAGTAATTAAAATCGAAATAAACAGGGCTGTATAGTATCCTACTCGCCGAGTTCATGTCCTACTCGGCGAGTAGGATGAACAGCGGGACCAAAATCCATCGATCATATATAGGGTTCCCAAAACTCCTAATTTTTCACAGGGGTTTGCTGTATCAAGTCAAATAACCATAGATCCAAAAGAAATTTCTCCTAACATTACCTAATTCATGGCAAAATTAGAACCCTAGAATTTGAGGAATCCCCCAAATCCGAATTTAAGCAAAATAGGGGCAAATCAATGATAAAGTTTGAACCTTTGATGAGTTTTAAGTATAAAGATCTTACCTTTTCCTTTGAAAGACGAAGATTAAGTGGAAAATTGAAGAAATCGCAGAGGGTGCTTGAAGGATGCGGTGCTCGTCGAGTGAATGGGTTAAATGGGTGAAAACCCTTATTTTACAGATTATAAACCATCTGTGTAAGTTAGCTACTCGCCGAGTAAAAAGGATCTACTCGCCGTGTAGAAATGATGTTACGCGTTTATTGGGTTATTTGGGCAGATACTCACCGAGTATGCGTGCCTACTTAGCGAGTAATCCTTGCAGATTGAAAAAAATTAATGTTTTTTGAAAAATTAATGAATTTTCTCATTTTTCACCATCCACCCCACACTCTAGGCATTGCTTGCCCTCGAGCAATTATATTCTTAGAAGAAGACGAATGAAAAAAATAAAGTAAAGGAAAGAAAATGCAAACTTGAGACTCGGGTTGCCTCCCGAGAAACGCTTCTTTTTAAGGAGTCATTAGCTGGACTCCTCCCCTTCTACGTGGTGGCAATCCCTTCCAACAACAGCAATTCTTCAATACCTTCATTCCTGGGGACTCCTTCTTCATACTTTTGACCCTATGTCCATTGACTTTGAAAGGTGTTCCATATCTTGACAATAGCTCTATAGCACCATGTGGAAACACCGTCTTCACCAGAAAAGGACCATCCCATCTTGACTTGCGTTTTCCCGAGAAAAGCTTTAGTCGTGAATTAAAGAGCAGCACTTTTTGGCCTTCATGAAATTCTTTATTTTCTTTTATCCTCTTATCATGCCACATCTTGGTCTTCTCTTTATAGATCAACGAACTAGAGTATGCATCATTTCTAAGCTCCTCAAGAGCATTCATTTGCATTAACCAGTTGCTCTTGAGTTCCTCCATGTTGAAGTTGCACATCTTTAAAGCCCAAAACGCTTTATGCTCTATCTCCACCGGCAAATGGCATTGCTTTCCATAAACTAACCTATATGGTGTAGTACCAATAGGTGTTTTGGAAGCTGGACGGAAGGCCCAAAGTGCATCGTCTAGCTTATCCGACCATTCTTTGCGATTGCTCCCCACCGATTTCTCCAAGATTCGCTTTAAAGCTTGATTTGTCACTTCGGTTTGTCCACTAGTTTGTGGATGGTAGGATGTAGAAAATTTATGGGTTACCCCATATTTCCTTAGCACCTTCTCTAGTTGATCATTGGCAAAATGCGTGCCTCGATCACTTATAAGAGCTTTTAGGACCCCAAATCGTGAAAATAACTTCTTTAAAAACCGCACCACTACCCGACCGTCATTAGTTGGTAACGCTTGTGCCTCCGCCCATTTGGATACATAATCCACCGCCACCAATATGTATTTGTTGCCTTTAGACATGGGAAATGGTCCCATGAAGTCGATCCCCCACACATCAAACACCTCGCACACTTGGATACTATGTTGTGGCATTTCATTTCGAGATGAAATGTTTCCCACTCTTTGACAAGCATCACATTCTTTGACAAATTGGGATGCATGTTTAAAAATCGTGGGCCAATAGAACCCAATGTCAAAGATCTTCTTTTCAGTGTAATGTTCTCCTTGATGTCCACCCGTGGGCCCGCTATGACAATGCTCTAATATTTGCCGGCTTTCATTCCCAAACACGCATCTTCGTATGATCCCATCCGCGCAACTTCTGAAAAGATATGGTTCATCCCAAAAGTAATATTTTATCTCGGAAAAGAATTTCTTCTTGTGTTGACTTGTGAGATCTTTTGGGATGTAATTGCTAGCTAAGTAGTTAGCTATATTTGCAAACCATGGTTCTTCTCCCACGGTCACCATAATATACTCGTCCGGAAAATCATCGCCAACTCTATCTTCGTGCAATCACGGGTTTTCAAGCCTTGACAAGTGGTCAGCTGCTACATTCTTCATTCCCTTTTTGTCTCGTATCTCTATGTCAAACTCTTGAAGAAGTAGCACCCATCGTCTCAGTCTTGGCTTGGCATCCTGTTTGGCAAATAAATACTTGATAGCAGAGTGGTAAGTAAAAACGGTTGTTTTAGATAAAACTAAATAAGAACGGAACTTATCAAAAGCATACACCACAGCTAATAATTCTTTTTCCGTGGTGGTGTAATTTTCTTGGGCTGGATTTAGAGTCTTGCTAGCATAATATATGGGTCGAAAGTGCTTATTAACCCTTTTTCCAAGGACAGCTCCTAATGCAAAGTCAATAGCATCACACATAATTTCAAAGGGTAAACTCTAATTTGGTGCAACAATGATCGGGCCATTAGTTAATTTTTCCTTTAAAAATTCAAATGCCTCTAAACACTCTTTAGTAAAATTAAAAGGTGCATCTTTTAATAGTAATTGTGTTACAGGTCTGGTTATTTTGGAAAAATCTTTTATGAAACGCCGGTAAAAACACGCGTGTCCTAGAAAACTTCTAATGCCCTTCACATTAGTTGGTGGGGGTAATTTGGCAATGGTGTCAATCTTTACCCGATCCACTTCAATTCCCATTTTGGAAACCTTGTGGCCTAACACTATACCCTCTTTAACCATAAAGTGACATTTCTCCTAATTGAGGACCAAATCGGTTTTTTCACACCTAGCAAGCATTGAGTCAAAATTTGTGAGACAATCATGGAAAGAAGATCCAAAAACAGAGAAGTCGTCCATAAAAACTTCCATGAATTTTTCCACCATATCATGGAATATGGCGGTCATACACCTTTGAAAAGTTGCGGGTGCATTGCATAGCCAAAAGGGCATGCGCCTATAAGCAAAAGTCCCACTGGGGCAAGTAAATGTGGTCTTTTCTTGGTCCATTGGGTCTATGGGTATTTGGAAATAACCCGAGAATCCGTCTAGAAAGCAATAGTAACTATGGCCCGACAATCTTTCTAACATTTGATCAATAAAAGGTAAGGGAAAATGGTCTTTACGAGTGGCATCGTTTAGCTTTTGATAATCGATGCACACTCTCCAACCGGTTACCGTTTGTGTCGGAATTAGCTCGTTCTTTTCGTTGGTTATGACCGTCATCCCTCCTTTCTTGGGCACCACTTGGACCAAACTCACCCACGGACTGTCGGAAATGGAATAGATAATTCCCGCATCTAAGAGTTTAACCACTTCCTTCTTGACTACTTCTCTCATATCCGGGTTTAATCTTCTTTGGTGCTGTACAACCGGCTTTGCTCCTTCTTCCAGATTAATCTTGTGAGATCAATAATATGGGCTTATTCCCTTGATGTCGGTGATGCTCCATGCTATGGCCCGCTTCTGCTTCTTCAACACTTGCATGAGCTCTTCCTTTTTAGATTTGGACAGGTCAGAGGCTATGATTACTGGCTTTTGGTTTCCATCTTCAAGGAAATCATACTCCAAAAGTTCTGGTAACTTTTTGAGCTCAGATTTTTGGTTCTGACTGTTGTAGTTTCCGAGTGCAGGTAAGGTACTCGGCGAGTTGGTAGCTGCATTCATGACTTCTGATTTTTCTGAGGATGAACTCGGGGAGTAGATCGGCCCTACACGGCGAGTAGATCTGTCAGTTTGCTTGACTATTTCTTCAAATTCATCTTCTTCTAGCAGCCTTTCGATCTCCATTAAGTCTCTTTCTGCATCAAATTCTTCATCAAAGACTGTGGACTTGCTGGAATCTTCACTTACGCACTCCTCTAATAGTTCGTCTAGCATGTCAATTAAGAACGTTGTGTCGTCACTGTTCCTTGCATACTTCATGGCTTGATCAACCCCAAAAGTTACAGAATCATCACCCACCTGCAAAGTAAGCTTTGAATCCCTCATGTCTACTATAGCACTTGCAATGTTGAGGAAGGGTCTTCCGAGGATGATCGGGACTTGAGGATCCGCCTCCATATCTAGAATTATAAAATCCACAGGAAAGACGAATTTGTCCACCTTGACTAATAAGTCTTCGCATATGCCTCTTGGGAACGTGACCATCTTGTTTGCTAAGTCAATTGCCATGCGAATTGGCCTTGGTTCCGAGAGATCCAGCTTCTTAAAGAATAAATACGGAATTAGGTTCACACTTGCTCCCGAATTGGCTAAGGCATGAATGTTAGCCAAGTTGCCAAATTGGCAAGGTAGAGTTAAGCTCCCCGGGTCACCCTTCTTCTTTGGTAGCTTATTTAGCATAGCAACTGAGCAGTTTTCATTGAGGACTACCTTCTTCACTTCTTCCATCTTCCTTCGATTAGTGAGAAGTTCCTTAAGGAATTTAGCATATTTGGGCATTTGGACGACGGCTTCAATGAAGGGTATGTTGATTTGAAGAGCCTTCATATGATCTATAAACTTCTGGTACTCCTCTTCCTGCTTCTCCTTCTTAGCTCGGGCTTGGTATGGCATTGGAGGCTGATACAGCTTTTCAGGGACCTGTTCCTATAGATTTGGCATCGTACCCGCCGAGTCCATATTTGGTACTCGGCGAGTAGAGCTGTCAGATTGAAGATTTTGTTTTTCTGTTTGATTTTCTGCCTCCTCCTTCTGTGATTCTTTGGGTGCTTCATTCTGAATAGGGGCCAGAGGAGTGATTATTTTCCCACTTCTTGTTGTAACTATATTTATGTGCGCGCCTCGTGGGTTATTTTCGGTTTTACTAGGAAGTTCGCCCGATGATCTTTGGTTGATTTGTTGAGCAAGTTGCCATAGCTGCGTTTCTATGTTGTGGATGGATGCTTGCTAGTTTCTAAGCATGGTCCTTGTTTCTTGAATTGCAGCATCATGATCACTGTGTCTCTTTTCTGAAGCAGCTACAAATTTGGTAAGCATTTCTTCCAAACTTGGTTTTCTTTCTTGTGCCGACTCCACCTTTTGGTAAAACCCTCTTCCTTTCTGCCTGAACTTCTCCTCTTTAGCCTTCTTGTACTCTTCATATGGGAGCCACTCTTTCTTTGGTTTTCGCCAATCTTCATCATATCGGTCTCCACTTGAGTAACAAACTTGCACCTTCTTGTTGCCATTTTCATCCAAGTCGCAATCTCTAGTAAGATGAGGCCCATTGCAGTTTTCACAACCCACCCGAATAGCATGGATCGTTTGATCCATTTTATCCATCCTCCTATCCATGGTTTTTAGCATAGCCATGACCGCGGACAAATCTTCAGTAGCTGCATATGCGGCCCCCTGGTAACATCATTTCTTGGGTTGTGGTATTCTCTAGAGTGCTTAGAGAATTCTTCAATTAATTCCTTGATCACCGAGGTGGCTTCTTTGTGAGCGGGCCTTGCGAGTCAAGTAACTGCCTGGTTGTGACATTGACTCCATCATAGAAAATGGAGACTTCTTGCTAGCTATTTAGGTCATGGTGTGGGCAGTTTCTTAGTAAACTTGTATACCTCTCCCAAGCTTCATATAGCGACTCTCCAGCTTGTTGTTCAAAGTTAGCAATGGCCTTCTTCAACTTGGCTATCTTAGAAGGTGGGCAAAAGTGATCAATGAATTCTTCTTTCATCTTGGCCCATGTGGTGACTGATCCGGGGGGAGTGATTTGAGCCAGTCTTTTGCAGCGCCTTTGAATGTCACTGGAAGCATGCGAAGTAGTTGAGTCTCGCGAGGCACATTTGGAACATTAAAGTAATCAGCTACATCATTGACTTCATCCAAATGCTTGTAGGCATCTTCATGGTCTTTTCCATAGAAAGGAATTTCTTTAAGTAAAGCTAGGATATGACCCTTGAGCTCAAAAGTAGCAATCGCGGGAATTGCGGGTTGCACAAGTCCCGGGCCAGTGTCGTCGCGCATCCTCTTCTTACATTCCCTCATGGGGATTTCATCAATGTTAGCCATGGTAAGAGCTAACTCGTCGCCGGAATCGGAGTCGTGTGCGTATGTGGGTTCTTCTTCTTCTTCGGTGTCGTACTCGATGTCTTCCTTGATCGGGTCTTCGCTTGCTACAGATGCGCTAGATGCTCCTGATTTGCTGTTCTTCTTCCCAAAAACAGTCTTCAAATTGGACAAAGGTGACATCTTTGGTGTACTCGAGCTCTCCACGTCCTTTCCTTTGTTCCTTTTTAATGCGGATTCGGGATCTTCAAACGGGGGTACCAGCGGGGTGTTTGATCCTCTGGTCATGAAAGTCCTGAAATAAACAAGATAAAAACGTAAAAAGCACAAAAAAGTGTACTAAAAAAACGAAAATTAATCTGAAATACTGTTGTACTCGCCGAGTAGGTGCGAATGCACTCGGCGAGTAGCAGTGAAATTTTGAAAAACTTCTAAGCTTAAGTATAAAACTAAAACAGATGCTAAAACCTAATTACTAACTACTAATCTGCAATAAATTAACTTTGTGCCAGTAAACTCACACAAAGGATCGAAAAAATTAGAGATTAAATTAACTATTTAGTACCGTTCCCCGGCAACGGCGCCAAAAAACTTGATGTGTGTAAAACGAACTAGTTTTAATCCTACTTTTAATAAATATAGTAAGCACACAAAGGCAGTGAACCTGTCTTTTAGTGGTATAGTTGGATAAGTAGGGTGTCGAACTCAGGGAACGGATATTAATCTAATAACTAATTTTAACTAAACAAGTAATAAAAGTAAAGGGTTTTTTTCCTAGTTTTACAAGACCAGAAACTTAAACATAGCACTTAAAAAAATTAACTAACTAAACAATTAAAGCAAATGACAAATTCACCAAATTTATTAAAGGGTTTCTATTTAGGTTCAACTAATTCACTCCTATGGTTATTTAAATGATAAATTAATTATTATTGGTTACCAACTATAGTGGTTAGCTTCATGTTCATTACTCCTAACCCTTAGACAATCAATCAATTCAAGCAGTGGCCAATTGTTTAAACTAATTAATTCCCTAGTTTAATTATTTGGATTAAATAAGATTTGTAATTGGTTAATCAAGTTGGTGTTTCAATTAACCTCTTGTTTGTTGGTTTCTCAAGAGACCTAAGTCTAAGTGTTGCAACATACGATGATAGGTCATTAGAATAGGACACATCGATCTATAGTAGTAATAAAAGAACTTATCTCAAGTCCGGATCCAGCAAGGATCGAGATTGTGACTTGAAGGTCATAATTTGGAGTCTAACCTGAGGTAGAGAGCAGGTGCACGATCGAGTACTCTTACAGTCAATGAGTTTAAGAGATAGAATTGAAGGAATGTAGAAGTTATAATTATTACCTAGGATGAAGAGATGACGTATGGAGTCATTATATGACCCTGTTTCGTTGATGATTCCAGGACGTAATCATCCAAAGGGGGAGATAATTGTAACGCCTGCAGATCCGGGCTAGTCAATTTAGAGGCAATAGGGGTCAAAAACGACTTTTCGACAAAAAGATTATTTAGAATAAATAATATTAACCAAGTTGTAGAAGATGTCACAGGGTTTCCGTACATATAAAGAACGCCGAAATCCGAGTTATAATGAAGAAGTTATGACCCGTCGAAGTTTCGCGTCGGAACAGGCACGGCGTCGGGAAGCGTAAATAGTAAATTTATGATAGAGCGAGATTTAGATTTAGCGCTCTAAACGAAAGTCGTAGATGTTAAACTAAGAACTTCGATAAAAAGAACGCCCAAATCTAACTTCGTATGAAGAAGTTACGATTTTTCGAAGTTTCGGATTAGCAGTGTACAGTCCGAAATTCGAATATTAGATCGAGCGATTTTTAGCCGACACAACCTAAACAAGAATTGAAGATCTCATTATTAGTAGCATAACAATAAAAAGACAGACGAAAATGGACATCGGATGAAGAAGTTATGAGATTATAACGGACCAATCCTGTCCCGACCTGTTAAAAATATAACTTTAAAAATAAATTCAAAATTAGCCGAAGGAGTCTAAACGAAAGTTGTAGAGTGCGTCTCCACCTACGCATGGATATAAAGAACGTCAAGAACGGAGTTCGTATGAACGAGTTACAAATTATAATAGCATATTTACGTATTAAAATAAAGTATAAATCATATATACGTACACATATATATACATATGTATATATCATTAGAAAGGTATCGATGATGCGGTCATTATAAGACTAATGTTGAGTTCTTTCGACATTAGTTTAGTACAAATATCTTTAAATCTATTTAAAATAGTATTATAAAGGGGTGTTTAGTTGTTTATATAACTATAAGGTCATTAAGTAATTATGGGGGGTAGTTTTTGTAAATTCAATTACTATAAATAAGAGGCTTGGGCTCTCATATTTCTTGCACCATTCTCTTGATTCAAGAGTCTTTCTCTCATTATCCCCCGAGCATTTCGGTCCCTCGTGATTCGACTTCTCTTTCTGTAGTTTTAGTATAGTAAGGTGAGCGCTGAAGTGCTGCACGAATCTTTCTTAGAAAGATTCAGCGACGAAGTTCTGCCCCTACAGAGCCCGACTCCTAGCTTAAATCCCCTTGTAAGTAAGTTATGCTTACCTTATTTTAAATATAGTTTATATTTAAAATTAGTATTGTTATTATAAATTTATAATAAATATTTGAGCTATTATTATGACTTATATAAGTGTCGTTATAATATCTTTTTAACTACTCGCGGTACGGGGAATCTGGTTTAAAGGGCCGCATAGGGTTGTTGGATTTCAGAAGTGCTATATGCCAAAATGGTCCTGCCCTCCGGTGTTTTATGTCTGGCCCCCTGTCTGTACATAGTGGTTGGAAAGTATTGTTTAAACGCTTATATAATAATAATAATAAGACTAATAATTAGTCACGGTAAATATTAGACTAAAATCTAGTGGTAATAATACTAGGTTTCGTCGAAGGAAATTATTTTAAAGTAAATGAAGCGCTGTCCGAGTACCGAGTCACCACCTTCTCAAGTGAGTGCATAGTTACTTTCATCTTACACATAGATATGAAGTATTTTATATAAACTACGTGCTATGTGTGCACATTATCTGAATATTTGATGTCTATGCTGGTTGAACGTTTTATACATGTTTTAAAGGACTTAAACTGTATACGTATTTTATATATACGAAAATGTTGGGTATGAGATGGGTAGATGAATGATGAGAGATAGAAGATGACGTGAGTATACATTGGCAGCTACAGACTTAGTGCCTATGGGACAAACACCGGTAGCTATGGACTTAGTACCTTTTAGAAGTTGGTAGTTATGGATTTAGTACCTGTAGGAATTGGTAGCTATGGACTTAGTACCTGTTGAACATTGGTAGCTATGGACATAGTACCTATTAGATAAAGAATGGTAGCTATGGATTTAGTACCCGATGAATAGACTATAGTAGCTATGGAATTAGTGCTTTATGAACGAACATTGGCAGCTATGGATTTAGTGCCAGTCCCATAACCCTAGAAGTAAGGGACTTCGGAATAAACGAATGCAGGATAGATGACTCTTAGGTTAAATCCTTAAAGAGTAAAGAAGATAATGGGGATGGGTAATTGGGTTGATTGTTTGATTGAACATAATAATTATATTATTGTGGGTTGAAAACCCTATGTACTCACCAGGTTTCCCAACCTGACCCACTCAGTTTATGTATATCACAGGTGACGAAGTAAAGTGACATTACACTGAGAGATTTAAAAGAGATGTAGATCACTAGTGTAAATCATTGTAAGTCTGTTTATGCTTATGTTTCGGTATTAACGATGACATCCCAAACATTTTAAAATGAAATAAATACGTTTCTTCGAAAATGTTTTAATAACGTATTTACCATGTTTTTCTGGGAACAAATTCCGCAACCTTTTTATAAAATGAAGTACTCTGATTTTTATAAAGCATAAACAAAATCGGTCTTTTCTGGCCGTGATTTTGGGGATGTCACAAAATGTATGCTAAATAATTAACTAATTATGCACATATCAAAAACTAACTCTACAAGTTAATTTCTTAATCAGTTGGTAAAACGGTTTTTTGTGTTAAAAGCATACTGAACATGTAAACATTTCATACGAAATAATAGGTTTTGAGTAAAAGTTCCCTTGTACTTTTTCTTGTATCCCCCCCCCCTGAAAACATGAAAAACTGGGAAAAGTGTAGGGGTATGAACTCGCCTGTCGAGGGTGATTCGAATGAACGGACGGTATAGGACGCTAGGTGTCAATTGAGGACTTGAACACACGCGAGGATCCTATGTAACATGAAGTGATACATAATTGTATCTAATTAGTTATTTAATCACTAATTAAGTAAGTAAATACACTCTAATGCGTGAAAACACTTTATTTCAAGTGTTAGGAATGATACGGGTTGCATCTAAGAAGTGTATGGCCTCATTAAGGAGTTTACTCTTCAAGTGGGAGTCCTTAGGGGTGTTTAAGGCTTAAAGACCACTTCCCCCATGATTTTACGGTCGTAAACTCATGGTAGTGGTGTTCTTGGTTGCTTAAACGTCTTATATCACTTAGGGAAATAAGCTAGACTCAATTCTAGGGCATAGGAAGTGACTAGGGCTCCAAATGGACCCTTTAGGGAGTTCAAGGCTGTAAACATATGAGTTTACGGACGTAAACTCGTATTTGTCCCATCATTTCATGTTTTGGTGTTTCTAGGTTAAGCATACAAGTTTCTAGCCATTTATACATGCCATAGGGGGTGTTAGGGCACCATATGACCCCCTTTAGGGAGTTTACGGAAAAAGGACCAATTCCTTGGGGGGTTTACAGTCGTAAACTTTGTGAGGACTTGGTTTCTTTGATGTTTAAGGTCCCTACTTAGATGGTGGTTGATTTTATGTTGATTTCTAGGCATAAGGAAGGAAGATAGGGCAACTTTGCACCCTAGAAGGGAATTTACGGCCCAAGAACAATCTTTGGCTGTAAAGTCTCATTCATCCTTGAATTCTTGATGTTTCTAAGCCAAAAACATAATAATCCTAGTGTACAATGAGTTAGGATAGGAATACTTACAATTTAGGGGCTTGAAATGGATGATTTAGGCCAAAACACTAGAATATCAACTCAACTGGAGTGATTTCATGGATATGATGGTGTAAGATCGTTTGAATAAGTGTTATAAGAACAAATTAGGGAGTAAACACTTACATTTTGGTGATTCTTGACCTAAACCCGAGTTTGAAGAGAGGTAGTAGAGAGAGGAACTTTTTAGGAGTGAAAAGAGGGAAAAGAGTGTAAAGGAGGACCACTCACCCCTTATATAGGGTGAGTTTACCATTCAAGAGAGTTTACCGCCCCGAAGTTTACTGTAAAGTCCATGTTTACGGCCGTAAACTCCATCTTATGGAGTTTATGGCATGTTTTTTGATGTTAGGACTTTAATGGCGGTTTTCTAACACTTGATCCTTAAGTGTAGTCGGCTCAGAATACTAATACGGACTTTAATTTAGGCTAAAAGATGGCGGAAAAGAATTTGATTTTCAAATGAAGTGGTAGACTGCTGAAATTATAAATACGAAATATTCAGGTTGTCACATCATCCCTCCGTTAGAGAGAATTTCGTCCCGAAATTAGAGTTCAAACAACTAATTTATTACACAACAACTAAGAAAATAGATGAGGGTATTTAAGTTTCATTTGATCCTCACACTCCCAAGTGAATTCCGATCCTCGTTTGGCGTTCCGGTGAACTTTCACAATTGGGATGCGGCTTTGCTTTGTTCGTTTGATCTCTCGATCCATGATTTCGATTGGTTCTTCCACGAAGTTTAGATTTTCGTTGATTTCAATCTCATCAAGAGGGATCACCAGGGTTTCATCGGATAGACACTTCTTAAGATTAGAGACGTGGAAGACAGGATGGATGTTGCTAAGCTCTTAGGGTAATCGGAGTTTATAGGCTACGTGACCGACCCTAGCGAGGATCTCAAAAGGTCCTATGTACCTTGGATTCAATTTCCCGCGCTTTCCAAAGCGTATCATGCCTTTCCAGGGCGAGACCTTCAACAGGACACGATCTCCAACCTGGAATTCAAAGGGTTTTCGTTGTTTATCGACGTAGCTCTTTTGTTTGTCTCTAGAGGCTTTCAATCGGTCTCGGATTTGGATGATATTTTCGGTAGTATCACGGATAATTTCAGGACCAGTAAGAGCACTGTCAGGGACTCGACCCTTGGCTGGCTGCATGTCCCCTACCTCGGCCCAGCATAGAGGGGATCTGCACCTTCGACCATAAAGGGCTTCGAACGGGGCATCCTTGATACTGGTGTGGTAACTGTTGTTATAAGAGAACTCAACAAAAGGTAAATGAGTGTCCCACGACATGAAGAAATCGATGACACATGCTCTCAACATGTCTTCCAAGGTCTGGATAGATCTCTCACTCTGCCCATCTATCTGAGGATGATAAGATGTGCTCATGTCTAGCTTAGTTCCAAGAGCCTTCTGTAGGGACTACTAAAATCTCGAGGTAAACCTGCTATCTCGATCGGAGATAACGGACACATGCTAACCATGTAGTCGGACTATCTCTTGGATGTAGATTTGCGTGAGTCTTTCCATCATGAACGTTTCTTTAATCAGTAGGAAGTGAACGGATTTTGTCAATCGATCGATAATTAGCCAAATGGTATCATACCCACTTGGAGATTTGGGTAACTTGGTGAAGAAATCCATAGTAATCATCTCCCATTTCCACTTAGGTATCTCGGACTGCTGGAGCAGACCTGAGGGTTTCTGATATTCGACCTTCACCTTGGCGCATGTCACAACTAGGAAATTCAATGCCTTGTAAACATTTAACAATGATAACAAATGTGAAACAACAATGTGGAAGCAGGCATGATGCTTATTATATAACAACAAAACCTCATCAAATAATTCATTCTAACACTACAAAATGGTCGACAAAGAATTGGAAACCTTTGAAATCCTGGTTTAAGTCCATTTTGGACTAGGATTTCCTTATTGGACCCAATGGACCAATAAGTTTCCAATTTGAATACTTTGGGCTTAGAACTCTTAAATGGGCTCTAATTGGACCCACTTATATTTATTTTAATATTTTGGGCCTTATTGGGCCATAACTAACCCAATTAGCCCTAATAGGCCATAAAATTCATTTCTTGATATACTTTGGGCCAAAAGCTATTTAATTGAACCATAATGTGGGATTAAGCACTCAAGGCCCAATTTTTTTTCTTCCTTTCTCCTTCTCTCGGCCCAAGCCCACCAATATGGAAGAAGTTGACTTATGCATGACACCTCATTTTTACATGGTGGTTTTCCATGCATATAACCCATATTTCCATGCACCATCTCATCACTCACTCTCTCTTCTCCCTTCTCTTTTTCTCTTGGCCGAACCCAAACACACACACACACATACTTCACTCAAAATTCTCTCAAGGGAACTCTCTCCACTCCTCTCCATATTTTAGAGATCTAAGAGGCTTTCACAGAGATCCTTTCACAAAATCATCATCTAAGGTAAGTTCATGCTTGGATCTATGACCTAGACTCCTTGTTTTATCAAAAATCATTTCCTAATTCATACAAAAATCATGATCACTCTCTTAGAAATTATCTAAGTTCGAGATCTTCCAAGGAAGGTTACTAAAGCTGAAAATAGAACCAAACTTCTCCCGATCTTCTTCAAAACCGAAACCACAAATCAAGTTGAGCTTCACACCCCTCTCTTTTCGGTTTTCATGTGTTTTATGGGGGAGAATACAAGAAAATGTGTAGATCTATGTGTATATGTATGCTATGTGTGATTTTATGCATGTATGTCTGTGATTACATGTATGTTTGTGATGAATATGTTGCCAAAAAGGGGTGTACACCTGAGATCTATGATATGAGAAAGGAAATAAACATAATCTAAGCTATCTTACACTAAACAAGTCAAGAATAATAGCTTATAAGGTTATGATGAACATATTCTAACATAAAACCCATTTTTAGGCTTTAATTGTCAAAAGTACAAACCTTGGGTTACAAATCGACAAATCACGGTTTCTTGAGGGTTAAAAGGGTCAAAACAGTTTCTATAATCATTTTTTTGAATGATAAAATTTTCAAGGGACTAAAAATGTAAATTTTTAGCTTAATGGGCTAATTATGGGCTTTTCGGCCCAACAAGCCTCAAAATGCGAAAAATGATAAGTTTAAGAGACTGAAATGTAACTTTCTGTAAAACAGGGGTTAATTAGCATAACAAAATTATTTTAAGGGTCAAAAATGCTTTTCACTATAAAAAAAGGACCAAAAATGTAAGCTTTTTAGATTTTGGGCCAAAACTATAAAAGTTGTGAAAAATGGGGTTCCAACCGAGAAACACCATTTTGGAAGGGTTGAAGTTGTTAACAAATTAAATTTTGGGTTAACACTGTCTTTTCAACCATTAAATGATACAAAAGTGTCAAGAGAATGTTTTAACAACTAAAAAATGAAATTCTTTTATATAAAAGGACCAAAAGCGTTATTTTTATAAAAGAAAGGTAGTGAAAAGGTCAAATTCTACTTTTAAACAAATTAATTCATTAATACAAAATACAAGACCCACGACTACCGTCAAGACGGAAAACGAACACACATTCAATAACAAATATCGTTATAAAACGAATTGATTCGGTCTCGAATCAATACAAAACAAAAATCGTTAAACCAATGCATGTCAATAAACACGCGATAACTATGATGAGCTAACTTACAAACTTTGGGCTTGAAAGTTTCAAATCATGCTTGTTGGTCCTTGCTAGCCCATTAACATGATCTTTGGGCCCAAAGAGAATACGCTTATGTGTTATTGGGCCTCCTATGTCCCGATTTCATGTAAAAAGACTTTCACTGGCTCTAATGTGCTATTGGGCCCTACTGGCCCATTAGTACTGCTAGTAAGGTCGAGAAGTCAAATGCGAGTTAGACCAACGTGCCTTTTGCATTCCCGATAGCCCTAATAACTCACGGAAATAACAGTACTTCGTACTCCCCTTTCTCCTCGGTTGTTGGGCTTATGAGAAATCAAGGTAAATAGATTCAATGCGTTAATCAAGAGTAATCATGGTGGTTGGATTAAGTGAGTAGTAACGGGCGACGCCTTTAAGGATTGCTCGTAATCTATAGCTATAAACTAGTCATTTTTTTAATGCGTGATTATAACAACTCACAAACCCTAATTCATCCAACGCCACCCGAGTAATCAAAATCATTCGTCGTAACGGTATAACAATAGAGAAATCATTGTATTTTATGTATTGGGAAAACATCGGGTTTTCCTGGGAAGTTCAACATTTTCACTTGCGCGATTTATACAAAAGTTCAACAATTATACATGTTTTGAAAATTCAACAAGCATATATTTACGGATCTTCACACTCATTTTTTATATATAAACAATAATTTTTTAAGAAAATATCAGATTTTCTCGGTTTTACAAACAACACTAAATCATTTTATCACAACATTGCTTATAAACTCACCAACATTTCATATGTTGACGTTTTTCAAAATGACTTGTATTCTCAGGTAACAGGTAAACCAAAGAATAAGAACCAAGTAATGTCAGGGTGTTTTGCTTATGATATCTATCAGATAATTTTTGTTATGAAGTTGTAATGACTAAAACTATGTACTGGATGTAAACAACGTCAGTTGTATTATTTTAATGCATGGGGATAATTTATGTTATGATTCATGTATATTCATTGTGATGGTATTCAAATTAAGTCACAAGAGCCCTCGGACGTTTCCGCCGTCTGGTTCGGGGTGTGACAGGTTGGTATTAGAGCACTGTTTATAGTGAACTAGCATGTCTAACCACACATTGATATGCAACTGTAAAACCAAAAGAGGGACTAACACTACTCTGAACAAAACAAGTAAAACAAAACGATAAAACATCTTTTCTTGTGTGAATTAGGAAACAGAACATAATACCGAACCAAACAAGATAATGCTAGCATCTCGGTTAAGCCAGGACTGTTCATAGTCGTATCAAGGAGTGTATGTAGCCTGATCAATTACATTTCCTCCGAGGTACAACTATCACATGTCCCGAGGAAATCATGATAGTTAGGGAACCTAAAAACATACCCCTTTATCACCAAGAAGAGAACATCAACTCAATCTATGCAATAATTGTAGAGTCATAGGAGTAATGATAGTTATTCGTATACCTCCTCTCAGTCGCCATGGAAGGGGAGCAGCAGGGCATTCAGTTTCATCAGGTCTTGGTGGCTCACGGGATGCTTGAAGATGAACCTGAAGGAGATCAAGGGGGAGCACACGACCTTGGGCCTGACGAGTACACGGACACTGACTACGAATTCGAGGAGGCCGATGATGACATGGAGGAAGAATAAGACTCAGGCAAGGACCATGCCATGTCACCTGTCAGCGAGGTGTAGCAGGACCACCCCGCCCCACCAGTGAATCCCGCAAGGGAGAATTGCTCCCCCGAAGTTGAGATCGCCGCCCTGCGACAACAGCTATTCGCCATGGAAGTACGTGCAGTGCAAGCTGAGCATGAGAGGGATGAGGTCGTTGGAGAAATGACTGAGATGGCTCATTTGTTGGCTCAACACTTTGGCATATGATCTCGCTACTATAATAGGGCGCTCCATAGAGTGTTAGGGATAGACTTATCTTACTATGTCACTAGGATTTATGCTATGTACCCTGACTCTATGTTTAAGTGATTACACTACTCATAGAGCCGTCATGCTGCCGAACTTGTACTACTTATGTATGCTCTTTCGAGCAAAATTTTCATGTATCAAAGTGCGGATAATATTAATGAAAAAATTTATATGTTTTACGGTGATGTTACAATATGCTATGTGTTACATATCCATGATTGTGTGCTAATTTGTGAAATTACTTAAGTTCGTGCCACACACCTAGCTTATAGGATCACAATCTCACAAAAAGCACAGTCACTCAACATCTTTCCGTTCCATAACAGAAAGATGCCTCAACGACCAACCCGCGGAAACCCTGAGCCAAACCCGCCCGAGATCCACTTTGTTGCATTCCAGGCAGCGGTATCTGCTGCAGTCACAGTAGCGATGGCAGAAATTCACCAAGGGAACAATGGAGGAGTCAATAGACAAGGGGCTGGAAGTTCGAAAAACGGGATAAATCAAGGACCTACCAAGACATGCTCCTATAAAGACTTCACCAACGCCAAACCACGAAACTTTAACGGCACTGGAGGAATAATCACCCTGAAACGATGGATCGAGAAGGTGGAATCGGTGTTCGAAATATGTGAATGCCCTGAGGAGATGAAGGTGAAGTTTGCCGCATGCACTTTCGTTGACCAAGCGCTCACTTGGTGGAACGGACACGTGGAAGCCATGACACTCCCCGTAGCCAATTCCATGCCATGGGCAAAAATGAAAGAGATGCTAATGGCCAAGTACTGCCCTCGTGGCAAAATTCAGAAAATGGAACAAGAGCTGTGGAATCTCACCGTCCGAAATGCTGATATACATGCATACATATCAAGGTTTAGCGAACTGTCTCTGCTATGCCCTAGCATGATCACCTCAGAAGGAAAGAAGATCGAGCGATTCATCTGGGGACTAACCTCCCCGATCTAAGGGAACGTGATAGCTGAAAATCCCGAAACTTTCGACAGTGCCAAGAGATTGGCCAAGAAGCTGTATGACCACAACAACAAGAAGGGTGAGAAGCCAATGGAGGCTGAAGGTAAGAAGGAAAATGACAGCAAAAAAGGAAAGAACAACAAGAGGAAGGGATGTCAAGGCTCCGAATCATCCAAGAAGCAGAAAACAGTGGCAGTTAATGCTGCAACCACTTAAGTTCCACCCACACCACATGCTCCAGCCTCAGCTGCTCCAAGTGCCCCTAGGCCTTATTCCGGTAATCTTCGTAAGTGCAACAAGTGCGGTCTCCATCATAATGGAGAATGCAGAGAGATGCAGTGCACCAGTTGCAATCGGAAGGGTCACACGGCGAGGTATTACAGAACCTACCCTCCTCAGAACCAACAACAGGGAAACAACAACAACAACAATAATCGCAACAACAACAGCACCGAAAATGGCAGCAACAATGCAGGACCCAGCCACACCTGCTATGGATGTGGAAGGACTGGGCATTTCTCTCAAAACTGCCCCAACAACAACAATCCCGGAAATGGAGGAACATGAAGGGTGCTGACCATGGGTCAGGGAGAAGCAGTTCAGGATCCCGCTGTCGTTACCGGTACGTTCCTCCTAAACCACACTTATGCATGCATCCTATTAGATACCGGAGTAGAACGAAGTTGTGTGAGCAATAAATTTAGGAGCTTGTTAAAACAACAACCCCAGAAGCTCAATGAAACCTTTACGGTGGAAATGGCCAATGGGAAAACAAAATCCACTAGGGAGATCTATATCGGATGTACCCTAACCCTAAATCAACATGTCTTTCGAATAAACTTAATGCCTGTTTCCATTAGGAGTTTTGATGTGATTATCGGCATGGACTGGTTAAGCCCCCACCATACTGAAATTATGTGTCGCGAGAAGGTCGTTCGCCTTCACCTTCCAAATCATGAAACCCTAGCTATTTACGGAGACAAACCCAGCATGAACCTTCGTCTCATCTTGTGCGTCCATCCACAGAAGCATCTGCGAAAGAAAGATTTGACGTTCCTGGCACACATAGTGGATAAATCCAAGGAAGAGATTAACGTTCAAGACATTCCTGTAGCTTGTGAATTCCCAAACATCTTTCCTGAAGATCTTCCTGGAGTACCCCCAGAAAGGCAAATTGAATTTTGAATCGATCTTGTGCCAGGAGCTACTCCCATCGCTAAATCGCCTTACCGATTGGCTCCTGCTAAGATGCAGGAATTGTCCGGCCAACTCAGTGAACTTCTAGACAAGGGATTCATCTGACCTAGCTTATCGCCTTGGGGAGATCCAGTTCTCTTTGTCAAGAAGAAGGACGGATATTTTAGGATGTGCATCGATTACAGAGAACTAAATAAGCTCACTGTCAAAAATCGCTATCCACTCCAACGAATCGACGATCTATTTGACCAGCTCCAAGGAGCTAGTTACTTCTCTAAGATAGATCTACGATCCGGGTACCATCAAGTCAATGTCCGGGAAGAGGATATTCCTAAAACCGCTTTCCGAACTCATTACCGACATTATGAATTTGTCGTGATGCCCTTCGGTCTAACGAATGCCCCTGCCGCATTCATGGACCTAATGAATCGAATTTGCCGACCATTCCTCGACAACTTTGTTATCGTTTTCATTGACGACATTCTCATTTATTCCCAAAGTGAAGAAGAGCATGGCCAACATCTCCGAAAAATCCTGGAAACCCTGCGAACTGATAAACTATACGCGAAACTCTCCAAGTGTGAGTTTTGGCTCCGTAGTGTAAACTTTTTGGGTCATGTTGTGAGTCGGGAAGGAATACATGTGGATCCTTCCAAGGTCAAAGCCATCGAAGGATGGGCAGTCCCAAGGACACCCACAGAAATTCGCCAATTCTTAGGTCTAGCAGGTTACTACAGGAGGTTCATTCAAAACTTCTCTAAGACCGCTAAGTCACTCACCTCGCGTACACAAAAGGGTGTACCCTTCAAATGGACGGACAAACAAGAAGCTGCATTCCGAACTATGAAGCAAGCTCTCTGCAGTGCCCCGGTACTATCACTACCAGAGGGAACGGAATACTTCGTAGTCTACTGTGACGCGTCAAATCAGGGTTTAGGTTGCGTTCTCATGTAGCGTGGAAAGGTGATAGCTTATGTGTCCCGGCAGCTAAAGACACACGAAGTAAATTATACAACCCACGATCTGGAATTGGGAGCAGTGGTCTTCGCCCTGAAGATTTGGAGGCACTACCTTTATGGTACGAAGTGCACCATCTTCAAAGACCGCAAGAGTCTCCAGCACATCTTGAATCAAAAAGAGCTGAATATGAGGCAACGAAGATGGGTTGAACTATTAAACGATTATGAGTGTGAAATCAAGTACCACCCAGGCAAGGCTAACGTGGTAGCTGATTCTTTGAGTCGGAAAGAGTAATCTAATCGTCATGTGAGAACTCTCTCAATAAATCTCACCTAACCACTCAGATCAGGGCAGCCCACTCAGATGCTATGAAGGCGGAAAATAGAACAAGCGAAGCGTTACACGGAATAGAGAAGAATCTTGAGGTGAAAGAGGGCGGAGTATATTATTTCATGAACCGTATTTGGGTCCCTAAACTTGGAGGATTTAGGGAGGTAGTCATGAATGAAGCTCACAAGACGCGATACTCCATCCATCCGGGTTCGGACAAAATGTACTCGGATATTAAACAACATTATTGATGGCCTAACATGAAGGCAGAGATTGCCACCTATGTTAGCAAATGCCTTACTTGCACCAAAGTAAAGGTGGAATACCAAAAGCCCTCAGGGTTATTACAGCAACCAGTAATTCCAGAGTAGAAATAGGAAAGGATTATTATGGATTTTGTGACCAAGCTACCCAATTCGTCAGATGGATTGGACACTATATGGGTAATAGTCGACCGACTGACGAAATCCGCTCATTTCCTGCCAATAAAAGAATCCTACAAGATGGAGAGATTGACAAGAATATACATTCGAGAAATCGTGAGACTTCACGGAGTGCCAGTGTCTCTCATCTCAGATAGAGATAGTAGGTTCACTTTATGTTTTTGGCAATCACTTCAGAAAGCACTGGGAACCCATCTCGACATGAGTACTGCTTATCACCCACAGACGGATGGTCAAAACGAACGAACCATTCAGACGCTTGAAGACATGCTTCACGCATGTGTGATAGACTTTCGGAAGTTCTGGGATACCCACTTACCCTTAGTTGAATTCTTATACAACAATAGTTACCATTCGAGCATCAAAGTTGCTCCTTTCGAGGTGCTGTACAGACATAAGTGTAGATCACCATTATGTTGGGCTGAGGTAGGCGACACCCAGCTAGCAAGAGAACTGGCATCAAACTAGACGTTAACGGGACCGGAGATCATACGTGAAACCACAGAAAAGATAGTTCAAATTAGAGCTTGGCTACAAGCATCACGCGACTGACAGAAGAGCTACGCTGATAAACGGCAAAAGCCCTTGGAGTTTTAGGTCGGGGATCGAGTGCTGTTAAAAGTTTCTCCCTGGAAAGGAGTTATTCGTTTTGGAAAGCGGGGCAAATTGAATTCACGATACATTGGGCCTTTCGAGATTCTTTCCCGAATTGGTCTAGTGGCGTACAGACTGCAGCTACCCACTGAGCTCAGCAACGTACACCCCGTGTTCCATGTTTCCAATCTAAAGAAGTGCCTATCTGATGAAACTCTCGTCCTTAACCTTGATGAAATTGAAATCAACGAAAATCTCCTGTTCATTGAGGAACCAGTCAAAATCATGGACAGGGAGGTGAAGTGTACCAAGCAAAGTCGCATTCCGATTGTGAAGGTACGGTGGAACGAGAAACACGGGCCATAATTCACATGGGAACGCAAAGATCAAATGAAGCAGAAGTACCCTCATCTATTCTCGCATTCTCAAGTCTAGCTTTCAAAAGAATTTCGGGACGAAATTACCACTAACGGGGGGATGATGTCACAACTAGGAAATTCGATGCCTTGTAAACATTTAACAATGATAAAAAATGTGAACCAACAATGTGAAAGCAGGCATGATGCTTATTATATAACAACAAAACCTCATCAAATAATTCATTCTAGCACTACAAATTGTCGAAAAAGAATTGGAAACCTTTGAAATCCCGGTTTAAGTCCATTTTGGACTAGGATTTCCGTATTGGACCTAATGGACCAAAAAGCTACCAATTTGAATACTTTGGGCTTAGAACTCTTAAATGGGCTCTAATTGGACCCACTTCTATTTATTTTAATATTTTGGGCCTTATTGGGCCATAACTAACCCAATTAGCCCAAATAGGCCATAAAAATC
Organism: Lactuca sativa; assembly: GCF_002870075.4. Taxonomy (NCBI): domain Eukaryota; kingdom Viridiplantae; phylum Streptophyta; class Magnoliopsida; order Asterales; family Asteraceae; genus Lactuca; species Lactuca sativa. Next base: position 145,207,002 of record NC_056628.2, read on the forward strand.
ATTTCTTGATTTACTTTGGGCCAAAAGCTATTTAATTGAAGCATAATGTGGGCTTAAGCACTCAAGGCCCAATTTTTCTTTCTTCCTTTTTCCTTCTCTCGGCCCAAGCCCACCAAGATGGAAGAAGTTGACTTAGGCATGCCACCTCATTTTTACATGCAGGTTTTCCATGTATATAACCCATATTTCCATGTACCATCTCATCACTGACTCTCTCTTCTCCCCTCTCTTTTGCTCTCGGCAGAACCCAAACACACACACACACACACTTCACTCAAAATTCTATCAAGAAAACTCTCTCCACTCCTCTCCATGTTTTCGAGATCTAAGAGGCTTTCAAAGAGATCCTTCCACAAAATCATCATCTAAGGTAAGTTCATGCTTGGATCTATGACCTAGACTCTTTGTTTTATCAAAAATCATTTCCTAATTCATACAAAAATCATGATCACTCTCTTAGAAATCATCTAAGTTCGAGATCTTCCAAGGAAGGTTGCTAAAGCCGAAAATAACACCAAACTTCTCCCAATCTTCTTCAAAACCGAAACCACAACTCAAGGTGAGCTTCATACCCCTCTCTTTTCGTTTTTCATGTGTTTTATGGGGGAGAATACAAGAAAATGTGTAGATCTATGTGTATATGTATGCTATGTGTGATTTTATGCATGTATGTGTGTGATTCCATGTATGTTTGTGATGAATATGTTGCCAAAAAGGGGTGTACACCCGAGATCTATGATATGAGAAAGGAAATAAACATAATCTAAGCTATCTTACACTAAACAAGTCAAGAATAATAGCTTATAGGGTTATGATGAACATATTCTAACATAAAACCCATTTTAGGGCTTTAATTGTCAAAAGTACAAACCTTGGGTTACAAATCGACAAATCACGGTTTCTTGAGGGTCAAAAGGGTCAAAACATTTTCTATAATCATTTTTTTGAATGATAAAATTTTCAAGGGACTAAAAATGTATATTTTTAGCTTAATGGGCTAATTATGGGCTTTTCGGCCCAACAAGCCTCAAAATGCGAAAAATGATAAGTTTAAGGGACTGAAATGTAAATTTCTGTAAAACAGGGGGTAATTATCATAACAAAACTATTTTAAGGGCCAAAAATGCTTTTCACTATCAAAAACGACCAAAAAAGTAAACTTTTTAGATTTTGGGCCAAAACTGTAAAAGTTGTGAAAAGTGGGGTTCCAACCGAGAAACACCACTCTGGAAGGGTTAAAGTTGTTAACAAATTAAATTTTGGGTTAACACTGTCTTTTCAACAATTAAATGATACAAAAGTGTCAAGAGAATGTTTTAAGGACTAAAAAATGAAATTATTTTATATAAAGGACCAAAAGCGTTATTTTTATAAAAGAAAGGTAGTGAAAAGGTCAAATTCTACTTTTAAACAAATTAATTCATTAATACAAAATACAAGACCCACGACTACCGTCAAGACGGAGAACGAACACACGTTCAATAACAAATATCGTTATAAAACGAATTGATTCGGTCTCAAATCAATACAAAACAAAAATCGTTAAACGAAAGCATGTCAATAAACACGCGATAACTATGATGAGCTAACTTACAAACTTTGGTCTTGAAAGTTTCAAATCATGCTTGTTGGTCCTTGCTAGACCATTAACATGGTCTTTGGGCCCAAAGGGAATACGCTTATGTGTTATTGGGCCTCCTATGACCCGATTTCATGTAAAAGGACTTTCACTGGCTCTAATGTGCTATTGGGCCCTATTGGCCCATTAGTACTGCTAGTAAGGTCGAGAAGACAAATGCGAGTTAGGCCAACATGCCTTTCGCATTCCCAATAGCTCTAATAACTCACGGAAATAACGGGACTTTGTACTCCCCTTTCTCCTCGGTTGTTGGGCTTATGAGAAATCAAAGTAAACAGATTTAGGGCGTTAATCAAGAGTAATCATGGTGGTTGGATTAAGTGAGTAGTAACGGGCGACGCCTTTAAGGATCACTCGTAATCTGTAGTTATAAACTAGTCATTTTTTTTAATGCATGATTATAACAACTCACAAACCCTAATTCATCCAACGCCACTCGAGTAATCAAAATCATTCGTCGTAACGGTATAACAATAGAGAAATCACTGTATTTTATGTATTGGGAAAACATCGGGTTTTCCTGGGAAGTTCAACATTTTCACTTGCGCGATTTATACAAAAGTTCAACAATTATACATGTTTTGAAAATTCAACAAGCATATATTTACGGATCTTCACCCTCATTTTTTATATATAAACAATAATCTTTTCAGAAAATATCGGATTTTCTCGGTTTTACAAACTACACTAAATCATTTTATCACAACATTGCTTATGAACTCACCAACATTTCATATGTTGACGTTTTTCAAAATGACTTGTATTCTCAGGTAACAGGTAAACCAAAGAATAAGAACCAAGTAATGTCAGGGTGTTTTGCTTATGATATCTATCAGACAATTTTTGTTATGAAGTTGTAATGACTAAAACTATGTACTGGATGTAAACAACATCAGTTGTATTATTTTAATGCATGGTGATGATTTATGTTATGATTCATGTATATTCATTGTGATGGTATTCAATTTAAGTCACAAGAGCCCTCGGACGTTTCCGCCGTCTGGTTCGGGGGTGTGACAGCGCAAGTCAGACACTTGCCCACGAAGGTGGCAATTTCGGCTTTCATGTTTGGCCACCAGTATAGTTTCTTGAGATCCAGGTACATCTTATCCGAACCTGGGTGCACGGAGTATCTAGTCTTGTGAGCTTCGTTCATGATAACCTCCCTATAACCACCGAACTTTGGGATCCAGATCCGATCCATGAAACAATAGACTCCGTTACCTTTGATCTCAAGATTCTTATCCATTCCCCTCAAGGCTTCGTTCAACATGTTCTCTGGTTTTAGGGCTTCCAACTGAGCTTCTCAGATTTGTGCGAATAAGTGAGAATGGATGGCCATTGTCAGTGTCTTCTCCTTGTTGCCTTAGCTTTCCTTTCGGCTAAGGGCATATTCCACCACATTGGCTTTGTCGGGATGGTAGTGGATTTTGCAATCATAGTTACTGAGTAGCTCTACCCATCGTCGTTGTCTCATGCTTAAGTCTTTCTGATCAAAGATGTGTTGTAGGCTTTTATGGTCCGTGAAGATCGTGCACTTGGTCCCGTAGAGATAATGTCTCCAAATCTTCAGTGCAAAGACCACTGCTCTTAACTCCAGGTCGTGAGTTGTATAGTTGAATTCGTGTGCCCTCATCTGTCTTGAGGCATAAGCAATAACTTTTCCTCGCTGCATAAGCACACAGCCTAAGCCCTGATTGGACTCATCGCAGTACACAACGAAGTCCTCCGTCCCTTTCGGGCAAGGACAGGATAGGCGCGCTGCAAGTCTCGTTTCAACGTTTGGAATGCAGCGTCTTGTTTTTCACTCTAGCAAAAGCGTACACCTTTCTGTGTCAGAGTAGTTAGGGGTTTGGCAATTCTAGAAAAATTCTGGATGAATCTACGATAATAGCTGGAAAGAGCCAAGAATTGACGGATATCTGTGGGTGTCTTCGGTGCCGACCAATTCTCTATCGCCTTGATTTTAGAAGGATCCACGTGTATGCCCTCCTCGCTTACCACGTGACCTAGAAAAGTTACTTTTCGAATCCAGAATTCGCACTTGGAGAATTTTGCGTACAGCTTTTCCGATCTAAGTGTTTCCAACACTAACCTCAAGTGTTGTTTGTGATCTTTTTCGCTTCTGGAATAGACAAGTATGTCGTCAATGAACACGATAACAAATTTGTCCAGAAAAGGACGACACACCTGATTCATCAGGTCCATGAACACTGCCGGTGCGTTGGTCAGATCAAAGGGCATCACTACAAAATCGTAGTGTCCATATCGAGTCCTGAATGTTGTCTTGGAAACATCACTCTCATGAACTCGTAGCTGATGGTACCCTGATCTAAGGTCTATTTTTGAGAAGTAAATGGCTCCCTGGAGTTGATCGAAAAGGTTGTCTATTCGAGGAAAAGGATAACGGTTTTTGATGGTCAGCTTATTCAATTCGCGGTAGTCTATACACATCTGAAAGGATCCATCTTTCTTCTTCACAAATAACACCGGGGCTCCCCAGGGTGAGGAACTCGGTCTGATGAACCCTTTGCTAAGTAGCTAATTAAGCTGACTGGATAACTCCTGCATTTCTGCTGGCGCTAATCAATATGGAGACTTGGCTACGAGGGTAGCTCTAGGGATTAGGTCGATACGAAACTCAACTTGGCGTTCGGGAGGAATCCCGGGAGCTCTTCAGGAAAGACATCAGGAAAGTTGCAGACTTCGAGGATGCTCTCGAGGTCTTTAACTTCCTGTTTCTCATTAATTACATGAGCAAGGAATGCATGGCACTCCTTTCGTAGAAGTTTTTGGGCTTTGATGCATGAAATGATGCGAAGATTGGAACTAAGTTTATCATCATAGATCATGAGGGTTTGGCCAGAGGGAAGATTGAGATGGATAACTTTTTCGTAACAAAGGATATCAGCATGATTGGGGCTCAACCAATCCATGCCAATGATAACATCAAAGCTTTTTGGCATAAGGTCGATGGGAAAAGAATGATTGTTGAGGGTAAGGGTGCAGCCTATGAATATATCGTTAGCGTTCTCTTTCTCACTGTTAGCCATCTCGACGGTAAATGTTTTGGTTAGCGGTTGAGGATTATGTTTAAGAAGATGCTTGAATGAATGGCTAAAAAAACTTCTTTCCGCACCAGAATCGAGCAGGATGCATGCATAAGAGTTGTCGAGAAGGAACGTACCCGTGACAACGGTGGGATCGGCAATTGTCTCCTCTTGACCCATTGCTAGAACTCTCCCAGTATTGCCAGTTGTTGTTTCCTTGGGGCAGTTTCGCTTGTAATGCCCGACCTCACCACAACCGTAACAGACTTGACTGATACCTGCTCCGGATGTTTGTTTAGTTGGTTGGGCTGGTGTTTTGCAGTTTCGAGCAGTGTGGCCCTTTTTGCCTCAGTTGTTGCAGAGCATCTCATGGCATGGGCTGGAAGTGATATGATGGTAGTTGCACTTTTCGCACCTAGGAAGGGTACCAGCATATCTACTGGCACGTGCTTGAGTGGCAGGAGTAGCGACAGGGGTAGTAGCAGCGTGGACTGCCACAATTTGCTGTTTCTTTGAGGGCTCCTGCGAAGACTGACCCTTCTTCTGTTTCCATAATTTTCTTTTCTCACCACTCCCTTTAGCCGATTCAGGAGTGGTGGTCACTTTATCGAGATCGACTCCATGATCGATCAGAGTCCGCTCCAGGCACTTAGCGCTGTCGAAGGTGTTTGGCCTAGCAGCCAAGGCATTTCCTTTGGTTGGCTGGGTCAGGCCCCAAATGAATTTTTCAATCTTTTTGCTCTCCGGGGTGACCATTCCCGGACAAAGGAGTGCTAGGTCTTCAAACCTAGAAGTGTAGGAAGCGATATCGGAATCCTTCATCTTTAGGTTCCAGAGTTCGTGCTCCAGTTTCTGCATTTCGCCCCGCAGGCAGTACTCGGCAAGCATTAGCTCCTTCAAGCTCTCCCAACCCATTGCGTTTGCTACTGGCAAGGTTAAGGATTTGACTCGGCCATTCCACCAAGTCAATGCTTTATCAATGAAAGTGCAGGCAGCGAACTTCACTTTGTTAGCTTCCGAACATGAACAAATTTCGAAGATAGACTCGATCTTCTCGAACCATCGAGTTAGGGCAATAACACCTCCAATGCCATTGAAAGACGTGGGTTTCGCGTTCATGAAATCTTTATAGGAACACTCCTTCTGGTGTCCCTGACCACCTTCCTGGTTTTGAGGATGAGTACCACCTCCTGGCCTGCCGGGGTTCATCTGTGACATTGCAGCTGCCACTGCGGTAGTAACAGCTGCCTGAAACATGACAGGATCGAATTAAGGAGGAGGTGGTGGCGGAGGATTTTTGTTCTTTTAGATGGGCCTTTTCCTTGGAGGTATCTTGATCTAAAATGATTAGGAAAGAGAGGACGGTAAGTCCTCCGGATGGAATCATGAGATATGAAACAAGAGATATCTCATTATGGCAGATAGAGTGTTCTACTATGCGACAATATGTATATAAGATAACTACCAATGCAAGAGAATTATCACTAAAGGGAATGAGTAACAACAATTGGATGAGGACCTTTACAACGGATTTGGTTCTAGAAAATATTCCTATAGTATTTTATGTTTTGTTGGGACGATGACTTGTTGCATGGATATTTGGTAAGTTTTAGGCCTCCTGTACACCACAGTCACTCCCAAGCACATGTTGGCAGTGTCTCGAATGAATATAGTTGATCAGGCTATATTGACCCTAGACACGACTACATAACTGCCCAGGTTTAACCGCAGTGCCCAACACCCAATTACTTTTGTTTTGTTCTACTCGTGGTTACTGTTCCTGATATTTAGGTATTCTTGTATACTTCTTGTAAAATACTTTTATTTTAAAGTATACTTTTAGTTCAGAGCACTTCGGCCGCTTAGTGTTTATAGTTATATACCATGTAAGGTTCGCTATACTTAGTTCACTATAAACAAAAGCTCTGATACCAATCTGTCACACCCCCGAGCCGTCAGGAAAACAACGACGGAAACTTCCGGGGGCGGAGATGTCATGTAAAGTATCACAACCATTGAACATAGCAAGCATAGTAAACACAACCATTACATTACATAAGAATATTTACATTTGTTTAAAAACAAGGAAATACATAGTTTATATACATCAGAATAAACAAATGTAAAGACGAGACTTCTATACGCTCCTTCTTCTCCAAAAGTAAGCAAGATACATGTCTAGCGTCAACCTGAGAATACAAGCAGTTTTAGAAATATCAGCATAAAGTTGGTGAGTTCATAAGCGATTGGTTTCTGGTGAAAGAAAATGTTCCTTTGATTTTATGAAAAGTTGTTTCCCATATTTTCTTATAAAAGAAGTTGGGTTATCCATTTGTTAAACAGCCTGTTCATGAAAAGTTAAGTTATCCTAGGAAAAACCTATATTTTCCTTAAAAGTTAATGCTTGGTTATTGATCCGGAACTGAAGTGTACACGTATCTACCATACTTATATCGTTAGGTGAAGTTTCCTTGAAAACTAGGTTACTCTGGATGAAGTACATTAGTTTTAATACACACATAAAACTAATAAATAGGTAGTGAACTAATTCCTAAGGGTATTGCTGATACCCTCTAGTAATCAAAACAATTATTACTTTGAGGTTAGTTCACTAGGTTCATTATTACTAAAAGTAAATCTCCATTATCTAAGATGCGATTTCTATAACCATACAATAAACTGGATATGGCTCGTAACGGGGGCCAACATCATTTTATGACTTTATCACCCGTAGACCTGTCAGTCCCACTGTAGCTAGCAGCACGGTGCGGGGTGTAGCTAGCAGCAAGGTGCGGGGTAGTCAGTCCCGTATAGATCTATACACAAAATTCACGTTCTCCCTCCAAGATATTCTGGTTACAGGGTTAGTCCTACACTCTCGTATCCCGGGGGAGTGTTACCAAGGACGTGTCTCCAATCTTAAGAATAACGAATTTACAAGTAATAATATGGAAAATCCATTTTTATGACTGGCATGAATCATTTGTAAAATATAAAATATAACATTTTATGATAAGATTCACAATTTTCCTTGTTTAATTTTGAAAACTAACTCTACAAGTTAATTTCTTAATCGGTTAGTAAAACGGTTTTCTTTGTTAAAAGCATACTGAACATGTAAACATTTCATACGAAATAATAGGTTTTGAGTACAAGTTCCCTTGTACTTTTTCTTGTATTCCCCCCCCCCCCCCCTGAAAACATGAAAAACTCAAAAAAAAGTAGGGGTATGAACTCACCTGTCGAGGGTGGTTCGAATGAACAGACGGTATAGGACGCTAGGTCTCAATTGAGGACTTGAACACACGCGAGGATCCTATGTAACATGAAGTGATACATAATTGTATCTAATTAGTTATTTAATCACTAATTAAGTAAGTAAATACACTTTAATGCATGAAAACACTTTATTTCAAGTGTTAGGAATGATACGGGTTGCATCTAAGGAGTGTATGGCCTCATTAAGGAATTTACTCTTCAAGTGGGAGTCCTTAGGGGTGTTTACGGCCCAATGACCACTTCCCCCATGAGTTTACGGACGTAAACTCATGGTAGTGGTGTTCTAGGTTGCTTAAAGGTCTTATATCACTTAGGGAAATAAGCTAGACTCAATTCTACGGCATAGGAAGTGACTAGGGCTCCAAATGGACCCTTTAGGGAGTTCACGGCTATAAACATATGAGTTTACGACCGTAAACTCATATTTTTCCCATCATTTCATGTTTTGGTGTTTCTATGTTAAGCATACAAGTTTCTAGCCATTTATACAAGCCATAGGGGGGTGTTAGGGCACCATATGACCCTCTTTAGGGAGTTTACGGCCAAAGGACCAATTCCTTGGCGGGGTTTACGGCCGTAAACTCTATGAGTACTTGGTTTCTTTGATGTTTAAGGTCCCTACTTAGATGGTGGTTGATTTTAAGTTGAGTTCTAGGCATAAGGAAGGAAGATAGGGCAACTTTGCACCCTAAAAGGGAGTTTACGGCCCAAGAACATTCTTTGGCCGTAAACTCTCATTAATCCTTGAATTCCTGATGTTTCTAAGCCCAAAACATAATAATCCTAGTGTACAATGAGTTAGGATAGGAATACTTACGATTTAGGGGGTTGAAATGGATGATTTAGGCCAAAACACTAGAATATCAACTCAACTGGAATGATTTCATGAATATAATGGTGTAAGATCATTTGAATAAGTGTTATAAGAACAAATTAGGGAGTAAATACTTACATTTTGGTGATTCTTGACCTAAACCCGATTTTAAAGAGAGGTAGTAGAGAGAGGAGCTTTTTAGGAGTGAAAAGAAGGAAAAGAGTGTAAAGGAGGACCACTCAACCCTTATATAGGGTGAGTTTACCGTTCAAGAGAGTTTACCGCCTAGAGTTTACCTCCATAAACTCCATGTTTACGGCCGTAAACTCCATCTTATGGAGTTTATGGCATGATTTTTGATGTTAGGACTTTAGTGGCGGTTTTCTAACAGTTGATCCTTAAGTGTAGTCGGCTCGGAATACTAATACGGACTTTAATTTGGGCTAAAAGATGGTGGAAAAGAATTTGATTTTCTAATGAAGTGGTAGACTGCTGAAATTATAAATACAAAATATTCAGGTTGTCACATGAAACATGCGCAACTTTCATACAACCTTTGATGTGGGATAGATCAAAGAGTAAATTATGTGAATGGTCCCTGTGGTTTAGTGTAAATTACACGCTTGGTCCCTAACTTATTTTTCTAACTCGGACTATCCTCAACTTTTAATTATGTAACGCGCCTAGTCCCTATTCTCACATTCCGTCAATTGTTTCCGTTAGACACCCCACGTGCCTTGCACGTTGGGGGTATAAAAGTCTTTTCACATTTCCAACGATCTTCAAATACTAATTTTTCATCAGGATCGAACCTAACTTAGAGTTTCTTTCAATCCTCCATCGTTTGAAGCGGTTACACCTAATCTCCTTCAAATCAAGGATGGTTCAATGCGATTGTGGGCGTGCTGCTGTAATTCGGACTTCAACTACTAACAATAATCCAGGAAGACCCTTTTATGCATGTCCAATTAAGGTATGTTGTAGTTGAGAATTTTGTAATCGTAACCCTAGATGGGGATATCACTGTATGCGATTATAGGTATTGTAACCCTGGCTTTTGAAATTGACAGGAACCACGTAAAGGATTTATTGCTTGGGTAGATGATGATGAAAAGGATCATGGTGACAGATTGACAATCTCCTGGCTTGTGAGGTTGAACAAGAAGCTGAAAAATGAAAATCTTTTCTTGAAAATATGTTTATTTATTAGTTGGGTATTGTTCTTGGTGATACTTCTTTACAAGTTGTAAGATGGGGATGAGTTGTTATTATAATGGTAAAGTCTTCTGTAATGGTTAGGTTGTAGCAATGTATGTGATGGTATCATTATCTGTAATGGTTAGGTTGTAGCAGTGAATGTGAAGGTATCCTCTTCTGTAATGGTTAAGTTGTCTATGTATTGTAATGCAAATGGTTATGATTTTTAAGATCAATGAAAATGGTGTTTATGTATTGGTTAGGTTGTCTATGTATTGTAATGCAAATGTATTGTAATGGTTGTAGCAGTGTTGTATTGATTATGTTTTAAAGTGATGTATAAGCAGCATATTGACCATTAATTAGTACCAAACTATAACAGGGCAATGAGGGTGACATCATAAGAAGAATATAACAATCTAATTTAGTACCAAACTATTATGGAAAATATAAATGTAAAAATCAATATAAACCAAATTATTATCTACCTAATGGTGTATCATAAGAAGAAAACATTCCATTAATTAGTACCAAACTATTACAGGGCAATGAGGGTGACAAACTAGTTCATCCAAAAGTGCCAACATATTGGCTAAAACAAGTATCAAAATACTGCCCCTATTACAAACTATTCATAAATAATGTACCAAAATATTAGCCCTATTACAAGCAGCAACATAACACAATCCATTCATATTTAAAGTAACAAAAGACTAGCCCTATTACAAACCATCAAGTGGTTGCCTTCCCTTTCCCTTTTCCTTTGACTTGTGATTGTCCACCACCCCCACCAACAATTGGTCTTTTCCCTTTGCAGGTTCTTGCATTGTGACCAACATTGTTACAATTCGTACACGTTACTGATCTATGGGCCCTCGATGATGTGTTTCCTCTAACAAAGTCCTCCTTTTCCACAATTGATATTGTTCTCTTCTTCTTTGGTCTTCCTATGGGAACACGATGTTTTGGAGGCAAAAGAGTTGTTGGTATAGCTGACTTCTCCCACATGGACCTTCCATTGATTGGACTAACCTTAAAAGAATACATCTCTTTCCAGCTTGATAACCAGTAACATGGATGCACAAATGATTATGAGATTCCCACATCTTTGCTATTCCTCCCCATGTCCCAAATAGCAGACACACCATGTTTGCACGAAATTCCTGTTAATTCCTACCTTTTGCACGTGCAACTTTGTTGACCTACATCCACAATACACTGATCTTTCCATGGTCCAGCAACTTGATATTTTCTAGCACCACAAAATGTTGCAACATACTGTTCTGCCTTACTCTTTATCTTATCCAATATTGTTGTAGCTGTAGGAGTCAAAGGACCTACAACTTTCTGAATTTCCTTGTCAACTTTGACTATCTTCTTCATAATGTACTCTCTGATGAACTCAATGCAGTTAATAATTGGTGCATCACGACCATCTTCTATCTTGCTGTTGAATGCTTCACACAGGTTATTAGTCAGAGCATCACAATGTGCTTTCCCTGAACATAAACAAATTCTATGTTAGTATTCAATTTATCTTCTTTTAAAATTATTAAGTAGAGATCGAAAGTCATTATACCAGTAAAGTGGGAGCGAGCCCAACTTTGAGGAGGTATTTGTTTCAGCCACTCATAAGCATCATTGTTAAGCTTCTTTATTTTTTCCATTGCTTGATGAAAGTGTTGTACATTAGAGGTCGTGGCACATTCCCAAAGAAGATCCTTGAACACCTTTCCCCTCCAGTTCTTTTTCATGTTGTCGTGTATTTGACGAAGACAATAGCGATGCTTTGTACATGGAAATAGTGTTGCAATCGCAGGCAACAAACCCTAGCAATAGTAACATGTTTGTATGTTAGTATAACTGCATCAATAGTATAAAACTATAAAACCTAGTTTGGATAGGTTCCAATACCTTTTGCCTGTCACTCATAAACATGAAATTGGAATTTATTCCCAAACCTAAGTCATCACCCAAATTACTTAAAAACCAAGTCCAAGAATTCAATGTTTCTGATTCAACCACAGTGTAGGCTAAAGGATATATCCCATTATTACCATCCAATGCCTTTGATAAGAAACATAAATTACCAGAAAACATTGGTCAGTTAACACTAGTTAAAATAAAGAACATACAATACAAAAAGAAATAAGAATATCTTACCACAGCAGACAAAACTTGGCCTCGATATGGACCTTTCACGAAGGCTCCATCAAGTCCAAGAAAGTCCCTTCTTCCCGCTGCAAAACCTCGCTTCAAAGCTCCAATGCAAACATAGATACGCCTGAATGTTCTTGTCTCAACAGTTGGAGTCACTTCACTTTCAACATCAATTTTAACCGTAGTATCTGGGTTACGTGCTTGTACCTCTAAAACATAATCCCTTAACAACCTGTATTGGCTGCCATAATTTCCTTGAACATGCTTAAAAGCTTGCTGCTTTGCCCTAAAAGTTTTCATATGCGAAATGTCCATCTGGTACTCACGTTGGAGTTGCTCTCGTAAATCCCTAATAGGAATCTTTGGGTTTGTCTCAATAACTTGTACTATATGCTCTGAAAGGAACTTATAGTCACATGCTTTGACTTTCCTTGTTTGTAGACATCGATGCTCCTTCGTGTATGTCTTAACCATCCAATCTATGTCACACTTCCACTTACTACAATAGATAACCCATGGGCATTTCTCTTCTTCATTAGTAGCAAGATTTGGTATAGTGCCCTTACACACAAACCTAACCATATTCTTATCATTTTTCTCTAATTATATTTCCCTTCTTGTCCTTATGGAATGTAGGTTCACTTGTGTCTTAAAGTCCTTAGATGAACTGAAAGTTTGAAAAATGTAGAAGGGCTCACTAACCAAAGCTACATCATTTTCATAAACCCTCTGTATGGCCCTAATAGTTTTCATTCGCTTACCATCATTTGCCTCATCTGATGAAGACCCAGACAACAAAACCTCTGTGTTGATCACTTCTAAGTCACCTTGCTGTGTATCTTCAGGTACATTACTTTCAGAAGAACCTCCAACCCATTCTACATCCTTGTCAATGTTCATATGGAAATCTTTCATATCCACATTAACATCGTGTATGAGATTGTCCTCATCAATAAAAAAATCACTATCTTGACTCTCACTATCATCATCAAACTCATCACTTCCACTGCCATTGTTGTGTCCACTACCATCATAATCATCCTCATTCTTTACATTCATTTCAAAAATCAATATGGTCGACCAAAGATGGTTCTTTGTCCAAATGACTATCATTCTCAACTTCTATTAGGTCTGGAACACTCTCATGCTCAATTGGAGAGTCATTCCACTCCAAGAACAATTGTTTGGAGCAAGCTGGTGGCTCTTTAATTTCAACAATTTTAACCTTACTAGGGTTGGGGGACATAGAATAAGTATGTAAATTTGTCTTCCCATGCTCAATATATACATCTATTAGCTTATGGTTAGCAACATACGTACCCAGATGATGAACATCCTGATCTGAACCCAAAGCAAAATAACCCAAAATCCAAATCGCCAAATGGTCTCAGGAAATGATAATAGAGTAGTGTCTGGTCTGAATCAATATGCCCAAGTTCCTCCATCATCTCGTCAATGTCGTGAATGGAAAAGGTGTCAATGTCTAGTAAATCAACATAATTTTGCTTGCCATTGATGTACTTTCTTCCAGGGAACTTTGTAAACTGTCCACCATGGTGTAATCGGACAGAGAATATCGTCGAATGTCCGACTGTATATTCACGGAAAGATAAATTAGTCACATATTTCTTTTTAAGTTACTAACTGATTGAGGGAGTAAACACTTACCATATCTACGAGCGACGTCAATCTCGTCCATGGTAGCACGTATCCTCCAAGGCGCCATCGTCGTTTTCAAATGTAGGGTTCTTTCGATCAAGGGTTTTCAAAGGGTTTTCAAAGGGTTTTCAAAGGTTTTGTCTGTGAAGCTTGTGTCTGATCACGTTGATCAACGATACGTCCTTTTTTTTCTTGCCGGTATAACATTGGATATGTGAAATGACTTTTATACCCCCAACGTGCAAGGCACGTGGGGTGTCTAACGGAAACAATTGAGGGAATGTGAGAATAAGGACGTGGCGCGTTACATAATTAAAAGTTGAGGACAGTCCGAGTTAGAAAAATAAGTTAGGGGTCAAGCGTGTAATGTACACTAAACCACGGGGACCATTCGCGTAATTTACTCTTTGGAGAGCCTACAGGGACCATTTTTTATGTTTTTTCTAAAATTTATAACCTAAGCAAAAAATATAAATTTTGAAAGTGAGGATGACCTCATAACCAAGAAAAATGATGAAAACAAATACATTTACCGATATTCAAGACTTAGTCTAGAAAAAAATATATAAAAACTTAATTGAATATGAGGTGAAAATGAAACTTTGTAGTAAATTTTCTTTTTTATGGAAGAAAAATAACTAAAAGCGTCCAATCAAAAAATAACAAGTACAAGGTTTTTATGACAAAATACAAATTTAAAGTTTAATCCGAAAAAACCACAAAATATATTTTTATGAGAATAATCTAATATAAAACAAAACAATTACCAAATCTAATATTTTAATAACGATTAATAAATATAATATTTTAATGTTTATTATCGAAATATACAAAATTCCATTGAACTCTTTAATAGATTAAAATAAAATTGATATGATTCGAATTGGTACTATGTTAAAAATCGGATGATATTCTCTAAGAATGAAAACATGGATCTTCAAAATGAGGAATAAGTTCGAACCTAAATTTTGATGTTATAACTTACCATTTACCGATTTAGACGTTAGGTTGCGACATGTTTAAAAGGGGTCATTTTCCTATACCCCATAAACTTACGTGGTCGTTATTATAAACATCCCTAAATAATAACTTCTACAAACGAATTTTATTTGTGTTTCCATAATAAAATAATTCTTAGAACGAAATTCCTAAAAGTCATCAAAACGTTGTCCCGAAGCCACATATGTTTCTCCTTTTATCCCTCAAGAACACAAACAATAACAAGATGGACGGAAGGTATATGAAGTTTAATCAAACAAACCAAGCTCGAATCGAGTAAAAGAAAAATAAAAAATATTATATACGCATCAATCAGTAATCAGTACAAATGATCTAACTCTTTACAAGTATATCAATCAATTATCTTTCTCAAAACACCAAGAAAAAGAAAGAAGATCAGAATGGATCAAATCTTAATGAAAAACCAAAGACTCAAAGCAATGAAGGCCATCCAATTCCGGCGCCCAACGAACACCGGAACCCCTTTTACTCCGGTGACAATCGGCGTTCTTCATGGTCTCCGGCGTCACCTTCTTTTGATCATCTTGAATGGTAGAACCAGGATTCTTGATGCTAAAGGAACCCAAAGATTGACTCATGATTTCCGCAGATAAAGCATCGAAACAACTGAAGATGGAATTCATGTTTGATGAATATGAACTGATCAATTTGATTTGTTTATATGTTTGCAATGATGGGAGACGATGAATCAAGATTGAATTGGGAGAATGGTTTATATATGCAGAAAAAAGGAGGTTGAATCCTTGCAGTTTCCGTTATTCTTTTCCTCGTCGTCGGCGTTGAATGTATCCCAAAATAAAATCGATCTTTTCAACGTAATATGACTTTCGAGTCTAATTATTTAATTGATATGGTTCCAATTCATACTATATGTTAAAAATCGGATAATATTCTCTTAAAATGAAAATATGGATCTTAAAAGTGAGGAATAAGTTCGAACCCTATTTTGATCTCATAACTTACTATTTACCCATTTAGACTTCTTTGGTTACGAAAATTATAACATGTTTATCATGAGTTGACATTGTCCAAGTCCCACACGGCATGCATGAAAGAAAAGTCAACTTGACTTTTTTTTGGATGCAACTTAGAATTTTGTAAATAATCTACAATCATGGTCGAAAAGACATGAATTTGTCTATAATCGTTTTGCACTTTGCAAAAGATACTGATGGTAAAATTAAATTAGGATCGAAAGATACAACAAATATGAGCTAGTCTCCAAATTTGGTTACAAGGTTTTGTTTGTGTGGTTCTATTGTAAACTAAAGTTAAGAAGATAAAATCTTTAGCATAAACAAACAATATAACCGTGACCATGTACATCTAAAGGTTCAATATGACAAAGATACTAACGTACATGTCCCGATTGTCCATCTAATCTGAGATGACCAACCAAAAAGCATTTGACCTAACGATGATATGAGCTGATATATATAAGTGTCACTCAACCAAAAGTTGAGGATTCAAATCCCTTTGTGGACAAAATGTATAAATTTAAGAGTGCACTAGTGTGTGTATGTGTAAACCATACCAAAAAAAAAGGTGATCACATGAAGTTTTGATGTTCCATGAATCTTTTTACTATCTAGAATGAATGATTATACGTTGAATGAACGAAATGGACAATTATTTAGCTTATGAGTGAAATCTTTGAACAAAAGTTTTGAATACCCTAAAGTTTAGAAGACTAAAGACTTGTTGATATATATATATATATATATATATATATATATATATATATATATATATATATAGAGAGAGAGAGAGAGAGAGAGAGCTAGGTTCAAATGTTTTTGATAACTATTGTGTGACTGAATTCACCAATAGGAATTGAGGAATAATTAAATAATTAAAAAATTGAATAAGAGTAATTATGTAACTTTAGAATGATAATTAAAATAAAATCCCTTAATTAATGGGAATTACCATAAAAATCTCTTTGACCAACTACATAACCCTAGCCCTAAATCTAACTCATCATCGTTTCTAATCCACGACTTCTGCTTCTTCTTCTACAATCAATCATCAAGATTCAAAACTCATTACCAGGTAATTATCCTTCTCCAATCAATTATTAGGATTTTCTTTCTTTTAATAAACTCATTTTTTTTCTTTAATCGATCAATCATCATCGGTGATGATGGTGGTGGAGGGAACTTGTCACAAGAATTGATGGAAAACGCGTATAGCCTCTTCATCGTCTCCTCCGCTACTTATAGAATGGTTCGATTATGTTTCAGGCAGTCATGGCCAACACAACTTCCCCTTATGTCCTCCAAGTCCTCAATCCCTCACTCACCTCCATCATGTTCGATTTTCTGTCCAGTAAACAAGGAGATTGTTGCAAACACTAGTGACCTCGTAGAACCTGCTCATCTTCTTTAACTCGATGCAAGAATGAAGACACGAAGACTAAATACGAGCTATATATGCGTATTTGTGTGTGTATGTATATATATCAAGATCATCAAGAAGGATTTGTAATCGATCTTGAGCATCGACCAGCATAAGTTAATTAATTCAACAGGTCTGTTCCTTTACTAGTTAGTTTAAAGATTGTTAATGTTTCTTAAATGGCAAAGTCTTAGTTTGTTACAGTCCCAAAACTCAACTTTCTAAGTTTTCTTTTAAATGACTGGATTAACAGAAAACTTTGATTTTCTTGTTCCCTAAACTAGTATCTAGCTTCAGACTAAAATGACATCTGATTTTGCCCACCAGCTGTTTGTTAAAATGCTTGAACCAAATATTTCATCCATTCATTTGTATATGATTTCCACTGATAAGTCATTTGAAAATTAGCCAATGTAGTTTTGTTAATATGGTTTGTGGTTGGTGTGCCACTTCAAGTCTGTTGTTGATCTGATAAAGAAGGCTTTAGTTTGAGGAAGGCTACAAATTCTTTAAGAATATTTAAAACCATTCTGCAAGAATAGTTTATTCTGTAAGAATATTTTTGTTGTATTCTGAAAGAATTGCAATTAATTATTTGTATGCTTAAGGTGCAATTGTTAGGATGATGCAGGAATGATGAGGAAACTTATGAAAAAAAGATATATGATACTTCATTCTCAAAGAATGAAGAAAAACAACAATATTCTTTCAGAATTTTAAGATTCAACATCCAAAAACAACAATATTCTTTCAGAATTCAAGAATTCAAGAAGAAAACATGGCACACGATAGTATTCTAGCGGAATGTTGTTATTTTTTTTAAGAATGTTATTCATTTTTGTTTATATTCTTTTAGAATTTTTATAACTATATTAAAATGTATAAGACTTTTAGTCTGTAAGAATATGTATGAATTTGTATTTAAGTTCGGATTTATAAAAATATATTAGAATGTTTGTTATTTGAACATCTTATTCATGAATTTTGTTTTTCTTCAGTAATATTCTGTTAGAATAAAATTCTGAAAGAGTATCACTCTAACAAAAAAATATTCTGATCGAATAAAATCGGTAAAAATTGAAATTGAATTAATTAAAAAATTCAAATTTTTTTAAATTAGGAAAATTAATCATCCCTAAAAATCCGAAATTTTCCTTTTATAAAAGTAGTTAATTGTCCAAAATGCCCTTTTGATAAAAATTGTATGATTATATGATACATGCTACTCTATTGTAATATCATAGACCCTCAGATCATGATTGTTGATTCTATTCATCCGATGGTCCAGATCTGTGCATTCTGGCACACAATAGTTACTGAAAACAATATAACCTAACCCTATATATATATATATATATATATATATATATATATATATATATATATATATATATATATATATATATATAGAGAGAGAGAGAGAGAGAGAGAGAAAAGATCAAATAAGAGCCCTAAAAAGTTAAGAACTCTAAGAACCTCTTATTTTTAATGTATTTATGTTTTCTCTTAATGTTTATTTATTTATTTTTCCGATAAATGCCAAAAGCAATAAAGACATTATGATATTTTTAAAACTTTAACATTATTTTTAAAAACCAAATCTCATGATTTCTTCCACTCATACTTTCTTACAAACTTTCAAGAACTTATACCAACACTCTACCACTATCTCCAACTAACACCATCATCCACCCCATCGTCGCCTCTAGCCACCGTAGCTGCCTTACCATTGTCCTTACTGTCACTCTGCTGCCTCCTACCGGCTACCGTTATCCAAACTCACAACCAACGACCTCCGACCTACAAATCCCAACCTCCAACTAATCTAAGTTAGATGTCAATCTCAGATCTGGAACTTCAGTAACTTTAAGTTACATCTTAACTACTATCTAGAACTTCTGGTGATTCTAAACCATATCCGACCTTCTACACATTCAGATTATGAACTACAACTATCACCGTCGAAACACCTGATCTAACTTTCCACACTTTCAAATCTGTGATATATGCTTCGTCTGCGACCTCTGGCCTCGCCAAAACACTAGAAGACGTTGTCTAGCATCGTCCTCTCTTTTCTTCGGTGCTCTAACAACGACGATTGCCTTTCTCCAGATCTACAACTCCGGTGAGTGATGAGGATCTACCAAAATCGGCTCCTTCTAGATCTGCTTTGTCTTTTGTTCCTCCGGATCTACTTTGTCTCCGACCACCTCCAGCTATCTTGTTCATCTCTGACCACCAAGGGCTTTCATATGTCGCAATTTATGCTCAGATCGATGTCTTTCACACTGTGTTCATTGATGCACGTCTCAACCTCTTCAGATCTCACATTATGTCCTTCACAACGGGCATTCTTTAAATCAAGTGGAGTTTCACTCAAATCGAGGTAATGACTTCAAATTTGTTTTTGTGATTGAAGTCTTTGTGTTGTATTGCATTATTACAACAATTTATAGTGGTTTTATGAATGTTACTATGAGATGAAGAATAGTGATTTGGGATGCCGATGGTGGTTATAGATCTAGCATGAGCCTAACAAACTTTGAAAACATTAATCTTTCTATAATCAAATAAGTTTTCATTAGTAACCATTAAATCTAAGAAAGGATAAAAAAAAACTAAAAATAAAATAATAATAATAATAATAATAATAATAATAATAATAAACGATATAAAATGGAGGAAGGAGAACATGTCGGAGAAGATAACTAGATAATTGGTACACAACTACTTCTTTTTCATAAATAAATGATAATATATTTACTTTAATATTCATATTTGTTTAATTATATTAATTGATTTTACACACGATTTTTTATATTTATTCTTAAAAAAGTACTACTAAGATATGTTTTTATATATATTTCATATGAAAATAAGGTACATCAAAATAATATTTGTGTGGATAATGACTTTTAATTGTCAAAAACTACGATATACATATATGAGCTTTTTATTTAAAAACTAATTGTGCAATAAGTTTTAGGTAAATATTTATATTATTTAATTCTGGTATGGAGCTATAATTTGTATAAGTATATTTAGTTTTTTTAGTTAATTTGTTCCAAGTAGAAAATTTTCTAGGTTCGTTCTATTTTGTAAACAATAATTTCTGTTGAGATATACACATTCCATATTAATTGTTTTCTTAGATCTTCACTAACCAATATAAGATGACTTTTTATTAATTATTTTGTTTAAACATTTTGTATATTATTACTATGAAACAAATTGATATTGTTTATATGGTTTTATATTAATTTTTTTCTTTTTCGGCTCCCCTAATGATCGTGTTTAGCCCGCGTCTAATACATATTTTGATCACAGAGTTATGATTTTGCTTTACCAGGGTTTTATATATCAGGATATGCCTTTAATGAAATAATAGCTTTTTTCTCATGGAATTGTATCGAGGCGTTTGATTTTTATGAATTGCGTGTATCATATATCTATGATGCAATTTTTTGTTATTGTTTTTTCCTTCTATTAAGGTGTGAATATAATGTTTTATTATTTCATATGTCGTACAATGTTGTTAATCTTAGTTTTAACTGTTGTTAAGTTGAGAATATAGAATTTTTTTTGAATTAAACCATGAACTTACTGTATTAAGACTTTTAATTTGATATTGTCAGTGTAAATGCATATTTTTTGTGTACTAAGATGAGGATATTCAGGTTGATAGCAGCTTGAATTATATTGAGAGACTCGTTGCAATCTTGGATCGGAAAACGAAGACCTTGAGGAACAAGGTAGTCCAGCTAGTGAAGGTGCAGTGACATCACCAGAAGGGTTCAGAATCGACGTGGGAGGCCGAGGAGGAAATGAGGGAGCATTATCCAGAGTTATTTATAGAATCAGCATCAGCAGACTTCGAGGACGAAGTCTAAGATAAGTGGGGGAGAGTTGTAACGCCCCATTTCTAGTATGTGATTTAAATAAAGTAATTTTCATTCTTGAGGAGTACTTGATCAGTCAGTAGCCCGACTCGCCGAGTAGAGACGGGATTTGCATGCAGTTTAAGTTGGCAACTCGATGAGTCCATATTCTCGGACTCGACGAGTCTGCCAGTCTGGATGAAACCCTAATTTGAATGGTTTGCACCCTATTTAAACGTCATTATAGCCCCAAACCAGCCTCCTTCACTCCCTATAAACTTATTCCCGAAACCCTAGCCTCCTTGAAGTGTGTGTGAGTGATCTTTGCCTTGTGAAGGAACTTTTGGTGCATTTTGGAGAAAGGAGAGGAAGGAGAAGGTAGAAGAGCTCAAACAAGAAGAAGTAGATCCAGAATACACTCCTCTTTGGTCATCCCTTATGGTAATAAAGTTTCCATCGTGATTATTGTGCTAATAGATCTAGTTTGTCCCCAAATTGTTGGTTTTAAGCTCAAAAACCCCAAATCCTTTGTGATAAAGCCTTGTAATCGAGTCATATCTCATATCTAGCCTCTCTTGAGCTCCAGAAGCTCAAGGAGACCACCTTTTGGCAGTCATGGATTTGTTTTGGTCTAATAACCCCCATAATAGCAAAGTTTGAGTGTTATTGCTTCATTGCATCTTAGATACAAGTAAAGTTAGCAACTTTACGTGTTCAGATTGTCCCAGAAGCTTAGATCTATGAATTTGATGCACTAAAGTTGATTAGAATCAACTGTATGGGATCTGCATGCAAAGGACTCGACGAGTCGTTCTTTTGACTCGGCGAGTCGGGTAGCGAATCTTAGACTCCCTGTTCAGTAGTAGCGAATCTGTGTAGTGAGTAGAGTAAGGACTCAAGGAGTTAAGACTTGGATCTGGAAGCAGACGGACTCGACAAGTTGTTCATACGACTCGACGAGTCATAGACTAGGTGTGTTCTTATGTTGAAGAGGAACTCGACGAGTTTTTCATACAACTCAGCGAGTCAGTTGAAGGTCGACTCGACAATAATGTAGAAGGATAACTCGTTAAGTCTTTGCCAAACTCGATGAGTAGTGTCGGGTGGGGGAATAGAAGGAAGGATAGGGACTCAACGAGTTGACGGCCCAACTCGGCGAGTCAGGTCAACTGGAAGTTGAATTTGACCAAGATGTTGACCTTGACCAGAGGGTAAAATAGTCATTCTACCCTAAGTTTAGTTATCAGTGTTTGATTAAGTGTTTTTATGGGAATTGTAGCCGGTAAGCTACCGCAGCAACAGTCAGACAGTTCCCGATCAGCATTTCAGCAGTCAGCTGTACGAGGTGAGTTTTCCTTCCAGTAGGAACGGGTCTACGACCATAATGTCGGCCCGTTTAGTCAGCAGTAGTTCCGAACTTCGGTCCGATGCAGTATTTCACTGTGCTTGAGGTCTTTGTGATTCAAGCATGTCTTTATTATGCTATGCTATGTTTAGTCAGTTTCCGGACTTCAGTCTGATGCAGAGGGCAAGGCCCTAGTTAGTTCCGGACTTCGGTCCGATGCAGTTTCCGGACTTCGGTCCGATGCAGAGGGAAAGGCCCTGGTTAGTTTCGGACTTCGTTCTGATGCAGTTTTCGGACTTCGGTCCCATGCAGAGGGCAAGGCCCTAGTTAGTTCCAGACTTCGGTCCGATGCAGTGTTCAGACTTCGGTCTAACGCAGTGTGCAAGGCCCAATATGTGTTTATATGTTATTGTATGGTATGTGGTAGTTTGGGTGAGCTCACTAAGCTTCGTGCTTATAGTTTCAGTTTGGTTTCAGGTACTTCATCTAGTAAGGTGAAGGGCTCGGGTTGATGGCATGGCACACACCACCGTTTTACCGTAGGAGTTATACTCTGATATTTTCCATATGTTTTTGATATCGGTTTTGATTCGATACATTGTTATGACTTTTTGAGATACACGAGACATGGATTGATAATATGATATTTGAGATTATGTTGTTAGTTGATGTTAAACAAAAATTTTTGGGTCGTATTTTTGGGATGGTTCAAATATGATATGTATTATGTGGATTGTGTGTGGGGTATGTTCTGGGGAATTCACTAAGCATTATCTTATAGTTTGTGGGTTTGTTTCAGGTACATCTAAGCCAAAGAGCAAGGGCAAGGCTTGATGGCGCGTGGTGCACTCTCTCTCTCTCTCTCTCAGACATTTTTATGGGACACTCTGATGATTTGAAATAAATTGTTATTATTGCAAATTTGAAAACAGTTGTATTTGGGATTTCATGGTTTATGGAAAGTATTTGGCTAATTAAAAATGAAAAATTTTCTTTTGAAATTGGGTCGTTTCAAGTTGGTATCAGAGGCTTGGTTTGAGGGATTTGGGTATACTCTCGGGTGTGTCAGGACTCAAACTAAGGAAATGGTAAAACTGTTTTCAAAGAAATAAAAGTTAAAAACTTTTTAAGAATGGAAAAGAGGAGAGTGCAACGCGCGTGATCGGCCGAGCCAAGTAAGTAGTTCCCCAATATGATAGCCATGTTATATTGATATTGAGTTATGATTATCGTATGGGACTTGCTATGTGTATGATTTTAAAATTATATACGGTTAGGAGCTTATAGCCTTAGAATGATTAATTTTGCCTTATTTCGTGTTCCTTGTTTGGTTGTGGTCCTTGGTTAGAATCTCTTATTCGAAAGTCTATTTGATCATTTTCTGTGTATAATTTGCATGCATAAAGGCAACCTGTTATGATTGGTCTGATTGATGCATGTAGAGCAGATCTTAGGATAGACTAGGATTTGAGTTATGTGGTAGTATGTGGGATATGATTTGTTTTGGGAAAAACTGGAGCTATGGAGATTATAGAGGAGAGGCTCAGGTCATTTAGAGCCGAGATTGTTGTGGGCTAAGTCGGGGCCCAAACTCCCTTGTCCCGAGAGTTCAAGGCGTGTGGGGCGCCGGAGTTTCTCGGTGTCAGGGACGCCATTGCTAGTCGACGTTGGGTGGAGGATATAGAGAATGCCTAGCGCACGAGTTCTTGCCCTGATGCGACGAAGGTGGGTTTTGCTTCATGTATGCTGAGAGACAGAGCCCGAGACTGGTGGGGATACGTAACTAGTCAGGTGGGAGCAGCCGGTGTGGCTGAGAAGAAATGGGCTGAGTTTTTTTGGCGATTTGATTTGGAGTTTGCACCAACTATTGAGGTGCAACGGTTGGTGAGGGAGTTTTAGGAGCTCCAACAGACCACCGAGACTGTGGCGGAGATCACCGCCAAGTTTCGGGAACGAGCATTGTTGATCCCATAATATGCTACAGATAAGGATATGAGGAGGATGAGGTATCATTCCATGCTGAGGTATGATATCTGTAAGTTTATGAGCTTTACATGGTGCAAGACCCTGAACGAGATGGTAGAGAAGGCCCGTAAGCAGGAGATAGAGTTGGAGTTCTGGACCAAGTGGAAACCCGAGCAGACACAGACAACAGTAGGTCAAGATAAAAAACCTAAGACCTCATATTCTTCCAATAGGGGCCAGCAGGGCCGTGGCCGGTGTGCCAAGTGTGGTAAACCGCACGATGGGGCCAGTCGGGTCACTTGAGCAAGGATTACCCCAAGAAAGGCCTGATTTGTTTCCATTGCAACCAGACTGGCAATAAAAAGGCCTATTATCCGAGGTTATAGGGAGGAGGAGGAGCAGTAGCAGCGCCTGCGCCCGCCACAATAAGGATTACTGATGGCCGCCCTGCTAAGGCGTATGCTCCAGCGGTGAAGAGCCACGCATTTTAGTTGACTACTGAGGAGGCTCGAACAGCGCCAGACATTGTGGCTTGTACGTATTTTATCTCCCTGCTCTAGATTTATTGCATTGCTTATGTGTATACTTTGCTTGTGTATAGGGACCTTTTTGGTCAATGGTATGTCTACTCACGTTTTGTTCGATTCGGGAGCTACCCGATCATTTGTATCTCTTACTCTTAGCAAGAAGTTTTGATATGCACCGGGAACTTTGAATTCCCCGCTTAAGGTTGAGATTACGGATGACCGCACCATGAGTGCTACGAGGGTGTCTCGGGACTGTGTCCAGAATGTGCTGGGTGAGAGATTTCGTCTTGATCTAGTCCTGATACCGTTGTGAGGGATGAAGGTGATTGTCGAGATGGACTAGTTGGGGGCCAACGGAGCCATGATTGATTGAGAGCGCCAGTTGGTGAGGGTTCGAACTGGTTAGTCATGGAGAGAGGGCCTCGCAGGGGCCAACCCTCTGTTCAGCTGCAAGACTTAGGAGATTTTTGCAACAGGGTTGTACGGGATTTTTGGCATACAAGGGTTGAGACCACGACGGATGTGGGCAGTGTTTCAGTTGTATAGGAGTTCCGGGATGTCTTTCCCGAGGAGTTACTAGGAGTGCCTCTGGAGAGGCAAGTGAAGTTTCGCATGATTTAGCGTCGGGTGCCGCCCGATAGCGAAGGCACCGTACCGGTTAGCACCGCCCGAGATGTAGGAGCTATCTACGCAGCTTCAGGAGCTGCTACACCGAGGGTTTATCCATCTGAGTAATTCCCCGTAGGGAGCACCGATCCTGTTCGTGAAAAAGAAGGAAGGATCACAAAGGATGTGTATTGATTATCGAGAGATGAACAAACTAAAGGTGAAGAACCGTTATCCGTTACCAAGGATCGATGATTTGTTCGATCAGCTGCAGGGTGCGTCTTGGTTCTCCAAGATTTATCTTCGGTCAGGATACCATCAGATGAGGATTCGGGATAAGGATACACCAAAGACAGCTTTCAAGACTCGGTATGGGCACTATGAGTTTGTGGTGATGCCATTTGGGCTCACCAATTCCCCATCAGCATTCATGGATCTCATAAACAGAGTGTGAAGACCAATGCTAGATCGATCGGTGATCGGGTTTATCGATGATATCATGGTCATGAGCAGCATCTGTGGGAGGTATTGGAGACATTGAGGTCGGAGAAGCTATATGCCAAGTTCTCAAGGTGTGATTTTTGGCTACATGAGGTGCAGTTTTCGGGGCACATCATCAACATGAGGGTATTTCGGTTGATCCAACCAATGTTGAGGCAATGATGCGGTGGTAAGTACTAAAGAACGCATCCGAGATTCGTAGCTTCTTAGGGTTAGCAGGATACTATTGAATATTCATTCAAGATTTCTCCAAGATTATTGTGCCTTTGACCCGCTTGACCAAGAAGAATGTGACATTTCGATGGGGCACGGATCAGCCGTTGGTTTTTGATACCCTGAGACAGAGGTTATGTGAGGCTCCGATTCTAGTGCTACCTGAGGGGTTGGATGACTTGGTAATTTACTGTGATGCATCGATCTCAGGGTTAGGTGCGGTACTGATGCGGAAGGGGAATGTGATCGCTTACGACTCGAGGAAGTTGATGCCACATGAGGCGAATTACCCTACTCAGGACCTGGAATTGAGGGCAGTGATGTTTGCCCTCAAGATTTGGAGGCACTACTTGTATGGAGTGCGGTGCAATATTTTTACTGATCAATAGAGTTTGAAGTATTTGATGGATCAGTAGAACCTCAACATGCGACAGAGGAGGTGGTTGGATGTGCTGAATGATTATGACTGTGAGATCTTGTACCATCTAGGGAAGGCCAACGTGGTGGCCGATGCTTTGAGCCGCAAGACGGTAGGTTCCCCAATTGGGAATGTTTGTTTAAGGATGACGATGATCTCTCCATTGTTGGATATGATCAAGGAGGCTCAGGTCGAGGGTGTGAAAAAAGAGAATCAGAAAATAGTGCGGATTTGGGGTCAGTATCCCTTGTTTGTTCGGGATATTCGAGGTCTTCTGAAACAGTGTGGCCTGGTGTGGGTACCAGTGATTGGAGGAGTGAGATAGAAGATATTGGAGGAGGAACACAAGTCCAAGTTCTCTATACATTCGGGGGCTACGAAAATGTATAGAGATCTGAGACTAAGCTATTGGTGGCCCTGTATGAAGCGGGAGATCGCTTGGTTCATAAAGCGGTGCTTGACCTGCAGGAAGGTCAAGGCCGAACATCAGCGGCCGCATGCCAAGGTTCAGCCGCTACCAATTCCCATGTGGAAGTGGGAAGAGATCACTATGGACTTCATCACGAAGCTACCAAGGACAGCGAAGGGTGTGGACATCATATGGGTGATTGTGGATAGGTTGACGAAGAGTTCCCGCTTTATTCTGATCTCTGAGAGTATATCCATTAAGAAGTTGGAGGATATTTATGTACAAGAGGTGGTGGCTAGACACGGGATGCCTGTGTCGGTAGTCTCTGATAGAGATGTTCGATTTACATCTAGATTCTGGAAGAAGTTTCATAAGGAACTGGGCACTCAGTTGCATTTTAGCATGACCTACCACCCCCAAACAGACGACCAGAGTGAGAGGACGATCCAGACACTAGAGGATATGCTTCAGGCATACGTGTTGGATTTTGTAGAAAGTTGGGATACATACCTCCCATTGGCAGAGTTTTCATACAACAATAGTTACCATGACATTATCGATCGACCTCCGTGTGAGATGTTGTATGGTCATAGATGTAGGACCCTAGTTTGTTGGGGTTAGGTTGGACACCGATTCATGGGGAGCATTGAAGTAGTGCTTAAGACTACTGGGTTGATTCAGCAAGTGCGCGACCGGCTATGAGTCGCACAGAGCCACTAGAAAAGTTATGATCTCTGACGGCGATCGGACCTTGAGTTCTAGGTGGGGGACTTTTTGTTACTAAAAGTGTCGCCATGGAAGGGAGTCATCAGGTTTCGGAAGAGGGGCAAGCTAGGGCCCCGATATATTGGATCATTCAGGATTACGGTCCGGGTGGGCAAGGTGGCTAAACGCTTGGATCTACCGGATGAGCTTAGTCATATTCACAACACCTTCCATGTGTCTCAGCTTCGGAAGTGTGTCACAAACGAGGCCACGGTCGTTTCTTTGGATGATATTCAGGTGGACGAGAGCTTGAACTACATTAAGAGGCCTTTAGCGATTCTATATAGGAAGACCAAGGTTCTTCGAAACAAGGAGGTGAAGCTAGTGAAGGTGCAATGGCAGCATCGAATGGGCTCCGAATGGACATGGGAGCCGGAGGATGAGATGCGAGATCACTACCCGGACTTATTTGGGTCAGCAGACTTCGAGGACGAAGTCTAGTTCAAGTGGGGGAGATTTTTAACACATGTTCTAGGTATTATTTAATTTATCTAATTTTTAGGGTTTTGTGCATGGACTCGGCGAGTTTTGTGACATCCCCATTTTCACGGTCACAAAAAGACTGATTTTGTTTATGCTTTATAAAAATCAGAGTACTTCTTTTAATAAAAATGTTGCGGAATTTGTTCCCAGAAAAACATGATAAATACGTTATCAAAGCATTTTCGAAGAAATGTATTTTTATTCATTTAAAACATTTGGGATGTCATCGTCAATACCGAAACATAAGCATAAACAGAACTTACATTCATTTACACTAGTGATCTACATCTCTTTTAAATCTCTCAGTGCAAAGTAGCTTCGTATCAACACCTGTGATACAAATAAGCTGGAGTGGGTCAGGTTGGGAAACCTTGTGAGTACATAGGGTTTTCAACCCACAATAATATAATTATTATATTTAAACATCAAACAATCAACCCAATTACCCATCCCCGTTATCTTCTTTGATATTCCTTAAAGAGTTATCTTAAGGGTCATCTCCTATATCATATTTACCTCTCATCTTTTTACCTCACATTTCCTTATATGCTAGTTCCTAAGGCATGCATACGTAGTTACAACATCACCTGAACTCGTAATTCATAGTAAGGGTTAGAGTATCATCACATGAATATACAGTCACAACATCACCTGGACTCGTAATTCATCACCTACAGGTTATAAGTCTGCCGGTGTTTCCACGGGTTGTCTAGAATAGTTCGCGGTCACCATCTATACTCTAGTAGATGACTACATCTCCAAATTGTCGGGCAAGGTTATAGTATCTTTCATCCTACATCACCGATTCATCATCATCTATCCATCACTTAATTATCATCACCTTCATATCATCACCTATCTCTCATCATTTTATTTCATCACACACCAACTATTTCATCTACCCATGTTTTATACCAACATATTTGTAGATATAAAATAAATATATATTTAAATCATTTAAAACATGTATAAAATCATTCATCCATCATAGACAGCAAGTATTCAGATAATATGCACACATAGCACGTAATTTATATAAAATACTTCATATCTATGTGTAAGAAGAAAGGGATCATGCACTCACTTTAAAGGATGGTGAATCCGAACTCAGACGGCGCTTCGCTTTTTAAAAATAATTTCCTTCAACGAAACCTAGTATTATTACCACTAGAGTTTAGCCTATTATTCGCCGAGACTAATTAATAGTATAGCTATTATTACTATTATATAAGCATTAAACAATACTTATATAACCCATAATAATAGCCCAAGTACTTATTATAAGTTCCTAATAACGTTACTATTATTAAATAAACGATATATTAAAAATAGCGTACGCGAAGCTCACTTACAGCGGGTTTTATAGAAAATCGGGATTTGTTTGGAGCAGCGTTTCCGAGCCGAAAAGCTCTTCTTCTTGGAGCCGTCAAGCACTCCGGGGCTTTTGCCTCGTGCTAGGGAGGTTCCCTAGGCTTTTCGGGGGGTTTCGGGGCTAGAGAGAGGTTCTAGAGAGAGAGTAAAGAGAAGAAAGAATGGGAAAGGTGTGAAGAAAATAAGGGTGGGAGAGGTTCTATTTATAGGGTGAAAATGGCTGAACTTGGTGCCACATGTCACCATCTAGTGGCAAGACTTGGGGAGAAAGCAATGGCCAAGATTGTGTCACATCACCCATTTTCGCACAGCACACTTCCGACTTCTAATATCCGTAACTTTCACATACGAGCTCCATTTTTGACGTTCTTTATATCCACGCGTAGGTAAAAATAAAATATACAACTTTCATTTTGACTCCGTCGGCTAACTCTCTACCGATCTTAAATTTAACAGTACGAGGAGATTATACTGATAAATGTCCGCGTAAAATTCATAACTTCTACACACGGACTCCCTTTTCGTCTGTCTTTTTACCGTTGAGTTCCTATTAATAAGATCTTCAATTCTCATTTAGGTCGCGTAGGCCAAAAATCGCGCGATCTAAAATTCGAGTTTCGGGCTGTGCACTACTAAGCCAAATCTTAGAAAATTCATAACTTCCTCATATGAAGTCAGATTTTGACGTTCTTTTTTTTTGTATATTCTTGGTTTAACGTATACTAAAAATTTTGTTTATATTTCTAAGGCTAAAAAGTCCTCCATCGTAAATTCACTATTTACGTCTCCTGGTGTCGTGCCGGTTTTGCTGTAAAACTTCGACGGACCATAACTTCTTCGTTATAACTTGGATTTCGGTGTTCTTTATATGTACAGAACCCTTGAGACAGATTCTACAACTTAGTTAAGATTATTTATTCTAAATAATATTTTGTCGAAAAGTCGTTTTCGACCCCTATTATCTCTAAATTGACTAGCCCGGATCTACGGACGTTACAAGTTGGGGAGCTCCAACTCATAGAGTAGAGATTATCATGAGGACACGGGACTTCGGATCTACTCGACGAGTCGGAAGGCTACGACTCGACGAGTAGGATTTGTAAAGGGAAACACTAATTTCTAAGGGTTTGTACCATATTTAAAGAACTTATGGCTCATTTATAGCCTCTTTCATCGTTCTTACTGTCTAGAAAGAAACCCTAGCTGCATTTTTGGTGCTTTCTTGAGTGTGTGTGTGTGTGTGTGTGAGCCTTGGAGAGTGGAACTTGTGCTTTTGAGAATGAAACTTGAAGGTTGGGGAGATTGAAGAGAGAAGAAGGCTTTGGATCCGGCATCTACTTGTTGTTAGCATCCATTTTGAGGTAAAAAGTTGCCACCTTGATCTCTATTTGTTTATATCTCATTTTATGGAAGAATATGGTCACTTTTGGTGCAAAATGAGGTTATACTCGGATTTGGACTTATCACAAGGAATTGGTTCCAGATCTGGACATCTCTAGGTCCTCAATGACATAAAGTTGCTCACTTTATCCAACTTAGGCCCTTTCCATGCACTAAAACCTTGTAGGAAGCTTAGTTTTGATGTTGTAGCCTTGTGAGGCCTTGCATGCACGTAAAGTTTGCAACTTTACGTGGTAACTACTCTAGGGGAGGTTGGATCTAAAGTTTGGGACCATAGATCCCACTGGAAAGGATTGAACACCAAATGACTGAAGGAACTCGTCGAGTCCCTTAGTCAACTCGACGAGTCGGGTAGGGTTTACCCGTTTTCGCGATTCTAAATGAGTGCAGTGAAGGATTAGAGTTTTGTTCTGCATGAACTTTTGGTCTTCTGGACATTTGATGAACTCGGCGAGTCACTTAGGTGACTCGACGAGTTGACTCGGGATTCAGTGGAATGGATTCGGGAGGAACTCGACGAGTTGCTGGATGCACTCGACGTGTTGAGGTCAACATGGACTGTTGACCTTGACTTTGACCAAGGTTGACTGTACGGATGATTATGGTATTTTGGGATTATGACAAGTTAATTACATGATGATTATATGCAGTAGAGTTGGAGCAGTACGTGGGATTTATCTGATCTTAGCTTGTCAGCTCAGCATTCGAGAGGTGAGTTTCCTCACCATACCAAATGGTCTAAGGCACCAAGGCCGGCCCATTATGTGATATGTAGTACACTAGTTGAAGTAGGGATATATGGTATGATAGTTAGCTATATGCTAAGTGGTATGCTAGTGATTATATGATACTTGCAGGGAAGACCAGGGGGCATGGCACTTGGATATAAGACCATGTGGGGGAGCCCATGGCTTGTTCGTTAAAGACCATGGGAGGAGCCCATGGCAGTCGGATGAAAGACCATGTGGGGGAGTCCATGGCTTGTCAGTTAAAGACCATGGGGGAGCTCATGTCACTTTGGTATAAGACCATGCGGGGAAGCCCAAGGCATCCTTATATGTTTGTATGCATGGATTATGTGATATATGTAGCGTTTATAGCTAATATGACATATGTTATGTGGATTGTGTGTGGGGTATGCTCTGAGGAACTCACTAAGCATTAACTTACAGTTTGTGGATTTGTTTCAGGTACATCTGAGCCTAAGGGCAAGGGCAATGCTTGATGGTGTGGCGTGCACTCTCTCTCAGATGTTTTTATGGGACACTCTGATGATTTGAAATAAAATTGTTATTGTTGCGAATTTGAAAACAATTGTATTTGGGATTTCACGGTTTATGGAAAGTATTTTGGCTAATTAAAAATGAAAATTTATTTTGAAAATTGGGTCGTTACATGAAGAAATATATTGCAAAATTAATAAATAATTATAGATATATTAAAAATAAAAAATATATAAACAGTTATTTGGTTTTTTTACTATTTGGTTCTTATTTTATAAACCAAAATCAATCCAAAATCCAAAATAGTAATTCAGTGTTGTTGAAAATCAATCCAAAAAATTGAATATCTGAACTTAATAGTCAAATCCAAATTGCTCAATTAAATAATTTGGTTTGATCCAAATCGTGAACATAGCTATTATCAGGGTCTTTTTCTTTCCATAGGCGGAAAGTCCCCATCTTGCTATTTTATTATATTTTTTAAATTAATAAAATTTTGTGGAGGTGCCGCCCTCCTTTACTAATTTTTTTACTGTCAATGGCCTTATTTTTAAAATTTTCATGAGACCTCAAATCGGTTAGGACCGGCTTGCTTAATGCATTAGATAAGTAATGGTCAATTGAGAGGTTAATTCAAGATTTAGAGGGAACTCATTCATTAATTTTTTTTTGAACGAGCAATATATTAGCAAAAAAAACTTAAGGGAGAAGCTCAAGAAGAATTACAAGGAAGGTTCAAAAAAGGAGACATACACCAAACATACCAATCTTAATTACTTAAATTGGATCTATTTTTAATCCAATTAAATATGTTAATACTAATATTATATTATTATCCGCCATAGCTAAAACAACTCGTCTTTCATTTTTGAAAACCAAAACATTCCTAGCCTTCCAAATCATCCATAGTGTAGTGTAAATGAGAGAAAGTGATACATTTTTCTTCCTTTTACCACCATCCATCCCATTGATCTTCTCTAAAAGGCTAGAACATGAGTCACGGGCTCGTTAAAAATCCTAGACCAATCCACCAGTCATCTCCAAATATCAATAGCAAACTAAGAGGAGAATAGGTGCTCCATACATTGATCAACATAGCGACACTACTCATTTGTTTGTGCTTGAATTGTCTGGCTATTATCCACAAGGAGCTATTGTCAATTGTAGTTAAGGATATCTACGAAGTGCCCCTCAAGGTAAGATAACTATTAACTAAACCCCTTTTGGTTGTGATTTATCAATCAAAATACATCTTTGTCACATGGTTATATGGTCTTAGGATCATAACAAGTTTTTAAAGACCATTTCCACTACAGCCCGGTATTGTTTTGAATCCCAACAATTCCTATTGTAAATATAACGTAGTTTGAGTGGAAGGAAGTTGAACACTTAAACTGGAAACTAACATCTTAAAAGGCCAGAAAGTCCTTTAGTAAAGATATTTATCTATTGGTATTTCGTTGAAACATAAAGAACCCTAAGAGTCCTTACTTGAATCTTTTATTGTATGAATTTGAGAAGTAAAACAAGACATCTACATCCCTTTTGATTTGATGTAAAACAAGTAAGCACAATGAGATACATGTCTTTCAAACCTCATCGGAATCTCTTATTGAATACTCTTAAGTGGACTGTTTTCACAAATTAATGAATTAATAAAGTATTATTTGTTGGATTATAGACTAAGTTTCCTAATAATTAAGATCTTCAAGGGGCCTCACGAACATGAATTAGAAGATGTATGGAAGGCCTTTAATGTTTGATCGATTGGTTGCATGATCGCATCCAATACTTCCATCTAACAATCCAAGGTCTAATCGAACAAACAATTTTCTTTTACACATCAATCATAATTAATAAAAATTATCCAATTCTTTTACATACAAGTATATTAATCAATGAATATCTTTCTAAAAAACCCAGAAAATAATGAATCAAAACTTGTTTAGATCCTCAAGAAAAAAGGATCAAATCTTAATGTAACACTAGACTCTCGAAGCAGTGAAGTCCATCCAACTCCGGCGCCCACCGACCACCGGAATATTCCCTCTTGCTCCGGTGACAATCGGTGTTCTTGTTGGTTTCATGCGTCACCTTCTTTTGATCATCTTGAATGGTGGAAGCAGGATTCTTTGTGTTAAAGAAAGAAAAAGATTGGCACATGAATTCGGCAGATAAAGCATCGAAGGAACTGAAGATGGAATTCATGTTTGATGATATATAATGAACTGATTGATTCAATTTGTTTACGTTTGAAAAGATGAGAGAAGATGAATGAAGATTGAATTGTGTGAGCGGTTTATAAACCAGAAGAAAGACGTTGAATCCTTGCAAGTTCCGATATGCTTTTCGTTTTCAAGTTTCAACGCGTTGAATTATTAAATGACGAAATGTGTCGGCGTTGAAGATATTCTAAAATAAAACCAACGTTTTTTATAACATAAATATAAACTTCAAACTCAATTAGAGAGAATTTATTGCAAGTTGTCGTCAATGGATGTCTGATTTTTCACACGACACTGCCGATGAACGCCGCGGGACCGGCGCAGTCAAAGACGGCGGCGTTCACACGTCTCTTTTTTTTTTTTAACGGAGTTACACGAATGGTCCCTATGGTTTGAGGTAATTTGCATTTTTTGTTCCTAATTTATTTTTTTAACTTGTAAAGTCATTACCGGTTGTTTTTATTGCGTGCTTGGTCCCTATTTTACCTAAAAAGACTATTTTGCTCTTGATTTTTTTAATTTAGTTAAATAAACACACCCATAACCCCACTTCTACCTCACTTTATCTTACCTTATCTATCCCACCTTATTTAAATAAATTAAAAAATCAATAGCAAAATAATTTTTTTAAATAAGACAGAAACTAAATGCGCAAAAATAAACTGCAGAGACCATCTGGGTTAAAAAAAAATAAGTTAAGGACCAAACGTACAAATTACCTCAAACCATAGGGACCATTCATGTAATTTACTCAAAAAAAATATTAAACAAAAAAAAATTAAACATGTCAAGTTTGTCAACAAATAATATAATTTTTGTGTGTGAAGTAATGTTATCTTCGTTTTTCTTTTAACTGGAAATCAGCATGAATGAAAAATTATTGACTTAATTTCTCTCTTTTTGCGACTTGAATTTGCAAAAATAATAAGTACTACTATTTCTACTCCATTTTTTTCTATCCCTTAATTCTATTGGACAGATTTCTTGAGATATTTTCTTAAGAAACAATAATATATTTTGCTCATATAACCTATACCACCAAAATCTTACAGAAAATGCACTAAAAAAACTTGTATTTTCATTTTATTTTTTAGAATTTCGAAAAAGAAGTTTTTTTAGATATCTAAAACCTATAAATACTCTAAAAATATATTGTTTTTATGCTTAAATCCCTTAAATTTCAACTAAGATGTCGTTAAAAAAGAAGAATAAGTTTAGAGCATCCGTGAGCACTACTAAAGTTTATTTATTACGTTAACTCAATAAAAAAGTATCTTTTAATCTTCTTCAATGCATAAACATTTTTCTTAGTAATAAAACATTTACCATCATTTGATTTTTTTACGAAACATCCTCATACTATTTTATTATTTTATAATATTGCATGTTGGTGTTGTTTTATTAAATCATGTAGTAAAAAAACAAAAAACATTAACATTGTTATAAGATTTATTTACATATTTTATAAATTCGATTAATTAGTAAAAAAGAAATCTATAAATATACAATATTATTAAGGGGTATAATAGAAATATTTATTAAGATAAGGTGGTACAAAGACATTTAAGTAGTTGATAAACAATAAGTGGTTCATCAAATAATAATAATAAATTACATTCCAATAATATTAATTGATTGATAAACTAGTAACAAGACATAGATAAGCTCATTAGTTGATTATAAACGTATCATAAATTCGAAAAATGACAAGATTTGTGCAATGAATTTTCTAAAGTATTATTAATTTTATAGCATAATAAAAAAAATGCTATATGATTTACACTTTCTTTCAAAAATCATATACTTGTATAAATATTATATATTAATAAAAAACAAAAGCATTTATATATTTGTAAAATATCATTTAGAAAAAGAATTTTGAAGATCAGTACATCTGTCATGTGACAAAGGAAATATCATTTTTAAAATAGGTCCATGTTACTAATAGATAACATGATCAACTTCCCATTCGATTTTCAAGTTGAAATTGAATTTAAAATCCGAGGATGTTTGCATCAATTTTGGGATTTGTCATCAAGTTTGACGTACAAATATGACAATATAAACAGTTTTTGTAACAAATAATGACTAAAAATATGTTTAATTTGGTTTGAATTAAACGAATTGAAACATTTGTTCTTCATTTTCTTGTTTTAGCTTTTTATTAATAAATAACTATTGCTTTAATATGATCACAAAAACGATGATTATTGGAAATATAGTTCTCCAATAGCGCAAACTTAATGAGTTGTATATATCAAAGATACATTTTGAACTATTTTCGATTTGTTTAGCTTATTTGACATGTTTATTTTCAATATATTTTTAATTTTATCTATTCAATATGTTAAATATAAAAACATATCTCAAATAAGTTCATTCATAACCAAATAAGCCAAAGTTGGTCTCATGGATTTGCCACTATAAATGTCTTGGTAAGATTTTTTTTGTTTTCTCCGCTTAAGTGGATACTTTAATTTGACTCGACTTGTAATAGCATCCACAATATAAATGATTTTTGCTAGTTTTTTCATGAAAAAACTTAGTTTGTCTTTATGATATGAAAGTTTTTTCAAATAACTTATTCGTGAGACTCTTATGAAATTGTTAATTTCTAATTGATAGAAAAGCTATGGGACCCACAAATTTATTGAAAAAACTCAAGCCAACAAGTTGTTAATTAGCAAGCTATTTGAAAAAACTCAAACTATAGTTTTTTCAAATTTTATGAGTTTTTTGGTTGAAAAAAAAAAGTCACAAAAACTTCTATTATAGATGCTTCAAGTTAGGATTAAGCATTGCCATGATTAAGTGCATACCTATTTGTCCTAAATACTTTAAAAATATACTAAAAGTGTTATCCTTTGTAGAAGAGCATTGATACAAGAGAAAGCACAAAAAAAGAGTTTTATAACTTTTATAAAGTATATAACTACCATCCTTTTCATTTCACGAGAAGATATGAGATTCTTAAACAGTTAAAGTTTTGTTATTCTTTCTTTTTCTTTTTCTCTTTTTAGTATAAATCCAATACCTATTTTTCTTTCGTTATCAAGTCACTTTAGTTCTTTCTACTTTCTACCTCTTCTATGCATTCTAGTTTTGTTATCACACTATTTATTTTATGTTTATTTCTGCTTTAGAAATTGTTCAAACGATCTTTAGGTTAAAAAAGTTGAAAACGAATTTTCTATCCCTCATGACATATATAGTTGCAAATTTAGTCAAAATTTTACTGTGTTATGTGAATTTGATGGAGTAAAACCAATTTGAGTTGAAATATAAATATGAGCTCAAAGTATATAACAAACCGAGTTCATAGCCAATTTGGTCTATTTGTTTAATTTTGTTTAGGTAAGTTTAGATATACATAGATTAATAAAAGTATATGATAAACATGTGGGAAATTTAACCATAACGTTTTGATGCGGAAAGCAATAAACATGAATCGACCATATTTGTGGAACAAATTTGATGAGGAATTTGTCCAAGAAATCCACCAGTTGCCTTGTGGCCTTTTTCTTTTTTGATGAACACATACGAAAATAAGATGTAACACCACATGGAAATGAATAAATAATGAATCAGTAGAGATTGGCTATTTGACAAAATAGAATCATTTAGGGGTCATTTGATAGTTGCTGACTGAGTTAGAACTGATCGGGTTAGAAGCTGACTGGGTTTGAAGTTCTGACTTAGTTAACTTCTGACTGAAACTTGTTGTTTGATTTTGCGCCTGACTGAACAAAATGACTATATTACCCTCAAACATTTTTTTATAATAATAC
Organism: Lactuca sativa; assembly: GCF_002870075.4. NCBI lineage: Eukaryota > Viridiplantae > Streptophyta > Magnoliopsida > Asterales > Asteraceae > Lactuca > Lactuca sativa. Next base: position 145,245,335 of record NC_056628.2, read on the forward strand.
ATTTATGCAATAATCGCATACCACAATATATTATTAATTAACTCCATTTATACAATAATCTAAAAAACATGAAGATTAAAAGAAAAAAATTTAACATATCCCTTGATTGTCTTCACTTCTTCTTACCAATTGAAAAAAAAAATACTTGTGTTTGCATTCATATATACTAAGTTTGAACCATTATCATAGGTGGTTGCTACTTATCAATATTGTTGCAACAATCACATCAATAAAATATGAAATACATGATCCTGGTTACAATTTATAAAACCAAATCATAAAACTACAAAAGAAAAAGCTTGAACTCAAGGAAAGGGGTTGTCAAACTTGTAATGCAAAACAGGGACAAAAGCTATGATAACAACCTTAATTCAACCTCAATTTGACTATAATTACCCTTGATATCAACACTTGAAATAATACCATGACAACAACCTTGACCGCAACCATAAAGAAATTTGCATCAGTTAACGTTTCATCCAACAACCACCATTTAAAAAATTGAAATTACCCCTGACCTGCAAAGATGTAAACAATCAAAATTAATCCAATGGCTTTCACAAGTTGTCAATAAAAACTAGTAGGATTTGATTATGTGAATAATCTTGAATCTAGTAACCAGGATGAAAGTGTACAATAGGCATTCACCATGGATTTCAAGCACAAAAGTAGATATAATCATACAAATAGCATTGGAACATGCACACATGAACGATTTAGAATATAAAGATAGAACGTATAGTAAAATCAAGATCAATATATGACAGTAGATTATACATAATTGAAATCACTATCGAAATGAAGCCCGGTTTTGAAACAATTGATATAAACCACACATAATAGATGTTGAATTTTGGAGCATACGTCATACCTTGATCAAAATTCTTCCTAATTATCTTTGATTTGGCAATTGGAGCACAACTAATCCGAAATAGAAAAATGACAGGTAGCAGAAAGGAAATCAACAAAATCAAATTATTTCAATTGTTTGATTGAAGCAAAAATAAGGAATTCAAAGGAATATTCAATAAAAAAAAATAGGGAATTGGTTGATTGAAGCAGTACCAATGACGAAACTCTCACCTGACGTGTTGCTGATTATTAGGGGAATGAGGAAGATGGTGGCACCGTTTTCTGTGTCAGCCCTAGCACACACATAGCTAAGAGTCAATCAGAGCAGGGAGGAGCGACGCTGATGGATGTGGGAGGTGTAGATGTCGGAGGTGGGAGGCAAAGAAGGAACGTGTGGGAAGGAGGAGAAAGGGCAAATTGGGATAAATGAAGTTCCGATCTCGGTCGGTGTTAATTTTCTAGTGGACCGGGGGTCAGACAATTTTGTGGACCGAGTAAGAGGTGCCAATTGAGTCCGATATAAATCAAACACTCCGACCGGACCGGGTCAGACAAAAACGTCTGACCTGACCCAGTCAGCACCAAATCAAATAGGTCCTTAGTGTTGAATGATTCTAACAGTTTAATTATTAAGAGAATTTATGGTTACTTAACCATTCAGAAACTTATGATTCGTTAGGAGGTAGTTTAGAGGTGGTATCATGCATATGAAATGTTGACTGATTCAGATGTTAGCTATGAATGGTTCCATCTAGTGATTATCAAATGATAAGAGCCCCTAAGTCATAATACACACTTTGTTTTAAGTGGTCAAAGTCAAAATTGACATGTTCCCTTATTTGAGTATGAATGCCACAAAGAATCCAAACATCTCCACCTTGACAAACATACTAAAACTCCACTCGTCCACTTTAATAAATGAAAGTTTTTTTTTTGTCATATGTCATCTTCTCCTTTATTTTGACACTTGTCATTTTGTGAGAACTTTAGAAATTTTATTTTCTACTTGTCATTTTTTAGGGATTTCCATTTTCTTAAAATACAATTCCATAAAATTGTAATGGGTTTTATAAGGAAATAAAATTATCCTATTAATTTGGTAATAAATTCTCATAAATACTTCAAACAATTTAATTTCTTTTGCAAATTTTCAGAACATTACATTATGTTATGTAAAGTATTACATTATAAAATATTTCATACTTATATATTGATATTAAATTTTTATTTTTAATAAAACCGTGTAATACACGAGTCTCACACCTAGTTCTTCAAATCTATAAACAAATTCTTAAGTGAAAAATACAAAACTCATGACTACCCACAAAATTGAAAACTTGGACAAACAACTCACATCTATTGGATAAATATATATTGTATATATTGTTTATTATGTTATGTATATCTATATATTCTAGATCCTACATTATAGGTTCTCATTCTTGTAACTTTCCAATATATATTCAATATTATACACACGATTATGTGTGTGGTTCAATTAATCTAAGTGTTACATGGTATCAGTCTAACATATCATATCCTTCTCTCCTATTTTTCTTCTTCTTTTCCTCAAAACCCTAGACGATGTCGACTTCTCAAGATAGGACTTTTTCAATGAAAACTATGCTTCATATGATTCCCATAAGTTATGTTCCACCAATTATCTCCTCTGGATGAATCAGATGCTTGCCTCACTCTCCTATCAGAAGCTTTTGTCCCACGTTGATGACACTTTTGTTAAACCTTCTACAACAATCGAAGTTAACAACAAACTAGTTTTGAATATGGTGCTTACATCATGGCTTGATCTTGATCAGAAGTCTATGATCCTTCTAAATTCTTCGTTGACTGAAGAGGATGTTGCTGAAGTGCTTGGCCTCTCCACAACTTACTTGATCTGGACCTCATCGGAATCCACATACAACAGTTCTTCAGTAGAAGGAATTCATTCTTTACATGACTCTTTGCGCCAAATGACAAAAGGTAACTCGACTATCTTAGAATATGGTAGAAAGTTCACGTCTGGTTATGATAAATTGGCTGCCATAGGGCAACCGGTTGAAGATATGGATAAAATCCACTAGTTCTTATGTGGATTAGGGCCTTCGTTTGAAACATTCTCTATTGCCATACGCACCAGTAAACCATCTCCTACTATTCGTGATCTTATATCTCAGGTAGAAAGCCATGAGTTATTTTTACAATCCATCCACGACACGACTACTCCACCCGCAGCTTTTATCTCGCAATCTCGATCTACTACACGTGGTGGCTCTTGTGGATCTGTTGGTGGTGATAGAGGTCGTAGGGGGCGTCGTCCTCCCCATTGCCATCTTTGTCGCACGAATGGATATTATGCGTCCTCTTGTCCAAGTTTGTCCACTTATGCTTCAAACTCTCTTCATTAAGACTCCAATTAATCTCAGTGTTACAACATCTACAGGAGTCGGACTTACGCATTTCATGTTGAATCTAACACTTAGGAGTTCTCATATTCTCATCGGCCTTTATCAGACACTTCACCATCACAAGCACTTCATCTACAAACAACAACATGTATATCAATAACTAAACACCAACTCTTTAAACATAAATTATATCAATAACTAAACACCAACTCTTTAAACATAAATGTAATCACACGACCCCATGCAAACTCTTATACCTATAACTTGGTGATCGCTTCAACCCAACTAAGGACTTATGAAACTTGTCCACATAACACTTCCCTCCAAAAACCATAAACCAGTTTGGTAGGTTGAGTATTGAGTAGTACTAAAGTTTCGTTCATCGAGATCATAATGAAGAAACTCCAACCTTACATCTAAAGGCTAAACGGAATAGCAACATTTTTGATACGCATATGATGAGTTGGACAAAGAAGTCACACATGACTTTATTTTAAATACCACTCTCATGAATTGTAAGTATGAAAAATCGTGGCTGTTGCTACTATGCAATACAAATGATTGAGAAATTTGACCATTCGAAACAATATTTTTAACCCTCTAAACTAAATCTATAAATACCAATAAAACTTCCACACTACAAAACACAATACTTTCACTTCTTTCTCTCTATACTACAATCCTAAAAATAGATCAAAATCCAAACACTCCAAACATCCCACACAACACCTCACCAGTATCCGAATTTTGAATCACCACCAGAAGCTTTCATGAATATGTTTCTCCCAACAAACTCACCAATTTCACAATCACCCATTTTCCAGAACCATATCAACAAAACTACTTCTAACAACCAAACCTTTTCCAAACACCACACCAAAGTAATTCCAACAATCACAATTTTAACAACTTCATACTCAACCTTCCCAACCACCACCTTCCCAACCGCTTTCGCAACCCAATCTCCTCATGATGACGTCGAAACGGTGTTGGAAACTCAACCATAATAATCAAGAAGGAAATGAAGGGACAAAGAAAAAAAGGGTAAAACAAATGGGATGAAAATGAGGAAGCGGCACTAACAAAAACTTAGATTGCAATATCAACCGATGAGCTTACGGGAAACGCCCAAACCGGGACGATATTTTGGAGCCGCGTTCTAGCACACTTCCACGTGCAAATGGGAAAAGGTACAATATAACATATTTCAAAAAAATATCATTTATTTATTAATTATAAAAATATCATTTATTTATTAACTATATTATTTTGAATATTTTGTATTTTTAAAGGTGACTACTAGACTTGCGATCCTGTCAACGAAAAATGGCGTGAATTAAGAAGTAGTTTTATAAGTTTCAATGGAACCTACCTCAAACTCATAAACATGTGTCATAGCAAGTGTAATGATTTCGACATTTTAAGCACCACTCTTTAAGAATACAAAACCATGAATGGTGGTAAACTACTTGGTAGTCAAAAAGTTTGGCATGTTATGCTAGCCGGTCCAAAATGGGTCTTTGATATAAGTGTGCTTGGTCACTCGCAAACACAATCCATCAGTTCCAAGAAACAAGCAAAAACTTGCGAGTCGGAAGCATGTTTTGGAATTGACATCAATGAAGATGATGTTGATAATGACGACTCAGAAGAGGTCACCCTTTGACGCCCAATGGGAAGGGACAAGGCGAAAAAGACGACATCTTCATCGAGAATGCACAAAGGAAAAAAATTCGTTGAACCGGAACCAAATTTCGTTCAAATGCTTTCAAAAAAACTTGATGGTTATCTTGAACTTAAAAAAATAAAAAAAAAATAAATAGAGTACAAAACTGCAATCAACGACTTGAAAATGATAAACACGCTGTCTCATCCCGATCTTCCACTCGATCAACTCGAACTTTTCAACAAGCTCCAACGCAAGAAGACAAGTACAAAGATTTATAAATTATAGGTTTTAATGTACTTTTTAATTTAAGCGTCCCGTTATTTTTAATTTTATGTTATTTTTAAGTTTTTTATTGTAATTTTTATTTTCACTTTTAGTAATGTACTTTTAATTTGGTTTAATGGAATTTAATATTTCTCTAAAAAGTCATATATTTTTATTAAAATTGAGTATTTAAAAAATAAAAAATAAAAATATTTAATGATATGGTGATGGGTAGTTTTCTAAGTAGAGTAAGTATTAGTAAGAATATAGTAAATTGATGTGACACACTTTTTAAGTAAGTATATTATGGACCACTCTTTGTAGCATAAAAATTCTGACTCCAAGTCACAACATGAATCGAAGAAAACAACACCCAAATAAATGCATCTCAAACTCCAAAGGAGAACACATCCTTATGGTTGTTGGAGTGTGACTCGAAATTTGGTGATCTGAATATATAACTCAACTAAGAATGAAGTGAAGAAAGCTGATTGGCAATTTTGAATGGATAATTGTTTGGAGTAGGCTAAGAGTTGTTAGGTCTGAAGTTGTACACGTTAAACATATATACGACTAATGTAGGGGGCAGAGCCCTCTCGATATCAATATGTTTAGTTATTTCCTATTTTCTTGTATATTGGTACGACCCGGTTATAGCTAAACGTTTTTGGTTATAAGTATTTGTATGTAGGTTTTCCAATGTATCGTGTCTGAAACAATTAATTAATAGAAGAAATATCTAGTTCTTGCTTGTGATTGTAGGCCATATCAATCGAACCATATTAATTATCCATTTTAGTTTTATTACCTTTCTTTGATTACTTGCACAATAATAGTTAATCTGATTCTTTCAACTAAACTCCTTAGTCATGAACTGTGCCTTTGAACCATGTTGTCAACACCTGGTAAACCATTTTTTGCGGTCGTAGGTCATATCAACCGAATCATATTAATTCTCAATGTCATTTTTATTACCCTTTTTTTGTGATTGCTTGTGTAATAATGGTCGCCCTGATTCTTTCGACTAAAGTCCTCGGTCATGAATTGTGCCTTGAACCATGTGGCCAACACTCGATAAGTTCTTGCTTGAAGATCCATTTACACCCCATATACAATATACCTTGTTGTAAGTAAAAAATCTCCCATGACTTACTCTTAAACAAGAGCTCCGCCTCATCCGACATAAAAGTCATTCATAATTCCCCATATTTCGAACAAATCAATTTTTGATAAGTAGTATCTTGGTGGAACTAACAACACCTTGCATCACTTGTAATGCATATGCGTTCAGGTTTTCAAATCCATACCATAATAATGGCCATATATGTTGAAAATGTGTGCAAAGAACCAGGGGCGGAGCTAGAATTCTATATTAAGGGGGCTTAACAATGAAACTAGAAAATAAATTACGGTTGCCATGTCTATAGTAGTTATCGCTACTCACAAAGAAATTTATAACTTAATAAGAACATGGAGCTATTACACTTTGAATTATCCACAAATGAAGCAAAAGGTAAAATGAAGTCTCCTATATAAATCCGATCTTAAATTTCTACCTTAAAAGAGGAATGTAAAATGAACCAAAAAGTAACTACAATCAATTAATATGATATTAATTTAATAAAAAAACTTATCAGTTACCTAGGTAATGCATTGTGAGTGAGTAGTACTTGAATATGAGATATATCTTTATCACTTTACATCTTTTTAATTAACTTTAACACACCAAATATTAACTTGGAATGAAGCACTCAAAGAACAAGATGCAATGGAAACTTTAAGAAAGGAGAAGGAAAATCCTATTAAGGCTACTGGCCACGCAAGATAGGCAGGGACGTAGGCTGACGAGGGAGAAACCGCATGCGAAAGATATAGAGGGGGAATCTACTGTGAAGGCGATGCCGGAGAGAAAAGGTTAAACAGTGAGACGATGTGGGAGAGGGTAGCGTCACTGACGGCCATTCAAGGTTGTATGTTTCGTTGGGTAGATATCGTTGTAGTTTTAAGTTTCAATTTATGAAAGATTTTAAATATTATTAGAATAAATCTTGGGGATAAATCGGGATAGTGTTTTGAAATTTTGAATCTTGATTTTTGATTTTTAAATTATTTCCCTCTTAGATTTAAAGATTTAAAGGCTTTTAAATATTTTTAGTAATAAGATTTAATGCAACTTAGTTTAAATGATTCCACACTTTTGAATCCCTCTATACAAAGCACCATATTGTGATATGCAAATTGCAAAGCATAAATTTGATACATATATTATTTTTCTTTAGACAAGTTAGGGGGGCTAAGCACCTGCATGCTCCCTTACTTCCTCCGCCACAACAAAGAATAAAAAATTAATTTTACTGCTAATTGCATGTGAATCTATGGGTCGCACACATTAAAGAACAATATAAATAAACAAATAAATAATAATATTTATAGTCTAAAATTTTTATTATTCACTAACAAAATAAATAATAAAATAATAGTTGTTTTTTATATATTGGTAAAAAAAAACAAAACAAGTAAATCAATTGTTTATTTATAAAAAAAATTAAATAAAAGAGTTTATTTAATTAAAAGACTACATAAATTAATTAAGAAGTTAATTAATAACAAGTTTGGTTTTAATACTTCTATGGTAAGTTTTAGATGTTTTGGAGGTCCATCATAAATGTATTTAAGGGAGCATTTAGGTCATAATTAGTATGTAAACAAAAATAATCAAAACCCTAAAAGTTATACTCTTTTCACTCCGTATAACGTGCCACCAATTTGTATCTCTCTCTTCTGCATGATCGATGAATTTGAAGCGAACAAGGAGGAAGAACAACTTGATCAATTGATCAGTCTAGCATCTCATATTCCTCCTTTATGTGGATACTTGTAGAAAATGGTTTACTAAAAAGACATCCTATTTTATCATATAGACATCCTAATTAATTTTTGTAATATTTTTATTGACTAAAATTGCATTGTTTTTCGAAAAAACTTATTATAAATAGTTAATTATTGATTGACTTTTTATAAAAGTGTCAACGAAATATCTTATTAGCAACACCCTTGTAAAAATTATATGTTCTTGGTAATTGTTCTCGAAAATCAAAATACCATTACTTCATTGAGGTTATAATTTCATTCGATCAAAATACCATTACATCATTGAGGTTGTAATTTTTAAAACACTATGCTTAGTTATTATCTAATTATTTTTTTACTTGGGTCAATGGATTTGGAGAATATTAAAATTTCAATTGTTCCATCGTGGATGATTACAAAACTCTTGTGTAATCATAAATCCCCAGACAAAATTGCCAAATTGGTCATTGTGGTTTGCAAAAAACTTTGGATGGGGTCCAAAAAGTTTTCAACTTGCATGGAAGGTCCAAAATCAAGAATTTTCTTTGGTTTTGGTCCTTGAAAATTTGAAAGGACTATTTTGCCCTTATTATTTATTTTTCACATTTTCTTTATTTGTTTTAATTGTTTTATAATTAACAAAAAAAAGCAAAAGAAAAGAAAAATAGAAGGACAGGTCCACCCACCTCCTCCTCCTCCTCTCTTTCTCCTAACCTAACCCAGATTCATTCATATTCATCGTTAAGAATCTTCCACAACTCCATCGGCATACCCCCTCACTTTGTTCAGCCTCCTGCTGATCGAACCTGTAACGACCCGTCCCCGGTATGATGATTCCATAGTATTTAATTAGAAGTTTGCAAGAGGGACTCGGCGAGTTCATAGCCTGACTCGCCGAGTAGGGACGGGATTTCGAGCACGTGTTAGTCGGCGACTCGGCGAGTCCATATTCGGGACTCGGCGAGTCTGCCTGCCTGGGAGAAACCCTAAATCCCCGGGTTGCTCACTATTTAATCCACCTTATAGCCCCCAATCTCGCCTCCTTCACCCTCAGAAAGCTGTGAGAAAACCCTAATCCATCCTTGAGTGATCTAAGTGTTCTTGTGTTAAATTTTGAAGGCTTGAAGAAGGAGAAGAAGAAATGAGCAAGGAGAAGAGGTGTAGAGCAAAGATCCAAGGGCAAATCAGAGTTCTTTGAGGTATTCTTCGGATTCCCTCCTGTTTTATGCTTTTAACCTCCATTAGAACTCTTCTAGATCTAGTTTGATGCTTCTCTCAAGCCTTATGATTGTATGGATGCCCTATTATGTCGAGATATCCTTAGATCTGTTCATTTAGGAGTTGTAGAGCCCAGATCTATTGCCTTTTTGAAGTTATCTTGCATGAAAACCCTAGATCTAGCCTTTATTATGCTTTTTGAGCCATTTTAGCTTCTTGGATGCATATGGGCACGTAAAGATAGAATCTTTACGTGCTAATCGAGTTAAGGGAGTCCAGATCTATTAGTTTTATACACTGGATTCAAGCAGAATCGAGTTTTGAGTTGCTGCATGCAAGCGACTCGGCGAGTCGGAAGAACGACTCGGCGAGTCGAGTCGCGAGTCCCCGTTTTTCCCCTTTTGAGTGATGACGAGTGGAAGCCTGTGAGTAGTAGAGTGGACTCAGTGAGTCGGAGAGTAGACTCAGTAATGGAGGGACTCGGCGAGTTGTTCATACAACTCGGCGAGTCCAAGGCAATCTTCTTAAGCTCAAGAACAACTCGTCGAGTTGTTCATATGACTCGGCGAGTCGGATGAAGATTGTCTAAGTTCTGGGATAGAGAGAGTACTCGTCGAGTCGATGCCATACTCGATGAGTAGCCACGAGTGGGGTTGTAAAATGAGATTAGAGACTCGGCGAGTTGGTGGCCCAACTCGGCGAGTCAGGTCAACTGTGGGTTGACTTTGACCGGGAGAGTTGACTTTGACAAAGGGTAAAAGAGTCATTTTACCCCAGTGCAGTGTTTAGTATTTGATTGAGTGTGTTTATGGCCTTGTAGCCGGGGAGATACCGGAGCAGCAGTAGTTAGCTTCCAGAGCCATTCACACAGCAGCCAGTTCACGAGGTGAGTTTCCTTCCAGTAGTAACGGGTCTAAGGCCACAATGCCGGCCCGTTTAGCTAGCAGTCAGCTTCGGACCCCGATCCGATGTAGTAGTTAGTATGTTTGATGCCTTCGTGGTTCAGACAGGATATGTGTTTATGCCAGTTGATATGGTTATGCTATGTTCAGTCAGCTTCGGACTTCGGTCCGATGTAGGGGACAGAGGTCTAGTCAGCTTCGGACTCCGGTCCGATGTAGGGGACGTAGGTCCCAGTCAGCTTCGGACTTCGGTCCGATGTCTCAGTCAGCTTCGGACTTCGGTCCGATGTCCTAGTCAGCTTCGGACTCGGTTCGATGTAGGGGACGAAGATCCCAGTCAGCTTCGGACTTCGGTCCGATGTTCCAGTCAGCTTCGGACTCCGGTCCGATGTAGGGGGCAAGCCCCGGTTAGCCGAACTTCGGTCCGATGCAGTGGGCAAGGCCCAGTATGTGCTTTATATGTTTTTGTGGTATGTGGTAGTTTGGGGGAGCTCACTAAGCTTCGTGCTTACAGTTTCAGTTTTGGTTTCAGGTACTTCCGCAAGCAGAGGGAAGGGCTCGGGATGATGGCATCGCACACACCACAGCCACAGTTTTTATCCTGGGAGTTGATCAGTTATCTTATATATGTTTTGATACAGTCATGACACCGTTTTCTCATTTGTATTTTAGTATGGTTTTGAGATTTGCAACGCATGGTTTTATTATGATATACTCCGTTTTATGATTATGGTAATATTAAAAATGAAATTTTCGGGCCGTATTATTGGGTCGTTTCAGAACCCCACCATCGGTCCCATAAACATACAATGAAACCCCCTTTCCCCTTTAACAACACACTACTCTATTATCTTACCCAAGTCAAAATCCAAAAACTATTTGTCAAAAGAATCTTAGGGTTCCAGTCTAAGAACCTGTAACTTCTTTAAATTGGAGAAATCGATCATGGATAAGCCTCGAGTAACCAAATTCCCTTTAATGTCAATCACTTCAAGACTCTTTAACCCCCAAATTTTATTAGGTAAGTCACCGGTGAGGATTAATTCTATACTTCTGATTTCTACCCATCATATATGGGTTATATTGCAGGTTACAAAACCCATATGAGATTGCAACGATAGTGGCCGCTGTTGGTTGCAGCGGTGGTGATCGCTGGTGGTTATAATGGAGGAGTACGAGAATTAGATGGTGGTGACGTCGATTTTGCTAACCCCCAAAATAAAAAACCACCAGTCAATGTGAATATGGAGATTAACCTTTAAGATGAAAACCACAACACAAAAACGGGGCTTAAAACTTGGATTTTTTAGTGTATCTAAGGACGAAGATCTTGGTGGCAGTTAGACCACTGATCTATTTTTTTCGGCGCTCTGCTCTCGTGGATGGTGGAGCTCGACAAAGGTGTTTGGGTTGATTTTTTTTACAATGATGGTTGTTGTGTTGATTGATGGGTTTCCTTTTCTTCCATCTAATATGTGAGCATGGTGCTCGACTAGATGATGGAGAGGACTGATGCGTAAGAAAGGAAGAAGGGTGGAGCTGGGTTGTGAAGAAGATGATGGCGACGGATTGTGTTCTGGGAATTAAAACGAGAGGGGGGGGGGTTGTTGGGGGATAATTGTTTTCTTTTCTTTTTTATTTTTAAATTAAATTAGTATTTGAAAAATTATAAAAATACAAAAAAGAAAGTAAAAGGGCATAACCGTCTTTTCAAATTTTTTTGGACCAAAAACACGAAAAAACCTTGATTTTGGACCTTCTATACAAGTCAGAAAGTTTTTGGACCCCATCCAAAGTTTTTTGAATACCATAAGGATCAATCTTGCAGTTTTGTCTAAATCCCCATCACAAAACTTGATAAACTCACTCCCACAACTATGGGTGTTTGAATCAAGTTTAGTCCTTATTCTTATACTCAAATAACAACTCCCATCTCTTAGAGGTTTTCCATTGAACACTCTATGTGCATGATTTTGTGACTCCACCTTAATATGTTGCTTGATCATAAAGAGATTCCAAATTCCAAAACAAAGACAATTCAATGATATGAAAATATAAACGAACTTTCATTTTTAAATATTAATTTCAAAAATTTCTTAGAAAAAACACACATTCCAATGTGAATTCATAATTGTTGTTGTCCTAGATACTGATCTAATAACCCACATATAGTTTCACTCCTTGTGTCGATTAAAGAACATACAACCCATAACCACATTGAGAATTCACTACGATCGATTTTTTCCTAAGATTTATAATCTTATGTTGATCACATCGCCTCAAGAAAAGAAAAATGCTTGAAATTAATCAAAAAACCTAGAACTTTTTTTATTACTTTAATCACGTCTGAAGAACACATCACCTCAAGAACACATGACACATTCTAATCGTTACTCATATTCATGCTCTGATATCGATCCAAACATATATACTTTTGTCATTTTTATCCGTTTCTTTCCTATTTTTTGTTCTTTGAACGTTGTTGTTTGCCACACATGAAATGTTTTAATGATGCCATACATGTATTTAGCATTTTATGAACAATTAATCAATATACCTAAACTAGAATTTTAACAAACACATGGATAACATATTACATAAAGAAAAAAAAATCCTTATACCCCAAACGTATCTACAAAAAACCTTTGAACTTTGTGGTTTGTCCCCATGGATGCAAAAGTAGGTTTGATTCATAGCACATGTCCAAAACACATGTGAAATCTCATGAAAAAAAAAAAAGAAACAATTATGTGAAGGGGAATGTTAGGCATGTGAAGTTTGTCTATTGATTGATTATTATTAGTGTGGACACAGATAGGATGTTTCATCATCTTCCTCTTGAATTATCCCCACCCACTTTTCTTTCAAATATTGCCGTTATAAACTTTAAACAAAAGTGTATATCTTTCTTTCTCTCTCTCTTGTAATTAATCAAGAATTTGGTTGTCATTATTCGTCGTTTCTTTTTGTCAATAGCCTAAATGGGAAAAGCAAATAAGGGATTACGTAAAAGTTCAAACCCTACTATACCATGTAAAGATTTTCATTTTCATAATATAATATAACTATTAAAATACTCAAACTCTAAAAGTAAAAAATATGTAGAAATAAGCCCAATAAAAAGAAAGGTTTACGAATTACGATTTACCTTTGGTAGATTTGCATTTTGTATTTTGCATTGCATCCATTGATAGGCCCATTGATTAGAAGACAGACTGGAGTCGACTGGAGTTATATCTTATAACTTATAAGCCACTAGTTTCATGATTCATCTTTCATCAGTCATCACCACTCTACTCATCAAACACTGATTCTTGATTATTTTGTACTGAAGTAAGAAGAAACGTCCAAGAATCAAACACTTCTGCTACTTCTACAGTTCTACTGCTGTCACTCTCCCCACCTTTCAATCATACACATAACCAAAACCTCATCCATCTTCTGCACCTCTTTCGTCCATGGAAGATTCAAAGCTTGCTCTTCTATTTACTGGTAATGTGGTGTTTAAATTCTTGTGTGTTTTCCCCCAATTTTCCATTTCTATTGATTTTGGTTCTTGTTTCGTGTAGGGTTTTTATTGCCTGTGTTGGTGGCTTCGGTAGGGATAAACTATGGACAGATCGCTAACAATCTTCCTTCACCGGAGCATGTGGTTCCGTTGGTAAAAGCCATTGGTGCCACTAGAGTGAAGCTCTATGATGCTGATCCTAAAGTGCTGAAAGCTTTTGCAAACACTGGGGTTGAGTTTATTGTGGGGTTAGGTAATGAGTACCTTTCGAAGATGACAGATCCAGCTAATGCTCAAGCTTGGGTGAAGGCTAATGTTCAGTGTTACCTCCCGGCGACTAAAATCACCTCCATTGCTGTCGGAAATGAAGTATTGACTTTCAATGATACTTCTCTGTCTGGATGTTTGCTTCCGGCGATGCAGAGTGTACATACTGCTCTTGTGAATCTGAAATTAGACAGTCAGGTTACTGTTACCACTGCACATTCTGTTGCTATTCTTCAATCTTCGTATCCTCCATCGACGGGAGCTTTCCGGCAAGATCTGAAAGGATGTATCGCTCCGATCTTAGATTTCCTCTCGAAAACGTGCTCTCCATTCCTCATCAATGCTTATCCGTTCTTCGCGTACAAAGCTGATCCGAAGCAAGTTTCGCTTGATTTCGTTCTGTTTCAACCTAATGCTGGAATCGTTGATCCAGGTACCAAATTGCATTACGATAACATGTTGTTCGCTCAGATCGATGCGGTCTACGCCGCTCTATCCTCCCTAGGTTACAAGAAGCTCCCGGTTCAGATCTCGGAGACTGGATGGCCGTCGAAAGGAGACGAAGATGAAATTGGAGCGTCACCGGAAAACGCGAAAAAGTACAACGGAAACCTCTTGAAGCTAATCAATCAGAAGAAAGGAACTCCAGCGAGACCTAATTCCGATTTAAACATCTTCGTGTTTGCTATGTTCAACGAGAACATGAAACCTGGACCGACATCGGAAAGGAACTACGGCTTATTTAAACCCGACGGAACTCCGTCGTATGGTTTAGGATTCTCCGGAATCGCGGTTTCCAGTGGCAATTCCACAAGCACAGGTAGTGGTAGTAGTAGCAGCAGCAGCAGCTCCGGAACGAATGGACCTTCGATATACTTATCGCCGCCGGCGAACTCATCGAGTGGATACCTGGCTATTTCGTCGTCGACGGTGAGTTTACCTTTTTCCCACTTTTTCAGGGTAATGATTTTGCTAACGTGCGCATATTACCGTTTGTGTTAATCCACGTAGACAGTTCACTGTTCACGAAGTGCACCCTTCAATGACGGACGTTGCACTTTGAAGTTTGAACCATGTCTCAGCTTCTCAAACTACGTCGTTTTGTGCCCTTAATCAATTAGATAAAGTCATAAAACCATAGTTTTTTTTTTTCTACAATTTCAGTTAAATTATAAATACAAATATTGTCATTATAGTAATTTCATTTTTGTCGTCCCATATTATCCAACCAAAAGTGTCATATAAAGCTATATATGTATCCTTATCATAAATTCTTTATATTGAAAATGGAATAAATGTATCTATCACAGGTATCAAATAAAGTAAATGAATATCTTATAATAAAGTTAATGACTTTAACAACAAAATTTTCTTTTACAGGAAAGATTTGCTTGGAGCACGTGGGCAATGTTGGGCATGGGGTTCATGTCAATGGCAGCGTATTGAGAGAAGGAGATAACGTAACGTAATCGTAATGTATGTGGTGGTGTTGTTTTGTAGTTTGGAAATTCTTTAATTAAATCTTATTCTTATTAATTATGGCATCATCGTATATTTTTGAGGTGTTTTTTTGTTGTTCTTGTTGTTGCTGCATGCTGATTCTTGGACACGACAGATCTGGATTACTTTGTATTGGGAGTCTCAAAAGACACCAAACTTTCACCGAAAGATATAAATGATGCGCCTTGCACTTGACTCCAAGAATATATATATATATATATATATATATATATATATATATATATATATATATATATATATATATATATATATATATATATATATATATATATATATATATATATATGTTTGTCTACGTGTATGTGTGTTTGAGACTTTGATACATCTTAAAGATGTGTTTTTGACATACGTATTCATCTCTTATATCAAGAAGTCACACACTCCTAATGTTTTCTAACTTCTCACTTAGATATGACACTTGATCATCATATTCTTTATGGGAACTCTATATCCAACCTTTGACTCTCTCATGAGTCTATTTTCTTCCCACTTCTCTATGCAAATTCTTACTCTAACTGTTACTCATAAGTAACTGTTATACACACATACTTACATACACACACATACTTATATAATCTGAGGGGTCCATCTTTCTCACCCTAGGAGCCATATCTCCTCTTATTTCTCTCTTGTGGACTACCAAGGTGTCCTTTTACTTTACATTCTCTATATTTCACTTCCACATAAGTCTTGGCTCGTTTTCTACTATTCCTTAGCTTTTAACACATCAACACAGGAACTTTCTCACACTAGTACAAAACTACCAATTGGTCATACATAGTCGGAATTGAACGGCCAAACATCCAAATATTTATGTGGCTAAAGGTAATGAAATAAATTTCATGTGATTCGTTAGCCACATATGAACTCCAATCGTGTGACTATTCAAAATGTATTGCCACACCTTCAAAAATTTATATGGGTAAATGTCACTGCTAATTTTTGGCTGATTATTTAGCCACATATGAATTTGGAACGCGTGACAAATGAAGAGTAAGTTCGAAGTCTTAGTCATGATATACATATAAAACGTGACAAATCCATGTCACACACTTGAACACCGTGACTAAAAGCCATATATGATCACATGAAGAAATTGTTTGTGTATAAATATATAGAGTCGAGTTTGTGACACATGATTTCAGTGTAACAAAAACCGTGTACATATGGTCAATATAACTTGTTATGTGTCTTTAAAGTTTAACATGTTTCAGCTTGCCAAAAGCTAATGTGTATAGTCACATTTTATTTCTAGTACGATCATGTGACTATATGGCTTTATAGAAGGCACACCATATCACAAATGTATATCTAAATGATATTTATGGCTATAGTTTAGGTGATTATATTTGTCCAATATATTTATAACAGTCACGTCGTGAAATATTCATGTGTCTATTATTTAGAGCAAATACAGAGAAAAACAGTTATCATTAAATTTGATATTAGTCACATTGAGTGTTTGTGTGTGTAAATCATGAGACTATATATGGTCTGTGTAACACCCAAAGTCTGAAAGGCCAAGAAAGGAAAGGAAACCCTAAGTTTAAGGGATGACTCGGCGAGTCCGAGCGGGATCCGGGTCGAGGAGTAAGTGACCGACTCGGCGAGTCTGGTCTGAACGAGGAAAACCCTAATTCCGGGAGTTGTATCCTATATAAAGGGTGTTATGTCCCTCCCTCAACCTCCATATCCTCCTAGAGAACCTGTAAACCCTAGATTTCGTGTGAGCTTCCATCATTTGAGAGAAATAGCTTTGGAGGAAGGAAATTTTGGAAAGGAACTTGAAGATTAAGAAGGTTGCTTCAAAGGAAAGGTGTAGATCCGAGATCTACTTCAGTTTGTGTTCATCTTGGAGGTAATAAGCTGCCAATTTCCCTCCTTTGCATCTAGATCTATTTTGTTATGAGATTTGGGGGTTTTATGGTTGATTGAGACCCAATTCGAGTTTGGGGGCTTAGATATGTTGTTGCCACTTTAGATCTAGTGTTGGGATGGTCCAATATGTTCATAAAACATCAGAAGATGAGTAGTTGGTGAAGCCCTTTTGTCCTTAAACCAAACCCTAGTGTGTTTTTAGCCTAGATCTCCTTCTCTACACGTAAAGTTTGCAACTTTACGTGAGGAATAGGCTTGGGAAGGGTAGATCTACAGTTTGGAGTCCATGCATGACTCAAAAGTCCTCTGCATGTATGAAGAGTTGAATGGACTCGGCGAGTCCTTTGAGTGGACTCGGTAAGTAGCATGAAGGTTAGGAGCAACTCGACGAATGGGATGAACAACTTGTCGAGTTGGATGAAGATTGCCTTGTACTCGGCGTGTCTGTTCTTGGACTCGGCGAGTCAAGTCGTGAAACCCCAAAACCCTTCGAGTTGAGACTCGAATCAGTGAGTCGAGTGGAGACTCGGTGAGTCGGGCAGGTTAGGACTCGGAAATCGGTAGACTCAGCGAGTCGAGTCGCGAATGAAAGGACTCTGAGCTTATGAACTCGGCGAGTCAGTAGGTTGACTCGGTGAGTAGGGTTGACCTGGGAGGTTGACTTTGACCAGGACTTTGACGTTGACCAGAGTTGGCTTGGTTGTCTTTCGGGGGTTAGTTAGACTAAGTGTTGCATTGATATTGGTAGCTCGGGGAGCTAGTGGAGCAGGAGTTCAGAGAGTTGCCGGGCAATAAGTAGTGGGATTATCAGCGAGTTCAACCAATGCAGGTGAGTTTCCCTTTGTGTGAATGGGTCTACGGCCACAATGCCAACCCATGTAGTTATGAGTATAAGACCCGGGGGTTAGCCCTAGGCACCGTATGCTAGTATGATATTCAGGACGAGGTCCAATGATAGCGGAAGGGTGCCCAAGGAACGATTTATGTGATAGTTTATACTTGTTGTCTGTGTGATACTTGTATGTGCCTGGTAGGAAGGTGAGTGTGTGTGAGGTCCCGTACCTCACCAGGAGCAGAGTGTGGATGGTGTTCCACATCTCATTAGCAACAGATCAGGGGCGAGGCCCAAGTTAGGGAAAGAGTGAGTGTGGGCTGGGCCCGTATCTCACTATCAGCAGGAGTATGGACGGCGTTCCATGACTCATCAGTAGCAGGACAAGGGCGAGGCCCAGGGACAGGCGAGGCCTTAGGATAGGATCTGTTAGTATGTGTTTAGCTTATGTATTGTGATATGTTTATGTGCTATTATATGTTAGCGAGCGAGGCCCTGTGACAGGCGAGGCCTAAGTGAAACAGATCTGTATCCGAGTGGGGCTCAAAGCCAGGCAGGGCCTGGAGCGGCGGGGCCGTTGTAGCGGGCGAGGCCCGAGGTAGGGGGCGAGGCCCAGGATAGCGGGCGTGGCCCAGTACGTGCAGTATGTGGTTATGCATGGTATGTGGTAGGGTGGGGAACTCATTAAGCTTCGTGCTTACGGTTTTCAGTTTTGGTTTCAAGTACTTCCGGTAGCGGAGGGAAGAGCTCGGGGTGATCGCATGGCACACACCATAGATTAGACAGCCTGGGAATGTTTACTCTGATAATGAACATGAGTTTTGGAAATTAACATTCTGATTATGTTTGAATCGATGATTTTGCTTTAAGTAATGTTTTATTAAAAGAAATTTTTAGTCTTGAATTTTGGGACATTACAGTCTGTGACATCCAAAAATTACAAAAGAAGTTTTTTCATTTAAAATAGATTAACTGATAAAACCCTTTAATTGAAAGCATGTTGCAACATTGATTTTTTTGAAAGTTATATAATGTATGAGTAGCAACATAATGTACCAAGTCACTTTTGGTGGTTCCAATTTTAATGATTAGATACATAACATCAAGATGACTTTGCGCTTTGAGGACAAGAAATATGTTCTCGACAAGGAGCTGAACGAGATTGATGAAACTAAATCTACTCCGGAAGAAATAGCTGAGTATAGGAGACACTGCAATGATGCTACCAAAGTGTCATGCATCATGGTGGCTATTATGACTCCTGAGCTGTAAAGGTTCTATGAGGACTATTGGCCTTATGAGATGTGCAAGGACTTGATGGAGAAGTAACATCAACGAGCCCTTCAAGAAAGGTACGAGATAGTCAATTCACTCATAACCAGCAAGATGAAGGACGGGAGTCCGTCAAGACCCACTTGCAACGCATGCAACATTATGTGGATCGTCTGTTGAATCTCAATGTGAACTTCGATGAGTTGTTAGCTATTGACATAGTCTTGCATTCATTTCCTAGCTGTTATGATCAATTTGTTATGACTTATCATCTAAACAAGGAGGAAACCACATTGAGTCAACTCCAAAGCTTGTTGAGAACCACCGAGAGTGGAATGAAGGGAAGGAGTATTGCATCCACTCCTGTTGTTGTTGCTCCTGTCTTGGCCATTAGGCAAGGGAAGGGGAAGAAGAGGAAAGAACCCTCAAAACAAAACTAGAAGGGAAATTTGTCACACCCCAAACCAGAACGGCGGAAACGTTCGAGGGCAGATGACGTGATGTATAGTATCATAAGAATTGTATAATAAAGATCAAAGTAAACACAACCATCATAAATATAATTGATAAATTTACATGGTTTGTATGTGTTACATGTTTCAAAAATCAATTACAATATGATGATCTAAGACTTGACTGACGTTTTAACGTCTCATCTTCAAAAGCTTGTTGTTACCTATCTTAGTGATTCCCTGAGAATACAAGTAGTTTTGAAAAGATTGTCAACAATAAAGTTGGTGAGTTCATAAGAGTTTGTATAGATGTAAGCCTTTTCGTGTAAAGTAATCGTGTTTGTTTACAGAAAATCCGATATTTTCCATAAAAAGAGTTGCAAACTGTTTGTTCATAAAATGATAGTGTTTGTTCTAGAAAATCGAATATTTCTATAAAATGAATTGTAGTCTTAAATGTTCT
Source organism: Lactuca sativa (assembly GCF_002870075.4). Taxonomy (NCBI): domain Eukaryota; kingdom Viridiplantae; phylum Streptophyta; class Magnoliopsida; order Asterales; family Asteraceae; genus Lactuca; species Lactuca sativa. The sequence continues at coordinate 145,265,691 of NC_056628.2, forward strand.
AAGACCGAAATGTATAAGTTTTCTGTACTTAAAGTTTGTGATATGTAGTTTTAATTTGCATAAAAGCATTTAAATGTACATTAGCCCCGTAAACCAAAATGTATTGTTAATACCTCATGTGAGTTATTATAACCATGCTAGCGACTAGTTGGCATGTGACGACGTTCTTCAGGCGTCGGAATGTTATGACATTTTTCACCCCATATATGCCGGTCTAAATGTAGCTAACAGTTTAGGTGCGGGATTGTCAGTCCCGTATAGATCTATACACAAGTATCAAGCTTTCCCTACAAGAGATTTTGGTTACAATTATAGGACTTAAGTTATGTACTTAAAAGTACGATGAAGCTGAATATCTCACAAAATTTGTATTAGCTAGTTTACGTAAAGTGAAATGAAAACCCTCTTTGTTGTAAATGTAAGTATGACCCTTTCATCTCGTTTATATAGTATAAAAATAATTATATTTTTATATAACCATTTCTTAATTCCGAAGGGTAAAATAATGTAAGTGTTCCCCAAACTATACCTATTATAGTTTATATAGGTATGTTTCATTGAAATGAAAACCTTTGTGTTTTAACAACTTTTGCATGTAAACGTTTATAAATTTGGTAGTAACGTAGTTTCGCATATTTAGTATTTTCATGTAAAGGTACATAAAATGTAAAGAAACATAAATAACAGTTTGTATATTAACACAAGTTTCCTTGTGTTTTACTTGTATCCGCCCCCTGAAACGTAGAAAATCTTTAAAAACGTAGGGGTATGAACTCACCTCGACTGTGATCGCGGTTAGATAAGGAGGTGAAAATAGTGATCTCCGAGTGTAGAATATGTGAAAAATGTTGTATCCTAATGGTTTAAACACATAATAATGTGTGAATATATGAACCATCAAGAGATTGTGTTTGAATAACAATAGGTTATAAGGAATGCTTACTAAGATCCTTAAGAACAACTTTGAAGATATAGGTTTATGGGGATATTTGATTTTGAGTATAAGAGAAAATGGGTTTTTTCTTTGAGAGAATGTAGGAAGGAATTATTCACTGGAAATGCTTGAAGTGTGAAATGAGGGGTGGGGTGGTGATTTCCTTACTTATATGGAAGATATGATGTGGTTTGAGGTGACATTTACCTTGGTATGTGCACTTATCTTATTGGGAAGCTAAACTACAACTCAAGTGGCACCACTTGGCCACCTTCTTGGAAATTTCAGCCAAAATGAGGGTGATTTCGGTCCTAGCATGACCGAAATCACCTTGTGTACGCTACATGAAGTAGATTTCGGTCCTAGTGGTAAACCCAAAAGAGATTTCGGTCATACCAAAACCGAAAACCCTTTTTGTTCCAAGATTCCAAAAACTGAAATCTCATTGTTCCTAGGTTCTTAAAACTGAAAACTCAAATGTAGTGTATTTATTTATGGTTTTAGACATAACCTTTTGACTTATGTTGACTTATATTAAGTTAAATCAACATGGGTTTCAATATACACATATTTATTAACTTATAAAACATGCCCTCATGGCTATAGGTGATACAATGCAATAAAGTTAAGATGTGGTTTCCCTATACATAATACATCTTTTGACTTGGCTTGACTCCAAGTTTTCCAGTTGTCACAAAAGTCTCAAGTCGGGTCGTCAAGCAAGGGCCCTAAAGGCAAAGCCAATTCCGATTCTCCTCCTGCCTCTGATCCCAAAGAGGCTACTTGCTTCTACTGCCATGACAAGGGGCATAAAAGAAAAGCTGCACCAAATACTTGCAGGACATAAGGGATGGCAAGGTTAAGCCAACCTCGACAGGTATTTACACTATCCTATCTAAAAACTCACCGCATTCTAATTCTTGGGTCCTTGATATAGGATGTGGTTTTCATATTTTCTCTGACTTGTAGGGACTAAAAGAAGTGAGGATGTGGAGCATGGGAAGATGAACCTAATTATGGGAAATAAGAGATCGTCGCCTGTTACCAAGATTGGAGTTTATTCTTTAGTGCTTAGTAGGGTGAGTTTAGATTTGAACAATTGTTGCTACTCGTCAAAATTGAAGAGGAATATTATTTCTTTTCATGGTTTATACAGACAAGGTGTTAGATATTCTCTTCATAATGAGAATGGTTCTATTTATGCTTATTATAATGGTGTATTTTATTTTGAAGCATTACCTTATGATGTTGTGTATGAAAATGTGATGGTTGTAGACAATTTAGATAATAGTGTTGCAAATTGATTCGTCTAATGGTTTATACAAAGCATTTTTGTGGCATTGTCGTCTTGGACATGTCAACAAGAAACGCATTGCCTAACTCCAAAAGGATGGAGTGTTGGAATCATTTGACTTAAGGTCAAATGATACATGCGAATCTTGTTTGCTTGGAAAGATGACTAATTACATTTCACTGGTTCTTGTGAAAGAGGTGAAGGATTGTTGGATCTCATACACATGGATGTGTGTGAGCCCTTCAGATCCACCACAAGGGATGTAAATCGATTCTATGTGACTTTTACCGATGATTATAGTAGATATGGATATATCTACTTAATCAAGCATAAGTCATAAACCTTTGAAAAGATTAAAGTGTTCAAACATGAAGTAGATAATCAATTGGGTAGGAAGATCAAGATGTTGAGATGTGATAGAGGTGGTGAGTATCTTAGTATCGAGTTCCATGACTATCTTAAGGAATGTAGAATTGCTTCACAATTGACACCTCCTAGGACATCACAACTTAATGGTGTGGCTGAGAGGCGTAATCGAACCTTGTTGGACATGGTTCATTCCATGATGAGTCGAGCTTCACTTCCAATCTCATAATGGGGGTATACCTTAGAGACTACCGCCCACATTCTTAATATAGTTCCAACAAAGAAAGTTGCCAAAACACCTCACAAGATGTGGACAGGGAAGGTTCCCTCGTTGGCACATATCAAGGTTTGGGGTTGTGAAGCTTTTGTTAGACGAGAGAATCATGACAAACTTAAACCTCCAAGTGATACATTTATTTTCATCGACTACCCATATAAGTCCTTTGGATACTTGTTCTACAGACCTAGTGAAAACATGGTCCTTTTAGCTCGAAGGGGAGTCCTGTGTGTGTGTGTGTATGTGTGTGTGTGAGAGAGAGAGAGAGAAAGAGAGAAAGAGAGAGAGAGAGAGAGAGAGAGAGAGAGAGAGAGAGAGAGAAAGAAAGAGCTCATATGAAAAGAGGACAGTGGGAGTACAATTGATCTTGAATAAATTCAAGAGCCAAACGATAAAGGAACATCTAACACTAGCGCTCAACCTGAGGAGGAAACTCTTATTGAACCAGTTGACGAGTCACTGCCTCTTAGGCGTTCTGGTAGAGTTAGCATTCCGCATGTGTTGTATGGTTTCCATATAACGAAAGAGGGTGATACATTTATCAGTGAAAGCACACTAGTAAATTTGGATGATCCTGCTAACTACAAGGAAGCCATGGCAGGCCCTAAGTCTGCCAAGTGGAAAGAGGCAGTGGAAAACGAGATCAAGTCCATGTATGACAACCAATTTTGGAATTTTGTTGACAATGTACCAGGTCATAAGACTGTTGGGTGCAAATGGATCTTCAAGAAGAAGACCGACATGCATGGAAAGGTTCACACCTTCAAGGAACGACTGGTTGCGAAGGGCTTTACTCAAACCCTAGGGGTTGACTATGATGAGACCTTCTCACTAGTGGCTAAGATTAAATTTGTTAGGTTTATGTTAGCCATAGCTACGTTTCATGATTATGAAATATGGAAGATGGATGTCAAAACCGATTTCCTTAATGGAAAGTTGGATGAGGATGTTTACATGAGTCATCCATAGGGTTTTATGGATGCTAAATACCCCAATAGAGTGTGTAAGCTTGAGAAATCAATCTATGGATTGAAACTACCTTCTCGCAGATGGAATCTTTGCTTTAACGAGAAGGTTAAAGAGTTTGGCTTTTCTAGAAGTGAGAATGAATCTTGTGTATATGTCAAAGCTAGTGGGAGTATAGTCACCTTCCTGGTATTGTATGTTGATGACATACTACTTATAAGGAACAACATTCCAACTTTGAAACAGGTTAAGTCTTGGCTTGGAAAGTGTTTCACTATGAAGGATCTGGGAGAGACTACTTATATTCTGGGAATAAAGATTTTGAGAAATAAGAGTAGAATACTAATTGGAATTAGTCAAAGCACATATTTGGATAAGGTGCTAAAGTGTTTTTTCATGGAGAATTCCAAGAAAGGAGAGTTGCCTATCCAGAGCAATAGCAAGCTGAGTAAGACTCAATGTCCGAATACTGATGCAGAGATAGCGGAAATGAGTCAAATTCCATATGCTTCCACCGTTGGATCGATCATGTATGTTATGACATGTACTCGCCCTGACATAGCTTTTTCTTTGAGCATGGTTACATATGGTGTAGGTAGTGTTTGAAGATGATTGACCTAGGGAAAGGAACTAGAAGGGCATTAGCTAACCTACGTTTGATTGAGGTGAGTATGTGTTGGAATTTTCCCACTTGGGGGTACATGGAAAAATGATTTTTGATAATGAAACACTAATGTTTGATATATGAAATGTTTTGAAATGAAAATGTCAATTGTTTTTGGAAAGGATATTTGGAAAGAATACCTTGAAGACAAGGATGTTTTTGAAAGAAAAGAATGTTTTAGAAGATCATATGTTTTAAAATGTGTTTGAAATGTTTTGAAATATATATACTTTACTTTTGAAATGAGTTTCTAATACAAATGTATGAAATGTGTAAAGTATGGAAAGTAATGACAAGAAATTGAAAGTAATGAAAAGAAGTGGAATGTAATGAAAAAAAATGGGAAGTAATGAATAGAAATGGGAAGTAATGAAAAGACTTGGAAAGGAATGAAATGAATATTTTGCTCGAGCCATGATGTCCCCGTAATGGGATATAAAGGAATCTACTTGGTGGCCCATCCCCTTCGCGAGATAGATGTTCTAATGGAAATGATACTTTGGTGGATTGATTTGTTCTTTCCACTGTGGTATAGACTTGGGGATATTGCTAGGCACTAAGTATAAAAATGGCAATGATTTAACTTTAGAATTAGCCCTTGATGAAATAAGGAATGGAATGTGAAAAGAAATGTCTTGAATTACATTATGACTAATGAAATATTTTGATATAGAATGGAATGAAGAAAGATATTTTTTGAAATGAAATGATATTTATGATATGTATGAAAAGAGTTTTCTTGAGAACGCTTGAAAAGATATATTTTGTAAAAATGAAATGGTTTGATGAAAATGTGATAAATGTTTTGGGTCACAAACCCGCGTAGCTTACGATACATTTTTGTCTTACGTATCTCTTTTTAGTGATATGTATTCCAGGTTGCAATTAAAAAGAAAATATGATAGATGAAAGTTAGAAGTCAAGAGATAGAGGATGGAGTGGAACTTGTCAAGTTCCTTATTAATGTTATTGATGTAACTCGTATTTGCTTGCTATGGTTGTATGATGCTTATGTTAGATTAGGTTTCTAAGCCCATAAATATAATCGGTATGTACTTACTTTGATTGTAGCATGGTCCTTTTGGGTTGCCTTCACCATAGCAACTTGACAGGATGACTTTTGGAGAGATAGGTTATTTAATGATTTATTAATATATTATAAGAATAGTATATATTAATTAGAAATCATATTATTTAATTAGTATTTAATCAGAAAGTAATTTGGTATTAATTTTGGGATTAAAGGAACTGATTAAAAGTAAGGGGATTGGTTTTTGCAAACCATTGATAGTTGCAAAATGGGCTGCTGGACTCCCTTGGAATGGAGTGGACGAATTTCTATAGCGAGGCGCTATAGAAATCGTCCAAGGCCTTCCAGAAGGGATGTCCATGAGCAGCTTGGAGCCTAAGCAAGGAATTAGGGTTTCAACTGGAAACCCTAGCAGCCACAACTATATAAAGGCCCATAGACCTCCTAAAATCGGCCACTGCTTCACAAGGAGAAACCCTAGCCGATTTTCTGCCTCTCTCGCACTCATCCTTTTGTTTTGGTGTTTGTGATTCCATTAGAGGTGCAACACGTGACGCACTAAAGCTTTCAAGAGTCAAGATCATGCATGGAATACTTGTTATTACAAAATAGCAAGCAAGGTAACATTCTAACCCTAGTTTTCATATTGATTTTAAAAATTGTATGCTAGTATTAGGGTTATTGCTTTGGAACTTCTATTTGAATGTATAACTAGAGAAAAAACTTAGATCCAAAGCAATTAGGGTTGCATGAACACATTGGAATGTTGTTATTCTCAAAAAAATCATCAGTAGTATCAGAGCCTCGGATGTTTTTTTTTTTTCTGTTATATGTGATGCAATAGTGATTTGTCTAAACCAGAAACTTAGCAGATTCACAATCTCCTTGATGAACTCGACGAGTCCATGCCCTAACTCGACAAGCTGACTCATCTGTTAGCAGATTCTTTGAATTTTTGATCTATTTTTTATTAGGATAGTTACCATAAATCGTTTTTATCACCATAAATTGAATTTGCTGAATGGTAATTTGATTTCCTTATCAAAATAGATGGATTTGGTCAAATTTTAAGATAATGACAAATGATGTGATTAATTAATTATTTAAAATATGATCTAGTAATTTTGAAAAGTTTCAAATTTCACCCTTTAAGTTTTGCAATTTAAAATTTAATTAAAAGTTTAATTTTGAAATATTAAATTCTAAAACCCTACTATTTTAAATGTTTAAAATACAACCCTTATACTATTATAATATTAAAAGATATATATATATATATATATATATATATATATATATATATATATATGTATAAGATGATTCGGTCTTACCATTATTAGGCCTCATTCACGAAACCGATCTATAAGGGGGTATAAGGAAACTACCTATAAAATGGCGGTTGAATGAGTGTCCACTCTCACCCACAGCTTCCTTGATTGGTGGAGGGTCGTTCGCCGAACGGGTAGGATATGACATTGTTTCTATGATTAATAAGTATAATGATAAATATAAAGTAACTAAATGTTTTTATATATTCCTAATCTTAGTTACTTTAGAAAAATGTGAATTTGATACTAATCAATGAAATTGCACGTTGCACCTTGTCAAGTCGTTAGTGGAGCGTGTGTGGTTAATCGACACACTAACTTGGACTAACAAGGGTGGAAATGGGTAGCTCGTAAATTATCATAGATCAATGGAGCGTGTGTGGTTAACCATCACAATGATTAGGTGGTAAATGATATCGAGAGTACCAAGCTAATTTTCATGGTTATTTACACCTTGTTTGTGATTCTCGGTATCCCAGTTACATACTTGAAGGGTATAATCGAGATTAAACATGTCATTGAATAGTTCAATGAATCTTAAAGAATCTAGGAATTTCATTTCATTTAAAACCTAATTCTTTATTTCCTTTTTCGTGGTGGAATTGGTAAATTGTCATTTACCTACCTTTAAATAATTTACAATTGGAATACGACATCCCTCTTCCGAATTGTGAATTATTGTGTTGTGTCCTAGCCTTAATATTTCATTTTGGGTGTTAAATTAAGGATTCCTTATCTAATCAAAACTTTGTCCTTCTTCTTTTGCAGATGTCTACCTCAAACAATGCTTCCGGTCCCTCCAACAAGAACTCCAACGAAATACGAACCATATAAAAAGTATTTAGATGAATTAAATACTACGATTAAGTCTAGACAGTTATGTAATCATATATGGGATAAATATAGCCTGATCGACTATATTTATACGAGATATGACTAACATGTGTTTGGGAATGGTCGTGGTAGGCAACCAATCTAAAACTTACCAACCCTATATACCAAGAAACTCTAGAATCAAACATCAAGTAGAGAATACTACATAAGTATTTTTAGAATATTATAGAATCATACCCTTAAGCCATCCATGTATTTCCTATACCCCTATTCTCTGACAGACGACATGACCGGATTTCACCACGACGACCCCTACTATCCTGCCATTGCAGCCAATGGATAAAATGAGGAGGATCCATAAGAGGATCCTAAAGAGTACCAATAAATGAATTAAGAGAAAGAGAAAGGCGTTGGAAAGATCGTAAATAAACCTTACCCCATCATGAGCAGGCATGGGACCTTTTCACCTTACTCCTTCTGATGTGCACAAAAGTACCCACTAATTTTAATATTTATAACCTAACAAACTTTGACTATCTATGCACTTATAGGCAGTGTACCTAGTCAGATTACAGTATAGCTTAGGTAAGTCGGGTGTCGATCATAGGGAACGGTGGATTAATTTAATATATTTGATTATAGGTTACAGGTTACACGAAAAGAATAAATCAATATCAAACTAACAATTAATTAACTACTCTCGATAAACTAACAGGAAAGCAAATCTCTTCAGGTACTTTGGGTTAGACAAATTACACCTTTAAAACATAGACAATTGCATACACAAATTCATTTATTCAATGTTCACCGATTCCTAAAATGATTAGATTCGCGTTCACTATAACTAATCCTTTAGCAAACAAGTCAATTTAAACAGTGATCAGTTGATTAAACTAACATGCTTCCTAGTGTTCAGTTCGTATCAAGCAAGACTTGTAAATATAGTTAATCAAATTACTAATTCAATTTAACCTCTTGTTGATGGTCATCAAACAAGGCTCACACATTAACTTACTTATTCTCAAATTAATCCTAGTTTCACATTCGTTATTTCTAGTCTTATAATCTCGATGGTCATCAAAAATCATAAGAAACAAGCAAATCAAGCAGATGTTCATACAACTTAATTCACTTAACAATTAACAGAAAGTAATCATCATTAACACATGAGGATCTTTTAACAAGCTTGGCAAGATAAATTAAACACAAATAAACTATTCAATATAGCAATTAGTCTAATAATCAAAGCTTCATTCAATCATAAACGCAAAGTAAAAGGTTTTTACACCCAAATCAGAAACTAAATACAGAAAAGTACCACAATGGAATGCTAAACATGATCACGTCAGCAATCCATATGATAACCGACATGTATCCGCTCTCCAATCCTTCCGATCTCCGCTCCTGTTAGCTTAACGGCCTTCCGGCCGCCTTCTAGACCCTCAAAACGGCTTAACAGAAGTTAATTGTCGACTAAATTAGGTTAGAAGTCGCCTGCAATCGATCTGTGGAATTATCTTTAAATATAGGATCCGACTCGTCGAGTCAAGTGGTGACTCGTCGAGTCCCTCTCACATTCCCCGTATTGCGATAACTATCTGGGATCCCGAGTCATTATCTTCTCGATTCTTCGATTGGACTCGCCGAGTAGACGATCTGACTCGCCGAGTAGGTGCCTTTTTCAGTGTTTTTCTTCTTTATTCCATTCTCACTCTTCTAATTGTTTCTCCCGCTTCCTTTCGCTTCCGAGCTTCATTTTTGGACTGAAAAACATAATTTAACACTTTTAAGTACCTTTTGTCCATAATATGCGATAATTAAGTTAATAAATGAATACTTAATATGAACTAATTATGCACATATCAAAATACCCCACACTTGTCTTTTGCTTGCCCCCAAGCAAAACTGAATTTTAAACATATTAGAATTATGTATAACAACTCCAATCTAACCCAACCATTATGCCAAGACCGCAATGCATGCATTTGTGTCTAAAATTTTTCCTAAAGACCTCCCATACTCCAAATACTCACAATCCTCATAGACACTCACCCCGAACTATGCTCATTTTATGCAACCCTCCGAATCCATCCGCAGAAAACCTCTTACCCTCAAGGTATTTTTAATTGAGCCACCAAAGCATACATAATCTAGAATTACAACTTTTTGATACCATTATGGAGCTCTTTTGAATTCATCTCTTCTTTGATATTTGCTTTGATCTCTTTGAATTCATCACCTTTATTGTTTGATTTTCGGGTATCTTCAACTTTTTTGGATTTCTTGGAATTTTGATCTTTTGATCTTCACTTTATTTGCTCCAAAATTCTTATAACTTTACTCGTAATTCTTTCTTTTCTTTTTTTTTTTCATGTATTTCTCAATATATTTTTTTTTCTTAAATCCCTACATGCTTAAGCAAGGGCGCTCAATCTCAACCTTTATTGGCTAATGATAAAAACTTTTCTGGATACATTTCAGGTTTAGGCTGCTAAACATATTGCATCCCTCAGGCTGAGCAAGGTCATGTTTTTGTCTCATGATTTCACTGAAATAAGGAAGCCACAAATGCATTAGAACGTGTATAGGCTCAACTAAACATTTGGGTTATCATGCAATTATCAACACAACTCTAACATGGAATCCTAATTTTTTTTTACCAAAATTTTCTAAATAAATCCTAAGTAATACTTTTGATATGCAAAATTTTAAAATTAACCTAAATTAAGACTCTAGATTTTCTATTATGTAACCAACCCCCTACCCCACACTTATTTGATGCAATGCCCTCATTGCATATTATGCCATAAAAATAAACTAAAGAGGGAATTGGAACAAACTCCCCTGGGATAGCAGTCGATAGGCTGATCACTTCCATATTAGCTCCAACTTCAATTAACTTTAGACATGGTAACATCTCATCCATGCCTTGGGTGTCAAAACTCGTGTGGGTTGCTCCAAATACGCGGAAATCAGTGTAAGACCTTCAAGAATGGATATGGAAGAATAAGTGAGCAAGTGGGACAAGTAGCAGCATCAAATCAGCAGTCCATCGGTATAACATTTAAACGACTCGCCGAGTCTTATGGTGGACTCGTCGAGTACCTGCGCGCCTTCTCAGAATATGTAAAAATACAAGGCGACTCGTCGAGTCAGCTTAGTGCACTCGTCGAGTATGCCACTGAACGAAAAAACTTGGTATTTTGCAACTGTTTTAGCCTCTAAAAACGTCTCTAACTCTTCCCCATGTTTAGACTCAATTGCTCATACCCCTAAGGACCGGACTCGACACTTTGACGTTAAAGTTCCACCTCCTTGACTCTCTTTCTCACTTTGATTCCATGACTTTAAACCCATTTGAAACTAGAACTCCTAATTCAATTCTGAAAGCATCTGAAGGGTAAAAGTTTTGCAAAGATCTGAAACATCAAGAGCATCAACATGGAAAACAAAATTTAAACAAACTAAAAATAAAAAGAAAAACTCACTAAAATAACTAAAAACAAAATAACTAAAAAGGATATCACGATCACTCGACTTCGTCGAAATCAAGTTACAATTGTTGATTAAATCCCTTGCATGCAAGAGGTGGTTTGTGAAAACAAAAACTTTCGGGACCTGTCAGACTATTTCCTTTGTTTTCTTTGCACCATTAACTAAAAGTAGAACAAGAAGTGACCAAACTAGTCAAGAACAGCAAGAGCTCGGTCTTCCACTTAACCACCATGATACGCCTTGCTATACTACGCCTCATAGATTGAGTTGGACAAATCAACAAAGTAGTAGACTAAACAAGTCAAGAATTCCCTAATCGCTTGCAATCTCGAAACCCATGCAAAAAAATCAAACCAAGCAATGTGTATGATCCCAAATTCCTGCAAAATAACAACAAGAACCTTCCCGACAAGTGAAATGATATCATCGAAAATCAAACTAAAAAAAAATCAAACAAATAACGAATAATCAAATTAAACTAAATTAATGACAAACCGTTCCCCGGCAACGGCGCCAAAAACTTGATGTTTACAAAAGTACCCACTAATTTTAATATTTATAACCTAACAAACTTAGACTATCTATGCACTTATAGGCAGTGTACCTAGTCAGATTACAGTATAGCTTAGGTAAGTCGGGTGTCGATCATAGGGAACGGTGGATTAATTTAATATATTTGATTATAGGTTACAGGTTACACGAAAAGAATAAATCAATATCAAACTAACAATTAATTAACTACTCTCGATAAACTAACAGGAAAGCAAATCTCTTCAGGTACTTTGGGTTAGACAAATTACACCTTTAAAACATAGACAATTGCATACACAAATTCATTTATTCAATATTCACCGATTCCTAAAATGATTAGATTCGCGTTCACTATAACTAATCCTTTAGCAAACAAGTCAATTTAAACAGTGATCAGTTGATTAAACTAACATGTTTCCTAGTGTTCAGTTCGTATCAAGCAAGACTTGTAAATATAGTTAATCAAATTACTAATTCAATTTAACCTCTTGTTGATGGTCATCAAACAAGGCTCACACATTAACTTACTTATTCTCAAATTAATCCTAGTTTCACATTCGTTATTTCTAGTCTTATAATCTCGATGGTCATCAAAAATCATAAGAAACAAGCAAATCAAGCAGATGTTCATACAACTTAATTCACTTAACAATTAACAGAAAGTAATCATCATTAACACATGAGGATCTTTTAACAAGCTTGGCAAGATAAATTAAACACAAATAAACTATTCAATATAGCAATTAGTCTAATAATCAAAGCTTCATTCAATCATAAACGCAAAGTAAAAGGTTTTTACACCCAAATCAGAAACTAAATACAGAAAAGTACCACAATGGAATGCTAAACATGGTCACGTCAGCAATCCATATGATAACCGACATGTATCCGCTCTCCAATCCTTCCGATCTCCGCTCCTGTTAGCTTAACGGCCTTCCGGCCGCCTTCTAGACCCTCAAAACGGCTTAACAGAAGTTAATTGTCGACTAAATTAGGTTAGAAGTCGCCTGCAATCGATCTGTGGAATTATCTTTAAATATAGGATCCGACTCGTCGAGTCAAGTGGTGACTCGTCGAGTCCCTCTCACATTCCCCGTATTGCGATAACTATCTGGGATCCCGAGTCATTATCTTCTCGATTCTTCGATTGGACTCGCCGAGTAGACGATCTGACTCGCCGAGTAGGTGCCTTTTTCAGTGTTTTTCTTCTTTATTCCATTCTCACTCTTCTAATTGTTTCTCCCGCTTCCTTTCGCTTCCGAGCTTCATTTTTGGACTGAAAAACATAATTTAACACTTTTAAGTACCTTTTGTCCATAATATGCGATAATTAAGTTAATAAATGAATACTTAATATGAACTAATTATGCACATATCACCTTCCAAGATACACCCTCCCCAAAGACCTATGTAACCTGAATCAACTTAATGTTTTGACATCTATGTTCTAGTTTGGTAACTTAACATTTATACAATACCTACCACTACCTACCACCATAAGTACATTATGATGATGTTAGTCGAAACATTAGGAATCATGCAACAAAACATGTAAATTTATGTGTACAACTAGCAATGACCACATTCACTTACGAACTCGTTTCATACCATACAACAAGAATCATGCCATCACGTGGAAGTAACCAGCATACCGGCGCAACACCCATTCTACAAATGGACCTCGCCATATTCCAAACCACTTTAGCAGCCTTCATGACAACTGTGATGACACAACTTAGCGCTAACAACACGAACAGAAATGAGAACGGTAACCACAGTCCCAATCAAGGTGACAACCAAGGACACCAGCGAGGGTGTTCCTGCAAGAATACCCCAAACTTCAAACCTAAGAACTCCCACGAAAATGGAGGGGTACTTTGCAGGAAACGAGAGTTCTAGAACAAGAAAAAGGGCCATCCGACTCAAGGACCTACGAAAAGACAACAAACTGTGGCAGCCCATACCACCGCCGTCCCTACTACCTCAGTACCGACGAAACCATATGCTGGGACTCTCCTAAAATGCAAGAAGTGCAACTTTCATCACTATGGAGCTTGCCGAGAGATGCACTACAATAATTGCAACAGGAAGGGCACACCACCCGTTTATGTAAGGCACCGAGACGACAAACCACCCAAGCCGCTAATAATGAGGTGAGCCAGGCTTGCTACAGAAGTGGGGAGGCGGGGTACTTCAAAAGGGAGTGCCCAAATACTAGAAACAAAAATGACAGAGGCATCGGAAAAGTTCAACAATAGGAAATGTGGAAGCAACAACGGACACCGTTGGGATTACCGGTACGTTTCTACCTACATAACTCATATTCATGCATACCTTACGATAACGATGCGGAGAGGAGTTTCGTGAGCCATAAATTTGAACATTTCCTCAAACAAAAACCTCAAACACTTAATGAAACATTTACCGTAGAAATGGCTAACGGGAAGACCGAAACCACACAAGACAAATACATAGGATACTCTCTAAACACTACAACAATTTTTTTTTCCAAATCGGTCTAATGCCAGTTACAATAGGAAACTTCGACGTAATCACAGTCTTGTTTTGGTTAAGTCCTCACCATACCAATATCATGTGTTACGAAAAGACCATTCGCCTTAACCTACCGACTAACGAAACCCTTATCATTACGGTGACATACCCGACACAACCCTTCAAATCATCTCTTATGCCAGGGCTTAGAACTATCTACGCAAGAAGTACCACGCCTTCCTAGCCCACACAGTGGATGAGAAACAAGAAGCGAAAGACATCAAGGATGTTCCAAAAGTTTGTAACCTTCCCATGGTATTCCCAGAAGACCCTCCGAGAATACCACCCGTACGACAAGTTAAGATAAAATTTGACTTAACCACAGTAGCTATGGAAAAAGTAGTTGTAAATACTGTCTCACCCAAATTAATCACTTCAATCATGTAGATACTAAGGACCCATGCTGGTAATCTATGATTACTAAGTGTATACGTTATAAATAATTAAAATTATACAGACTTAGGATTTGTTATTTAGCTTTACTCTTGTTTCCTTATTTGGTTGTGGGCTTAGGGTAGAATCACTTATTCGACTTTCTTTTCAATCTTGATTTTATACGACTTTTATACAAGAAATGATTATGGAAGGACCCGGGTGGACACACTACCACTTGGGCGATCGTAGATAAATTAACTAGACCCACACACTTCCTACCGACCAAAGCCACAGAGAAAATAAAAGTTGACAGGAACGTATCACAAGGAGAATGTGAAACTGCACAGTGTGCCATTAGCTATCTTCTTGGATAAGGGAAAACAGATTCACCTCGAGTTTTTGACATTCGTTACAGAAGTCCTTTGGAACTAAACTCAACATGAGTACAATGTACCATCCCCAGACTTACAGACAAGACGAAAGAACCATTCAGACGCTGGAAGACATGTTGATAGCTTGTGTGATAAACTTTGGTAAAGCTTGGGATACCCACCTACCACTCATCAAATTCTCATACAATAAAAAGTACCACACTAGCATCAAGGTTGAGCTATTTGAAGCCCTCTACGGACGCAAGTGAAGATCACCTCTGTGTTGGGTAGAAGTGGGTGACACACAACTAGCAAAGAGGCAAGTTCCTGACAGCACTCTCACCAACCTTGAGATCATAAGGGAGACAACAGAGAAAATCATCCAAATTCGGGAACGACTGAAAGCATCTAGGGATCAACAAAAGAGCTATGTGGATAAACGACGAAAGCCCTTAGATATTCAGGTTGATGACTGCATTCTGTTAGAAGTCTCACCTTGGAAAGGAATGATACGTTTCGGAAAATGTGGAAAACTGAATCCAAGGTATATCAGACAATTTGAGATTCTTTCTAGATTCGGCCTGGTAGCTTACAAACTTCGACTACCCCAAGAACTTAGTAACGTACACCCCACCATCCACGTGTCTAATCTGAAGAAGTGTTTATCCGAAGAAACTCTTGTAATCCCACTATTGACTTTCAGAGAGATGGCCGAGTGGTTGAAAGCCCCAGTCTTGAAAACCAGTATTGTTTACTATCGAGGGTTTGAATCCCTCTCTCTCAATGAAATCGAGATAAACGAGTGTCTACACTTCGTAGAGGAACCTGTAGAAATCATGGACGGAGAGATCAAGAGAACGAAACAATGTCGTATACCAGTAGTGAAGGACCACTGGAACGCCAAACAAGGACCTGAATTCACTTGGGAACGAGAAGGTTAGATGAAACAAAAGTACCCACATCTTTTCCCTAATTCATGAGTAACCACTTTAGAAATAATTTCGGGATTAAACTCCCTCTAACAGGGAGATAATGTGACAACCGGCTATTTCGGGTCAACAAAAGTCAATTAATTCAACAAAAGTCAAATAGTTAGACAAAACATCTTATTTCATTTTTATAACACCTTGCATTTGAGGTTTTTGGTTTTGAGACCCAAAAACTAGAACCAAAATCACCCCTTGGCCGGAAACACTTCTCAGCCGAAATCAATCAAGGCCGAGATCACATGCGAGTAGAGATGGCAACAGGGGCGGGGAACACAGGGGACCCCAATCCCCATCCCCATCCCCGAATCCTCATTCCAATCCCCATCCCCATCCCCATCCCCATCGGGGAATATAAATAAACCCCCATCCCCACCCCCAACGGGGACTGGGGATCCCCAACGGGGAAACGGGGATTTTTTTTCTCTTTTAACATGCAAACTTTTACATAAGAAAAAACTCTATATTTCAATTTTACCAGCATAAATTTAAAGATTTTATAAAATATATAAGTACCCATAAATTGCAGAAAAAATATAAATAAATTTTCTACCAAATTTAAATACATACATCAAAAATCAAGTAAAAAAATTATCAGATTGATATTTAAGGTAAAATAGATCAACCAAATAGAAAAAAATATATATACACGAGTTTAAATTAGATAAAAGAAAAAGCAAAAAGTATAATTTCAACCAAGTAATTACTAATGAGTTAGGTTACTTAGCTCAAATTTTATGTATTATAAACTATATTATAAATATATGTTTTGTATTATTTTTATATATTAATATATGTCGGGGACGGGTCCAGGGTCAGGGATTAAGGGTATCCCCATCCCCACTTTTTTTATTCAGGTATTCCCCATCCCCGTCCCCATCCCCGGTCAACCTGGGGATTCCCCAGTCAAAACGGATGCGGGTTTCGGGTTCCCCATTGGGTATGGGGATTTTTGCCATCCCTACATGCGAGACCGAAATCCTCCTAGGTCGAAATCCCTCTAGAACGAAGACCTTAGTTCTCGGTTTCACTTAGACCAAAATCAAGGTGATTTTGGTGAAGATAGGCCAAAATCAGAAATCTTATCCTGTGGCACTTTTTCCAATGAGATAAATTACACTTGCCAATGCAAACATCACATCACTTTTACCCCATATATAAAATTAGGCCAAAAATACCATTCATAAGTCTCATTTCCATCTTCAAACTCTTACAATTTTCTCTCATGAAACGAGCTCAACTTCATACATCTTCAAGCTCATACATGTTATCCCCAACAACATCTTCAAATCTTCATAACTTATTCCCAGAAACACTTTCAAACATCCCCAGGAAACAAAACACTTCAAGTTAATTCTTAGGAAACATTGTAAGTTTCCTTGTTAAATCAAGTATTTTATACAACACTTACATGTAGATTCAACTAACTTATAAACATTATCGTGTATTAAATACTCATAGGACATGAACACCTTCAAGTGTTCTAACTTGAAGATCATCCCCACCATTTCATTATCCAGCCAAGAACACACTCGAGGTGAGTTCATACCCCTACAGTTTGCAAGATTTTTCTATGCTTTAGGGAGGGGGGATACAGGTAAAACACAAGAAAACTTGTGTTAATATACAAACCATTACATATGTTATTCTTACAATATATATATATATATATATATATGGATACAAATTTGATTACAATAATAAACTTTATAAATATAATTTGTAAGACTTTAACCCTATTGTAATATGTTGAGAAAAAGTGTATAATTATATAAAAATACATATATAATTATTTCATTCCATTTTATTATCATAGTAAAAATGATAATGTACATACAAAGGATTCTTCAATACAACGAAATATTTTTATAATCTATAATAGGTATAGTTTATGATACATACATTCTATTTTACCATTTCGGGATACAATACAAAAATAATTATTTAAAGGCATAATTATTTTACACCACGTAATTACTATGGAAGGATAATATTCCACATTACAAAATGGTTTTTCATTATACTACACGTAAACCGTCAATATGATTTTGTGAGACATACCTTCACCGTACTTACCAAAGTACATACTAAAGTTCCTGTATTAGAACCAAAATCTCTCGTGAGAGAGCGTGAAACTTGTGTATAAATCTATACGGGACTGAAAATCCCACACCTAAACTGTTAGCTATAGTTAGACCGAAAAGTCTGGGGGTGAAAAATGTCTTACCATTCCGACATCTGAAGAACGTCGTAACAGGCCAACTAGGTCATTAACATGGTTATAATAACTCACAAGGGGTATTAACAATACGTTTGGTTTACGAATACATATATACCTTCAAATGGTTTTATTTAGATAAAACTACATTACACTATTTTCTAGTACAATACAGTTTACATTTATGGAAACATGCATTCAAATGGTTTTATAAAGATATAAAATTACATTATACTACTTGAGAGTATAGCAATACTTATACATTTTCAGTCTTAGGGTTCCTAAGACTACAATGCACTTGAAAAGAAAATATTGGATTTTCTGGAAGAACACACTATCATTTTCAAGGAACAATGACATATCTTTCTTATACAAAATGCTTATGAACTCACCAACTTAAATGTTGACACTTTTTCAAAACCACTTGTATTCTCAGGGAATTAGTAGACAGGTACCCACACAGGTTTTGTGACAATAGAGCGTAGTAGCGTCACGTTTTATATTTTTGTCATATGTTTTTGGAGTTAAAAAAACAACGAATCGAACTCAATGTAAATATTAAATTATCAATATGGTGGTTGTAATGCTTTGATTTCTATTACCAATTGTTATGATACTGTACATGACGTCATTCGCCCCCGGATGTTTCCGCCATTCCGGTTCGGGGGTGTGACAGATAATTAGGGAAATGGATGATTACCCAGTTTAAGATTATCTTGGACTTGGGCTTATCTAGGGTTTCCTATCTTCACTATAAATAAGGATATAAACCTAGCATTTTGGCCACTTCTTCCTAGGGAACTCCAGCCGAAAATTTATCTCCTCTCTTTTTCTCCACAATCTTCATCAATTGCTAGTGTTGGGTGCGAGCCATTAGAGGCGTGACAATTGTGACGCTTGCTCTCAAAGTCTCAACAACATTAAGGATTTTTATTGTTATTGCTATATAACAATCAAATGTATGTTTTGTAAACCTAATTATGTAATTTTGATTATATACAAGTGTTCTAGGGTTTCTACATTGTTGTTCACATGGTATGTTCAATTAGAGAAAACGTAGATCAATTTTAGGGTTGAATGTACACATAGTATTGTTTGTTATGATCAAAACCAATCAATGTTATGGTCGAAAAAACTAATGAGGTGCACTTCCTATGGCTCTATCTTCTCTTGTACTTGTTGTGAAAGTTGTTTGTAAAAATGCTTATACATGATGTGTGTTGCGCTTCCACTATTAGTGTAAATGTCCATCAAGTATTTTTTTCACAATAAATCTTCCAATAACAATGGGCCCATCTCCTCGGTGATTGTTTCTATGATAATCCCATTTCTCAAAAGTGAATTTGTCTCCATGCCAGTCTTGAACTGCTTCGACTCTCCCTTAAGTGGTTATTGTATTTCCTATTTCCTTGATCGCTTTTCATTTTTTCTAATGTTGCTTCCTCTTGCTTCATCGATTTGTAGACTCACTTTATTACATCCTTTCTTGATTTTGGTGGTTTTACAACTAAATTTTTGAATAAAACTCTCGGGCATGGCTTATAGGTGAATGTGGCTATGACTATGTTATCTACCCGTTATGGTGCATTTAGTGGTACTATATTAAATCGAAAAAGGAAAGCTTGTAATGAATCATCTTCTCGTTGTTGGCAACCAGGGATAACTTGGGCTTTTGATGTATAATTTCTTTATTGCACAAAATGTACCCCAAATTTTTCATATAATTGGTTGAAATGTCAGATGCCTTCCACAAGTAGACTCTTATACCATAATCTGGTTGGTCCGAATAATGTAGGTGAAAAAGATATACACCAATGATTCTCATCTATATAATAGGAGTTTATCTTCCACATATAGTTTTCGATGTGATCTTTTAGGTCACTAGATCCATAGTACTTTGAGATCTCATGTACTTTTGTCCCTACATGTAATTGGTATTCATGAATGCTTCTTATCAGAGGTGAGTTATCTGATGGGAGAACGCGGCAATGATTGAAATTCAGGTTTCTATATCCTAATGTCTCATTTTTTACCATTGGTTGAGTCAGTTGGATTTACAAAACAGTCTGGTTTCCAAATATATTCTAAGGTATATATGGTCGTGGGTCTTGTTGGGAAATGCTTGATATTGTGCATATAATAACAGCGGTGGAGTAGGAATGTAAGGTGGTACACTTTGGTGCATTGACATTGTTACTACTTTTAAATCTTATTGGAAGATGGGTCACATGACTTTCATGTCTAGTTCATTAGGTTTGGAGATTGACTTCGATCGTTGTTTGGATGTATTCTCCTCTATTATGATCGAACTACTTTCCTTTTCCATAGTAACTGAGTTTGTCTGCCTCATTTTTCTTTTTTCTACATGTAGTTACTTGTTTGACCCATTGTTAACATTTTTATTTAACGGTGAAGAAGTATGTACAACTGGTTGATAGGGTGTTAATTGATGGGTTTTGGACATAAGAACTTTCCCTATGTGCACATACAACCCTATAGCTTGGATCTAGGTTTCTCTAATTGAACATGCAATATATATCCAAGACTTTCATGGCTAGATCTAATGTAAACTAACAACAAAATCATATGAAAAACAGATCTAGAATAATACCTTGAGTTACTTGCTTGAAACCTTCTTCTTCTTGGAGCTTAGCGTCACAAATGTCACTCCTCTAATGGCTTACAAACACCAACTAGCAAGAAGATGATTTGAGAGAGAGGAGGGAGAGGGAAATCGGCTCTAGGGTTACTCCAATAACAAGGATGCTGATTTCCACAACCCCAAGAGTCTATTTATACTTGTGAGCTTCTAGGGTTTCACCTTAAAACCCTAATTCGATAACTTAGCCTCAAAGCAATCCAATTACCCTCTTGATAAGCCCTTGGACGATTTCTAGGTGATCCACATCCCTAAAATCGTCCAACCCATATCCATAAGGGTTATCAGCTCAAAATACAACTTTCACACATTTGACAGTTTATGCCCCTTTATTCAATTAATCTCTTTAAGTCACCAAATTAATTCCTAATTAATTTATGAATTATATTAATCAAATAATATTATTATTTCTATAACATATTATTCTTATAATACATTAATAATAATATCTCTTCTCTTTAAATCACCGTGTCAAGTTGCTATGGTGAAGGCAACCCAAAAGGACCATACACAATCGGGTCAAGTACTTACCAAATATAGTTACAGCCTTAGACACTAATCCAACAGTCTCCCACTTGGATAAGTCTAGTAACTATAAATGCAAACACAATCCGATTAGAAATTGTAGCTCTCGAAGACGCTGTCAACTCTGATCTTATTAGTAACATGTCCTTTAGATAAGGGATCGTACAGTCCTCTATTTTGATATCATGCAGACGATCGTCGTACTTGTCATCCAGCAACTATTTTCTCGATCTTAGATTTATTCGACATAGAACTTAATTGAACACATCAATTCAGTCCTGACCGGGCCCGGCACATAAGTCAAATCAAATCATCGAGCAGCCGTGATATCGCTTTTACCTTCTTAGAATAAAAGTAACAGATAAACTTCGACTTATATGCATTTACTTATCGACCAATCAATTATACACAACAATGCGTTTTATGACATCAATTTACTGATGCGGTTTCGCATTATCAATGTACAACCAATTAGTAAATAATAAACCATATATCTAGGTTTTAAGACCATATGATATTATCGTCTTGCGATCACTCCAAAGTGATTCCAGCAAGCGCAGGCTTATTCCAATGCTTAAAACTTGCTCATAAGCACTCATGAACGTTGCAGCAAACATTTGCTATGTCTAATACTATTTAGACAATCTACACACCAATTCATGACAATCTTCATTCATACCTACTTCCAACATATGAACGATTGTGGACAGTTTGAATAATTCGATTATTCTTAATAAACTCAGTTATTCTGGAAGTCAAAACATGCAAAGTGAAACAATAGCTAAACAATTAACACAAGACAGTAACTTTACTTATAAATAATAATCCTTTACTTAATCATCAAATGTCAATTACATTTATCTATTACATGTTTCTAAAACTATCTACTCTAAACTAATATCATCCTTCAACCCAATACTCCTAGCATGTTGCAAGTGCTTAACCCTGCTCAGTCCCTTCGTAAGCGGATCTGTTGGGTTATCTTCTGATGATATCCTCTTAACCACGAGGTGTCCTTCTTCTACTCGATGTCTAATAAAGTGATATTTTCTGTCGATATGCCGAGATCTACCATGATCCCTCGGTTCCTTGGTCAAGGCAACCGCTCCTTCATTATCACAGAAAATTTCCATGGGTTCCTTTATAGCAGGCACAACTCCAAGATCACCAATGAAGTTCTTCAACCATATTGCCTCCTTTGACGCTTCGCTCACTGCAATGTACTCTGATTCTCACGTTGAATCAGCTACAGTTTCCTGTTTGGAACTTTTCCAAGTTACCGCTCCTCCATTAAGGGTGAAGACCCATCCCGACTGCGAACGGTAGTTGTCCCTGTCGGTCTGGAAACTGGCGTCACTATACCCTCTCACCTTCAAGTCATCACTCCCTCCGGGGACTAGAAACCATTCCTTGGTCCTCCAAAGGTACTTAAGGATGTTCTTCACCGCAATCCAATGCGCTCTTCCAGGATTCCCTTGATATCTACTGACCATGATCAAAGCAAAGGCCACATTAGGTCTAGTACAAGTCATAGCATACATGATTGAGCCAACTGCAGAAGCGTAAGGTACTCGACTCATCTCAGCTATCTCAACTTTGGTACTCGGACTTTGAGTCTTGGTATTACTTTGTATCGGTAGTTCTCCCTTCTTCGAGTTCTCCATACTAAAACATTTTAGTACCTTATCTAAGTAAGTATTCTGACTAAGTCCTATTAGTCTCTTACTTCTTTCTCTCATAATCCTTATTCCCAAAATATAGGAAGCCTCTCTGAGGTCCTTCATAGAAAAACACTTCCCGAGCCAGGACTTAACTTCCTGCAAAGTCGGGATGTCGTTTCCCATGAGCAGTATGTCATCAACATACAAAACGAGAAAGCTAACTATGCTCCTACTGGCTTTGACATATAAACATGATTCATCTTCGCTTCGTACAAATCCAAACTCTTTGACTTTCTCATCAAAGCAAAGATTCCATCTGCGAGATGCTTGCTTAAGTCCATAAATGGACTTCTCAAGCTTGCACACTCTATTTGGATGCTTCGGATCAACAAAACCCTCGGGGTGAGCCATGTAAACATCCTCAGCCAACTTCCCATTAAGGAAAGCGGTCTTGACATCCATTTGCCATATTTCATAATCATGAAATACAACAATAGCTAGCATCACCTTAATAGACTTTATTTTCACAACTGGTGAGAAGGTCTCATCATAGTCAACTCCAGGAGTTTGAGTAAAGCCCTTCACCACCAATCGTGCTTTATACGTGTGCACATTCCCATCCACGTCGGTCTTCTTCTTGAAGATCCATTTGCAACCAACGGTCTTACGTCTGGGCACATTGTCAACCAAATTCCAAACTTGGTTGTCATACATGGACTGAATCTCGCTGTCCATTGCCTCTTTCCATTTTGCAGACTCCGGGCCTGCCATGGCTTCCTTATAGAAATTAGGTTCATCTAGATTTATTAGTGTACCATCACTAATATACGTGTCCCCTTCAGTAGTAATATGAAAACCATAAAACTAGGTTTGAACTCTAACTCTTCCGGAACGTCTAAGAGGTAATGACTCGTCAATCGGTTCAACCGGAGTTTCCTCCTCGGGTTAAGCGCCAGTGGCAGAGGTTCCTTCATCACTCGACTCTTGAATCTCTTCAAGATCGATCTGCCTCCCACTTTCTTCTTGGCTTATGAGTTCTCTCTCTCTCGGAAAACCCCTCTCCTCGCAACGAAGAAAACATTGTCACTCGGTCTATAGAAGAGATATCCAAAGGATTTCTGCGGGTAGCCGATGAAAATACATCGCTCACTACGAGGTTCAAGCTTGTCATGAGTTTCTCGTCTTACGAAAACTTCACATCCCCAAACCTTGATATGTGCCAATGAGGGAGCTTTCCTTGTCCACATCTCGTGAGGTTTTTGGCAACCTTCTTTGTAGGGACTTGGTTAAGGATATGGGCGGCAGTCTCTAAGGCATACCCCCAAAATGAGATAGGTAATGAAGCACGACTCATCATTGAACGAACCATGTCTAACAAGTTTCGATTGCGCCTTTCTGCCACACCATTTAACTGCGGTGTCCTAGGTAGCGTCAATTGCGAAACTATTCCACATTCCTTGAGATAGTCGTGGAATTCAAGACTTAGGTACTCTCCTCCTTGATCGGATCGAAGCATCTTGATCTTCCTGCCCAATTGATTCTCCACTTCATTCTTGAACTCCTTGAACTTTTCAAAAGTTTCAGACTTGTGCTTGATTAAGTAAATATACCCATATCTACTATAATCATCGGTAAAAGTCACGTAGAAGCGGTTTCCATCCTTTGTGGTGGATCTAAAGGGCCTACATACATCGGTATGTATGAGATCCAATAAACCCTCACCCCTTTCACAAGTGCCAGTAAAGGGTGACTTGGTCATCTTTCCAAGTAAACAAGACTCACACGTGTCATCTTCCCTAAGGTCGAATGACTCCAACACTCCATCCTTTTGGAGTTGGGCTATGCGCTTCTTGTTGACATGTCCAATATGACAATGCCACAAAGATGCTTTATCCATACTATTGGAAGAATCCATACAAAACACATCATTTCCTAGGTTATCTACAACCATAACAGTTTCATAAATTCCATTACAAGGCATTGCTTCAAACTATAAAACACCATTTAGATAAGCATAAATAGAACCATTCATATTATTAAAAGAATATCTAAATCCTTGTATAAGCAAACCATGAAATGAAATGATGTTTCTTGCCATATCTAGCGAGTAGCAACAATTATTTAAATCTAAACCTAATCCATTACTAAGCACTAAAGAATACACTCTAATCTTGGTGACAGGTGACGATCATCTGTTTCCCATGATTAGATTTATTCTTCCTTGCTCCACATCTCTATCTCTTCTTAGTCCCTGCAAATCAAAACAATGTGGTAACCACATCCTGTATCAAGAACCCAATAAATAGTATGAGGTGAATTATTAGATTGAATTGTGTATATACCTGCAAAAGATGGCTTGATCTTTCCATCCTTGATGGCTTGCAGATATTCCGGGCAGCTTCTCTTCTAATGCCCTATTTTGTGGCAATGATGGCACTCTGCCTCCTTTGGGTTAGGGTTGGGCTTAGCAGGATCAACCTTGGTCCCACTAGAAGAGGAACCATCTTGGGACTTTTCCTTGGGGTGACTCTTTGACGGAGCCTTCCTCTTCTTGCCCCTTCCCTACCCTATAGCCAAAATAGGAGCAGCGGTTGGTGCGGGAGTTGGTGCAACAGACTTGTCCTTTAGGTTGCTCTCAGCAGTCCTAAGGAGTCCTTGGAGTTTGCTTAGGGTGACCTCTTCCTTGTTCATGTGGTAGGTCATCCTAAATTGATTGTAGCATGAAGGCAAGGAGTGAAGAACAATGTAAATAGCCAAATCTTCCCCAAAGTTAACATTTAACTTGCGAAGACGATCAACATATCGTTGCATCTTTTGCAAGTGCACGGTTAACGATTCTCCACTTCCCATCTTGGCGGTGATCATGTTGGTGATGATCTCGTAGCGCTCTTGACTCGCGCTTTGGTGGTACCTCTCCATCAAGTCTTGATGCATTTCATAAGGATACATGTCCTCGTAGGACTTTTGGAATTCTTGGTTCATAGTGGCTATCATGATGCAACGGACCTTCGTTGCATCACGTTCGTGTGTCTCAATGACAACCATCTCTTTGGGAGTAGCGATTTCCGGGTTGACCTTCTCGAGCTTTTCGTCGAGGACATACTCTTTGTCCTCGTAGCGTGCAATGGTATGAATGTATCTTATCCATTCGCTATTGTTTGTACCATCGAAGGTCACCTTTTGGCAAAGAGTCATTAACGTGAATGAGTTAGCAGCAGCGTTGTTTGTGTTCGACATCTACAAATAGAAAGAACAAAGTTTGATTAGAATTGAGTCCCTAATTAAACACCCAAAATGAAAAATTAGGGCTAGGACCCAACAATATTATTTACATATTAGAAAAGGGATGCCGTAATCCAACACGCAAATAATTTGGAGGTAAGTGAATGACGATTCACTAATTCCTCACCATGAAAATATAACTTTAAGTTTTAAACACATTGAGAATTCCTAGATTTTTCTTTGAGATTCATTGAACCTTTCGATGGCATGTTTAAATCTCGATATGCCTTTCTCGTTTGTGACTGGGATACCGAGGATCACAAAGTGGGTGTGAATTACCATGCAAATCTACATGGTGCCTTCATTGTTACAATCATCTATTCGATGTGCCGGTAAA
The DNA here is from genome assembly GCF_002870075.4 of Lactuca sativa. Lineage (NCBI taxonomy): Eukaryota > Viridiplantae > Streptophyta > Magnoliopsida > Asterales > Asteraceae > Lactuca > Lactuca sativa. Next base: position 145,292,377 of record NC_056628.2, read on the forward strand.
CCACACACGCTCCATCGAACTATGATATACAATGAATCACCATTTGCCACCTTTGCTTAGAACCAATTAGTGTACCGGTAAACCACACACGCTCCACTAACTTCTTAGCAAGGTTGCAAAGTGCAATTTCATGGGATTGCATCAATTCACTTTTTGCCTAAAGTAACTAGGATTGGGAATTTGAAAAAAAAAGAGTTTAGTTACTTTATATATTCATTATACTTATTAATGAGGAGAGAGAGTTACCCTATCCTACCCGTTCGGCTAACGACCCTCCACCGGTCAAGCAAGCGATGGGTGTGAGTGTACACCCATTAAGCGTCATTTTATAGGTAGCAACCTTATACCCACCTTATAGACTGACTTCGTGAATGAGGCCTACTAACAGTAAGACTAGCATTTTAATTTTACTTATATATATATATATATATATATATATATATATATATATATATATATATATATATATATATATATATATATATATATATATTAAGCCTTTAATAATATAATAGTATATGGTTGAATTTTAAACTTGTAAAACTCTAGGGGTTGAAATTTAAATTCTTCTAAATTAAACTATTAATCACAAAATTTCAAATTTCAAAACTTCGGGATAGAAATTGAACTTTTCAAAACAATAGGGATCAAATAACAAATAATTCAAATTAAAAAATTAATTTCATAATTATCTATATTTGACCTAATCCAATTTTAGTCATTAGATAATTACCAAATAATATTAAATAGTCCATATTTATCACATAAATAATCAATATTTAAAAGATTTGAAATTATCTATATTTATGTCAAGGATAATCATTAAATTAAGTTAAAATTCGGATTTTTACATAATAAAACGATTTAGGTATCAATCCAAGACAAAACAACAATAAAATCCCGAATTATCCTCTGTCTGACGCTCGGAATCGACGAGTCAAGCTTTGGACTCGCCGAGTAGGGCCAACTCGCCGAGTCCAAATACTGACTCGCCGAGTTGGGTCGAACAGTGGTGAAGAACAACGATTTCCAGCAAGCAAAACAGTTAAGCATCACATTCAATTGAAACCAAACATGTCTCTGATACCACTGATGGGTTTTGGACATAAGAACTTCCCCTATGTGTACATACAACCCTATAGCTTGGATCTAGGTTTCTCTAATTGAACATGCAATATATATCCAAGACTTTCGTGGCTAGATCTAATGTAAACTAACAACAAAATCATATGAAAACAAATCTAGAATAATACCTTGAGTTACTTGCTTGAAACCTTCTTCTTCTTGGAGCTTAGAGTTACAAATGTCACTCCTCTAATGGCTTACAAACACCAACTAACAAGAAGATGATTTGAGAGAGAGAGAGAGGAGGGAGAGGGAAATCGGCTCTAGGGTTACTCCAATAACAAGGATGCCGATTTCCACAACCCCAAGGGTCTATTTATACTTGTGAGCTTCTAGGGTTTCACCTTAAAACCATAATTCGATAACTTAGCCTCAAAGCAATCCAATTCCCCTCTTGATAAGCCCTTGGATGATTTCTAGGTGATCCACATCCCTAAAATCGTCCAACCCATATCCATAAGGGTTATCAACTCAAAATACAACTTTCACACATTTGACAATTTATGCCCCTTTATTCAATTAATCTCTTTAAGTCACCAAATTAATTCCTAATTAATTTATGACTTATATTAATCAAATAATATTATTATTTCTCCAATATATTATTCTTATAATACATTAATAATAATATCTCTTCTCTTTAAATCACCTTGTCAAGTTGCTATGGTGAAGGCAACCCAAAAGGACCATGCACAATCGGGTCAAGTACTTACCAAATATAGTTACAGCCTTAGACACTAATCCAACATTAATATTGTTTCCATAGTACTTGGTGACACCGCTGACTGTGGAGTGAATGTTAGGATCAAGTTGATCGGGTTAAAAGGTGAATCCGACATGGGTCGTGATGTGTATTACTTGTCTTGCATGTTGATTACGGATGACACCAATGAGGCTACATAGGTTTCTAGGTAGGTGGTTGAATGGGAGTAAGACCCCTCGAAATGCTAATGATGGAAAATTACGTCTACAAAATAGATGAAAAACTAGGTTAAGATCATTATTAGAGAGGGTCCGATAATGTTCTCTGATGCCTAAGTTAGTATCGAGTATGGTTACTGTTTTGTATAGTAGTAAAGAGCCTTTTTAGGTGAGTAGTAGTTAATACAATCTCTTTTCGGGTACGATCGAGGTATTTAAATGTTTAAGAAAGACCCTTGGTTGCTCTGGTGGCTATATTGTATTATGGTAATAAGAGTAGTACCTTTTAATATAATAAAATATTTTTCCTTATTTCTGGGACATTGTTTTAAAATTATCGGGGTATATTTTATTTTGTGTTGATCTTCGAATGAATGTTGATAGATTCGAATCAAGTAATTCCACCTGATTGATCCTGCTTATACCGACTGGAGAGTTAATTTGCTTATACAGATCAGAGAGTTAATTTGATTAAGTCGACCCGTTATTGTGTGTAATTTAGATTATGTAATGGCCGGTATATATATATATATATATATATATATATATATATATATATATATATATACCGAAACGAAACATATACTAAACTACTCCTAAATTATTTCACCTATGTCCACTGTAGGACTTGAACCTTCAACCTTAAGGAAGGAGGGAAACATCATATAACACTGGGAACCACGGTTATTAAAATCACCAAAATACAATGATATAAATTTGTGATTACTTATAGAATAATATAATTTTTTTTCATTTCGACATCTATATCTATATTAGAGATGACATATATTTATGTCTTAGATTCATTTTGCTTATAACTACTTTATAACCCGTGGGAACCATGATTATAAAATTCATTAAACTTTGATATTAATAACTCAAAATTGTTAAAAAATTAATAATTAAGAGATATTTTTTATAATTATATAAAGTTATAATCGTTGATTTAAATACATACGTGACCTTATAATCTGTATTAATTTTATTTATTTTTATTCTAAGGTTATTAATTTAATGTAATTAGATTGGAAATTCAAAATTCAAAATTTGAATTAAAAATTCAATAGGTTGATAAATGGTATGACATTAATTAGGAGACCTAATAGAATTACACATAGCAAAAGAAGAATAAACTTATTCTGTTATTAGAGGGGCGGGTGTGGGCAACGCCCGTATGGCGTTATCCGATGTGGCAGCGCCATAACGGCGCCATAACAGGGGAACACCGCCCCCTCCCATTATTAGATGTTATGTTATGGCGTGTGATGGTGGTAACATCTCGTAACGCATTAAAAATCGGATCGTTTGCAAATTCAACCGTTTAAAAACGGCAACTTTAATAAAAAAAAATTACTAATTACATTTTCATTTTATATATATACCTCATTCTTTTTACTACACATATTTCTTTATTTCTATATCACTCAAAACACAAACACAAAAATCAACCAACTATGAATGAATTTGATCCGGCCCATCCGTACAATGATGATAACGACGAAGACGATTTGTTCGTGAGTATGATGTACCAGTATTACACAGACAACCTACTACAACCAGATCCAACTCCACTACTCACGCGACATGCGGCGTTAAATAGAGATCGTGAGGAAGGGCATCGGCGGCTAGTTAACGATTACTTTGCGGAAAATTGTGTCTACCAGCCAAACGATTTCAAAAGAAGATTTTGTTTGCGAAAAAATGTCTTCGAAAGGATAGCCAACGCTATAGAAACAGGGTATCGTTTGATTCAACTTTTATAATTTACAAAATGTCACTTTTAGATAAAATAAATACAAGTTTACATGTTTAATATTTAATTAGGTATCGTTTGTTTACTATATATTTAGGTATCGTTTTTTTCAACTTTTATAATTTATAAAATGTTACTTTTAGATAAAAATAAATATAATTTTTACGTGTTTAATATTTATTTATATATGAATTTTTCCAATTGAGATATGATGCTAGAGGCAAACGAGGCTTCACAGGGTTGCAAAAATGTGTTGCTGCAATTAAACTTATGGCAATGGGGGAGTCACTCGATTCTATTGACGATTATATGAGAATGTCTGAGAGGACCGCACGAGAAAGTTTGTATTTATTGGCAAGAGGTGTTGTCGAAACATTCGGTGACCAATACTTGTGCAAACCTTCGTTGCATGATATGCAACAATTATATGTGGCGCATGAAGAAAGACATGGTTTTCCGGGTATGCTTGGGAGCATTGATTGCACACACTGGAAATGGAGAAATTGTCCCGTGGCGTGGAAAGGCCAGTATTTGAGTGATCATCATGGAGCGCCTTCGTTGGTATTAGAGGCTGTTGCTTCACAAGATTTATGGATTTGACATGCTTTTTTCGGGGTTGCGGGTTCTAACAACAACGTCAACGTTCTCGATCAATCACCGATATTTGACGATCTTTTGTCAGGAAAAGCCCCGGATGCTCCTTTCACAGTGAATGGAAATGAATATAAGTTCGGGTATTACCTTACAGACGGAATATATCCATAATATTCTACGTTTGTGAAGGCGTTTCGACACCCAATAGATCCAAGGGACAAATATTTCAAGAGACGACAAGAAGGAGCACGTAAGGACGTTGAACGTGCTTTTGGGGTTTTGAAATCAAAATGACACATTGTTGAACATGCGGCGAGACCTTATGAGTTAGATACTCTACGATATATTATGTATGCATGTATCATAATGCATAACATGATTGTTGAAGATAAAGGACGCAATATTGCGACGTATTCTCCTACGGAACCAAGACATGTGCAATTTCAATAGGGACATCAGAATATTTACATAGAGTGGTTGATATTCAAAATCAGCAAAAACACAAGCAACTCCGTGAAGACTTGACGGATTACATCTATGTTGGTCACGAAGATGAAGATGAATAGTTTTAGGGCAAAAAAATGTAGGTTTTATCATCTTTTTTTTTTGTTTGTTTTTTTATGTTTTTAAATGTTTTTGTGTTTTGTTGTAATTTTTTTTAATGTTGTTTTTAATTAAGATTTATTAAAATTTTATTTTTTACTTTTCAAATGTAAATAAATAAAAAAAACAAATTCGAAATATAGAAAAAAACATCAAAAAAATATATATAAATAAAATAGAAAATAATTGGTGTTATCATATGTTATTAGATGTTGCTCATTTCCACATTGGGTGTTATAACACCATGTATGAGTAGGATGCTGACATGACACCTTTTGGATGTGGTAACATGTGATAACATGTTGCCCACACCTAGTAGTCTTAAAATAGCGAGATTCGTTGAGTTCAATAAAAATTCATTATTATCTCGTTATTAAAATCACCAAAATACAATGATGATTTCTTATTATCTCCTTATTAAAATCACCAAAATACGAAATTCAATATCATTAAAATCACCAAAATATGGAATTCAAAAAACTTCTTATTTATACAAAATACTAAATGACATTACATAAACTAATCATTATATACTTATAAAGGAAACATTTTTCCTTTCACCACATTCATTTGAAACTCCCATTCATTTTTTCTTTCACCACATTCATTTGAAACTCCTATGACTTTTCAATTTCTTTCTAATAATGATTATAAGTTGGTTAATAAGGTTAAATAAATATAAACCTAAAGTGTAATCATATATAAACTAAATCTCAATATTAAAAGAATATATTTCTTATACTTATAAAGTTATATTTTTAACTTTTAACATATTATACATATTTTATTAGGTCTAATATATTGTTGTTTGAAAATTTTGTATAAAATACTTAAATTGTTAATTTAAATATAACCTTACATGATCAACTTAAATATAAATTTTAATTCAACTTACACAACCGAAAAAATGCTTTGTAAATAGTTAAAAGTGATAAATTGTAGTGACTTTCTGATAATGATTATAAGATAGATAATAAGGTTAAATAAGTATCAATCCTAAAGTATAATCATAAATAAACTAAATTTCAATATTAAAATAATATTTTTACCTCTACTTATAAACTTATGTCTTTAACTTTTAACATATTATACTTAATTTATTAGATTTAATATGTTGTTGTATGTAAACCATTATCAGTTTAAAGCTACAACTTTTGAAAGGTTTGGACAAAATACTTGAAGTTTTAATTTAAATATAGCATTACAGGGTCAACTTCGATATAAATTTCAATTCCACTTAAAAAACCCAAAGAATATTTTGTGAATAGTTAAAAGTGATAAATTATAGTGCTAAATGCAAAAATTAAATTGTAATATCAATTTAACTAAAATGTTTCCTAAGGATATTTTTATAATCGTTAAAAGTTTTTAAATAAGCAACATAAAATAACTTATAATAACAATAGTTAAAAATAACTCTATATAAATGATTATATTGTTACCTTTAAAATAAATAAAAAATTGTTTGATGTTTTAAATAATTACAATGACAGAAATTAAAAAGGTAAACAAATAAATTTTAAAAAATTAATTAACAATAACAAAAACTATAAATAGCATTAAACCATATATTATATTTAATTTTATTCATGAGTAACACACGGGTAGATGTCATTCAAAAGATTAAAATTATGTAATTTTAATAGATTTATATATTATCATATAATTCAAAATAATCAGTATATTATATCAACGTAACATACGAATTATTATATCAAATTTGACAACATTATTGTTTTATTTAAAAAAATATATATTTGTAAAAATGTCAGCTATATAGTTGCTTCTGCGCAACGCGCGGGCATTCGCCTAATAAGTAAATAAAGGTAAATATTTTTGTCTTTAATCAATTTCCTATCATGATCAAATGTTGTTAAGTGGTCTTTTTCATTTATTATGTCTAGGGTCTTCGATTTATTACAGGGGTGCAACACTTAATTATATAAATTCTTACATTTGTTTGGAACTTTCCAAAAGGAGGTCCTTCTTCATAATTTTTTTTAAAACAAAAATGGTCCCTAAATTGTTACATAAAATCAGAAACAATGTTGTGTAATCCCTACCTAAATAGTTACAGAAATTAGGGGTGAGCGTGGTGCGGTTCAGTACGGTTATTAGCTAAAATCTCACCACTAACCGCAAATACGGTTAATCCATTTTCAAAACCGCATGGTGCGGTTAGGCGGTTATTTTTGCGGTGTGTTTTTTTTTTTTTTTTTTTTTTTTGTGTTGCAGTTATTAAACGCATGAAATTTGTGCCGTTATTTTGTGTGGTTTTTAACCACAGTTTAGAGCTTAAACGGTTTTAAGAGTTCAAACAAATTACTTGTAATAATATAAAAAACCTTAAGGTATAAGAAAATTAACTTAAATCACAAACAACTAATATCTTAAAAACATGAAACCAATAGTAAGTAACAATAAATATCTTAAAATTGTTTAAGTTCACCATTTTTTAAAGTTAAACATAAAATACTTTTGTCTTCTAGTATTTATCCATCTTTCATCCATGAAACCTGTTTTATTTTTAATATTTAATATGTTAATAATTAATAAAAAAAATTGTATATAATATATACGGTGTGGTGCGGTTTTTTTTTTTTTTTTTTTTTTTTTTTTTTTTTTTTTTGCGGTTTTTGAAAACCAATAACTGCACCGCACCGCAAGTTTGCGGTTTTTGGAAAAAAGAAAACCTCATCATCGGTTTTTATTGCGATTGCGGTTAATCGGTTGCGGTTTATGCGGTTTTTACGGTTAATTTTTGTTGCGGTGCGGTTTTTGCTCACCCCTAATAGAAATAGTCATGTGTAAAATATTACAATTGAAATAATCAATGTGTAATATAACTTTACAAATAAATGTCCCTACAGTGGAAACAATTATAGAAGTAGTCCTAAAGAATTACATAAATGGTCCATGTTGCAAAAATTGCAACAAAAATGATCCATGTGTCATAGAGTTTTATAAAAATGTCCGGGTACATACAAACGTTACAGAATTGATTCCTATGATAGAATATTTGTTGCAAAATGGTCTGTAATAGATTTTATAGAAAATGTCCTTATAAAAAATAAAATGACAGAAATGGTCCAAAAACGATTATAGCAATAGTCCATATGGCAGAAAATTGCAGCAAAAAATGGTCCATTTGTAATAAAATTTTATAGAAAAGGTTCATTTGAAGAAAAAATTACAAAACTTGTCTCATTAATAATAAAAAAATATAATAGAAATGGTCCTTTTGTAATATAATTTTACAGAAAGCTCCCTATACAAAACAAAATGTATATAAATGATTCCAAAAACAGTTGCAAAAGTGGTCCTTTACGCAGCAAATTGCAACATAAATGGTCTCTTTATAATAGTATTTTACTAGTTTATAACCCGTAAAACCACGACTACAAAATTAATTAAATTTTAATAGTTAGAACACAAAATTATTAATCAGTTATAATCGTTAATTTAAATAAATATGTGAAATTATATCACCTTATAATTTCTATTAATTTTATTTTAATTTTTATTGCATTGTTATTAATTTATTGTAATTAAAGTGAAAACTTTAAAATTTGAAATAGAGAATTAATAGGTTGACAAGTGACATTTATTATTAAGAGTTTTAATAGGGTGACACATGACAAAAAAAGAATAAAATGTGTATTAATTAGGAGGTCTAATATGATGACAAATGTCAAAAGGATATTAAAACTATTGTTTTATTAGAATAGGGATTAACAAATTATACTAGACTTTCGTATTAATCTATTTAGTTAAAAATAAAATTAATAAACTTACTGCAGTAAGCTTCACCAATCTATCTATATATACTTATAAAGGAAATATTTTCCTTTCATCACATTCATTTGAAACTTTCATGACTTTTCAATTTCTTTTTAATAATAATTATAAATTTGTTAATAAGGTTAAATGAATATCAAACCTAAAATGTAATCATATATAAAATAAATTTCAATATAAAAAGAATATATTTACTTCTACTTATAAAGTTATGTTATTTAACTTTTAACATAATATAAATAATTTATTAGTTTTAATATATTATTGAATGTAAATCATTATCATTTTAAAACTATAACTTTTGAAAAATTCATATAAAATACTTAAATTATTATTTAAATATAACATTACAGAGTAAACTTAAATATAAATTTTAGTTTAACTTAAATAAACCAAAAAATATTTTGTAAATATTTAAAAGTGATAAATTGTCGTTTCTTTCTAATAATGATTATAAGTTGGTTAACAAGGTTAAATAAATATCAAACCTAAAGTATAATCATAAATAAACTAAATTTCAATATTAAAATAATATCTTTACTTCTACTTATAAAGTTATGTCTTTAACTTTTAACATATTATACATAATTTATTAAATTTAATATGTTGTTGTATGTAAACCATTATTAATTTAAAGTTACAACATTTGAATAGTTTGCACAAAATAGTTAAATTGTTAATTTAAATATAACATTACAATGTCAACTTAAATATAAATTTTAATTCCACTTAAAAACCCAAAGAATATTTTATGAGTAGTTAAAAGCGATAAATTGTAGTGATAAATACAAAAACTAAATTATAATCTCAATTTAACTAAAATATTTCCTAAAGATATTTTTATAATCGTTAAAAGTTTTCAAATAAGTAGCTTAAAATAACTTATAATAACATTAGTTAAAAATAACTCTATATAAATAATTGTATTGTTACCTTTAAAATAAAAAATAATGTTTTATGTTTTAAAAAATTATAATGATAGAAATTAAAATGTTAAGAAAATAAATTTAAAAAAAATTAATTAACAACATCAATAATTGTAAATAACATTTAACCATATATTATATTTGATTTTATTCATGAGTAATTCACGGGTAGAAATCATTTAAACGATTGAGATTATGAAGTTATAATAGATGTATATATTATCATATAATACAAAATAATCAATATATTATATCAATTTAATATACGAGTTATTGTATCAAATTTAACAACAATGTTATTGTTGTATTTAAAAAACATATATTTGTAAAAATTTCAACTATTTAGATATTTCTGTACAACATGCGAGCATTCGCTTAGTCTTTAATATACAAAAGTCAACCATAGTTCCTAAACATCTTAAAATGACAAGCAAACGATAAAGACCACAAACAAAGCCAATTATTTAATTTGGTATCATTCATCTTCAAACGACAAGCAACCATAAAAACCACAAATAAGGTCAATTATTTAATTTGATATCATTCATATTAAAATAATGGATCCATATTATTATACCATTTAGTTTAATTTATATTTTTATAAAACTTTTATTAGAAAACATATAAATTCTAGTTATTTTTGCAAAATAATAAATTAAATAAAATGCTCCGTTTTCATTTTAAATGTAAAATCATTGATAAAAAAACTTTATTCCACAACACTTGTACGAAAGAATTGATAAGTGTCTACTATGAGACCAATGTTATGTAATCTTTGAGGCATGAAATTTAACACTTTAGGTTCAAGGTTTAAAGTTGGGTTAAAAAACACGAGTTAGGAATCCAAAAGTTATTGAATATTTAATAGAACATGCGAGTTCACTTTCCATGATTAATATTTTGACTATGTATATATGCATGGGTTAAATAAATATCTATCATGCTTACATTTTAGGCATACAAATATGACTGGAGAGTAAATCAAATGTTAGTATTAGGAGTTCCAAAATTGGTGAAATATAAGTATACTCATATTACCAAAATCAAGATAAGTCTGATAAAAAGTTAGGTTTACTGCATTTAAAAACTATTTATGACAAATAGATGTCATGTAGCTCAAGCTTCATGGAAAAACTGACCAGAGGCAGCATGGTTGATATATGTAATGCAGTTGTGGAGACAGCTTGAACAATCATTAGCTTTGGCTGCTACACAGCTTGGCTACCAAGGAATATGATCTATACATGTAAATAAAAACATGAAATTATTATAAATCCACGTATCTTAATCCTCTCATTATGGTATAAAGGAAAAGTCCCCTACATTTTTAAATGCGACCACTGTTCCCAATTACATAGGTAGTTCCTATACATAGTATTCATTCAATATATTTTATAAAATGAACTATTTTATAAAGATAAACTTTATCCTTACCTATTTCAGGTATGAATACAAACATGGGAAATTTTAAAATGTGTTCGAATCCATCAATGTGAGTTTTCTGTATTTAATTCAGCCTTCAATGTCAAATGATTTTTCTAAGTTTATTACATTACACTCTAATAAACTTAACTAGAATTACACATTTTATGATTAATTTATAATCATGTTATGTCTAACACTTAAGTCCCTACACTTGCCATAATAAACATACTTGTATGTTTTTTCCAGCATCGTGTACAATAGAAATAGGTTCACCTGCCTATGATTAGAATGAAATCTCATAAACCATTTTTACCCTTTTGAATCTTTACCAATAACTAATGCAACAAACTCATATTTATTTGCCAATTTTGTAATCGAAGTTTTATCTTATATGCCCACGTGATGGCACCTCCCTCAACTAAGAATACCCAACCACTTGTATAGAAATGATACATTATGTTGGATATCCAACTTGTATGTAAATACGCTTCCAAAACCAAACGATATTCAAAATAACTAAACCAGTGGCGTAGGCAGGATTTTATTTTAAGGTAGGCCAAAAATTTTACAATGTATGAACGAGATATGAGATCTAAAGTTTTGAATGAGATGAATTAATTCATTTTATTTAATAAAAATATTATATATATATATATATATACACACACACACACACACATATAAACTTGAACTTTTGTCGGGTGGGCCAAGGCCCACCTTTGCCTCTAAGTGGATACGCCACTGACTCAAACGATAATTCATGGTTCCTTTAATATAAGTTGATACTCACTAAATATCATGTAATTATTGAGTACTGAGAATACTAGTATACTTTTTCAACCTCTCAACCACAAAGCAATATCGAGAGACTTTTAGCATTACTTTATCTCTAACTTGGAATTTAAGGGGTCTTTGCCTGATGTCAATATAGCTCTTTTGGCGACTATGAACGGTTTTCAAGCTCTCTTGAATTTGCACGATTTTCTCTGTGGTCTCCTGAATGATCTCTGGGACGATTGGTAGGGTATCTCCCTTTAGCTCCTTTGCTAGTTGATTATCATCGACTTCTTTCCAGCATATTGGCGATCAACATTTACGGCCATAGAGAACTTCAAATGGTGTAGCCTTAATACTGTTATGATAGCTTGTATGAGAACTCGATCGGGGGTAGATGAGTATCCCATGTATTTCTGAAATCTATCACACATGCCATGAGCATGTCCTCTAGCATCTGGATCATCCTTTCACTTTGACCATCGGTATGAGAATGATAGGTTGTGCTCAATCAAGGCGGGTATTAAGAGATTTTTTTAGGGTTTTCTAGAATCGAGAGATAAATCTGTTATCTGTGTCTGAGATAATATATAACTGCACGCCATGTAATCTGGCTATTTCTCGGAGGTACGTCATAGTCAGCTTCTCCATTTTATCCATTTCCTTTATTGCTAGAAATTAGGCGAACTTTATCAGTCTGTCAACCACTACTCATATAATGGTGGACCCATTAGATATTTTGGGTAGTTTTCTTACGAATCCCATTGAAATTTGTTCCTACTTCCATTCGGGTATTTCATGTTGTTGTTGTAATCCCGAGGGCCTTTGATGTTCTACCTTGAGTTTAGAACTAGTTAGGCACTTGCTCACATATGTAGCAATTTTGGCCTTTATGTTCGGCCACCAACAGAGTTTCTTTAAGTCCAAGTACATCTTGTCTGCTCCAGGATAAACATAGTATCTCTTCTTGTGAGCCTCATTCTTGACTAGTTTCCTATTGTTGCTAAAATTTGGAAAACCAATTCGGTTCATGAAGTATCTTGCTCTATCATTCCTAAGTTACAGTTGTTTCTCCATTCCTAGCAGACACTTTGTGTCGATACTTTCTTCAGTAATGTAGTGAATTATGAGCATTTGATTTGGCATGCAGAATTAAAAGAACACAAAGAACACGGTGATTTGGATGCTAAAAGATGCATTTGATCATAGGAATGAGTTCAAAAAAGGACCTAGATCTAGAAATCCATAAATATCCCACTCACTAGTCACTATAAACTATATTTCTCAAGCACACCTCCACAAGTGGTATTCAACCCACTATATATAGAGGTGCTAACATGTCTCTCTCTCTCTCTCTCTCTCTCTATATATATATATATATATATATATATATATATATATATCATGTCACAAGGCATCAATACCACATGCAAGTGGGTCTTCTCAAGCCAAGCCTTCACTAGTCATCTAATGGAGAACTTTGTACCCAACATTCTCCCCCTCAAAGTTAGGAATGTGTGACTCGGCTTCAATCTTCCAAAAATGAGCAACTTCACGAACTAAGCCTCAAGTGTGACAATTGTAGAAATGAACTTAAAATCATCAATTCTTCAATGACCTTCCAATCCAGGTTCTAGAGTGTGAGTACTTACAAACCGAGCATCAAAATGATAATTAGGAGTATCCACACCTCCACAAAATTACCCAAATTTGAGCATAAAAGCACACCCCAAAAGTCTTCATTAAGTCCAAACCCATCATGAACCGGGAAAACCCAAATCACTACCGAATCTAAAATCGAATCATTTCATAAACTTCAATTGCTCAAGGTCACATCGATCTTTAAGTCCGCATAATATGAAAAATTTAAAACTTTCAAATTCTCATATTTAATTCTCTCCCCCTTTTTATAATCGAAAACTGATTATAAAACCAAAAAGGAATGAGAAAGAGCTCAATTTGAAATTTTCTATATAAAACTCCCCCTTAACACATGGCATAAACGTTTTGCATAAATCCGAAAAAATCCAAAAATATCATAATTTTTGAATTTGATTCTTTTCGGACCGCCCTTGACAAATTTTCAAAAATTTGGGTAGAAACTATCAATTTCGAAATTCTGCAGTGACTTGTTGCACCAACACAGCCTCAAATGCGAAACTTTACCCTAATTGCGAAACTGGACATAAGATGTCAATTCACATCAACTATAGGGACTTGATTTGAAAATTTTCCGATTTCACATAATTTTTGGCCCAATGTCGAAACTGGGTAAAATCTACCAACTTGCGAAAACTGCAAGTATGCAAAATGGAAAATCATCATTGTGCATAGTTTTTGACCCCATAGCGAAAGTGGATGAAAATTGTCATTTTGTTGAAAGTTTAGGGATTCAAATCGACACATTCTGTTTCTTCTCCACCACACTTCGCTTTCCAGTTTCCAGTAATGTATGGTGACTTTCGCTATCACACAACGATCGACCATAGCGAGGCCTTCATACCAATCAAGCAAAATAGTGAATCCTTCAATCTACTCATACCGAAGTCGTGTTCAATCTACCAATATCAAAGTCAATTTTCTCATGTCGAACTCGTCAATTGCATATCGAACGATCCCATTCACTGTGTTCGACATCAATTCCATGAACCCAACCAATTTTCGAAATTAAAACCTAAATCAAACACTATTTCGACATCAAACAACCCTTGTTCAACTTGTAACAACCTTTTTCAACCTTCAATTCATAGAATTAACACTTGGAAATCGATTTTGACTTTTTCGAAATCTATGGTTAACAAACACAAAATTGGTGATTCTAACATCAAATTTCAGATCAAGAAGTGATTATTCAACTGTTCTTCATCTCCTTCAACTGTTCTTGGTCAATTTCTTCAAAATCAAAGAATCAATTTGACAATTTCTCTTGTTCAACTTGATCATCATCGACTGATAATGGACCGAATCAAATCCAGTCAATTCACAAGTCTAGAATCACATATATCACTAATCATTTTTCAATAGTTGTTGAAATTAAAACGAAACGCACGACTGAATTTGATCAATAATCGGGAGAAAAAAAACTTCGAGCATACAACTGAGTAAAGCTATGGCGAAACAGTGAGAATTAAAGTCAAATGGGTTTAATCAACCTTGTGCTTAACCAATGAAATCGATGCACACACTGATTATTGGACCGAAAATTACTCCATGATCAGGAACATATTTGAAACGTGTGGGCTCAAGTTGGATTAACAAGTGATGAACAGTAATGGATTCAGTTTTGGACTCAATACGAACAATAACAAATTCAAATCGTTTTGGGCTAGATGTTGATTAAAAAGAATATTTTCAAATAAGAATTGAATCAAACAAATGAATATTTGTTTGGATTCGGCTTGATCCATGAAAAATTTATTGGATCATAGCAAATTAATTTTTCAAAAAAAATTTGATCCAATGTCAAAATGATCAAAAAATCAATAACGCAAACACGAATCAAAGAGATTTTGAGAGATCATTGACAGACTTACCATAAACGTTCCACTTGTGTTGAATGTAGCCAAACCGAGAATCGTTTCGTCAAAAATTGCTTTGATCTTTGAAGACCCACTCTGATACTAATTGTAGTTAATTATGAGCATTTGATTTGGCATGCGAAATTAAAAGAAGACAAAAAACACGGTGATTTGGGTGCTAAAAGATGCATTCGATCATAAGAATGAGTACAAAAAAAGAACTAGATCTAGAACTCTATAAATATCCCACTCACTAGTGACTATGACCTACATCTCTCAAACACACCTCTACCAGTAGTATGCAACCCACTATATATAGAGGTGCTAACATCTCTCTCTCTCTCTCTCTCTCTCTCTCTCTCTATATATATATATATATATATATATATATATATATATATATATATATATATATATATATATCATGTCACAAAGAATCAATACCACATGTAAGTGGGTCTTTTCAAGCCAATGGAGAACTTTTTACCCAACAAGTGAAAGCCTTAATTTGAGCATTTCAAATATGGGTGGTCATATTAGACTGGATAGTCATTATGAGTGCCCTAACTCTATGAGGTTTGTCTCGTTCTTTACGGATCAAGGAATCAACCACTATAATGGCTTTGCCATGATGATAGATGATATCACATTCATAATCATTTTGTAACACTCGAATTTTTCAACCAAAATTTTCATTTTAAAAATTCCCAAAAACATAGTTTTAATATCATCATGTCAAACATAATTTTCAAATACATAACACCACAAAACAAAGTCATAATATCCCAGAATTTACAAATATCCCCATCAACAAACGAGTGTGTACAATCATGCCGACACCTTCCCGCGATCCTGAGATGTACCTGAAACACATTTACACCATCACTGTAATAACGAAGCTTAGTGAGTTCCCCAAAATACCACATACACAAAATAATTTGCCTCTCATGGATGTATCACGATAAAGACCCTCTAGTTATGTGTCTCAGTGAAGACCCTCCGGTCTCATGTCTCGGTATAGACCATCTAGTCATAACTAAATATATACACAAAATAATATAACATCATAAGTCACAAAGAGAAAATGAATAAAACACATATATCAGTATAAGCAAATAAGAACCTTCGGTCAATAATACAAATAAGACCCTCCGGTCAATACATTCATCACCACACAGGTAAGTATAGTGAGAAGACTCACCTTTTGTAGAAAAACAAGTAACCTCGCACCCGAACTGCTAGTCTAGACTCATCCTAAATGTGCCACATGTAACTCTAATTAATAATAATATCAATAACCTCGAATTGCTAGACCAAGCCTCTCAACTAAATCTCAAAAGGGCAAAAGACCATTTTGCCCCTCCTTGGTCAAAAGTCCACAATTTGACCTAAAACTCAAAATTCAATGAAAGTTAACACCCAATGCATACGACGGGGTAAAAGACCATTTTGCCCCTATAGCTGGCTGAGCATGCTACAGGGATTCTCCCCCTACGCTGCGCGTAGCTGGGAGTACGCACGACGTACTCCTCGGTCTCATTCTTCCTACTTCTTTTGGTCTTAACCCATTAATACAAACATTCCAACCATGTATATGAGCTAAATAAGAACTATTACTTCATAAAGTTACTGAATTTAATCCTTTTCATGGCTAGTCAAGAACCAATCTCAAAAACTCTATTTTTCTCAACACAAAAGGTCATACAATTCATGCATGAAGAGATTAAGATGTCCAATCACTCATTTTTATGAACTAGAACACTCATATACACCTAAAAGGACAAAAGAATATCTCTTGAGTTCACCAAAATCATGAAGTTCCAAACATGTGACCTAAAACCCTAAAAATGACCCAAAACAAGAACTAGAACTTATAATGAATAAGTTTTGAACTTGATACCTCTGGAAGATGCACAAATTGAAGTAGAACTTAGGTTCACAAGCTAGAAGCAAAAGCTAACCTTCCTTCAAGGTTCCTCCTCCACCAGAAGCTTCATAAGAACACTAAAATAAGCCACAAGCACTCGCACAAGCTATGAAAACAAGGTTAGGGTTTGAAGGAGCTTGGAGGCTGATAATGGTCGCTAGAAATGAGGCCATCATGTTCTTTAAATAGGGACACAAGAATATATTAGGGTTCCATATTGAGCCTAGTACGCCCAACGTACCCTCTAGTACGCCCAACATACTAGGTGGCCTCCGCGTCCATGCTATGTACATGAGTATGCTGCGCGTACACATGTATACGCCTCGCGTACTCAAATGCCACCTTTTCCACAATAAGGACTAGTCTTGACATACACATAAAAGATTAATGTTTACGAAGTTATACCTCCTTTTGGGCTTGTTACACATTTCACAGATCTAACCATCTTCCTTGCCTTATATTGAGCTCTTTCTGATCGAAGATTTTCTGAAGACTCTTATGGTCCATTTAGATAGTGCACTTTGTCCCATAGTGATAGTAGCACCATATTTTCAAGGCGAAAACTACTGCTCCGAACTCTAGGTCATGGCGGTGTAGTTATTCTCATGCACCTTGAGTTGTCGTGAGGCATAAGCTATAACATTCTCTCTTTGTATTAACACACACCCTAGTCCCTTATGCGAAGCATCATAATATACGAGACCAATTTAAATGGTAATTCCTATCATTACTCCAACCTCTGGCCCAATATTCCATCATCTCTTTTCCTAAACCCATACCTTCCCATTTTCTCCATCTTCTCCATCACTGATCGCTCCTATGCTATGCCTTATTTGCCACCGACCTCTACTACGTCATCCACCACCATCGCCACACTCCACTATGTCCTTACGCTCTTGAGAATGTTTTTCATATCAAAAGCGACAATGGAACATAGTTTAAGAATCATGCTCTTGATTCATTCTTCACAAATCTTGGTATCTCTCATAATTTTTTTTCTCCTTACACATCGCAACAAAATGGTGTTGTCGAAAGGAGAAATCGATCCTTGTGTGAAGCTGCAAGAATAATGCTCACTTATGCCAATTTATCTCAATATTTTTGGATAGAGCCTATTTCTACAACTTGTTTCACTCAAAATCGTTCTTTAATTCATTGAAGATTTAATATCACCCCTTATGAAATCATTAACAAAAGGAAACCTAATGTAAAATTTTTCCATGTTTTTGGTTTCAAATGCTTTATCATGTGTTTGAAAGATAATCTCTCAAAGTTTCAAACTAAGGCTGGTGGATGAATATTTCTTGGATATTGTCAAAATTTTATGGCATATAGGGTGATGAAAGAACGAACTCGAAGAATTGAAAAAACTTTCAATTTGAAATTCGATGATTACTATGTTAAAAGAGTCAAGCATGAGTTTCCTCATAAACCGATTCTTTCTAATTCTAATCAAGATTTTGAACAAATGCTTACTTTTGACATCAACTTTGATCTAATTTTTGGTATTCCTAAAAGAGCAATTAATGTTGAAGTTAAAATTAATGACAATCAAATCCGTGAATAATTGAAGAATTCTGATGATTCCATAATGATAGATAGATGAGTAGATGAATGTACATCTTTGACACCAAGAGTTCCCGTTGAAGAAGATCAAACTTTGACACTAGGTCAAATTAAAGGTTAGAAAATGTCAACACAACCTCGAGTCGAGGGGGAGCCCTTAACTTTGTGTGCTATTGTTGAGGGGGATCAACATGTAGCATATTTATGTGTTAATGGGAAGCAAATTCGAACACATATCTAAGATGTAAATCCATTGCAATTCGACGTTGAAAAAAGTGTTCCAGGTAATGATGATATTAATGATACTTTTTATGTGGCAAAATATATTTCAGATGTAGAAGAGATATTTAAAGATGCTGATTTGGAATTTGATCCATCATTCCCACCAATGGTGAAATGGACTTGTAATCATCCCAAAGAACAAATTGCTGGTAACCCTAATTATGGTGTGTTAATAAGAGCATAAGTTATGAAACAAAGTTCTTAATGTTCACCAAGATTTTTGCATGTTTAATGTTTTCATTTCTAAAATTAAACCAAAAACAGTCAAAACTGCATTAGAACATCCTGATTCGGTTGTTGCAATGCAATCTGAATTGGTTGAATTTGAAATAAATAAAGTTTAAAGGTTGATTCCTAAACCATAAGATGTTTATGTGGTTGGGATAAAATGGGTTTTCAAAAACAATGGTGATAAAGTAGGAAATGTTATTCGCAATAAGGCAAGGGTAGTTGTAAAAGGCTATTGTCAACATGAAGGTATAGACCAGGATGAAAACTTTGCTCAAATTTTTCTTACCTATGCAGCTCACAAGAACTTCGATGTGTACCAAATGGACTTCAAGTGTGCTTTTTTAAATATGGTACTCGAAGAAGTTGTCTATGTTGAGCAACCACCAGGCTTTGTTAATGATAAGTTTCCCAATCAATGTTATACCCTTGATAAGACTGTATGTGAGTTAAAACAAGCACCAAGGGAGCAATGTTAACCAATTTTTGAAAATATCTAAATTTAAGCAAGGATCACTTGATGCCATATTATTTCGAAAGAAAGATAGGGATCATCTCCTACTTGTTCAAATTTATGTAGATGGGATAATTATTGGTTCTACTGACCATTTTTTGTCGAAGGAATTTGAGAAATTACTTTTTTGGATTGAACATTTGTTTAGGAAAAGAAGGTATTTTTCTTAATCAACAGAATTACATGAAGAACTTGCTTAAGCGCTTTCCGATGACTAATTGTTCGGATGCGATGGTTCCTATGGCATGTGACACGTGCTTGAGTCCATCTTTGTATAAGCCTATTGTTAATTTAAAGACATATCGATGCATGATAGGTTCTTTGTTATATGTTACTACAAGTCGACATGGCATCATGCTTTGGTTTGTAATTTTGCCATGTACAAAGAAGACACAAGAGAACCACATTTCATTGATGTTGAAAATATTTTTTGGTATTTGCAACGGAATCTAACTTTAGGAATTTTGTATCCAGAAAATAAAAGATTCTTTATTCAAGCATTTTCATATGTAGACTTGGGAGGTTGTCAACTAGATAGAAAAAGCACGACCGGCGGTTGTCAATTTCTTGATGGGAAGCTTGTGAGTTGGCAGTCCAATTGCATGACTATGCGATCAATATCAAGAAAATTCCTTTCTTTTTATGATTCTCAAAGTGCAATTTGCATATGTCATAATCCATTGCAACATTCTAAAACAAAGCATATTCCACTTCGATACCATTTCATCAAGGATCCTGTTGAGGATGGAAATATCGAAGTCATTTTGTTAATACCACAAACCAAGTTGCTGACATTTTCACAAAACCTCTTGATGAAAAATCTTTCCTGAGAATTTTAAATAGATTACGAATGATGGTAGCTTGTTATGTTAAAAAATCTAAGTGATAATTATTATTTATGATGTCGAAGTTTTGCAGACTTCATTTCTCATGGTGCTTCGCTTATGGTTCTAGATCCTTCACTAGCTACTGTTCACAGAAACAACTTCGAATCACGTCGTATTCGAGTTTTGTACTGAATAATTCACCGGAATGCTCAACAATCGAAGGTTTTGGTAAATTTTCTTTTATTCATTGTTATATTTGTTTTTCTTGATAAATTCAAAAATCCAAAAATATTTTCTTTATTTTTTCAAATTCAAAAACTCAATTTTTTTTGTTTTTCTTGAAAAACTAAAAAATCGAAAAAGGTTTTCTTTATTTATGTCTTTTATTTCTAAAATTCAACAATTTTCAAAAAAAAAATTTCTTTAACTTTTAGTTTTTATTTATTCATTTACAATTTTTATATATCATTAAAATACGTGTTGTACATCTCCATGCCAAAGCGAACTTCAAAGGGATAGGGCACTATTCGATTCTTATTGACTAGTTAAGTGTCCTTAGAAGCATGTTGCAACATGTTATCTAAAGCCTCATTGACTATTTGTTAACAAATCCTTAATGAATTTCTCTTCTAAAAACTTCTTCCCAATAGGTTGCATTAATAATAGTCATCGAGCTACTTTTCTTTTCTCTAATTGAGTTAAGATGTTGTTTGGTCATTTTTATAGCAGAGGTACAATGATTCTTTTGTGCACTATTTTTTATCTAAAATTTCTTACACTTTGCACACACAATGATGCATCTCCTAAGACATCTCTAGTTAGAAACAACTATGATGTAGGTGTTCCGAAACTCTATATTGATGATCTTGAAATGATTTTAACCATGATGATAGTGATACCCACAAATTAAAACACCTTATGGAATTGACGTTAAACAATTCATTGTTCAAGTTTTTACAAGGAATTGATGAATGAAACTTCGAGTATCAAAGTACCTTTCTTTGAATGTTCTAAATCTCATGTTCATATATTTTGCATGTTCTTAGTGAATTGTACTAATCCCAAGTCCTTTCTACCCAAGAAGATCCAACTCTTTATTTTTTTTATGGAATGCGATTTTTTTTGAACATTCTTCTATACCTGTTGTCATTATTTAATCTCAACCAAGCTTACTTGATGTTGATTGCACTAATCACTCAAGAATTTTATTACATTGATTTGCTCTTATGTTAAGTTGCAGACATGTTTTGAAACCAAGCCTACCTTCGAGTTCAACTAAAAGAGGCCTTTCGATACTTCTCTACAAGTATTCGATTGTAATTCATGGGAAACCACCAAAGCACTTCGATTGCTCTCTTGATATCGAAGGAAGTGTATCTTTTCCCAAGATCTTACTTCTTTTGTATCAAAGTTTCTTTGATATCACACTTTATCCAAATATTTCTTATTTTGATACTATCTTTTCATTTGTAACACAAAATGCAAAAGGATCCTCAAGGTTTCCAGTAATACGAACTTGTACCAAGATCCTGCCTAGTATGGTTTATGATTTCACTTACAAATCCTATAAGTGAATGAGACCTAGACTTATCTATCGAATGTCGGTTCTTGGTTATTATTGAAGTTTGGATGATGTTGTTGGGTTTTGAGCACTATAACACTCCTATGGTTTACATGCAACCCTAAATGCTTTGGATATATGTTTTCTCTAATTATACATGCATTTTCAATTTTCTAGAGCATATGTCCTAACTAGCATACAAATTGTCAAATGAACAATACAACTAGTTAGATAACTTACCTCTTAGAAGGACTTGTAGTTCTGTTAGAACCTGAAAGTGAACCTCTAGCAATCTCAAGCACCTTTGAAGATCAGAAGTCAGCCAGAGTTCTGAAATGAATAAGTTGGTGTTCGGGCTTGAAGCCTTGCTCTGGAAGAGAAGATTGATGTTTATGTTCCGAACCATATGAAGGCATTCTGGAATGGATGTTATGTCCGGAATGTTTGCTTGTTTGAATCAGTGTTTTATCCATGTGCATTTATTGTATTTGTCTTTTAGCTTGATTTAACTTGTCATAGGACTCAGTCTCTTTTGTCAAACACGGATATTCAGAGTGTCAGATGTAACTCTTTTATCCAGTCCTATGTTTGTTAAGTGGTTAGTATAATGTAATATGTTCTCCTTTTTATAGGAGCTTTCAATGTTAAATCAATGACGGATCATTTTAAAAAACAGATCTAGCAATATTCCAGCTTACTTCACTTTCTCTCTAAAATATTCTTCTTGTTCTTCATTTATTGTCTTTACCTTGATCATTGTCTTCACTCTTCATTTATATCTTGAATACTCTTTTGATTACATTAACTCCGACTTGACCGGTCTTTCTAGTCTTGACTGGAGCATTCTTTAGTAAGCAGGCATTGATCTTATGCATTAACTCAAGGTTTGAGTTTTCAAACCTTGTCCCTGCGCATAACGCCGTCCTTGTTCTCACAATTGGTATCAGAGCTTGAGTGTGTCCTTTGAATCTATAAGATCAGATTATAGTTGGTTTGAAATTAACTTGGTATTTCAACCATTTCTGTGTTCAGGTTAAAAGTTCTTCTATACACCACTTTTGCATAAAGATATCTTAACTTTAATGGTTGCTTCTAATCCTCAACAAATATATTCAATGCAAATAACAAATAGCGTGGGTTGCCCTACTTGTGCCCCACTGCTAGTTGTTGAAGAATATGATCATTGGAAAGTCATAATGGAAAGATTTTTACTGGCTAAAGAGAAAGGTGAAGCTATCTGGAGATCTATCAAAGAAGGTCCTCATGTTCCAGTTAGAACAATAGTTAGAGATGCTGCTGCTCAACTCATGGGTCAAGATGAATAATGCCCAACTCCTCTCACTACTGACGATATTGAGTAGCTATACGTTGTTCAAGTGGCATTCTTTGAAATGGTGTTTGGTGTTCCACCATCTCTTTTTGAAAACATCAAGCTGTGTAAATCTGCCAAAAAAATTTGGAACGCTCTTGAAGACTTGATCGAAGGTTTTGAAAATGTGAAAGACATGCGTCAGACATCTGTTGTAAACGAGTTTGACACCTTTACAATAACTCCTGGTTAATCAGTTGCCTCAGCCTCCAACCGATACCGAATTGTAGTTAGCAATATGACTGCTCATGGGATTGTCCGAACTCCTTTGGAGTACAATCTCAAGTTCATAAATAGCCTTAGTAAAGGATTGGGAAATGTGAAGTCCTGTCTTCAAAGCAACGGGTCTTTGAAGAAGTTGAAGCTTTATCAACTATTTGAAGAACTGCAAGGTCATGAATCAAACGTTTCTCAAACATTAAGAGAACTCTCCGGAGGCCCCCTTGCTCTTGTCAGCTCTTTTGAACCATCTGTTCCTAACCCATCTGTCTCGAACCCTCTTAAACCCGTTGTTCCACCTGTCCAACCCTCCTTATCTATTCTATCCACTTAAAGCTATTCTAATGATGGTGCTCTCGATTCCGAAGCCATTGCCTATGAACTACGTTTTCAGCAGGAGTTCGCACTACTCTCCATGAAATACAAACTTCCATTTAATCCATCTCATAAACCTTATCACAATCGCTTTCATGCTCCTCATAAAAACAATCCTTAAGCATACCCTGTTCCGCAACAACAAACCACTTCAGAAAACTCACCAGCCTACAAGCAAAACATCTTTAAACCCAATTCCACTCCAGAACCTCCAAAGATTCAGAAAACAGACAAATCCAAAATAGTGTGGACATACAAATCATTTTGCAAAAGTCTGTCTGGCTCATATTCCGCAAAAACCAAAAATTAAGGATTCTGCTTACTATACCCAAAAAGCACAAGAATTGGTGGAAAGTGAAAAGGCATTTGTCACAACTGTGTCCAGAGATGTGGAAGGATATTGGTCTTCCGGAGATGATGATGATGATATGATTACTGGAAGAAACATATGTTTGATGGCGAGACAAACCATTGAGTGTGATGAAGGCTATTGGTCTTTAGGGTCAGAAGGTGAAGATGAAGAAAATGTTGTTGAACCAAACTACTGTTACATTGCCACCAACGATCCACCAGGTCGAAACATCGTTCAGTAGGTAACATCTATGATTAATGATAATAATTTTGATGCAACTCCTTTTGAATCTTATCTGACCCAGATCCAAAACAGATATGAACACCATCTTTAGAGCCTTTGAGTCTGCCATAGAAGCCAGTGAGAAAAAGGACTGGGAATTGAGTCTTCTTAGGTTTCATTTCGAGGATACGAAATTAAAAATAGAGTCTTTAGAACGTGAAACTTGTAATGTCACAAGATGAATGTATCATTCTCAAAGACAAATGTGAAATCAAATATTCAGAAAGAAATGTTTTGATTTCGGATAACAAACGTCTTAATGCCAAAATTGATGCTTTGCATAATTCTATTGACTTGCTCGAAGAAAATCGAAGGATGACACATAAATTTCGTCATCCTTGGTCTAAAGCTCCTGGTCTTGGAAGTGAATTTCCAAAACCAATAGTTAGTCCCTTGAAGGAGTTACAAAACCTGACTTTTATGGGAGATGTTCTGAACCTTAAACATTCAGATACTCATGTTTCTCCTTTATCACCCCTTCCTGAGACTTCCGAACAATTCACATCTATGATTCCTGAGTTTAAGCCAATAGTTGTCAAGTGTCCTGATTTCACGCTACTTCCGCCTCAGACAAACCTGGACCTAAATCGGACCACGAAATTCCACCATAGTGTTTCAAATTGTGTAGGTCATGTTCCAAAACATAATCCTCCTAACAATTGTGTTGTTGAAGAAATTTCTCCAGTAACAACTGAACCTGTTACTTCTGAGTTTGCATGGGCACCCTTAGATGATAACTATGAAACTACAAGTCATGTCTCCATTGATTATTGTGAATCAAACTCTTTGGTAATCTCCAAAACAACCTTGGTTCCCATCAAGCCTATGTTTGGAAATCTTTTAAATGGTCAAACCTCCAAGAAAACATCTGACCAAAGAAAGAATCCCTCCTTGAACCGAAAAGATGTCATTATTCCTAAACAAGAAGCCAACAATGCTCTAAAAAAGGAAGTTCAGTCAAGACAAAATTCCAGATTCCTAGAGAACTCCAAAAAGAGTGTATCTCGGAATTTTCATTCTTCAACCCTAAGTCGAAACTCCTTCACTAAGATTCTTAAAAGGCCTTCAAATCCTTCCAGTCTTGTAGAACAAAAGAAAGTGGTTAGTCCCATCCCAAAAAAGTCCAATGTGACTACCAAATCTGTCCAGGACAACTCATCTCGGACTACTTCATCTGTTTTCATTACCAAAGCTGATGGTATAATTTCCAAACCTCAATCTACAAAACAAAATGTGCCATCATTCAAAGCTAAAGGTGTTAAGAAAACAATTTTTCCAAAATATTCAAAACAAAACCTTGTTTGGAAAATCAAAACACCTAAAGATGTGATACTTTTGAAACTTATAGTAGTCAGTAATACTCCAGAAGTTCAATATCCGAAGAAAGCTGTTCTGAACACTCTTATCATTGAGTATAACTACTGGATAGATGAAAGAACCATGACCTTTTGCTTGTTTCCTAAGGAATCTAGGAACAAAGCTTCCAAACCATTTGTTACTCAAAAGTCACTACCAAAACCCAAGACCCGTACCTTTCTCCCAAAACCTAACTTGGAGCCTAAAAACTCCACATCTCACTAATTTTTGCAGGCACTTTGTGCTTCGAGCAAGAGACAATATGGTATATTGATAGTGCTTGCTCCATGCACATGACGGGTCAGAAAGACTTTCTGCGAGATCTCAAACTTTCTCCAAATTCTGGTTACGTGACGTATGGAACAATTCCAACTCTCAAATTCGTGGTTATGGAATCCTCACAAATGGAAACTTCTCGATTTAAAATGTAGCCTACATAGAAGATTTGAAGCACAATTTGATTAGTGTAGCTCAACTTATTGACTCAAATCGACGTGTTGAATTTTGCAAGAAACATAGCTACATAATGACCGAATACAGAAACGAATGCTTGATTAAGTCAAACCGAAACAAGAACATTTACCCGCTCGACATCAACATGATCATTGGTAAACCTCAACTGTGCCTTCTTACAAAAGTTGTTTCTGACATCAGCTGGTTATGGCGCCAAAGACTTGTTCATCTAAACTTTCGCTACATGAATGTTCTTATGTCTGGCGAAATGGTGAGAGGACTACCGCTCCTCAAGTTTGAAAATGATCATTTGTGTGTTGCATGTGAGTGTGGTAAGTAGTCGAAGAAGGGTCATCCTTTCATCATTGAAAAATCAATCTCTGAACCATTGGAACTTCTTCACATTGATTTATGAGGAACCTCAACTGTAGATAGTCTTCATCACAAGAAATACATTCTTGTGATTATTGATGACTTTACAAGGTTCACTTAGGTCTTCTACCTTAGGCTAAAGTCCGAAACAACCACTAAACTCATCAATTTCATCGAATGAATAGAATTCCTCATTAAAATTCCAGTTAGAAGAATCCGAAGTGATAATGGTTCGGAATTCACTAATGGAACCATTGAGAAATTCCTCACTGAGAAAGTAATTGCTCACAACTTCTCTGCTCCTTACACTCCATAACATAATGGTGTTGTCGAAAGACACAACAGAACGCTGGTTGAAGTTGCTCGATCTATGCTCAATTTTGCAAATTTTCCACTCTATCTTTGGGCTGAAGTTGTCTTTACAACATGTTTTACTCAGAATAGAAGCATCATCAATCGAAGCCTCAACATGACACCATATGAATCCATGAATGGTCGAAAGCCTAGCATCACTTTTGTTCATGTCTTTGGATGTCGATGCTTCATCACGAACAACCGTGATCAGCTTACCAAGTTCCAACCTAAAGGTGACGAAGCCATCTTCCTTGGATACTCTTCTAAATCAAAGGCATACAGAGTTCTTAATCAAATAACTCGTGTTCTGGAAGAAAGATTTGATGTTACCTTTGATGATAATTTCATTCGGAATTCTGGCCCAACCTATGTTACAACTCACATTATGGAGTCCGATGCTCCAGTGCCAGGATGTCCGAACTAACAAACAATCCTTGAAGTTGACTTTGACACCTTGTTCAGAACCTCAGAAAAGGCTCTTGATTCGGAATCTCGAACAAGATCAACCATGTCCGAAGCTCCGATCTCTCAAAACATGTTCGGTCCAACACCAAGTCTTCCTCCATTTGATTCTGAACTGTTTCAATCTTCTCAGGTTGAGGGGGAGAATTGTCACTCTTTCCTTGAATCAAATGTGGATGAATTTCAAGATGCAGCTGCTAATTTCGGTGATTCCAATCCTGTCAACATTGATGATGATGCAAACTTCTTTAAACTCCTGCCTGAAGATGATGTCAACCTATCCGGTTCAGAAGTTTAGGGGGAGCATCATCCAAATGTTCAGACCATTCAGGGGGAGCAATCTAACCCCATTGTTGATAATGGATTGTCTTCTGCACAAGAACTTTCAAGGTTACATGTTTGGACCAAGGATCACCCTCCGAACCAAGTGATAGGAAATCCAAACGCTGGTGTTCAAACGCATTCTGCTATAAGTATTCAAAATGAATGTCATTTTTTGGCATTTATATCAATGGTTGAACCCAAATCCATCAAAGAAGCACTTGAACATGATGATTGGATTACAACCATGCAAGAAGAATTGGCAGAATTTGATAGAAATGAAGTTTGGTCTGTCGTCCCTCCCCCTCAGAATCATCCCATTGTTGGTACTAGATGGGTGTTGTGCAAGAAGTTAGATGATGCAGGAGTTATCATTCGAAACAAAGCAAGATTAGTGGCTAAAGGATTTTCACACATTGAAAGCCTTGATTATGATGAGACATTCGCTCCTGTTGCATGTCTTGAAGCTATCAGAATCTTTCTTGCTTATGCTACTCACAAAGGCTTCAAGGTTTACCAAATGGATGTCAAAAGTGCTTTTCTAAATGGTGAACTTGATATTGAAGTATATCTTCAACAACCTCCCGGTTTTGTTAATATTTCATGTCCAAACTACTGCTATAGTCTCCTAAAAGCTGTATATGGCCTTAAGAAAGCTCCTCGCGCATGGTACGAGACCATCACCGATTTTCTCAAGTGTTCAGGTTTTCAAAGAGGTATACTAGATCACACTCTGTTCCGAAGATCAAATGGAAAACATCTCATGCTGGTCCAAATTTATGTTGAAGACATCATTCTCGGAGCCACCGATTCAATAATGGTTGGTGACTTTGCTAAGTTAATGGTCAGTAGGTTTCAAATTAGCATGAATTGGGAATTAAGCTTCTTTCTTGGTCTTCAAGTCAAACAGACTAACAGAGGAATCTTCATTCACCAAGAGATGTATATTTCGGAACTCCTCAAAAAGTAATCAATGGACACCTATGCCTCAGCCAAGGTACCAATGGGTTTCGGACACAAAACCTTTGCTGACCCTTCAGGTGTAGCAATTGATGAAAAGAAGTACAGATGAATGATTAGATCCCTGCTCTATCTCACAGCAAGTTATCCGGTCATCTTGTTTTTTACATGTTTGTGTGCCAGATTTCAAGTCAACCCAAAGATGTCTCATCTTTTGGCTGTTAAGCAAATTTTCCGATACCTTAAAGGTACAAAGAATCTCGGAATCTGGTACCCAGCGAATGAGAGCTTCCTACTTCAAACATATTCAGATTCAAACTATGTTCGTCTACAATTGGATAGGAAAATCACATCAGGTGGCTGTCAATATTTAGGTGGACGATTAGTCATTTGGTCATCCAAGAAGCAGAAATGCATTTCAACTCTTGGATTATGATTACCGTATTAAACGTATTCCTATCTATTGTGATTCTCAAAGTGCCATTGCAATCTCGCACAATCCAATTTACTACTCCATGACGAAGCACATTGACATACGATACCATTTCATAAAAGATCATATCTTAAATGGCAACATTGAACTTAGTTTGGTTCCATCTTACGATGAAATTGCTAATGTCTTTACTAAGGCATTAGAGGAAACCAAATTTATGTTGACGACATCATTTTTGGATCCACCAATTCTTCAATGGTTGCTGACTTTGCTAAGTTAATGACAGTAGGTTTCAAATGAGCATGAATCGGGAATTAAGCTTCTTTCTTGTTCTTCAAGTCAAACAGACTAATAGATGAATCTTCATTCACCAAGAGAAGTACATTTCAGAACTCCTCAAAAAGTACTCAATGGACACCTATGCCTCAGCCAAGGTACCAATGGCTTTCAGACAAAAAATCTTTGTCGACCCTTCAGGTGTAGCAGTTGATGAAAAGAAGTACAGAGGAATGATTGGATCCCTGCTCTATCTCACAACAAGTCGTCCGGACATCATGTTTTCTACATGTTTGTGTGCCAGATTTCAAGTCAACCCAAAGATGTCTCAACTTTTGGCTGTTAAGCAAATTTTTCGGTACCTTAAAGGTACAAAGAATCTCAGAATCTACTTAGCATGCTTCTAGTAACCTTCAAGGGAGGCGTAAAGGATTGGCTAAAAGCACTTCCTCCAGGGTCCATAACGAAATGGAAAAAGAAACGTGAAGAATTCATGGATCTGTTCTGCCTGCCATCCAAAGTAGCAAAATTGAAGAAGGCGATTGCCAACTTTGAACAATTGGGGAGGAGAGTCGCTCTATGTGGCGTGGGAAAAATACAAAGGCTTGTTGAGGAACTGCCCTCAAAATGACCTAAACGTTCTACTAGAATCTCCATCTTTTATGATGGAGTGAATGTTACCACTAGGCAGGTACTTGACTCCTAAGGACCACTCACGAAGAAGGCACCCACGGTGATAAAATAGTTGATTGAAGAGTTCTGTAAACACTTAATAGAATATCATAACCCAAGACATGACTCAACTCGAGGAACAGTAAACTCAGTTTCGGATGATATGGCGACAATGATGGCCTAGTTGGAAAGTATGGATTGTCGGATGAAAAAGATGGACCAGTCCATCCATGCCATCCGTGGGGGTGTGATAATTGTAGTGGGCCTCACGTTACTAAAGATTATGACTTGGATGAGAACGTGAACCGGAAAGCTCAAGTTTGTTATTCAAGTGGAGATAGGTATGATGAAGATTGGCGGAAACCTAAAAACAAATGGCTACCATATGATGAGCATAAGATGGCTAAGGAGGAAAAATATAGGCAAAAGACACTAGGGTTTTATCAAAGAGAAGATTTGGTTCAAGAAAAGAAGATGGATTTTGAAGAGATGCTTACATGATTTGCATCAGCATTCGAGAAGAGATACAATGAAACCGATGCAACGATATGAGAGCAACAAGCAATGATGAAAGAGCAGCAAGCATTGATGAGGAATCTTCAAGCCTTGATCCTTAATATTGATAAGAAACTAGGGCAACTTGCAAGGCAAATCAATGATGGTCACCGGGCAGACTTTCGAGCAACACCGAGCAAAACCCCAGAGTGGCTCATGTAAATGCAATAACAACAAAGTTTGGGAAAATTTTCAATCCTATGACATCAATCTAGAACAAAGAACCAAAAATGGTGCAGGAAATGGAGAATGAAAATTGTGAATCGCAGACAAACGACAAAACTCGGCGAGTTCAGGAACGGAACTCGACGAGTTTTACATCTCATGAGAAAAATAACCCTCCATTAAAACCGTATCAGCCTCCCTTTCCATTCCCAGGTCGAGCTATACAAGATAAACAAAATGAAGAATACAAGAAGTTTCTAGAGCATATCAAGGCCCTCCAAATTAACGTTCCGTTTATTGAGGAAATAACTTAAATTCCAAAGTCTAAAAGATTCCTAAAAGAACTCGTCACTAATAGAAGGAAGATGGAGGGAGTATCGAAGGTTGTTTTAAACAAAATTTGTTTAGCTGCTATGATGAACAAACTACCGAAGAAGATGGGGGACCCGGGGAGCTTAACTTTGCCATGTAATTTCGGGAATTTGGCTACATGTTACGCATTGGCGGACTCGGGAGCTAGTGTAAATATTATGCCATATTCATTCTTCAAGAGTTTAAACCTTCTAGAACCAAGACCCATTCATATGGAAATCCATCTAGCCAACAAGACGGTGACATATCCAAGAGGAATATGCGAGGATCTTCTAGTCATGGTTGATAAATTAGTGTTCCCATGTTGATTTAATAATCTTAGATATGGAAGAGGACAATTAAGTCTCAATTATTCTTGGGAGACCGTTTCTAAACACCACCTGTGCTATCGTAGATGTGCGAGAGTCCAAACTAACTCTCTGAGTGGGTGATGATTTAGTCATATTTGTAGTCCATCAAGCAGTAAAGCATTCAATGTTGAGTGATGATGAGATTTCTTCGGTAGATATGATTGATGAATTGTTAGAAAAGGAACTAACATATTGGCAAGCAAACAAATCAAAGGAATTCATGTTTTATTTAGAGGAGGACTTTGATGCTCAAAGGGACCTACAAGAGTTGGAGAAACTAATTGAAGGAAGTGCAGATAAAGAAGATACAAGAAGCTCTAAAGAAGAAAAACGTCGTGGTGATGCAAACAAGACAGGGATTTCGAAGAAACAAAAGACTACCATGGTTTGGAATGACACAAACAATAAGGACACTAAGGTGCTGTTTATAAGCAAAAATGCATAAAGTTTGCGGACCACCTCTGCAACCCTCTTCAGTAGACGAGGTGGACCAAATGGTTGCGGACTGTAATAAGAAGTGTGTTTGTTTTTTAAACATATGCTTGTGGCTGCAGATATTAAAAAGTTAAAATAAACTGATTTAATAATCTAAAAATAGGTTTTGAATACCGAAAATTTAATAATGTATGATATTTTGGCAAAAATTTATGATATTTCAGCAAAAAAAATGATATTTTAACAAAAAAATAAATATATTTTAGCATAAAATAATGATATTTCATCAACAAATTATTATTATTCAATATAAAAAAAGAAAAAAAATCCAACAAGAATAAACAAAAGAAAAATGAAAAAAAAATATGAAATAAGATTTCAGCAATATATAATCAATATTTTAGCAAGAAAAAAGAAGAAGAAGAAGTGGTTGGAAGGGGAAAAATAAGTGTTGCGCCAAGAAGAACAAGCACAAAGGTTTTTTAATCCGAAGAATTCTGAAAAACAAACTGTGAGATGAAAAGTGTTGCGCGAGTGTTATGCCGCGCAACAATAAGAGGTCTGGAGAGTTTTTTTTTTCCAAAAAAACAAACAGCGCCTAACTCTTCCTTTGTCTTGCACACGATTGACTAGGAAATGGAAGACAATCATTCAACAAATGTGGATGAGTAATGGAAAATTTGGTAGAAGCATCGAGAAAGGAAGGTAAAGCGAACCAAGCCTCGTACCTTAGTTTCTACCACTTTTGAAGTTTTCACTTTTCAATCACCCAATTCTCAAGTATATATAGAAAGTGAGGAAGAAAATTTAATTTCAAGTGACGATGAGGGGGTGAATGAAAAGGAGATTGAGATAGAAAAGATGGAAGTGAAAACGGTGGGACAATAGAAAGGAGAAGAGAAGACAAAACTTATTAAAAACGATAAAGGAACAAAGTGTAAATATGAAGAAAATGCCACTAAAAAGAAAAAGGAAGACTCGATAAAGGCATATAAAAGGAAAGTTCAAGATTAAAAAAGATGATGGAAAGAACAAAGGGTGAAGAGGGAAATTTCGTTTGAAACCGCTACAATATAGAGCGGGAAGGAGTCCAACTAAAGACTCCTCATAAAAACGCGCTTGCGGGAGGTAAGCCATCATTTGAGGTTGCTTGCTTTTACCTTTTATTTCTTTTTATTTTCGTGTTTTATTTCCTTTGTTTTTTTAGTTATTTATGTTTTGTTAAGGATTTTTAGTCTGATTCTTCAAATATTTTAAATGTTGCTTGAGGGCAAGCAAGGCTTGAGTGTGGGGTGCGGTAAATTATTTTGTGAAAAAATTTAAAATTTTATGTCCAGAGCCCTCAACTTGGCGAGTATGAGCTGTTTACTCACCTTGTTGGGGCAATATTTCGCGATTTTACATTGAAACCCATTTCAAATCGGCGAGTTGGTCCCTCAACTCGACGAGTTGTGCTTTTAAATACCGAAAATATATAATTTTTAAACTCAGTGAATAAGGGTTTTAACCTTAAAAGGAAAAAAGTTATCGACTTTTCACCCACCACAACCCAGGCTCACCGTGTTTTTCTCTCAAGTGCAACAATCCTCCAAGTCCTTTCGATTTTACTAAAAAGTTCTCTAACAAAGGTACGATTTTTCACACTTAATTCTATAAAAGTAAAGAGTTGTATGAGTATTATGTTTGATTCAGTTAAAAAACTGATTTTTAACCTTCGCATAAACTCTAGGGTTTCAATTTTGATAAAATGAGGTTGTTTAAAATGGTTTTTCGTGTGATTAAACGCATGTGATAGTATCCTAAACAAACCCCTGAAGTGATTTTAAGTTGGTTTGGATGAATCTGTTGGAATCAAAACAGATTTTTCGAAGTGTTCATCAAAGTCACCAAGTTGATTGTCCAGAGTGCACAGTTTTACTAAAAAATTTATTTTTTGACTTCCTTTTGGTATTTGTTTGTCTCTTATCTTTTTTTTTGTGCATAAAAATGAGGAGAGGTGGCAGAGGACAACAAATGCCTAGAGACCAAGAGGATTTCCCTTGGTATAATTTTCCACAAGTGGTGTCTAAAAGAACTTTGGTTGAATGGAGAAGCAAATTTGAGACATTGAAAAAGAAGGAGTTCTACATAGCAAATGAAGTGAATTGGACATGGTTATAGGAGGTTAGGTTAGTGGAAGCAATCAACCCATACATAACAAAAGTGTTTGTGAATGAAGGGGTGAGGGTTACATGTACTGCGTAGAGAAGTTTGTTTTAGATTCAAGAGCCAGTTTGCAGAGAGTTGTGCTTGGAGTTCTATGCTACGGTTAGATTTCAGGGTGGTGATGATTATTTTGATGCTCACAGATTGACTTTTTGTCTTGGGGGAGAGTATAGAGAATGCAACATATCTAAACTATGCTTGGAGAATGGACTTGTACAACCAATTAGACGCTATGACAGAAGGTTTTGGTGTATTTCCAAATCATTGTCACAGGCAGTTTCTAAATGCGGTCAATAGTGCAAATTGGTGAACTACAATCGCCAATGGAGTTTATATCCCATCAGTAGCCCAAGAAGGAGATATCAGATCATCAATCCACATGCTCATCCACAGATTCATCTCATGTTCCATTTACATGAGAAAAGGACGATGACAAGGTCCCGAGCCTTGATCTATTTTTTTATGGAGCATTATTACACCAATCACCTTTTGCAACATACCCTACTGTTTCGCAAAATATTTGGCGGAAGGAGGAGTTAAGGATAGAAATATATCAAGTATTTTTTGGGGACTGTTTGTAGCAAAATTGGCGAGGTCATACGGGATTTTTGCAAATGGGGCCAGGAATTTTCTTACCATTATGCAAACAAGACCATTTAGCACTCTTCTGTACAAGAAGGCTAGAATAGAGCAAGACAATGGTGGAGGAAATTTTCTATCCCCGGTGATGACGAGGTAGAGGTGCCGGAGGGACCGGGAAGAAGAGTTCGGCCTTGACCCGCACACGTACACAAGGACCCGCCGACGATTCCCGTTGAGGACGAGTTGCCCATGGACCCTTACAACTTGACCACGAGGAAATTTCAAAATAATGTGGCCAGTGGTATGAATCACCTAAATACAACCTTGGAGCTTATGATGAGTCAAATGCATATGCAACACCCCGATTCGCATCCTCCATATTCGTATATTCCAATTTGGGAGGACCTTTAGAGAGCAAGACGAGGAAAAGCAGGAGGTAGTGAAGCCGGATGAGACGAAGACGGTGATTGATTATCCTTTTTCATTTTATTTCTGGAGTGTTTGTGACAATTTTATTTTTATTTGCTTTATGTGTTTTTATTTGGTTATGGTTTGGTTTGTTTTGAAATGTGTAGTAATTAGTATAAAGTAGGAACTTTCAAATTTAACAGTTGTTTTTCCTTATTCTTATGTAGTTTTATGTTTTTGATCTTGTAGAATTTAGGGTGAGAGTAAATCGATTAGTTAAAGCATGATGGAATTAAAATGAGGGGTCGAATCATTTACGAGAAGATTTGAAGACTTTGAGCGATACTTTGAGTCTGACGATTATGATTGTTAGAAGAGGTCATGTTACTAAAGATATGAAGAGGTGTAAAACCCTCTTTGACCTAGAAATCACAACTGAAACTGAAAGAAGAAAAATCATGATCAGAGGCTTCAACTTGTCTAACACAAACTCGATGAGTTTCAGAGGAAAAACACAACTTCTGCCTAAGTTACGATCCAACACGAGGAGTTTTCCACTTTCAAATCGGCGTGTTGCTCATTCAATTGTTTTTTCGAGTCTCCAATTTTATTCCATATGAGGCGTACATTATCTATATATATGAAGTTCATTTCTAGGCGATTCCAAGAAGCTTTTTCCTGTATATTTAGAGCTGTACCACACAATACGTTTGACACCCAATGCATGGATGAGCTTTTCCCATGCCAAAGTCAGTTGAAGATGGAGCTTAAAATGAAGAAGATCAACCTCACAACTTCTATCCCAGGGGAGTCTGTTCCAATTCTCTTTGTACTTTTATGTTCTTTATCATGCATGACATGCAATTGGGACATTGCATGAATTAAGTGTGGGGTAGTGGCTTGATTAAATTAGTTACACTAGAATCCTAGGCACAAAATAAATAAAAAATTGCTTACAAATTGTTAGGATTAATTCAGAGAATTTTGGTAAAGCAATTAGGATTCCATGCTAGTACTGTGTTTGATGATTCCTTGAGGACCTAAATGTTTAGTTGAGCCAATATATGTTATAGTGCATTTGTGGGCCCCTTTATTCTAGTGAAATCATGGAACAAAAACACAAGCTCGGTTAGTTTGAGGGACGTAACATTTTTAGCATCGTGTACTTGAAATGTATCCAGGAAAGCTTAAGTAGTCATTACATATAAGACTAATGACTTTAATTAATCAAGGATGAAGTTAAAACCCCTTGTGTAAGCATATGTTTTTTTTTAGGTTTTTAGTTTGAGAGAAAAAAGTACGGTTGAAAAAAAAAGTGATGAAATGTTTGAAAGAATCTACAAGCAATGAAGAACGATGAAATATGATGAAGAAAAGTTGCAAATTATTGAAGATTCAAGTTATCAAGTCTTTTAGTTTATTTTATTTTTCTTTGCTAGGTTATTTTTCTGTATGTGTGCTGGAGGGTTCAACCAAATATTCCTTGAGGTTAAGAAAGTTTTCTACGGATGGATTCGGCAGGATGCATAAAATGAGCGTTGTTCGGAAAAAGTGGACGAGTGTTTATGAAAATTGTGAGTATTTAAGGTTAGGGGGTCCTTAGGAAAAAATTAGACACAAATGCATGTGTTGCAGTCTTGGCATAATGGTTGGGTTCGATTTGGATTGTCTTATGTTGTATTGGTATGCTAAAATTTAGTTTTGCTTGGGGGCAAGCAAAAGTCAAGTGTGAGGTATTTTGATATGGGCATTTTTAGTTATAAAATTCAAGAATTATCTTAATACTTTATGTTAATTTTATCTAAAATAAGGGTAAATTACACGAATGGTCCCTATGGTTTGGGGTAATCTACGCGTTTGGTCCCTAAGAAGAATTTTTAACTCGGATCATCCCTATAGTTTGATTTTGTTACGCGTTTTGTCCCTGATAGACATAAAATGACCGAATTACCCTTATTATATATATATATATATATATATATATATATATATATATATATATATACACACACACATATTGCTATATATTGCCTTATTTATCTATTATGATAAATAATAAATAAAAACATAAATAAAAACAAATGAAAAAAAAAACTAAAATAAAATAAGCAAGTGTGTACTGGTCGTCATGATCCCTTAATCCCCATTCCTCCGTCCAGATAAGTTCGCCGAATCCACATGACATCGACTTATACCCCGCCGTCGACCACCTTCTCTGTCGGAAATCACTTCTTCTGCCTTTCGTTCCTCTTTGCTACTGGTGTGTAACAGATGTACAACTCAGAAGGATCTGGTGTGTTAGAGATAATCCATCACTGTTAACCATCATCCCCATGTCCTCCCCTCTCCCTGCAAAGTTAAAACCCTGCAAGATTAAACCCAGTGGTCGTCCTTGCACCTGTATGAGAACAAGGACGAGAACCAATTGTCATATTTTTTTTATTTTTGGATGTTTTCATTTCTGCATCCTGATGTTGAAAGGGAGACGAATGGTGAGGGGAGGGGAGTGAGTGGGTGATACGAGGAAATAGAGTGAGAGCCGTCAGGTTCAGCTTTTCCCGATCTGATTTCTCCAACAAATTCCTTCAGGTTTGATTTCTGGATATGATTCAAATTTGTTCATGGTTACTCTAGTGTCTTCTTGAAATGTGGTTTTTGGTTTGGTTTTCTTAAGGTTTGGTTCAGATATGGTGGTTAATTTTCTGATTTTCCAATGTGCTTTTCTGATTTGATTAAGATTTAGGGGTAATTTGCTTATGACTTGGTTCTTGCCTTGATTTTCCGACTATTTGCTTAAGACAAGAGGGTTTGTGATGGTCTATAAGCAGTATTACTGAAGAAGACAAAGGGGTTGGTGATGGAGAACCTGAAGAAGAAGGTGAACAGTAGGGGGTGGGTTGGATGAGGCGAAGGAGGACAACATATTGTTTATCAATTTTCAATAATAATAATAATATTACAAGTAATAACAATAAGAAATTATTATTAAAATATGATCTTAATTATAAAAATACTCATGTAAGGGAAAAACAGTATTTTTAAGGATGGTAGGGACTCAACGTGTAACAAAAACATATAATAGGGATGGTCTGAGTTAAAAATTCTTCTTAAGGACCGAACGCGCAGATTACCCCAAACCACAGGGACCATTCATGTAATTTACCCTAAAATAATGAACAAAAGGTGCTTAATTAGTTTAAAATTTCATTTTCAGGAACAAAGACATGCTCGATAGGAAAAGAAAGCTGATTTAGCAATTGGAAGCTTAGGAATTGGACTTTGAAGGAAGAAAGCAAAATTGATGAAGAACTCGACAAGTTTGTCCTACAAGTCGACGAGTTGCTATGAAGATTCCCAACAAAATAGTGTCTTGGCATACACACGATTTAAGTAAAAAACTTGGCGAGTTGGGTCATAAAACTTAACGAGTTATTTATCTTGTTAAACTTGTTAAATGATCATTATGTGTTAATGATAATTATTTTATGTTTTTTCTTTGGAAAGGGAACTTCCCTAACGAGGGTTTTCGGGCCAGCTTTCGCGCACCGACTAATCCCCCGCTGCAAACATGAGGCTTTGCCTCATGCCCTGGAGTCACTGCAGGCGAACCTCCATGGCCACAAGGGCTTAGTAGTGCCAGGATTTGAACATGGGTCAATAGGTTATCCACCATATCTTCCACATGCCTTACCAAGTCACCACAACCCAAGTGGTTTTAATCTTATTTTATGTTAATGACCAAGTATATTGATTTGTATGAACATTTTCTTGATTACTTTAATCTTATAGTTTTGTGAAAACAAGATTGTATGCCTAGTCTTGTGAACATAACCTTGGGTTAACTAGAAAATAAGTAAATTAATGTGTGATCATGTGTGATGACCAACCACATATGAGTTAATTGAACCAACCAATTTGATTAGTTATTATTACAAGTCTTACTTGATTCGAAATGAACACTAGGAAACTTGTTAGTTTAATCACTTGATCACTGCTTGAATTTGCTTGTTTTTTAAAGGATTAGTAATAGTGAACATGAACTTAATCATATTAGAAATCGGTAATTAATGATATATCAATCCATTGGACTTACCGCGAAATCAACCATAAGAATAAGTGAATCGGATCTAAACAGAAGTCTCTTTAATCTTATTGAATCTAGTTGTCTTTTGCTTTTCTTTTAGTTGTCAATTGTTCTTTGCTAAGTGCTTAGTAATTGCTTAAGTTTCTAGTCTTGCAAAACTGGAGAAAAACCCCTTTTTAATAAATGTTTTATTTAGATAATATTAGTAATATTTTAATTGTTTATTGTTCCCTGAGTTCGATACTCTACTTGCCTACACTAAAATGCTAATTGATAGGTACACTGCCTTCCGTGTGTTTGTTTTTGTGGATGAGTTAGTTAGGATTAAACTAGTACATTCCACACATATCAAGTTGGATGGCGCATTTCCTCATAATATGATCTGAAGACCAAATTTGATAGGTTCCATCTTCCTCATCATTTCCTCGTCCAACTAACTAAATGTTCTTTGTCTGATTTTGAATCTCTTATAGCCTCTCCACGTAGTAAGCTTTGTATTCAACTCTCTCATTCTTCTCTTCGTTCTTCCTCAGCATACAATATTTTGCTAGATGATTAGACCCATTACAATAGTTATAGTTCTAACCTGAGTCTCTTTTCAATTTCAACTCTCTCTTCTTCTCATTCGAACTCTCGGCATACGTCTTCTCCACTTTCGAATCCTCCTTCATACTTTTTCCAGACATCATAAGTCCTTTACCCTCATAACTATTTTTGAACATTGGATTAAAAGGCTTCTAAAAGAACATCTTCACCTTGTTATTTGAATAGTATGCAATGGCTTCATCATCAGAATTAAACAAAAATCCTCCTACACCATTTTTGAATTCTTCATCAGATTCAACTTCCTTCACAGAAACTTTTAACATCAATGCCAATGGTCCACCCACACTATATTTGTTTTATTCAAAAATATATTTAACCTCATTTTGTAACGACCCAAATCTCAACCCAAAATTTTCAATTAAATATTTAAGTGTTTATTCAAATCACAACTACAAAATCTTAAATAGGACCATTTAATCTTAAAACATTTATCAGAGTATTGTCAAAAGTTATCACGTGCGCAAGTCTTCCATGGATGCGAAGCAATTGAGTTGTGTCCGTCCTTTATTGTAAAAAACCTGAAAAAATTTAAACCGCAAATTGTAAACATAAATCTCAATGAGTTCCCCAAAATACCACACACAACACAACACAAATAAACAACTATGGGTTATCAGCAACCTTGGAGAGTACCCAAAGTATCAGTGAGCAAACAGCACACCTTGTGGGTTATCAGCAACCTTGGAGAGTACTCAAAGTCTCAGCACACATACTATCACATATCACAGTAACAACAATAAGACCCAACTGGTCAACAATTACATACTACCACGTAGGCAAGCGTACAAGAGTCACAATGATTGCAAACATCCTACATACACAATTTATTGGGCCGACATTGGTGCCTCGAGTATAGTGAGAAGGCTCACCTTAATCGAATAACTATGAAACACTATGGTCGATCCCTTTTCTACACTGCTTGCACCCACAAATCAACTAAGACCAGATATAAATAAAATCTTAATTATAGCCCAAAATCCTCAAGTTTGACCCACAGTCAAACTTAGTAAAAAGTCAATGTTCAACGAAAGTCAAACTTCAGGCTGAGTACGCCCATCTTACTTAGCTCGTATGCATGGCATACTCACCATCTAGAATCAGACCCCATACAAGTGTGTGCAGTGTACTCAAAGGTACACCCAATATACTCGGTCAGATGGCACTTTTCCTTTAAGTGCTTATTCTCTTAAGTCTTTTCGTCCAACACTCATATCTAGTCCCACACCATCATTCTAAGTGACTGTTCCTCACTTGGACTATCCCCAGTGGTCCCACATGACCATCCCTCACTTGGCATCTATATTCTGTTAACCTCGTAATCATTGGGTTACGAAGACATTCCATACTCTCCCTATCCAACCACTACCATATTGAGCTTGCTGAACTAAGCTCCCATGACCAAACAATATCGGATGCCCACAACCCAATCCAGATAAAACAATTTACAATTTTTAACGAAAGATTTTCATATCCAAAAGTACCTTCCCTTGGTACAGTTCCACATCCTTGTGCAATCTCAACTGATGACAAATAACCCATAGACCCATAATTGGAGTAGATAGATAATCACTTCAATTCTCTACTTACTACCGAATCAAACTCGAGTTTGTTATAGAGCATAATTCCACAATATAGTAATTTTGGGCAAACGTACCCAGAAGCCATGATATATCATAAACAGAACATGACAATTGGTTGTCACGTCCACTGACCTCTAACTAATGTGGCTCGACACCTTCGAAACATCTTAACTATATACAATGAACAAGAACAACCAACGATCGAGAATCCACTGATACAACCCAATAATCTAATGTTTTCCACTGAACTAAACCCATGCATAACTACATATCCACTACTTATCATAGACTATAGGTAGAAATGTTTACATCGAGCTGATAAATCCTTCAACAACCGATGTGCAACCCGGGCGACCTAACCACCTCTTTAATTGTGACATCCCTAAAAATCTCGGCTAGAAAAGATCGATTTCATTTATGCTTTTTAAACATTTTCAGAGTAAATTCTTTTAGTTTTAAAAGAGATGCGGAATTTGTTCCCAAAATCAAAACATGATAAAATAGATATTTATCAAAAACATTTCAGAAAGAAATATGATTTCATTTCATAATCAAAAGTCGGGATGTCATGTTCCGATACAGATCATAAAGCATAAACGATAGCATTACAAGTCATTCAACAAATATATACATATACAGACTTGCAAACAAAACAACTTGATGATTCGCCCATCTTAACCTCTTGCGCCACTTCCTGTAAAACAAATCAACTGAGTGGGTCAGGCTTGGGAGCCTGGTGAGCATATAGGGTTTTCAACCCACAATAAATAATTATATTTAATATCCACCAACCAACAATAACCCAATTACCCATTCCCGTTATTCTCACTTTATGTCCCTAAAATAACTAACACAAGGGACCTAGTCCAAGAATATTTCATCGGGGCGACTACACATGCTTCGGGGGTTCCTCAGCAATATAAGTCAAATAAGGCAACCATGGGGGGGGGGGGGGGGGATGGAATACAGCGAATGAACACCCAAGTTCATTAACACCTACAGGTTATGAGCCTGCTAGCGTTCCACTGGACTGTCTAGAAAAGTCTGTGGTCGTCATCTAAATTCCGCTAGATGACTGGATCAAAACAACATCGAGGCCTCTCATCTGTTTATTACACACCAACTATCTACCCATGTTCTACCCAACATATTAGTAGATAAAATATACATTTTTATACATTGTTTAAAAACCTGTATAGCATGCTTTAATCAATACATATTCCACATAACAGATGAGGCATACACACATAACACA
Source organism: Lactuca sativa (assembly GCF_002870075.4). Classification (NCBI taxonomy): domain Eukaryota; kingdom Viridiplantae; phylum Streptophyta; class Magnoliopsida; order Asterales; family Asteraceae; genus Lactuca; species Lactuca sativa. Next base: position 145,335,572 of record NC_056628.2, read on the forward strand.
TATTTCATAGAGAATATATCAGATCTATGAGATAAAAGGGAGTGAATATACACTCACACATATAACAACACAATATATACACGTAGCACGTATTTTATATAATATACTTCATAATATTACGTTGGAATGAAAATAACTACACACTCACATCCCATATTCTTAAATACGTTTAATGATTACTTGTATAATATCGCGTATTGAAAAGGGACTATACACTCACTTGATCAGAAGATGATCGAGCAGCACTACGGCTTACAGAAGAGGTGTTTCTCCGCAGATCTGGAAGATCTTCACAAAAACCGGGCTCCTCGCGGGCAGGGCTTCGGCTCGGGAATAACGCTCTTCGGGATCCTCGGGGCTTCGGATCTTACTTCGGGGCTCGGGAATATTACCGGGGCTTCGTGATATAAACAACACGCAAAACAAGGCAAAACTTAGAGAGAAGAAAGAGTTTGAACAAGAGAAAATGGCTGAATTCGAGTTCTATTTATAGGCTGAGGGTCTGGGATTACGCGGGGCGTAATCTCAAGTTACCTGGGGCGTACTCAGTACGTGGGGCGTACTCGGGTTACGCGGGGCGTACTTTGACGTCACTGCGTGCGTCGACTGGTGGCACTCGAGTATCGGTCAGGCAAGTTGCATCCGACTAAGTACGCGGGGCGTAATTGACTCGTTGAACTTCTAAATTGCATAACTTTCGCATACGAGCTCCGTTTTCGACGTTCATTATATCCACGCGAAGGTCAGACCATACTCTACAACTTTCGTTTAGACTCCATCGGCTAATTTTGACGTCTATTTTTATTATTTATTTTTAGAAGGCCGGGACAGAAAAACTTCGTTATAAATTCATAACTTCTTCGTCTGTCGTCCGTTCTCGCCTAACTTTTCATCGTTTTGCTACTAACAACGAGATCTTCGATTCTCATTTATATTGTTTCGGCTAAAAACCGCTCGATCTCAAATCGAGTATCCGGGCCGCATACTGCCACGTCGAAACTTCAGAAAATCACAACTTCCTCATACGAAGTCAGATTTGGGCGTTCCTTTTATGCACGCTCTCGGTTTAACGAAATCTACGACTTTCGTTTAGATCGCTAAGGCTAAATATCGCTCTATTTTAAATTCATATTTTACGTCACTCGGCGTCGTGCCGGTTCTGTCTCGATACTTCGACAGGTCATAACTTCTTCGTTATAACTCGGATTTTGGCATTCCTTATATCACCGGAATCCTTGTTTCAACCACTACAACTTTATGCAAAGATGTCGGGCTTATCTCACACTTTAATTTTGACGCTTATTTTATTCTTAATTCATTAAATTATAAAAATTAAGAAAATACACACATAAATCACATAATTCAAATAATTCACAAATAATACATTCTTATTATTTCAAGTTGGGGTTACAAAGGTTAACCTAGACTATTACATTGCTAAAAAAATGGCAAGCCCAGAAACACGGGCGTTACAATTCTCTCCACCTTAGAATGATTCCGTCCCCATAATCACACACCAGCAAACAAATGCAGATAGCGAGTCATCATGTCACCCTCCGTCTCCCAGGTGAGATTCGGCCCATTCACGTGTTTCCATTAGACAAGCACTAACTCAACCATCTTACGTCGCAATTTCATAGTCTTTCAGTCAATGATTGCCTCTGGTTCCTCAATCAACCTCTTGTTCTCATCGATCCTCAACTTCGAAAGTGGAATTATGTCGGGAACTTCTCCCGTGAACTTCCTCAAATAACACACATGAAAAGTGTTATGAATTCCATTTAGTTCTTCTGGTAGTTCGAGCTTGTAAGCTTGGTTCCCAACCCTCTGAAGAACTTTAAACGGTCCAATAAACCTTGGACTTAATTTTCCCCTTTTACCAAATCTTATAAGTCCCTTCCACGGCGAGACTTTAAGCAAAACCGAATCTCCAACCTCAAAAGTTATCGATCTTCTCTTTTTGTCAGCATAGCTTTTCTGACGATCCTGCGTTGCTAACATTCTTTCCCTGATCACTTTCAACTTCTCAGCAGTTTGATGGACCATCTCGGGACCCATAAACTGCTTTTCCCCAGCCTCAAGCCAACAAGACGGCATACGACACTTCTGTCCGTACAAAGCTTGACAAGGTGCCATCTTTATGCTCGAGTGGAAACTATTATTATAGGAAAATTCTACCAAAGGTAAATGTTCATCCCAATTACCTAGAAATTCCAAGGTACATGCTCTTAGCATATCTTCAAGTGTTTGTATCGTTCGTTCGCTCTGACCATCAGTCTGCGGATGGTAAGCTGTACTTAAGCATAACTTGGTACCCATTTCCTCTTGTAGACTTTTCCAAAACCTTGAGGTGAAACGGCCATCACGATCCGATACAATCGTTAACGGAACACCGTGAAGCCTCACAATTTCTTTCACATAAGAATTCACAAGCTTCTCCATAGACCATTTCTCCTTGGCCGCTATGAAATGCGCACTCTTAGTGAATCGATCAACGACCACCCAAATCATGTCGTGACCATTCTTTGTTCTGGGCAGTTTAGTGACAAAATCCATAGCAATGTCTTCCCACTTACCCATAGGCACAGGCAATGGTTCTAAACTCCCGTATGGTTTCTGATGTTGTGTCTTGACTCTCGCACAAGTCACACACTCGGCCACATACTTTGCAACATCAAGCTTCATCGTCGGCCACCAATAATAGGGTTTCAGGTCCCTATACATTTTAGTGCTACCGGGATGAATCGAGTACATGGTCTTGTGAGCTTCTTCCATCAGAAGATCTATGATTCCTCCTGTCCTAGGTATCCAAATCTGATCTTGGAATACCTTCAGTCCTTGACTGTTTACACCGAACACCAACGTTTTGCCCAAACGTTCCTCCTTTCAGTCATTCTTCTCCGAAGCTTCATCTTGAGCTTTCTTTATACTTTCCAAAATAGTCGAGACAACTTCGATTCTCAATGCTCTTGGCCTTCTCTTTTCAAGATTGACTTTCCAACTGAGAGCATCAGCAACAACATTGGCTTTACCGGGGTGGTAAAGTATCTCACAATCGTAGTCCTTGAGTAACTCTAGCCAACGTCGTTGCCTCATATTTAACTCTTTCTGATTGAAGAGATATTGGAGACTCTTATGATCAGTGAAAAGTTTGCACTTCGTGCCATAGAGGTAATGCCTCCATATTTTCAGAGCGAAAACCACCGCTGCCAACTCCAAATCATGAGTTAGGTAGTTCTTTTCATGCTCTTTCAGCTGTCGAGACGCATATGCTATCACCTTTTCTCGTTGGGTCAAAACACAACCCAATCCAACCCCAGACGCATCGCTATAGACAGTGAAGTCTTTAACTCCATCAGGTAGAGAAAGTATCGGTGCCTCGCATAGCTTCTTCTTTAGTTTCTCGAATGCTTCTTTATGCTTATCACTCCAAGCATAAGTAGCTCCTTTGTGGGTCAAAGCTGTTAATGGAGTAGCAATCGAAGAAAAGCCTTAGATAAACCTTCGGTAATATCCGGCTAATCCTAAAAAGCTTCGAATCTCCGTGGGACTTTTTGGTTGTTCCCACTTCATCACAGCTTCGATCTTCGCTGGATCAACCATTATCCCTTCTTGGTTGACCACGTGACCCAAGAACTGGACTTCTCGAATCCAAAAATCACATTTGGAGAACTTTGCATACAGCTTCTCCTTCTTCAAGACTTCTAACACTTCTCGCAAGTGTCTGCCATGCTCCTCCTGGCTCTTCGAGTAAATCAGAATGTTGTCTATGAACACTATCACAGATTTATCAAGGAACGGATTACAAACCCTATTCATTAAATCCATGAATGCTGCCGGAGCATTGGTTAGTCCAAACGACATAACCAAGAACTCATAGTGTCCATATCTAGTTCTGAATGTAGTCTTCTCGATATCTTGCTCTCTTACTTTTAGCTGATGATATCCTGACCTTAGATCGATCTTCGAGAAATAGCTCGAACCTTGCAATTGATCAAATAGGTCATCAATCCTCGGCAACGGATATCTATTCTTTACTGTTGCCTTGTTCAGCTCTCTGTAATCAATGCACATTCTCATACTTCCATCTTTCTTCTTCACAAATGACGCTGGAGCTCCCCAGGGTGATGAACTAGGTCTAATGAAACCTTTGTCCAATAACTCCTGAAGTTGCATCATTAGCTCCTTCATCTCCGTCGGTGCTAATCGGTAAGGTGCTTTTGCTATTGGCGTCGTCCCTGGCAACAAGTCTATTCTAAACTCCACTTGTCTATCGGGCGGTAATCCGGGAAGATCTTCGGGAAATACTTCCGGATAATCACACACCACTGGAATACTCTGCATCACCTTTTTCTCCTTTTTAGCATCGATCACAAATCCTAGATACGACGTACATCCCTTGGTCAAACACTTTCTGGCTTTCATTAGAGAAATGATTCCAGAATTCACTCGGCGTTTGTCCCCATACACCATAAACGAATCTTTCCCGGGCGGGTTTACTTTAACTATCTTCTTCTTGCACAATATCTCGGCGTCATTGGCGCTAAGCCAATCCATTCCCAAAACGATGTCGAAACCATTAAGTTCGATAGGCAATAATTCCTCATGAAACTTATTCCCATTAAGGTCGATTAAGATGTTTTTCATACGATGGCTAACAGGTACAAACTTGCCACTAGCAACTTCGACTAATAAAGCATCATCTAGTCTATTAATAGGCAAAGCCAGTTTTCTACCAAACTCATGCGAAATAAAGGAGTAGTTGGCTCCAGAGTCAAACAAAATTTGAGCAGGTAATTTGTTTACGAGAAAGGTACCTGAAGCGACATCAGCTTCATCTTTAGCAGCTTCCAATGTCATCTGGAATGCTCTCGCCTTCGGCTTTGGTGGAATGTTGGGTCTAGCTGCCTCCTTCTTTTTCGGACAGTCTCTCAAAATGTGCCCCTCTTCATTACAACCAAAACACATCCTTTGTTGTTCGGACACTCATTGGAAAAATGCCCAATATTTCCACACTTGTAGCAGGTGACATCCTCACTACACTTCCCGAAGTGCTTTTTCTTACACTTATCACACCATTTCGCTTCGCCTCCTTTTCCTCCAAACTTTTTCGAACCAAATTTCGAAAGTTTGCTTCTCTTACCGGAACCAGACGTTCCTTCAAACTTTCTCTTCTCACCAACCTCAACCTTGTCGGTGGTTCTCCCCTTAATCATGTTCTCAACAGACTTGGCAGCCTAGATAGCTGCCTCTAGAGTATGTGCCTGATGTACTGGCACCTCATACTCCCATGGGAGTCCCTTCGCATACCGGTCCACCTTTGTCAGCTCATCTGGAACGATGCGCAAATCAAACTCCATCTTATCTGTAAAGTTATTAGTGTATTCATCAACTGACATGCTGCCTTTCGTCAATGTCAGAAACTTGTTCTCTAGTTCCAACAGATTTTGAGCCGAGCAGAACTTGCGTTTGAACTGCACCAAGAATTCTGCCCATGACAACTGCAGTGGCTCATTAGGGCTTAAAGTCTTCCCTAGAGTGTTCCACCAACGAATGGCTCCACCTCGGAATTGACGCACTGCATAGATAGTCTGCAACTTACCTCTGCAGCCACAAGTCATGAAGGCTAACTCCATTTCGGAGATCCAATCCATAACCCCAATCGGATCCTCCTTTCCATTGAAGGTTGATGGTTTGCAAGTTAGAAAGTCCTTGTACTTGCATCCCATTCCATCATTCCTTCCATCATGGTCGTTTTGTCTATCTATCGGTGGGTTGGCTTGACCAACAGATCCATTGAAGTTTCCACCTTCCGAGTGCCCTTCATTTAATTCAGGCTCTCCCATACGAATTGACAGTTCTTCACGATTCTGTTGAAGCAACTGCCTAGTCTCCTCCATTTGACGATCCAACATCGTCTGAATCATCAATTGTACACCAGCCATTGTTATCGGCTCGGGTGCAGCAGCTACAACAGGTATTTGTTCAATCACTGGTGGTTGATTCCTGTTTTCATCAGCATTTCCAACTCCACTTCTTGTTCTCACCATTTTTGATCTACACACATAATAATTTCACCTTATTACTCCAAACAATTACATGCTAGTTCTAATATCGTATACATACGCTTAGAATCCTAAACACATAAACCTTCAGATCCGGTTGGCAACAAACCGTAAATAGGAACAAATAATATCATATATGGCAACATATAACATTTAGCACATAAAAGCATTTTAGGAAACTTTCCTAAAATAAACTAGTGCTCGTGTCTAAAATTTATCAGACACACATCTCACAATCTCCACTTAGCATCCTAAGTTTAAGTCTAGAAATCCTACAAATTCCTAGTTCGCTTAAACTAATGCTCTGATACCAACTGTGACATCCCCAAAAATCTCGGCCAGAAAAGACCGATTTCATTTATTCTTTTTAAACATTTTCAGAGTAAATTCTTTTAGTTTTAAAAGAGATGCAGAATTTGTTCCCAAAAACAAAACATGATAAAATAGATATTTATCAAAAACATTTCATAAAGAAATATGATTTCATTTCATAATCAAAAGTCGAGATGTCATGTTCCGATACAAATCATAAAACATAAACAATAGCATTACAAGTCATTCAACAAATATATACATATACAGACTTGCAAACAAAACAAGTTGATGATTCGCCCATCTTAAGCTCTTGCGCCGTTTCCTGTAAAACAAATCAACTGAGTGGGTCAGGCTTGGGAGCCTTGTGAGCATATAGGGTTTTCAACCCACAATAAATAATTATATTTAATATCCACCAACCAACAATAACCCAATTACCCATTCCCGTTATTCTCACTTTATGTCCCTAAAATAACTAACACAAGGGACCTAGTCTAAGAATATTTCATCTGGGCGAATACACATGCTTCGGGGGTTCCTCAGCAATATAAGTCAAATAAGGCAACCATGAGGGGGGATGGAATACAGCGAATGAACACCCAAGTTCATTAACACCTACATGTTATGAGCCTGCTAGCGTTCCACTGGACTGTCTAGAAAAGTCTGTGGTCGTCATCTAAATTCCGCTAGATGACTGGATCAAAACAACATCGAGGCCTCTCATCTGTTTATTACACACCAACTATCTACCCATGTTCTACCCAACATATTAGTAGATAAAATATACATTTTTATACATTGTTTAAAAACCTGTATAGCATGCTTTAATCAATACATATTCCACATAATAGATGAGGCATACACACATAACACATATTTCATAGAGAATATATCAGATCTATGAGATAGAAGGGAGTGAATATACACTCACACATATAACAACACAATATATATACACGTAGCACGTATTTTATATAATATACTTCATAATATTGCGTTGGAATGAAAATAACTACACACTCACATCCCATATTCTTAAATACGTTTAACGATTACTTGTATAATATCGCGTATTGAAAAGGGACTATACACTCACTTGATCAGAAGATGATCGAGCAGCACTACGGCTTACAGAAGAGGTGTTTCTCCGCAGATCTGGAAGATCTTCACAAAAACCGGGCTCCTCGCGGGCAGGGCTTCGGCTCGGGAATAACGCTCTTCGGGATCCTCGGGGCTTCGGATCTTACTTCGGGGCTCGGGAATATTACCGGGGCTTCGTGATATAAACAACATGCAAAACAAGGCAAAACTTAGAGAGAAGAAAGAGTTTGAACAAGAGAAAATGGCTGAATTCGAGTTCTATTTATAGGCTGAGGGTCTGGGATTACGCGGGGCGTAATCTCAAGTTACGCGGGGCGTACTCAGTACGTGGGGCGTACTCGGGTTACACGGGGCGTACTTTGACGTCACTGCGTGCGTCGACTGGTGGCACTCAAGTATCGGTCAGGCAAGTTGCATCCGACTGAGTACGCGGGGCGTACTCAAATTACGCGGGGCGTAATTGACTCGTTGAACTTCTAAATTGCATAACTTTCGCATACGAGCTCCGTTTTCGACGTTCTTTATATCCATGCGAAGGTTAGACCATACTCTACAACTTTCGTTTAGACTCCATCGGCTAATTTTGAAGTCTATTTTTATTATTTATTTTTAGAAGGACGGGACTGAAAAAGTTCGTTATAAATTCATAACTTCTTCGTCTGTCGTCCGTTCTCGCCTAACTTTTCATCGTTTCGCTACTAACAACGAGATCTTCGATTCTCATTTAGATTGTTTCGGCTAAAAACCGCTCGATCTCAAATCGAGTATCCGGGCCGCATACTGCCACGTCGAAACTTCAGAAAATCATAACTTCCTCATACGAAGTCAGATTTGGGCGTTCCTTTTATGCACGCTCTCGGTTTAACGAAATCTACGACTTTCATTTAGATCGCTAAGGCTAAATATCGCTCTATCTTAAATTCATATTTTACGTCACTCGGCGTCGTGCCGGTTCTGTCTCGATACTTCGACAGGTCATAACTTCTTCGTTATAACTCGGATTTTGGCATTCCTTATATCACCGGAATCCTTGTTTCAACCACTACAACTTTATGCAAAGATGTCGGGCTTATCTCACACTTTAATTTTGACGCTTATTTTATTCTTAATTCATTAAATTATAAAAATTAAGAAAATACACACATAAATCACATAATTCAAATAATTCACAAATAATACATTCTTATTATTTCAAGTTGGGGTTACAAAGGTTAACCTAGACTATTACATTGCTAAAAAAATGGCAAGCCCAGAAACACGGGCGTTACATTAATAGTTCGACGGATTTCCCGAAAGGGACCGCTAGCTACAACGAGCTCCTTGACCAATAACTTCCTATCACGAAGACAACTCATGTATTTCCGAGCACATATATCTGATGGCAACTTGATCTCCACCCTTATCTCGAACCAGAGTCTTGCATACCTGAACCGTCGATCCGTGAAACCCATTCTTCTAGATCCATCAACTTAAATAGATCGTTGATCTTCCAAGTAGCATATCCAGTTCTCCCCTACTTGGGTTCAAACTATCAACAACTGACATTGCAAAAAACTACACTTTAAACCGTCTCAACCAGATACATACCATCCCTGACTCTTGGAATGTATAACACAAAGCAAGATGATCTTCCAAATAAAGACCTAGCAAATCAAAGACATTCCTAATTTTGGATGGCGACCTCAGAAACTTTCCATTCATAACAGCCTCTATCTTCAAGAATCCCATGAAAATGCACAAGTAATAACTTTGATAGCCCATTCATAGCACTGATTCTCCATCTAAGAACAATTAGACTACCACACACTTCGCCTTTGAATCCCTGACCTTCACTCCATTGTGGGACTCAATAATAAAAACATGAGGCATCATCTCATAGTCGAGATACAACATAGACAATGAAAGTTTTTTCCGATTCACTTCTCATGATCATGTGGAACAACCTACCAGAACACACTTTACTGGGCTCAAGGAAGGCATACCCCTGGTCCTCATCTTGTACAATCTCCATGGAAATGAATATCTTTCAACATATGAAATTTTATCGAGAAGATCAAACCATAAGAATCCTCTCGTTCATTTCAACATTTATCATGGACTCCACAACCATCCAGTTTCCCCGACTAGGTCGTTCTCCGATCTCTGCAATTATATGCTCTCTCTCTTTCTCCCTCTCTCTCTCTCCCAACATAGGAAATTGGAAGAACAAAATCCTCATCATAGAAAATGATTTCATAAGCCATCGGTCGATCACTTAACCTCAAGACTGTAATCCTCAAGCAGCTCATCCCAACCGCTCCCTCCTTGAGTCCCACGAATAACTCTGACACTACCTCAAGTAGGGCCCCTAAGACCTCGAAATCAACTACTCATCTAGGTCTGCACCATACAACCCCAACTGACATGGTCATTATGGCGCAAACAATCACCAGACCCGTCTTCTTCCCGAATAGCCATAACCAAAAAGCTGATAATACCCACAGTGTTGCAATAGATTCATGGTGCCAAACCATGTTCCTACCTTCAACCCAATCCTTTGAGTTTTTGGGACTTTCCTTGATCAAAGTACGGATCATGTCCTTCTAGGAGTACGGGCCCAATACTACCTTCCACACCTATCCATACATTCCTCAGAATTTACCCGAATTATCTAAGTCATTTCCTCATAATGATATCCTCTAATATCGGCTAAACAACGCACCACTTATACTAAAGGGCTTCCTAGGCTCTCCTAGGATTACCACCTCACCCTACCATCAGCTGCTGAAGGACCTCTATTAATGTCAGCTAACTACTTCACGAATATAATTACATGCAAAAAAGTTTTGATAATCCGTTGACCAAAAGACCCAACCTTACAACGGTTAGACTCAAGTGAGAGCTACGCAATAAGGCTAAGTCAACCACTCTAACATTATTTAACCCTCACTGTATGTAACTTTACATATTGATGGGATAACTAACTTTCATCAAAATATGAGTCCTACAAAGCACAAAGCACGCATAATTTAAGTGTCTAGAACTAAAAGTGTTACATAAACAGGAAGTCCTACCTCAGAAGCTCCTAAAGATCTCTAGTCACTATCATGCATCACTACCAGTTCACACAACAGGAATTAGGTATCTTCTCTAATCAGACATCCTACTTTGCAACACGGAGCAACTCCTTAACATTAATCTAGCATGTAATTCTCATATACTCATATCAAACATTAAGCATAAAACACTTACAAATATTTTGCAAAATACCTACTTGACCATGGCTGATTGCACGCATCACACCCTCTTTTATTTTAAAAACCTTTTTAGAAAATCATTTACTTATAGAAGATTTTACCAATTCCTCAGTTTAAGTTTAGGCATGCTCGAGAGTACTCCTAAATAACTCAAACCAAGGCTCTGATACCAACTTGTAACCCCCTAAAATTCAACCCAAAATTTTCAATTAAAATTTAAGTGTTTATTCAAATCACAACTACAAAATCTTAAATAGGACCATTTGGTCTTGAAACATTTATCAAAGTATCATCAAAAGTTTTCACGTGCACAAGTCTCCCATGGATGTGGTGCAATCGAGTCGTGCCCCTCCTTTATAAGAAAACCTGAAAACATTTAAACCAAAATTGTAAGCACAAAGCTTAGTGAGCTCCTTAAAATACCACACACAACACAACACAAATAAACAACTATGGGTTATCAGCAACCCTAGAGACTACCCGAAGTCTCAGTGGACAAAATAACATGCCCTGTGGGTTATTAGCAACCCTAGAGACTAATCGAAGTCACAACACACATAGTATCACATATCATAGTAACAACAACAAGACCCAGCTAGTCAGCATGTATATACTACCATGCAGGCAAGCATACAAGAGTTACAAGCACATAAAATGTCCTAGATACACAATTTAGTGGGCCTTCATTGGTTCCTTCGAGCCACAAGCACAGTAAGAAGACTCACCTGAATCAAAGAACTTTGAAACACTACGATACGATCCCTTTTTATGCACTACTTTGACTCGCGAATCCACGAACAACAGAACTAGATAAAATCTTAATTAATAGCCCAAAATCCTCAAGCTTTACCCATGGTCAAACTTGGTCAAAAGTTAATGGTTAATAAAAGTCAAAGTTTAGGCTGAGTACTCCCAGCGTACTTAGCTCGTATGCATGGCTTACTCACCATCCAGAATTCGGACCCCATACGAGTACACACAACGTACTCAAAGGTACACTCAGCGTACTCAGTTAGATGGAACTTTTCCATTAAGTGCTTATTCTTTTAAGTCCTTTCATCCAATACTCGTATCTATTCCCACAACATCGTTCTAAGTCATAAGTTTCCACCTTTATTAGTTTCCATGTCTAGAACAGGTCCAACAACCAAAACGTTAACTTATTAATCCATTAATACATGATAACACTTGCATGGAAGGAATAAAAGGAAAAAGATCACATTTTAATGGATACTAATAGCCCCATAATGGATAAATTTTCCAACTTTATCCATTAGATAGGTCTAAACCACCTAAATCTAGTTTTTAAGTCTCAAAAGGACTAAAAGAGCATCTCTTTCAACTTAATCCATTAAGTCTAAGTCTCCAACCTTTTGATCTGAATCAATATGATGTTTATGTGGATAAAGTTTCCAAATTTATCCATAACAAGTTCACAAACTTTCAAGATCTAAATTTTATGAACTAAAGTGAACAAATGCTTATAACACCCAAGACTAGCTAGATCTATCAAATTCTTGATCAACATTCAACATTTATACCTTTAGAAGAAAGATCAAGGTTAACAAAGTTGGGATCTACAAGCTCCAATACCACCAACACTTCACCAATGAGCTCCTTTTTCTCCAAAATGTACTAAGAACACTCCAAAGCGCTCAAGATCAACTTCTTTTGCTCAAAAGGCTCAAATTAGGGTTAGGGTTTTGTTGGATTAATGTCTAAGTCCATAACTATAATTGGTAAGACTTGACCCGACCCGACATGGTCCATTTGGGTTGCATGGCATCATGCACTTGGATAAACTAAAATGAGAGAAATAACACTTAAGGTTTATTAATATATTATAAGTTCTAATATATTAATAAGATTATTTAATTAGTATTGATCAATAATTAATTTAGAATTAATTATGTGATAAAAGAAGACTAATTAAATATATGGGTTGATTGTGTAAATCATCCATACTTATATAGTGGGTTAATTCTCCATGGATTATCAAGTTGGGCTAAAACCCATTGGATGCTCCATGGTGTATTTGAACCCATGGATCCATGGAAATGGATAAGCCATGACAATTAGGGTTTACCCTAACTGTAACACACTATATAATTATCTTTTTTCTTGGGAAAATTGGCGACTAGGAAATGCATGGAGGGCAAGCCGATTCTTGAAGTGTTCTAATTTCTCTCTAAGTTATTCGAAGTGCTTATGCTGTTGTGTGAACCATTTGAGGTGTCACACTTGGGCCACTAGGCACTCAAGCTTCATGAAGACAAGCACCAACAAAAGGTATGTTATTCTAACTTGTGTTATTCAAAGTTTTGTATGCTAGAATAGAACAATACCTTGGAAAGTTGATATTTGCATGTATAATAGAGAAAACATAGATCCAAAGTATTTAGGGTTGCATGTACACTTAGGAGTGTTAGATTGCTCAAATCCCAACAGTGGTATCAGAGCCTAGGCTTGTTTTCTTGTTGTACTTGCTTAAACTGCTTAAAAATCGACTTTTGGTGTTGTCTGCCCAGCAGAGTCGCCGAGTCCATGAAGGGACTCGACGAGTCCAAGGCAAAATGCATCCAACTCGCCGAGTTTGTTCATGCACTCGACGAGTTGGACCCCCAGACAACATATTTTCGAGTTTTGGTGCTGGAATTGGTCTAGAATCATTACCTTTGACTGTTTTGGGCTTATAAAACTTGTTTTGAATGTGGTAATGATTATGTTAAACCAATTTCAATGCTATAATAAATTTTCAAGTTTATATGTATTCATGTTATTCTTGAAAATTGTTGATTATGAATGATCATGCTTATGAGTTTTGCTAGATCATAGGAATTGTGTGCAAATTGTTTGTTGATATAATTCATAATCTTGTTGAAGATTGTATGGAGTTCATAACTTGTCCTCAAGTTATGAATTTTCAAGAATTTTATGTTTCCTTGATTTATGAGTTAGTTTAGATTGATAATGAAAAAAATTATGTTTTAGTTGTTTTCAATCCATATTAGTCTAAAAGAAGTTCATAAAATATGTTTTTGTAACTTGTCTTTAAATTATGTGAAAAGTCATATTTATGAATCTTAAAAACTCATAAAAGTTTTGTAGGTTACATAAAATGTTAGAGTTTTTTCCATTAAATAGTTTAATGACTCCATAACTTGTCCTCAAGTTATGGATGTTGAAGAGACACTTGTTTAAAGTGTTTTTTTAGAATAAGGGGTTACATTAAAATGAAGAGTCTTCATTTTAATGAACCATTAAAATCATAAGTTATGATTTAAAGAGTCTTGAAATAGTTTCAAAACTTGCCCTCAAGTTTTGGAATTTGAAAAGTTACTCCTCATGTATACTTCAATTCCAAATTGAACATTGAAAATTTAAAAAAAGGTTTAAAATTCAACCCATATACTATTATTATAATTTTAATTATATAAATATGTATAAGAGGAAGTCAATCTTACCGTTAGTAAGCCTCATTCATGAAGCCGATCTATAAGGGGGGTATAAGGTTACTGCCTATAAAATGGCAGTTTAATGGGTGTCCACTCTCACCCACCGCTTCCTTGACTGGTGGAGGGTCGTTAGCCGAACGGGTAAGAGTGGACTATAATTCTCCCTTCATTGAAAGTATAATGAAAAATACTAAGTAACTAAACACTTATAAATTCCCAATCTTAGTTACTTAGGAAAATGCGAAAAGGTGCTGGCCCATATAATTACACTTTGTACCTTACCAAGTCGTTAGTGGAGCGTGTGTGGTTAACCGGCACACTAACATGGACTTGTAAGAGTGGCAAAGGGTAACTTGACTTTATTATTGACTGGTGGAGTGTGTGTGGTTAACCGGCACATCGATTAGGTAATATTGTTAAGGGTACCAAGTCAATTTGTATGGTTATTCACACCTTGTTTGTGATCCTCGACATCCCAGTCACAAATTTGAGAGGGCACAATGGAGATTCAAACATTCCATTGAAAAGTTCAATGTATCTCAAAAGATCTAGGAGTTTCAAACCCAATAAAACCTAATAATAAAATATTTCGTTTTCATGGTGGAAATTGGTAAATCGTCATTTACCTACCTTCAACTATTTTATAATTTGGATTACGGCATCCCTCTTCCAGTTATAAATAGGTTGTTTGGTCCTAGCCTTAATATTTCATATTGGGTGTTATATTAAGTACTTTAAATCAACTAACTTGAATTTCTGCCATTATAGATGTCTAGTTTAGACAGCTATGGTCTTCCCAAATCTTTAGGAACAAGCTTCCTAATGAAGATGATATCCCAAATGGCAATCAAGGTGAAAGATCAATCCCTTTGTTAGGCATTTGTGGGACTAGAAATCATACTTCACATCATCCACCTCCTCCAATAAATCTCCCTATCCCACAAGTTTTAAGACTTGATAAGTTCTAAGTCACTCGATCCCTATTGGCAAGCAAAGTCTATATGTGCTTAGATCTTGGGGTTTAAGCCACATATTGACAAGTCGGGAGAGTCGGGTGTCGAAGTCTCGAGGTAGTTGGCTGCTAACTTGGTTCTTCAATCACTCCCTGATGACAGGTCGTGACAAGACCCTTAATGATCTTACCTATTTGCTTGATGATGCTAAATCAGCAGTGATTTGGAGCAATAGTAAAGCAAATTAGATTAGAAGATCTACTTTCCAAACCTATTTGGACATTGAAAATGGTGACACTGGAGGTCCAGGAAAAACTTTCTCTTCCCAATGGAAAGGGATCGGCCATAGTCAACTCGGTTAACCAAATGGTAAAGAGAAAGGTTAGGTCTGTGATAGTCCCATGTACCGTTTCGAAAGAGTCCATAAGATTCTGTTGCCAAAGGAAAGACATTGGTTGCGAAGCTGCTAAATTTACCTGAAACATCTTAAGGATGGTAAAGTCAATAATTTTGACTCTACTTCAGGTAAAGTCCATTGTCTAACTCTATTAAGTTTCTATTCTGAGAGTCTTATTGCATAATGTGACGAGGTCACATGTTGATGTTTTAAGAATCAAAGAAAAGGTGAAGAAACTTTAAGGAAGTATATGTTGATTCTGATCGCGAAGATGGATTTCGATCGCATGGTTCGGTGATCAAAATTTTGAGTTGTTACTTAAGAGTTATGATATATTGCTTAGGAATAGATAACAACAAGTTTTCCATATGGATTGTAAGGATAAATTTTTCCGCAAAGTTTTAAAATAAAAGAAAAATGGTTTTCATTTTATTTATTTTAAGTATCCTTACAATGGCATTTGTGAAAAATTGTTGATTATGTGATTCCATTGATAAGCAATATGGGTAAATGGATTTTATTCTTTCATTAGTGGAAGTGTCCTAATTTACCAAATAAGGAAAGATTCTCATCACCCAAGTTTCAGATGGATAGAAACTTGGAATCATGCAACTTGTATTGTATGATCATGAGATTTTTTTTTTATATATTTGGCAAATTAAGTCTAATTCCTTATTCACATGTATATGTGAATCAAGTGAAGGACAAAGGGATCGGGTACACTTGGGTGTGCGCTGATCAGGTCCACCACAAAGTTGATATGATTATTCATTATGATTTACTAAAGTTTAGTAAATATGGTTATACTTACAAGTTTAAGTATAGTTCTGGATCATTGGAGAAGTTTCAATGATAGACATAATGAGTAAGAAGAATCAAATAAGGCAGAAAGATAAAAGTTTCTCTAATCTGAAGAGATGGAAGAGTACTTGAGTATCTTGTTTTATGATTATCTCAGTGATTATGAAACCATGTCACAATTGATCCTCTAAGGACACCTTAGGTCATTTTGTTTGGCTAAGGAGAGGAATCGTTGGATTGTTGAAATGGTTAGATCAAAAGATAAATTATACTTCGTTCCAAAATTAAATCTTGGAGTCATACTCCAAGATTAAGCCTTGAGTGACATAATCTTAAGAAAGGTTTAAAACACTTGTTAAATGTAGAGTAAAATGTGTTCTTACTCTTGTACATTTGAAATTGGTAAGTTGTGATGTTTTGGATAAAGCAAAGACCAACTAAGACCAATTGTGAGAAGTGTTTAACTTGATAAGAATCTGCACTAACTCTTTAATATTCGTTTTTGTCAAGGAATGGTTCTTGACAAAGAGAATCTTATATGTCAAGAGGTCAGTGGGAGTCTTAAAAGGATCTTAAGATAGATTTAAGAACTAATCAAGAGATTTGTTAATCACTAGACCACGACTTGAGGTTTGTAACCTATCGTGTTGACATATTCTGTGCCCATTCTAGTTAAAGTTGGTTTTGCATTGGAGTTCTGAGACTTCTTAACTGGTTGCATAACAACTTGGAAGCAATGGCAGGCCCTTGTGCTTCCAGGTGGCAAGAAACTAAGACTGCACAAGTTCAGTCCATATGAATTTGGATTTGTCATTAACCTTTTCGTGTGATTATGGTTATGTCAAATTCACATGGATAGGAACACATACACCATCAAAATCTAAGTGTCATAAGGTTTCTCTCTGATTCATGAAAATGATAGTGAGGAAACTCTTTCACTAAGTAGATTTAAGTGGATAGTAAGTGTGAAGTTTGCATTCTCATGTAGCGTGTGTGGTTAACCGGCACACTAACTAATGAGAATGGCAAAGGTTTAGACTCACATGTGAGCTATCTAAGGAAAGGTTTAGACTCCAGGTGTATGACTTGATAAAGTCTTATCAAGGCAATCTAGTATCAGAAATCTGACTGATTTCTAGGTACATGTCAAAGCTAGTGGGAGCATAAAGTGTTATGCTAGTTAGATAATAATCATTATGCTAGTGGGAGCATGATGATTATGTTGCAAGTTAGCAATGTTAATTATAGAAAACAAAAGTTTCAACTCGCTTCGAAAAGGTTGTTTTACTATAATTAAGGGAGAGAAATTTATACTTCATTCCAATTCTACAAGCTTAGATTGAGATTTTAATCAACTTTAGTCAAGAATATATATGAATGTTATGTTGGAATGGTTCCACATAAGGAATTTCTATATATGTTGCTTTCTCAAAATTCGATTATGATTACGGCATCCCTCTTCATAGTTCGAATTATGAGAACATGGCAAATAAAAATTTTATAGCATGAATCGTATCCCATATGCTTCGGATATAGGATCGATTGCATGTGTTATAATATCCATCCATTCTAAATTTTCCTAATGCTTAGGGCGTTAAGAAGGGAAAAGGGATTAGAACTGGATATGACTAAGATGATTAAGCAATTGTCGAGAACAATTTGGGGTTTTCCAAAGTTTGGTTACTCATGGACAATTGGAAGTATAGAGTAAGGATCATATTGACATATTTTGGAAAGAGGCAACTCTTGTCAAAAGTGATGGTCAAGATGGGAATATGGAATTGTTTCCATAGGTGGAAGTTATTCTTTGAATCTGTGTAAGATTAAAGAACTTAATGCAGAGAAGGATGTTCAAAGGAATGTACTTTGAATTTGAGACTTCATCTCCATGGAATTGCTTTCCATTGGAATACTTTGTAATGTTTGTTGCCAAGTATTTGTGACTTGTGTGAATATCATTACAAGAGGATCATTGCATAGATTACGGTAAATGAAAAGAACTTGGTATTCTTACATTTACAATAAGGATTGGGATTGTGAAATGAGAATCATTGAAGTCATGTTCAATTGATATACATTTCACAAAGAGATGACCATATGTAAACATAGTGTGCATACTTGGATTATGGCATAGCTATTGTTTAGAGAAACATATACGCATGCTTGGAGCATGGCATCACTACTGTTTCAATTCAAGTATTAAGTTGATTAATAGAAACATGAATAATGAGTGATCAATATGGTGCTTAGATAAAAGGTGTTTTATTTACGCTCAAAATGTTGAGGCCATATAGGACTAGTATTATTTTGTGTTTCACTTTGCATGTTTTGACTTCCAGAATAACTAGGTCATTCTCCTGAATGACCAAGTTATTCAAACGATCCACAATTGGTCATATGTTGGAAGTAGATATGAGTCAAGACTGTCGTGAATTTGGCTTGTATGATTTGTCTAAAGTGCTTTAGACAATGCAATAGTTGCTACAACATTCATGAGTACTCATAAGGGTTGAGTATTGGATTCAGCCCACGCTCATTTGGATTCACTTCATGGATTTCATCAAGAGTGAATCATGAGACGATAATATCTTATATTCTTCAAACCTAGAGATATGAGTTGTTGCCTATGAGTTGGTTATACATTGATTGTACGAAAACGCATTGGTAACTCGATGCTGTAAAACGTGCCATTGTGTATGATGCAACAAGTAGTCAGTACAAGCATATGAGTCGAAGTTTATCCATTCCTTTTACCCTCAAAGGGATAAAAGCGATATCTGTGGGCCCCTCGATGATTTAGTGATGACAAAAGTAAGTGCTCGGCCGGGCCTGGACTGATTTGATTTGTTCAATTAGTCATTCGTCATAAATCAGAAATCGGGAAACAACAAATGGACAGAGAGAATGATTATAATCCATGTATTAGTCCATATGATATCTAGAATGGAGGAATATATGATCACTTATCTAATGGACAAGTCATTGACAGAGGTCAGAGTTCATCGACAAGGTCATAGATCGACAGAAGGTTTTGAGAGCTATGATTGCTAGTCGGGTTCTGAAGTCATACTTGCAATAATAGTTTTAGACTTATCCAAGTGGGAGACTGTTGGATTAATGTCTAAGTCCATAACTATAATTGGTAAGACTTGACCCGACCCGGCATGGTCCATTTAGGTTGCATGGCATCATGCACTTGGATAGACTAAAATGAGAGAAATAAAACTTAAGGTTTATTAATATATTATAAGTTCTAATATATTAATAAGATTATTTAATTAGTATTGATCAATAATTAATTTAGAATTAATTATGTGATCAAAAGAAGACTAATTAAATATATGGGTTGATTGTGTAAATCATCAATACTTATATAGTGGGCTAATGCTCCATGGATTATCAAGTTGGGCTAAAACCCATTGGATGCTCCATGGTGTATTTGAACCCATGGATCCATGGAAATGGATAAGCCATGACAATTAGGGTTTACCCTAATTGTAACACACTATATAATAATCTTTTTTTCTTGGGAAAATTGGAGACTAGGAAATGCATGGAGGGCAAGCCGATTCTTGAAGTGTTCTAATTTCTCTCTAAGTTATTCCAAGTGCTTATGGTGTTCTGTGAACCATTTGAGGTGTCACACTTGGGGCACTAGGCACTCAAGCTACATGAAGACAAGCACCAACAAAAGGTATGTTATTCTAACTTGTGTTATTCAAAGTTTTGTATGCTAGAATAGAACAATACCTTGGAAAGTTGATATTTGCATGTATAATAGAGAAAACATAGATCCAAGGTATTTAGGGTTGCATGTACACTTAGGAGTGTTAGATTGCTCAAATCCCAACAGGGTTTTCATAGGAGGGTGTTGGAGAGGTGGAACCTGGGAATGGAATGGGTTTCGGGAAATTAAGGAGTTTAAATAGGGATCAATCCACAAAAATAGGGTTTAGCCACTAATTCGATACACCCAGCGTACTCAGGGAAGTCATAGTAAACCTAATGTACTTCTCCGTATGCCCAAAGTATGCGGCTTAACCCAAAACCTTCCTATCTTCAAACGGTCAATACTTCTTCATTTCAACTCTTATTTTGACGATCTTTTTATCCACGAAAAGGTACTAAGGGTCTCTACAACCCAATCTAATAACTTTTGACTTAAAAGACATCGAACTGAAATCTTTAATTCATAAAAGAAGTCTGAAACAACACTTTTCCCATTTTACCCTTTGATTCTAAAGCACAAACAGAACTCTTGGATCACATAATCTACACTACCCACTTCCAAATGGGTCTAAACCTCTATTTCCTAAAGCCTGAAGCCTTATGATTCTTGATCTTCGGGTCATGGCCCTAAGTTATGAAACAAATCGAAACTGCGTGTTACACATTTTCATGAGCCTTCCAGATAGTGTAATGATTCGAGAGTGAATAACCTTTAAATTTTCCTGTGTTTTTATCATCAAACTTATGTTCGTCCATTATTTTCTCAATCCCATGAGAAATGTCAAATTGTACTTTAGTGATGAACGTGTAACTCCATATCTAGATCATTTGAAGATCAACTCATTCAGTCGATCATAAAATGAGTCGATTGATTTACCTTCTTTCTTCTTGAAATCACCCAATTCCAACAAACATTGTGTTACAAAACTCTTCTTCAACTTCTCATTACCCTGATACTTTTACTTCAGAGTGTCCCAAATTTGATTTGGAGTTACACATCCTCGTACATAATTGTAAACTACTGATCAAAGAGCACTATATAATTCACGCATACATTTCTTATCATTTTCCGTTATCTTGTTTCCTCTTGTGATCATGTCCTCAGAAGTTGCAGACGTACCAACCATGACTAACATCCTTATACTAAATGCTCCTTTATTGATAGATCTCATCGGATCTTCATCAATACCATTCAAGTAATCCTCCATCCTATCAGCCCATTGTTCGTAGTACTCTGGTATCAACATAGGAATTTTTGTTGCAGATCCAAGCAGAAGAGAGAAATTAGTCATCGTATGCATGTTGAAGTTCACCATTGTTGTACAGATTTAGAAGAAAGAAACTTCTGAATCGAAGATAAATCAAAGAAAGATCAACAATAAATCAATCATAGATCAATCGATTTATTACATAAAACGTAGAACTGATATAAATCAATCGATCGACATAAGTTCCATTTTCAATCTGTGGTATATTTTGAATCGGAACAATAAATTCAAAAAAGATGAAAAATACGAGAAAACTTCAACTAATATGAATCCTGCTCTAATACCAATTGAAGTGTGTTCCAATTGATGAATTTTGTAATCGATTCAGAAAAGTAAAAAAAGACACAAGATCTAAATAAGATCTTATTGGCTCAATATATTGTCTAAAGAATATAGAGAGAGTACAAAATTTGGTCTGAATATCGAATACTTACTCTAACTGTACGTACTTATCATATTTATAGGATACAACATACTCAAAAAGTACAAGGACCAAACGTAACATACCAAAACATACAATGCCTTGTAAATAGATACTATGTCGAAATTAAAACTACTTTCGACTCTCACTAAATAACACCAACTCTACATGAATTATAAAATGCCTGAACGGATTCATGGTGCCAAACCATGTTCCTACCTTCAATAAGCTCCTTCGAATTTTTGGGACTTTCCTTGAATCAAGTATGGCTCTTGTGCTTCTAGTAGTACAAGCCTAATATTACCTTCCACACCTATCCATACTTTCCTCAGAATCATCTCGAATCCTCTAAGTCACTTCCTCATAATGATACCCTCAAAATCTGCAAAACAACACACTACTCGCATTAAAGCACTTCCTAGGCTCTCCTAGGATTACCACCTCACCCTGCAATTAGTTGTCGAAGGACCTCTACAAATGTCAGTTAAATACTTCACAAATACAGTTACATGCAACAAAGCTTAGATAATCCTTCGACTAAAAGACCCAACCCTACAACAGTTAGACGTAAACGAGAGTTGCACAATAAGGCCAAATCAACCACTCTAAGATTATTTAACCCTCACTGCATGTAACTTAACATATTCATGAGATAACTAACTTACATCAATATGAGTGCTACAAAGCACAAAGTAAGCAGTGTTCGAGCATCTAGAACTAAATCGTTACATAAATAGGCAACCCTACCTCATAAGCTCCTGAAGATCTCTAGTCACCAGCGTACATCACTACCAGCTCACACACCAGGCATAATGCATCTTTTGTAATAAAAAAAACCTACCATGCAACACTGAGCAGATCCTTAGCCCTAATCTAGCAAACAATTCTCATATAATCATATAACACATATGGCTATTTCAGGAAATACTTACCTGAGCTCGGCTGATTGCATGCATCGCACCCCATTTTATTTTAAAAACCTTATTAGAAAATCATTTTATTATATAAAATTTTAACAATTCCTTAGTTTGAGTTCAAGCACGCTCGAGACTATGCCTGAATCCCCCAAACCAAGGCTGTGATACCAACTTCGAACGCCCCAAATTTCAACCCAAAATTTTCAAATAAAAATTTAAGTGTTTATTCAAATCACAACTACAAAATCATAAATATGACAATTTAGTCTTAAAACATTTATCACAGTATCATCAAATTTATCAAGTGCACAAGTCTCCCACTGATGTGATGCAATCGAGTCGTGCTGATCATTTGTTGTAAGTAAACCTAAAAACATTTAAACCACAAATTGTAAGTACAAAGCTTAGTGAGTTCCTCAAAATACCACACACAACACAACACAAATAAACAACTATGGGTTATCAGCAACCGTGGAGACTACCCGAAGTCTTAGTGGGCAAACAACATGTCATGTGGGTTATCAACAACCCTGGAGACTACTCGATGTCACAACACACATAGTATCACATATCACAATAACAACAACAAGACCCAACTGGTCAGCATGTATATACTACCATGCAAGCAAGCATACAAGAGTTACAAGCATAGAAAACATCCTACATATACAATTTAGTGGGCCAACATTGGTGCCTTCGACTCACGAGCATAGTGAGAAGACTCACCTGAACCGAAGAACTCTGAGACACTATGATACGATCCCTTTTATGTAGTTCTTGCACCCGCGAATCCTGTAACACCAGATCCAGATAAAATCTTAATTAATAGCCCAAAATCCTCAAGTTTGACCCATGGTCAAACTTGGTCAAAATTCAACGGTAAAAAAAAGTCAAACTTCATGTTGAGTACGCCAAACATACTCAGCTCGTACACATGGCATACTCACCATCCTGAATCGGGACCCCATACAAGTACATGCTGCGTTCTGAAATGTATGCCCAACATACTCGGTCAGATGGAACATTTCCATTAATTGCTTATTCTCTTAATTCCTTTCATCCAACAGTCATATCAAGTCCCACAATTTCATTCTAACCTTTATGAATTTCCATGTCTAGAAAAGGTCCAAAATCCAGAACCTCAATTTATTAATCTTGTAAGATATCTGGACACTTGCATGGAAGTAATAAAAGGAAGAAAATCACATTTTAAGGATCCTAATAGCTCCACAATGAATAAATTTTGCAACTTTATTTATTAGATAGGTCTAAACTACCAAGGTCTAGTTTTTAAGTCTCAAAGGGACCAAAAAAGCATCTCTGTAAACTTAATCGAGTTACTCCAAGTCTCCAACTTTTAGACCTGAATCAATATGATGTTTAGATGTATAAAATTTCCAAATTTGTGTATAACAAGGTCACAAACTTTCAATATCTAAACTTTATGCACTAAAGTGAGCAAAAACACATAACACCCAAGACTAGGTAGATCTATCACATACATCGTCAAGATTAAAACTTTATACTTCTAGAAGAATAATCAATGTGAACAAAGTCTGGATTGACAAGTCCAATGCAACCCACACTTCTCCAAAGAGATCCTTCATCTCCAAGATGTACTAAGAACACTCCAAAGAACTCAATATCACCTTCTTTTGCTCAAAATGCTCAAACTAGGGTTAGGGTTTTCGTGGGAGGATGTTGGAGAGCTGGAGGGTTGGAATGGAATGGGTTTGGGGATGCTAAGGAGGTTAAATAGGGCTCAAAAGGCTCCTTGTATGCCCAACGTACTCAGGGATTCCCTAGGAAACCCATCGTACTTCCCCATATAGCCAACATATGCAGCTTAACCCAAAACCGTCCTAACTTCAAACGGTCATAACTTCATCGTTTCAACTCCGATTTCGATGATATTTCTATCCACGGAAAGGTATTGAGGAGCTTTACAACCAAATCTAATTACCTTCGAATTAAAACACATCGAACCGAAATCCTTAATTCCTAAAATATGTTTGAAACACCACTTTTCCCATTTTACTCTTTGATTCCAAAGCACAAACCGAACTCTTTGATCACACAATTACCCACATCCAAATGTTTCCAAACCTCACTTTTATAAATCCTGAATCCTTATGATACTTGATCTTCAGGTCACAGCCCTGAATTATGAAACGAATCGAAATAGGGTGTTATACATTTTCATGAGCCTTCAAGATATTGTAAAGATTCGAGAGTGACTAACCATCAAAGTTCTCATGTGTTTTTATCATCAAAATTATGTTCATCCATTCTTTTCTTAGTCCCGTGAGAAATGTCAAATTTGTTGGAAAATAAAGGGTTTGTATTGGAGATCTAGATACCAATCAGATCGTGATAACACTTTCCGAACTGATATTTCTACCCTATGTCTGGGTTGCAAGAAATTCAGCCTAGGGTAATCCAAAAGGACACTTACGATTGGCACAGAAGTCGTAAGCCAAATTACCAGAAAGATTTTATGTTTTTTTAATGAAAACGAAATCTTAAGAATTTTGTGTCCCTCTTCAAAAAGAGAAGAGTTTTTATATAATAAGCAAGATAAGGGTTTCTCTCAGGGTGGGCTGTCATGGGTTGCTTTGGATGCAAGCCATGGAAATCCGAATTTTAATGAGGATTTATGGTTTCCAAAACTAAGGAATTTTGTTAGTTTTACCAGCCAGGGGCTCTTCCCCTAGACCCTGCCAAAGCGTCGCTGCTCCTTTGGAAACCCCAGATCCAGGGGCGCTGCCCCCATATCCCTGACTTGACGTTAAACTGGTTTCTAATTCGATCTTATACATGTGTTCACTGCCGCATAAACCCATCTATATATTAGAGTACAAATGATGAAACCCCTTAGCTCCCATGTTAGTTCCAGTTACATAAAATGACACGGTGACACTAAAATCACCAACAATCCTCTCCTATTTTAGTGTAACCCTTGAACAAACATAACCTTATCATAACAAACTAAACTAGTACATAATGAAATTATCGAAATGATTGAATTTCCACTTAGTATCAAACATTTGCAAATACTCGAGACTCAGGGTGTTCTAAGAATTAAACCCATCAACCCATTTGAATACCATAAAGTAAAATACGTACTAGTTTATTGAATTTCTAGAAAAATACAACTTGACACTATTATAAAGTCATGTATCCGAATCCTCTCATGATCGTATCAAGGTGAAGTCCACAAACTCTTGAAATGCGTCTACACTCTACACTTCACATTCACGTAGGTAACTCTTTTCCATGTATATGCACATACATTTATCAAAGGAATTAATAAGAAGTTAAACTTCAACCTGGCTAACTTGCAGAACCAAACACATACCTGGGATGAATAATTCATGTGTTCCAATCTATAAGTATGATCTTTCCACATTGAATTCAACTCCTAACATTATATTAGGAGGGAATTGGGTGTCTCATCATTATATAATTAAATGGACTTTAATCCCATCTCGATTACAGACTTGTGCACTAAGTCTCTTGTCAGACCTTCAGTCAAGTGATCTGCCAAATTTTGTTGCGATTTCTCAAACTCAACCGAAATCACACAATTCATGATTAGTTTTGTAATCATACTATTTCTAACACCTAGGTGTCTAGACTTTCCATTATAAACCTCGCTATATGGCTTAGCCAAAGCTGCTGCACTATCACAAAGGATAAAAATAGGTGCTATCAATTTAGACCACAAAGGAATCTCATAGAATAAATTCCTTAGCCACTCTTCTTCTTTACCAGCAACTGCTAATGCAACAAACTTAGATTCCAATGTTGAGTTAGTAATGCAAGATTGCTTCTTGGAAGCCCAAGAAATGGCACCTCCCCCAAGCAAGAATACCCAACCAGAAGTTGAGGAATGTTCCTCTATGTTGGTTATCCAACTTGCATCCGAATGAACTTTTAAAACCAAAGGAATCCACAAGTAACTCAAACCATAATCCATGATTCCCTTAAGATACTTAAACACTCTATTTACTTCTTTCCAATGTTGAGCAGTATGATTACTAGTGTACCTGCTCAACTTACCTACATCAAAAGCAATATCAGGTCTGGTACTTATCATGACATACATCAAGCTACCAATAGCCTTAGAGTATTCCAATTGTGAAATGGGAACACCATTATTTGGCATTAATTTCACACTTGGGTCCATAGGAGTACTCATAGGAGAACAACCGGTAAAATCAAACCGCTTAAGAATTTTCTCAATATTATAACTTTGAGTCATCACCAAACCATTGTTCATCATTTTAATTCTTATTCCAAGAATTACATCAGCCTCTCCTAAATCTTTCATGGAAAAAATAGATGATAACAATTTCCTTGTTTCATCTACTTTATTTTGGTCGGTACCAAAAATCAACATGTCATATACATATGAGCGAATGATCACTCCAGCTCTAGTAACATCATCAAATCTACTATAAACACATTTTTCACATTGGTTTGTCTTAAAACCAGAAGAAAAAAGAACCTAATCAAATTTTTGATGTCATTGTTTAGGCGCTTGTTTCAGCCCATACAAAGATTTGATGAGTTTACAAACCATATGCTCTTACCGAGCATAATGAAACCATCTGGTTGTTTCATGTAATCCTCCACATCAAGATCACCATTTTAAAAGGATATTTTCACATCCATTTGGTGAATAGCGAGATTATGGATACTTGCCAAGGCAATCAACAACCTAATAACAAAAATACGTCCAACCGGAGAATACGTATCAAAATAGTCAACACCAGGTTTTTGTCTAAAACCTTGAATGACTAATCAGACTTTGAGTTTGTCAATAGTACCATTAACATTCATTTTCTTTTTGAAAATCCATTTTCAACCAAGTGTTTTAGAACCTGGAGGCAAATTAGACAACACCCATGTGTTGTTCTCAAGAATTGATGACATTTCATCACCAATTGCTTCCTTCCAAAAGGCACTATCACGAGACTCCATGGCATCTTGATATGTCTAAGTATCATCTTCAATACTATATCAATAATAGTATTTAAGATTAATTTCATCCCTTAAACCTTCAACCAAATACAGTTGGAAGTCGGATTCTAAATTTTTCGCAATTTGGCCTCTTTTGCTTCTACGAAGCTCTTGTGTTTCTTGTACATTACCACCATCTTGACTTTCTGAATTTAGCACTTTATTAGTACCAAAAGTCAGATCCTTAGGCTATTGAATTGATGAAAAACACATCTCATCAAAAATTGCATCCGTGATTCGATAAAAGTGTTAATTGATACTGAATCATTAGGTTCTATTACATAAAACCTATATGCCTTGGAATTTTCAACATATCCAATGCATATACAATCAATTCCATGTTCTCTCAAAATTTTCTTTTTTAGGCTCAATGAGATTTACAACTTCCCAACATCCCCAAACCTGAAAATAACCCATATTTGGCTTTTTCTTGAAATTTTTTTTCATATGGGATTGATTTTTTCATTTTATTTGGAACCCTATCAAATAAATAGTAGAATGTTAACATGGCCTCTCCCCAGAATCCTTCACTCAATCCCAAGTATGACAACATCGATTTTACCATTTCTTTTAAAACTCGATTTTTGCGTTCAGCAATACCATTCTGTTGGGGGTGTGTAAGGTGTCGTGGTCTCATGATTGATACCCACTAATTAAATGTATATGGGATCCATATATTCACCTCCCCTATCAGTCTTGAGACATTTAACCGGAATGCCCAATTGCAATTCCACCTCGGTTTTGTATATTTTGAATTTATCTAAGGCTTCATACTTAGAATGAAACAAATACACATAGCAAAACCCAATGCAGTCATCAATAAAAGTGACTACATACTTTTTATTTCCCAAAGAAGGAGTGGAGTGAAAATCACTCAAGTCACTGTGTACAAGTTCCAAAACAACTGAATTTCTAGTGACACTAAGTAATGGTTGTTTTGTTACTTTTGTAAGCATGCATGTTTTACATTTATCAGATGTCATATCAAAGGCTGGAATTAATCCGTCTCTTGACATCTCATGCATGTTTCTAAAGTTGACATGAACTAATCTTACATGCCAAAACATATATTTATCAACATTAGAAGCAGAAGTTACAAATGTATAAAATTGAACAGGTAATAATTTGTCAACAATATTCAAATGAAACATTCTATTATTTAAATATCCAAAGCCAATAAACATTCCACACTTAGCCAAAATAAACTTATTCGACTCAATAACTTGTTTAAAACCATTAAAATTCAAACAACTAGAACCAACAAAATTCTTGCGAATCTTAGGAACAAAGAAAACGTCAAATAAGCTAATTGTCTTTGCATAAGTAAATCCAAGAGAAACAACTTAACCACAAATAGGAATAAAGAATCGTCTCCCATTTTCAACATCGACCCATCTTCAAGCAAAGTTAATGTTTCAAACATCTGTTTATCTTTGCATACATCGTTCATTGCCTCAGAGTCGATCCACTAAGAAACATCATCATCCTGTACATAGGACGATTCAGGAATGAATGAAACATAGTAAACATAATTCTAATTAGAATTATCAAAGTTAGTTAAAAATAATCTCCTTTAACTTGGGCCAAATACCCTTTCACCTTCCCATTGGCTCCCCTGTTTCCAACACCATTGTTGCCTAAATTCATAAGACAATCATGCTTGCAATGCCCAACTTGATTGCAACTTCAACGAACCAGATCCTTTTTCTTTTTATTGGAGTTGCTTAGGACATGTTCCTGCTTATGTTTTCCATGTCATTTTTGGTTCTGATTCCTTGGTTTGTTTTCAACCATATAAACCGAGGGCTGTCTAGATTTAACTTTTCCTTTGGTTTTATCAGATTTGTAACTTTCCTTCGCACGTAGAGATTCTTCAATACGAATGTCACTAGCAAATTGAACCAAAGGAAGTTCCTCTTTTTGATGTTTTAAGCTATGTTGGAAGTTTTTCCAGGATGGAGGCAGTATGTCAATGATGGTTGACATAGCAATGGCTTCATCCATATTCATACAATGCAGTTTAAACTAATCGTATATGCCAAGGAGTTCATTGTATTGTTCAGTAACAGACCTTGAATAGTCCATCTTATAATTATTAAATTCACTGAGAAAAAACTTCTTGCTAGAAGCATCCTCGGTGATATATTTCAATTCAAGGATGTCCCACAACTCCTTGGCACACAAGGAATCACTATGGATATCAAATAAAGCATCATACATATCGTTCAGAATGTGACCTTTGCAGATGTAGTCATCATTGTCCCACTTCTGTCTCCTCCTTAGCTGTTCAATTGTCTCAACATCACCTTCCTCTGCCTCCGCTGGTCTTGGAGTAGTCAACACGTATGTTGCTTTCAGAGTATCGACATGAAGTGCATTTTCTTCTTCCAACGCCTAAAGTCGACGTCCTCGAACTTCAACAACTTTTCAAACTTCGTGGTTATCTTGCGGGTTGAGTCTCTCATCTCCAGGAACAGAGAACATCAGTTCGATTGTTGGAAAATAAAGGGTTTCTAGTGGAGATCTAGATATCATTTGCATCGTGAGAACACTTTCCGAACTGATATTTCTACCCTATCCCTGGGTTGCAAGAAATTAAGCATAGGATAATCCAAGAGGAAACTTACGATTCTATGCACAGAAGTCGTAAGCCAAATTACTAGAAGGATTATGTGTTTGTTTAATGAAACCGAGAGCTTAAGAATTTTGTGTCCCTCTTATGAAAGAGAAGAGTTGTTTATATAATGAACGAGATCATGATTTCTTTTAGGGTGGGTCGTCATGGGTTGCTTTGGAAGCAAGCCAGAGAAATCCGTATTTAAATGAGGATTTAGGGTTTCCAAAACTAACGAATTTTGTTAGTTTTACCAGCCACGGGATCTTCCACTTGGACCCTACTAGAGGCGTTGCCCTTAGACCCTACCAAAGAGGCACCATCTCTTTGGAAACTCCGAACCCAGGGGAACTGCCCTTGGACCCCTGACTTGACATCTAATATGCTTCTAATTTGATCTTATACATGTATGCACTCCACACAAACTCATACATATATTAGAGTACAAATTACGAAACCCCTTAGCTCGCATGTTATTTCCAGTTACAAATGACATGGTGACACTAAAATCAAATTTTTTTTTACTCTAGTGACGTGATGGGTTATAAGCATAAACAACTTCCTATATGATCATGCAACCCTAATGCTTTGAATCTAGGTTTTCACTAGTTGAACATGCAAACTTGAATACCCAACGCAAAACCCTAGAGACTAGTATATAAATTAAAATTTACACAATAATAGGGTTTAGATGTTTACCTTGCCTGTTATATAGTAATAACAAGAACACCTTGAAGATCTTTAACTCTTGAAAGCAAGTGCCTCAAAAGTGACACCTCTAATGGCTTACAAACACTCTTTGCAAGAGGATGAGAGGAGAGAGGAGGGAATGCACCAGAATTTTGGCTAGGGTTCTTGTGTATGTGTGTAGGCTGAAAATCCTAAGGGTGGGGTTGGTTATATAGCAGTTGGTTGCTTAGTCCCAAAGCTAGGGTTTGCTGGAGGAAACCCTAATTCCCAGCTTAAGGCCTAAGCAGCTCATAGACCCTCATTAAGGAGCGTAGGACGAAAACTTAGAGGGCCACCCTATAACTTTCGTCAACTCCTTTCCATGAAGTCGCTTAGCCCAGTTTCACAACTATCAATGATTTGCAAAACAACCCCTATATTATTAATCAGTTCCTTGCAGTGGGCCCTATAATCAATTATTTCTTCAGGTGTAGCTTTTATTTCATCTAACTCGTTCAGTTCTTTGTCGAGGACGTATTCCTTATTCTTGAATCGCAAGGCCATCCTTATGTTACGCATCCAATCATTGAAATTGAATCTATCGAATGTGACCTTGGCACAAATGATCAAGAGCGAGAAGGTGTTTGAGGAGTTGTTGGAGGAACCGGAAGCATTGTTGGAAGTTGACATCTACAAAAGAAGAAAGACATAAAATGATTAGATAATGAAATCCTTAATATAAAACCCGAAAGAATATTAAGGCTAGGACCCAACACAATAATTCACAATTCAGAAAAGGGATGTCGTAATCTAATTGTATATTATTTGAAGGTAGGTAAACGACGATTTACCAATTTCACCACGAAAAAGAAATTTAGAATTTATTAGGGTTTTAAATGAAATTCCTAGATCTTTTGAGATTCACTGAACTATTCAATGGCATGTTTAATCTCGATTATGCCCTTTCTAATTGTGACTCGGATACCGAGGATCACAAAAAAGGTCTGAATAACCATGCAAATTAGCTTGGTACTCTCGATGTCATTTACCACCTAATCAATGTGCTGAGTAACCACACACACTCCATTGATTTATGCTAATTTATGAGCTACCCATTTCCACCCTTTATTAGTCGATATTAGTGTGCCAGTTAACAATACACGCTCCACTAACGATTTCAA
Organism: Lactuca sativa; assembly: GCF_002870075.4. Taxonomy (NCBI): domain Eukaryota; kingdom Viridiplantae; phylum Streptophyta; class Magnoliopsida; order Asterales; family Asteraceae; genus Lactuca; species Lactuca sativa. The sequence continues at coordinate 145,367,719 of NC_056628.2, forward strand.
TAAAGTGCAACGTGTAATTTCATGGATTAGCATCAAATTCATATTTTTCATAAAGTAACAAAGATTTGGTATTTTTTTATAGAAAATATTTAATTACTTTATATTTTTCATTATACTTACTAATGAGAATGTAATGTCATATCCTACCCGTTCCGCTAACGACCCTCCACTAGTCATGAGTACGGTGGGTAAGAATGGATACCCAATGGCAGTCATTTATATGCCACTTTCTTAAACATCCTTTATGGACCAGCTTCGTATATGAGGCCTACTAACGGTAGGACTGACCTTATATATATATATATATATATATATATATATATATATATATATATATATATATATATATATATATATATATATATATATATATATATATATATAAGGGTGTATTTTAAACTTTTAAAATACTAGGGTTTTTAGAATTTAAGATTTCAAAATTAAACTTTTAATTAAATTTTAAATTTCGAAAACAAAGGTGTATTTTTAAAACTTTTCAAAACTACTAGGTTAAATCCTTTTTAATAATTAAATTAATAAATTAATTTTGTCTTTATCAAAAATATTAACCTAATCATGGAATCATGATAAGGATATCAGAATATTGATTTCATTTACCAATTTTAAACCATTAAAACGAAATTAAGGTAATTATCCAATCAAATGCATAAAAAATATGTCAAAGCCGAAAATCTGGGATCTAACTAACCAACTCGTCGAATCTGGGCAATGCACTTGTCGAGTTGGGCCAACTTGTCGAGTTCTAAACATGAACTCATGGAGTTCAATGAACAGAATGATGATTCTGCTCCCTTCTCCTTTGGACAATTCACAATTGCATCAAGTTCAACTGAAAAACAATCTGGCTTGATACCACTAATGGGTTATAAGCATAAAATTGGATCTAGGTTTTCACTAGTTGAACATGAAAACTTGAATACCCAAAGCAAAACCTTAGAGACTAGTATATAAACCGAACTTTACACAATAATAGGGTTTATATGTTTACCTCGCTTGTTATGTAGTAATAACAAGAACACCTTGAAGATCTTTAACTCTTGAAAGAAAGTGTCTCAAATGTGACACCTCTAATGGCTTACAAACACTCTTTGCAAGAGGATGAGAGGAGAGAGGAGGGAATGCACCAGAATTTTGGCTAGGGTTCTTGTGTATGTGTGTGTAGGTAGAAAATCCTAAGGGTGGGGTTGCTTATATAGTAGTTGGTTGCTTAGTCCCAAAGCTAGGGTTTGCTGGAGGAAACCCTAATTCCCAGCTTAAGGCCTAAGTAGCCCATACACCCTCATTAAGGAGCCTTGGACGAAAAATTATAGGGTCACCCTATAATTTCCGTCCACTCCTTTCCATGGAGTCCCTTAGCCCAGTTTCACAACTACCAATGATTTGCAAAAAAGCCCTTGCATTATTAATTAGATTCTTTAATCCCAAAATTAATACCAAATTAATTTCTGATCAAATACTAATTAATAATATGATTTCTAATTAACATATTATTCCTAAAATATATCAATAAATCATTTTAAGCATCAATTTATTATTCCAAATAATAAACTCAACTCTCTCTCCAATAGTCATCTTGTCAAGTTGCATGAGTGAAGGCAACCCAAAAGGACTTGTGCTACTATCAATTCAAGTATATACCAATTATGGTTATGGGCTTAGACACCTAATCCAACATGACAAATGTGTAACTCCATATCGAGAGCATTTGAAGATCAAGTTATTCAATCGATCATAAAAATGACTGGATTCATTCACCTTCAGAGTATCCCAAATTTTCTTAGCAGTTACACATCCTTGTACATAATTGTAAACTACTAGTTGAAGAGCACTATGTAATTCATGCATACATTGCTTATCATTTTCCGTCGTCTTGATTCCTTTTGTGATCATGTCCTCAAAAGTTGCAGACGTTCCAACAGTGACTAACATCCCCAGACTAAATGGTCCTTTGTTGATGGATCTCATCAGATCTTGATCAATACCATTCAAGTAATCCTTCATCCTGTCAGCCTATTGTTCATAGTACCCTGGGATCAACATAGGAATTTTTGTTGTAGATCCAAGCAGAAGAGAGAAATTAGTCAACGTATTCATTATGAAGTTCGTCATTGTTGTACGGATTTAGAAGAAAGAAATTTTTGAATCGAAGAGAAATCAAAGAACGATCAAGAAGACATCAATCAGAGATTAATCGATTTAAGAAACAAAACGCAGAATCGATACAAATCAATTGAGCGACATAAGTTTTCATTTTCATTCTGAAGAATATTTTGAATCAGAACAATCAATTTAAAAAAGATAAAAATACGAGAAAACTTCAACTGATGATATGAGTTATACTCTGATACCATACCAATTGATGTGTGTTTCAATTGATTAAAGTCGTAATCGATTCATAATAAATAATAGAAGACACAAGATCTAAATAACATTAGATTGGTTGAATACATTGTTTGAAGAATACACACACACACACACACACACAGAGAGATGTTGTCTGAATATCCTATACTTACTCTAACTATTGGTACGTATCTTATTTATAGGATACAACAGACTCAAAAAGTACATAGACTAAGTGTGACATAACGAAACATACAATGTCTTGTAAATAGATACTATGTCGAAAATACAACTGCTTTCGACACATACAAACAACAAATGAAAGATTTAGCTTTCGACTTTCACTAAACAACATTCAACTCTACATGAATCATATTCAACAAGAGGTAAGAAGTCGTTGAATAGGTATAGGGTAAAGGTTGGCATGTTATAAAATTGTTGCATATTTTGAAATTGAAAATGGGCCAGGAATAAAAGAGGTTGTCTAATTGTGGTCGGTAAAATAGTATTGACGGATTGAAAGTAAAAAAACATTTCTAGTATTTGTGCTTGAACTAGTAGGATGTGTTTTGTTTCAACCGAATCTTAGAGTGAGTTTGTTGGGATAATTGTTTGAATCTATTTTGGTGAGGACTGAAGGATTAAAGGGCGATAAAAGATTGTGTGAAATCTAAAGATAAAATGTTAGCATTTGTTGCGTGGTAAAAAATTAAGAAAACTAGTCATTGGGTGAGACAGTGAAGAAAAAATGGTGGAATAGTACTCACCATAGCCAACACGCCTGTCAGTTGTGTTATCACATTCACTGTGATACAATGTGGCACTAACCATAGTGTGTGGTGGTGATATACCCATGTATATACCCATGTCTAAGCTCGATAACATGCTAGTCTACATAGTCATTTAAAAAGCTAGTTTTTAAAATATTTTTAAACTTATCAAACATAACAATTTATTTATTTATTTATTATATTATTTTATTTCAATTTGAAAATCAGACTGATTATAATTTAAATCATGAATCATAGAACCAAAGCCAATTTATTAGTATTAATATATCATTAAAATTTCGTAATCTCTAAAGTACCACGTGATACCTTGTTTGGATTCTATAAATTTTAGCTATTTAATTAATTATATAATTAATCCCAATAAAAATTTCAAACTCGTAAGTCGTAACAAACTCAAAACATAAATTTCATCGACAGTGACAAAGCATCTTCTTTTAAAGAGAGGTCGACCTTGACTTGCTTCCAACCAATTTAATTATTTTGAAGTTTCTAACTATTAAAAAACAAATATAATTTCGTATCGTTTAACGGACGGGCTTATAAATAACAATAACATGAACTGATGAACAAGTTCGCCATTACATTTATCACACAACAATCTTGCTGGATTCAATTTATATAGCCGAAAACGTCACCATATATGACATTATCATGCATTAGATAATATGGCCTAAAAAAATAACAATTCTACATGTTAAACATCAATATTTTCAGATACACTTTGGTGAAACTAATTGATATTCGAAGCAAGAAGCTAAAAGCTAAAGCTGAAAAGTCAAAGTTGTAACTTTTATTTTGTGAAAATATTTGACAAAAATAGTTAAAAGTTTATAAAAAATATAAAATAACATTGACCATAAAGGTTTAAAGCTAAAATCTTTTAAAAAACCTCAAAAGTTACTTTAAATGTTTTCTGATTAATAGATTTTTTTTTAAATACTTATACACCAAAACAACTTTTTTTATTTCTTTCAATATAAAAAATTAAGTATTTACATCTAAATGCACATGTTACGTGTGTTTTTTCAATAATCCCACAAAGTATAACCAGGACGATTCAATTCGATTTGAGGCCCCGACAAAATAAAAAATGAGACATTTTTTTTGGTTTATTTGCGACAACTTAATACCAAAAGCTTTTTTATTTATAAAATAACATAAGTAAATACACAAAAATAGGCTTCGAAAATTTGGAGGCCCTTAGTCATTGCCCATACCGTCCTATCCTCTTATACGACCATGAGTATAATTAAATTATTATATGATGTGTCATAAGAACGACAAATCTATGATGATTAAAACAAGAATAATATTATACTCTTAATTACATTGAGTACAAAGGAAACATCTATAAAATCTTGAGTGTAATATTTGTACATCAAGACAGCATATAATGAAATTTTCTAATTTTATTGAGTTGAAAGGAAACATCTATAAAATATGGATTGTATTATTTGTACATCAAGACAAGCACATAATGAAAGTGATCACGTGTTCTTGCACGAAAATACATCTACATAAGTCAATTATCAACAATAATTTGCTTAAGTTATTCTTCATGTTTCTTAATTACAATGTTGATTTATACAACTTTTGGACTTGCAATTATTATTGAACATTTGATGGTTTTGTCCTAACATATGTTAAAAATGTGGTTAATGTTCTTAACTTTATATAATCATCGCTTTATGAAAAATGTTTTCCACCTAAATAGCTAAGATATAGATATCTATTGATCGTAGGATAAGATAGCTAAAGGCGTAAAGATAATGTAAACGAAACTTAGATGTAGAGTAATAAAGGCATAAACCATCAAATCGTTTGTAAGCTAAATGTAGTAAGTAGTTGGAACCCATTTTAATTATGCGAAGTAGAATGTGTTGACTTGTGGAGTTTAATTTTTTCTTGGACCTGAGTGCACCTTCAAAGACCAAACATGGGCTCCTACTCTCGAAAAGATGTGTGGAGGTGAAGGGAGAGCCGCACTTTGGGGGATTTGGGTAGTGCACCCAGAATAAATTTTTATATAGGAGGGTCATGTATTAGTTTCATTATCAAAATGCAAAGATAGGAGTAAGATTGCAGGGTGACTAAAGGGTGTGTAAGAACCTAAAATTTAGAGAAAGTTAACTTTTAGTCAAATACCGACCAAAATAGCAAAATGGTCATTTTTGAGAAAAAGATAAAATTATGAAGTTGTAACTTCATGAAAATGGTCAAGACAATTTTAAGTCACTTAGAAGAGGTTAGATGACTAAGTTCAAGAGAAAGAATGCATAAGAAGATGCATTTTGGTCAAAAGTGTAAACATAGAATTTTATGCTTTTGGGCTATGTTTGTGACTTAATAGATTAGGACCCGTATTAAGTCAATGAGAAATTACTTAACAAACTTGTAAAGTATGTTGCTACATTAATGTGGATGTAAAGATCATGTAAAACGGGTTACAAATAAAGAAGCTATGAATGTTAGAAGTTGGGAGAAAAGTTGTCCCCAAAGCTTGAATGGAATCAACAATGAACTTTATTGATCTGCATGTCTCATGGCACGACAAGATGGTCGCCATGATGTGGTAACGTAAGTATGATTCAAATAACCAAAATCAATTGGCCACCAAGGCACAGGACAGACCCGACCACAACGCGATGTTGAGGATTTAAGATAGGTTCTAACTTGTTTGAACCTCAATTCTGAACTAAAACACCCAAAAATGATTGAGAGAGAACGGTTGGCAATTTTGGTGTTGAAATGAAGGCAAAAGTGTTGGATTTGTTGTCTAAGCCCATAACTATAATTGGGATGTACTTGACCCGATTATAGCATGGTCCTTTTGGGTTGCCTTCATTAGTGCAATTTGATAGGATGGACTTTTGAGAATAAGGTTATTTATGATTTATTAATATATTACAAGTATAATATATTAATATGAAATCATATTATTTAATTAGTATTGATCAATAATTAATTTGGAATTAAATTTGTGATAAAAAAAGACTAATTAAATATATGGGGATTGATTATGTAAATCAATGTTTCTTATAGTGTGGGCTAATGATCCATGATTATTTAGGATGGGCTAAACCAATGTGATAGTCCATGGATAGTCCATGGAGGTTTTAACCCGTGGAGCCTAAGTAATATGAAAGGTCATTAGGGTTTGCAAAGATGTAACCTAGAACTATAAAAGGAACCCCTCATGGCCAAAATTGGTGAGCCCCATTCATTCTAAGAGAGTGATATTGATTTTGTGCTTAGTAACTTATTCTCTCAAGCCTCCTCTTGCATTTGGTGTTTTTGAACCATTAGAGGCATCACACATGAGGTGCTCAAGCTTTCAAAGGTCAAGAACTACAAGGCCTTCTAATAGGTAAGTTATCCAACTAGTTGTATTGCCTAATTGTCAATTTGTATGCTAGTTAGGATGTATGCTTTGGAAAAAGAAAATATACATGTATAATTAGAGAAAACATAGATCCAAAGCATATAGGGTTGTATGTGCAGCATAGGAATGTTATAGTGCTCAAAATCCAACAGTGGTATTAGAGCCTAGGGTTGTTTTCTTTTATACTTGATGCTTGTTAATTTTCAAAGTTGAAAAAAATCGATTTTCTGGCCTCTGACTGATGAACTCACCGTGTCCACTAGCTGACTTGACGAGTCCACTCAGTAACAAGGGCAACTCGACGAGTCAGTCCATGCACTCGTCGAGTCTGTGGATCTAGTTGCAGAATTTCGAGTTTTCTTGGCCTAGATTAGATTGGAATCACGACTACAAACTGTTTTACATCATTAAATCTGTTCTTTTATGGGTTCCATAACTTGTCCTCAAGTTATGGAACATGAAAAGTCTTATCATAAATGTTTTAATGAACTCCATAACCTATCCTCAAGTTATGGAAAATCAAGAGTCTTTTCATAAAACCAACATTAAACTCATAAATTATAGAATTGAAGAGTTTTGACAAGTTTCAAAACTTGCCCTCAAGTTTTGAAATTCGTAAAGTCTCACTAATGAAACTTTAATTCTAGACCCTAGAGTTTTAAAAGTTAAGATTCAACCCTTATACTATTATTATATTAAAAGTTTATATATATATATATATATATATATATATATATATATATATATATATATATATATATAAGACAAGTCACTCTTAGCGTTAGTAGGCATCATTCACGAAGCCGATCTATAAGGAGGTATAAGGTTACTGCCTAAAAATGACGGTTTAATGGGTGTCCACTCACTCACCGCTTCTTTGACTGGTGAAGGGTCGTTACCCGAACAGGTAGGATAGGACATTAATTCTCATTAAAATTATAATGATAAATATAAAGTAACTAAACTTTTATTAAATTCCCAATCTTAATTACTTTAGGAAAAATGTGAAAATAGTGCTATTAGGTGATTTGTAACATTGAGTGTACCAAACTAATTTGCATGGTTATTCACACCTTGTTTGTGATCCTCGGTATCCCAGTCACAAACATGAAGGGCACAATCGAGATTTAAACATACCATTGAAAATTTAAATTAATCTCAAAGGATCTAGGAATTTCAATCCAATTAAAACTTAATAATTCATTTCGTTTTTCATGGTGGAAATTGGTAAATTGTCATTTACCTACCTTCAAATATTTTACAATTGGATTACGGCGTCCCTCTTCGCAATTTTAAAATATTGTGTTGGGTCCTAGCCTTAATATTTTGTTTTGAGTGTTATATTAAGGACTTAAAGTAACTACATTGAATTTCTCCCTTTATAGATGTCTTGGTCAGACAACTATGGTCTTCCCAAATCTGTTGGAAAAAGCTTTGCACATGAAGATGATATTCCACAATATCATACTTCACTTCCTCCACCTCCTCCAATTATTTTCCTTGACCCATATGTTCGAAGGCTTGAAAAGTTCAAGGTCACTCAGGCCCTATTGGCGAGCAAACATGAAGATGGCAGATTTGTGTGTGCACATGTCTTGGAGATGAAGTCACACATTGACAGGCTGGGAACGTTAGGAGTTGATGTCTCAAGGAAGTTTGTTGTTGACTTGGTTCTTCAGTCACTTCCCGAGTCGTATAGTCAGTTTGCTAAAGACTACTCTATGACAGACAACGAGATGACCCTTATTGATCTTACCTATTTGGTTATTACTGCTGAGTCTAAAATGATTTGGCGCACTGGTAAAGCAAATTTGATTAGAAGATCTACTTCCCAAATTTCCATGGACATTAACAATGGAAACATTGGAAGTCCAGAAAAGATTTCTCTTTCCAAGGGAAAGGGAAAGGAAAGGTCTGAGATTGTCCCTTGTACCATTCCCAAAGAGTCCATATGTTTCTATTGCCAAGAGAAGGGGCATTGGTTGAGAAGCTGTCGTATCTACCTGAAGGATCATAAGAATGGTAAGGTTAAAAAGTTTGACTCAGCTTCAGGTAAGTCCACTATCTAACTCTATTAAGTTCCTATCTATAGATTCTTAATACATGATGTGATAAGATTATATTTTGATGTTTTGTAGGATCGAAGGAAGCTTAAAGGAAAGGCATGCAAAGTGCGACCACGAAGAGATGGATTTCAATCGCTACTTAAGAGTTATGATAGATTGCTTAGAAATTTGTAATAACATAGTTTTCATTTGTAATTGCATTGTAAGGAAAAGTTTTTCCGCAATTATATAAATAAAGAAAAAAAAATTATCTTATTTTATACTTCCTTGCAATGGCATATGTGAAAATTGAAGTTTGTATTTTTAGCAATATGGATTTGATTCTTTCGTCTGTGGTGCCTAAATTTACCAAATAAGGAAATATTCTCATCACCCAAGGTTTAATTGAACAGAAACTTGGGATCATGCAACTTGTATTGTATGATGAATGAGAACCGTCATCTTTGGGAAATTAGGACTAATTCCTTTTTCACATACAGAGGTGAGTTAAGTGAAGGACTAGGGGATCGGGTACACTTCGTTGTGTGCTGGTCAGGTCCACCATAAAGAACAATAAGACTATTCTTTATGGTTTATTAAAGTTAGTAAATATGCTTATGCTTACAAGATTAAGTATAATTCTGAGTCGTTGAAAAGTATCAATGTATAGCAGAACGAATAAGAAGAATCAAAGTCGGCAGAAACATAAAAGTTTCTCTAATCTAAAAAGATGGGAGAGTACTTGAGTATCGTATTTTATGATCATCTTAATGATTATGAAAGCCATATCACAATTGATCCTCTAAAGTGCACTTGTATGGCCAAGAAGAGGAATTAGGGATTGTTGAAATGGTTACATGAAAAGGTGAATCATACTTCGTTCCAAAATAAAGTCTTAGAGTCATACTCCAAGATTGTACATTGAGTGACATAATGTTAAGGAAGATTTATAACACTTATGAAATGTAGAATAAAATGTTTCTTACTTTTGTACATTTGAAATTGGTAAGTTGTGATGTTCTAGATAAGACGAAGACCAACTAAGACCAATTGTGTGAAGTGTTTTGTCTTGATAAGAAATCGCACTAACTCTTGAATATTTGTTTGTCAAGTAATATTTCTTGACAAGAGAATTTTATATGTCAAGGGGTCAGTGGGAGTCATAAAGATCTTGAAAAGTTTTAAGAACTAATCAAGAGTGAACCTATTGTTAATCAGTAGCACACGAATTGAGGTTTGTAACCTATCGAGTTGACATATACTTGTTTCTATTCTCATTCCAGTTAAGGTTGACTATACACATGAGTTCTATGAGTTCTCAACTATTTTCATAAGGTTAAGCACTTTGATCAGTGAAAGTTCATTGATTAGTAAGGGTGAGCTGCTCAATAACTAGGATGCAATGGTAGGCCCTTTAGCTGCCAGGTGGCAAGAAATTAAGATTGAACAAGTTCAATCCATATGAGTTTGGATTTGTCACTAACCTTGTCTTAAGATTATGGTTATGACAAATTCACATGGATAGGAACACATACACCATTAAAAATCTAAGTGTCATAAGGTTTCTCTCAAATTAATGAAAATGATTGTCATAAAACACTTTCACTAACTAGCTTTTAAAGAGTTAGCAATTGTGATATTTGCATTCTCAAATTCAATTATGACTACATAATCCCTCTTCATAGTTCGAATTTGAGAGATGGAAAGAAGGTCTAAACATTTGAGACTTATTGCTGTATGTTCTAAAATTGTTTAGACACACATATGAGCTTTCTAATAAAAGGTGTGTGAGCTTAGATAAAGGCTTATCAAATCATCTCCTATCAGAAATCTGAACTTTGGTAAGAAAGTCGATAAAGTATTGATTTCTAGAAGTCCAGCTGATTTCTGGGTTTATGTCACAGCTAGTGGGAGCATAAAAGTTATGCAAGTAACAAAATAATTGTTATGATAGTGGGAGCATAATTATTATGGTAAGTGTTGCAAATTAGTAATGTTAATTATAGAAAACAAAGTTTTCAATTCACAAAGTTACAGGGTTGAAAAGTTATTTTGCTATAATTAAGGGAGAGGAACTTATACTGCATTTCAATTCTAAAAGTTTAGATTGAGATTTTAATCAAATTTAGTCGAGGATATATATGAATATTATGCTGGAAAGATCCGACATAAGGAAATTCTATATAGCAAAAGATTGGTCAAGTATCATGTCTTTATGTAAGACATTATGAATCGTATCATATATGCTTTGGATATAGGATCGATTGCATATGCTATAATATTCACGTGTTCTAAATTTTTCCAAGTGTCTAAGACCTTAAGAGGGAAAAAGGACTAGAACTGGATATGACTAAAGTTATTAAACAACTGCTAAGAACAATCCAAGGTTCACCAAAGATTAGTTGCTTATGGATAATTGGAAGTATAGTAATGGTTCGACCATATTGACATTATTATGAATAGAATAACAATGAGTTGTCATATTGAAAATATGGAAATGTTTCCATAATGGGAGTTGGATATCAAGAATCTATGAAAAAGTTAGAAACTTTTATGCAAGAAGGATGTTCAAAGGAATGTGCTTTGAATATGAGACTTCAGATCAATGGTATCGTCTTGTAATAATCTCCAATGGAAAGTTTTGTACTTGACAAAGTATCTGTGACTTGTGTACATAGTCATTACAAAAAGATCACTGCGTATAAGTTTAGAATCTAAAAAATTACAGTAAGTGGCAAGAACTTTGTATTCTTACACTTACGATAAGGATTTGGAATTGTGAAATGAGTATTGTTGTGAATGTTTACAATTGATCTATTTCACAAAGTAAGGACCGCAGTAAACATAGTGTGCATGCTTGGAGCATGGGATAGCTATTGTTTTAATTCAAGTATTAGTTGATAAATCGAAACAATATAAAATGAATAATGTGTAATCAATATGGTGGTTAAATAAAATGTGTTTTATTTATACTCAAAAGTTTTGGGGCCAACACAGGATTAGTATTATTCTTGTGTTTCACTTTGCATGTTTTGACTTCCTGAATAATAAGATTATTCAAACCATCCACAGCCGATCATACTTTGGAAGTAGGTAATAAGGATAGACTGTCATGAGTTGGCTTGTATATTGTCTAAGGCGTTCGACATAGGAAACGTTTGCTACACCATTTGTGAGTACTCCTGAAATAAGATTTGAGTATTGGATTAACCCACTCTCATCTGACTAACTTCATGGAATATATCACGAGTGATTATGAGACGATAAATATATGAGTTGTTGACTACGAGTTGGTTGTGCATTGATGATAAGAAAACACATCAGTAACTTGATGTTATAAAACATATCATTATGCATGACTTAATGAGTAGTTAGTATAAGCATATATTGTCGAAGTTTATCTGTTCCTTTTATCCTAAGAGGATTAAAAGCGATATCTCGGGCCCCTCGATGATTATGTTTTGACTATGTATCGGGCCCGGTCAGAACTAAATTGATGTGTTCAGTTATGTTCTATGTCAGACGAATCGAAAATCGGGAAACAAATTATAGGACAATAAGTATGACTATTTTCCATGTATTTTTCTGCATAGATAACTTGAGAACAGATGAGTATATGATCCCTTATCTAAAGGATGAGTCACTGACTCGGTCAAAGTTCGACAGCGGCTTTTGGAAGCTTATGATTGCTAACCGGATCCTAAAGTTGCATTGGCAGTTAAAGTTATTAGACTTATCCAAGTGGGAGACTGTTGGATTTGGTTTCTAAGCCCATAACTATAACTGGGATGTACTTGACCCCATTGTAGCATGGTCCTTTTGGGTTGCTTTCATCGGTGCAATTTGATAGGGTGGACTTTTGAAAATATGGTTATTTATGATTTATTAATATATTACAAGTATAATATATTTATATGAAATCATATTATTTAATTAGTATTGATCAAGAATTAATTTGGAAATAATTTTGTGATCAAAAGAGACTAATTAAATATACGGGGATTAATTATGTAAATCAATGATTCTTATAGTGTGGGCTAATGATCCATGGTTATTTAGGATGGGCTAAACCAATGTGATAGTCCATGGTTTTAACCCATGGAACCTAAGTAATATGAAAGGTCATTAGGGTTTGCAAAGATGTAACCCTGGCACTATAAAAGGAACCCCGCGTGTCCAAAATCGGTGAGCCCCATTCATTCTAAGAGAGTGATATTGATTTTGTGCTTAGTAATTTATTCTCTCAAGCCTCCTCTTGCATTTGGTGTTTGTCAACCATTAGAGGCGTTACACTTGAGGTGCTCAAGATTTCAAAGGTAAGGAACTACAAGTCTGTCTAAGAGGTAAGTTATCCAACTAGTTGTATTGCACAATTGTCAATTTGTATGCTAGTTAGGATGTATGATTTGGAAAAAGAAAATATGCATGTATAATTAAAGAAAACTAGTTGTATTGCACAATTGTCATTTTCATCCTCCCTCCATTAAGGTGTGATTTCTCCATTTTTGGTGAAATGTATAGTTTGAGTAGATTGGTTGAATTTCTCTACCTATAGCTTGGTTATGATGTAGATTAGAGTGTTTAGATGTTTTAATCAAAATTAGATAGTGACTCTCGTTGTAGAATGAATCTACTGGGAGTTATGGTTTTGAAATCCTAACTAGTGATTAGTAAATTTATGTGTTAGATGTAGATTACAATGAATTTAGTAATATGGGATGATTAATTCACTAGTCAGATGAGGTTAGAAGAAGAAAATGAGAAGTTAGAACAATGATCCATTTAGTGGTCATTTTGACCATAAGAGTCATAAAGCTCTAAATAGGCTAAGAAAAGTATTAAGAACTTGTATGTGTGTTTTGATCAAAAATTAACAAACTAATTCTGTAACCAAATTAGTAAATGTGGTGTGATGTTAAAATTAAAATGTTGAAAGCTAGAGCTTAAGATTATTGAAATATGTTGAAGATCTTGGTCGTGCCCAAGATCCTGGGAAGAAAATAACTATATTTAGAATATTGTTATAAATGTTATTCCATTTTGAAATTTAAGCAAGCGTGTTTGAAATACTTGGGAAAAATTGTAACATCCGGGATTTCGTGTATGTCAGTTTGTGTTTCAATTTGGAGGATTTAGGAGGGACTCGACGAGTTTAGAGTCTGACTCGCCGAGTCACGTCGAGTTGATTGCGGGTATTTAATGAAAGGACTCGACGGGTCCAAGTATGGACTTGCCGAGTAGGTGCTGGGAAGAGAAAACCCTAAGTTCCGGGGTTGGAGCCTATTTAAAGGAACTTATGACCTTGGATGCACCTCATGTTTCCTGTGAGAAACCCTAAATCGCCATTGGAACCTTGGGAGAGTTCTTATGATGAAATCAAGTAATTTGGTGGGTTTTGTGGAAGGAAAAGAGCAGGACTCAAGCAAGGAATGAGATGGGGGCAGTTGGTATAGCATCTCTTCGCATGGGACTATTGTAGGAGGTATGAATCTATACTCATTCTCGTGTATTTGGTGGTTTTCTTGAATCTAGGGTTTTCTTACTCCTTCTTTAGCTTGGATTCGAAGCTTATGAGGTCCCCAGGTGGAATAAGTCATAGATCTGGACCTTAAGAGGTCCAGAGAGTCCCAACCATTCTGCTTTATGTTGTTCCATTGGAGATATGGATCCAGGTTGCCATTTTAGGAGCTATTTCTTCATATAAGGGCATAAGAGTGTTAGATGAGCTTAAAGTTTGAACCTTTATGTGATATTTGGGTGTAAGAAGGTCAGATCTATAAGTTAGACAAACATATCTGACCTCATAAGGTCATTTGAGTGATGCCATGGAGGAAACTCGCCTAGTCTATATGGGGACTCGACGAGTCGAGTCAGGTTGCCCTGCGATTCGTGACCAGTGGTAACCCGTCGAGTGAGACCTTAGGAGGATTCAAAGGACAAGCATGTACTCGCCGAGTCACTTGGGTGCACTTGACGAGTCTGGTCAAAATTGACCGTTGACTAGAATCGACTTCAGTTGACCATGGGGTCTTGGTCAAGCTGATTCAAGAGAGGTTAGGGAGGGGTAGAATGGTCTTCGACCCATTATTAGAGATTAGAACAAGAGAAAGTATTAATTAGAGATGTTTTGTCTTATGTGTTAGGCGGAGGCTCGATCGAGGTTATCAAGCTAAAAGGTTTACTAGACATCATGGGAGGTGAGTCTTCTCACTATACTGTACCTGGAAGGGTACCTATGTGTGACCGGAAGGTCTTGTATGCTATGAGATGTATATGCTATATGTGGTTATGTGATATGTATGTTATGTATGGTAAGAACCGGAAGGTCAAGATGATATGGACCGGAAGGTCAAGATGACATGGACCGGAAGGTCAGGAGGTTACGGACCGGAAGGTCGATACGGGTAGGACCGGAAGGTCTACCGGGATTCGTGACGGAAGTCCCCTGAGACACTTGGACCGGAAGGTCCCATAGAGTTATGGCCTAGAAAGGCGTATGTGTTGTATGTGGTATTTTGGGGAAGTGACTAAGCATTTATGCTTACAGTTGTTGTGTTATGTGTTTCAGGTACTAGCGAGGATCGCAGGAAGGCGCCGACATGATCTGTACACACCGATGAAGATTTATGTATTTGAGATTTTGGGGTTGTTCATTGAGATATTATGTGATACAATGGGTTTTGTTATGAATGAATTATGTTTTAAAAATGAAAAATTGTTTGAAAGTATACGTTGTTACAAGTTGGTATCAGAGCCTTGGTTTGAGGGATTCGGATCCACCTTCGGGCGTATCTGAACTCAAACTAAGGATTTGAGTAAAAAATTTTTAGAAAAGAAACACTTTTTCTAAAAGAGTAAAAGATTTTGAGAAAGGCAGAACGGAGCAGTGTGTACGATCAGCCAGCGCCCGAATGGTGATTTCCCAAAAATACCCTTGCATTATGTGTTATGAGATATGATATGATATGGTATGCATGCTAGAGTAGGATAGGTATTCATATTAGGCAGGGGCGGAACACGAGCATAGAAAGGAGGGGGGCCGAAAACAAAGACTTTAAAATATACTATACATACAAGTTTAATTTGGTTAAAAATTATATAACAACATGAGCAACTTTAGATCAGTTCTTAAGAACACAATGAAATTATTTTCATCCAAAACATACTTGAGGGTTTTGATGTTTTCTTTGTAGAAACCCATCACTAATATTTTTTTTTCTCATGTAGCTATACGCTACATAGCAAAAGTTATAACAAAGAGCAAATAAAATAACAGATCACATAGTCTGACAAAGAACTTATTTAAAATTTTGCATGAAGAAGATAATAATAACATAAAAATCTTGAAAAGCATCATAGGATTTTTATCTTAAAAACAATACCAGTTCCGCCTAAATCATATATATCATTCTCATAATTCATTATGGTTTTGTTTTCAATAAACAAAAAATGTATACTTTATGATTGTAGGCATTTACTATGATACTTATATTTCAATGATATTTTTATTTTATCAAGTTTTGTTAATTTGCTCTCAATAACAAATTAATAAAATAAAAAATAAAGTAATGTTTTGCAGCTTTTGGGTTAGCCTTTTCAGGTTTCATATCACCCTTTATGCATTGATATTTGATGTATTGAGCGTGTCTTTACAATATTTTTCATTTGTAGTAAGAGAAGGAAAGATAGAGAGAGAAAAAATAGAAAAGAGTCCACATACGTTTACTCAGGTGGAGGAGACCGGAGAAAAGGCGACTACATGAGGAGCACACGACGGTGTTTAGTGATGATAATCCAGCGACTTCTTGGAGGTGAGAGAGAGAAACTATACAGAAGAGGTGATCAATCCGGCGACTACTGCAGAGGAAAGAGAGAATATACATAAGAGGAGATCAATTCGACGAATGGAAGAAGAGAGAAAGAGTTCACGTATAAGAAGAGTTAGTATGACGGTTTTCTTCTTCTGGTTAGGTTTGAGAAAATTTTCCGGCGGCCTCAATAATATTTTAGGGTGATTTTGTTTTCTTAAAGTCAAAGCTTCAAAGCTTGGATTAAACGATTGTAAAATAGATTAGATGTTTTTTATTTAGCATTTACATGGTTTCCTTATTTTAATTTTAAAGAAGATTTATTCTAATTTTGTTAGTGATTTTTTGAACTTTTGGATAATGAGAGATTTAGTTTCTTGAATATTGTTTGTAACTAACATCTGTTGCGCAGTGTGCTGCTAAACTTGAAATTGGAGGGGCAATTAGTCACTTAATTGCTATTTTATTACTAAATAACCATATGTAAAGATATGTATAGGTATTAGAAAGCTAAAATCCAGGGGGGCCATGGCCCCTCCTGGCCCCAAAGAGCCTCCGCCACTGATATTAGGACTAGAGTGGCTTGATTTGTGATGCCTTAGCTTAGGAGATTACTGTTGCTATGACATGCTTCGAGAGTGAGTAGGTAGCAGTGAGGAGCTTATGAGAAGTCTACCGAAGGGTAGCCTATGCTTAGCGAGATGTAGAGTACTTGTGATCTGGGATCCTAGGAGGAGGACTTGGAATGAATGCTGATGCGGTGTGGATGGTAGTATTGGGCCCATACTACTTAAAACACCGGATCAGTGCGCAGTCCAAGTAAGAATCCTTAGGGTACTAAGGAACAAGTAGGGCTGAGTTATCGAGTGCGAGTACACTCAAGTGAGTCTCTGATTTTTTTTATGTAGTATTTCAGAGACATCATGGTTGGGACATGCCACAGACCAGAGACCAGTGGCGTGAGTGACGAGGAGCTTCATCAGATGATCCACAACAAAGGGGCTACGACTATCCACACAGAGATACCGGGGATGTTTGGGTTTATCAAGACCACTTTGATTGAGACATTCGATGAAAGATATGCAGCGGTTACTGAGGCTGCGGCTGCTGCAGCTACTACAACTATGGCTGCTGTTAGACCTCAGGGGGTGACTCGATGCTGTTCCAGGAGTTTAGCAACACGAAGCCATCAGATTTTGATGTGACGTAGGATTTGATTACTACGATGGGATGGATTTCTGATATCGAGGGATTCTTCTACATCTGTTCGTGTCCGGAGCATCTAAGGGTTCATTTTGCACTGAACCACTTTCGCTTGGGGGCGAAGGACTGGTGGAAGTTCGTGGCGATGAACTTCACTCTTCCAAGAGACTTCGGAGGTGACCTGGGAGAGGTTCACCACCATGTTCAGAGACGAGTATGTTCCCCCGT
This sequence comes from Lactuca sativa, assembly GCF_002870075.4. Classification (NCBI taxonomy): domain Eukaryota; kingdom Viridiplantae; phylum Streptophyta; class Magnoliopsida; order Asterales; family Asteraceae; genus Lactuca; species Lactuca sativa. Next base: position 145,385,540 of record NC_056628.2, read on the forward strand.
TGGAGCGGGAATGGTTGGCACAAGAGTTCTTGTCCCTCAAGCAGGGGACGAAGTCCGTGACTGTGATTACACGAATGTTTAACGAGAGGGCGTTGTTTTACCCTGAGCACGTGTCGTCTGAGCAGGCACGCATGGTCCGATATTTGAGAATTGACAAGTGATGTCATGGTTCGAGTACCATGATAAGTAGCAGATTGAGAAGTGATGTCATGGGTCGAGTCCCATCAGTTGTAGCAAGTCGAGAGTTGATGTCATGGTTCGAGTGCCATGATTTGAGGTGGATTGAGAAGAGTGAACGTGGTTTGAGTATCATGACATGTGGAGGTTAGTGTTTCTGGTTTTTACCAGTTATTCCATGGGGATTGTCTAGACTGAGATCAAAGTGAATGAGTGTGGGGCTTCGAGGGATTGTGGGTGATATACCAGTTATTCCATGGGGAAATTGAGTGAGCTTCGAGGGATTGTGGGTGATATACCAGTTGGAGTCGCAACACTTAGGGATGATGCATTATGGGAAAATACGGTCTGGGCTGGGCGACCGGCCGATAGTGGAGAGGTCACTTTCTGTGACCCGAGTGGTGCTATATTCGTTTCATGTGGGAGACATAAAAGGTGTTGAGATTTCGGTTTTTGAGTTGGGGGTGAGCCTTGTGGGATTGCACGTATGGTGATCTTCAAACAGAGTAGGTGGCAGTAGGTCTGTTGCCAAGTAAAGATATATCTTGAACAGGTCTTCAATGGGGATTACGATGGTCAAGGACCAGGAGACAGCCTAATTGAGTATAGTATGGCATGTGTTAGTTGCAACGTCGAACGATCAAGAGGAGTATATCAGGGCGGTGGCCCTTATTGTCTTTGATGGGTATTAAGAGTGGAAATATGGTTTCTGCTCTTATGATAAGTGACGTGATGGAATGTTGGTTGAGGAGTCGATGATAAGGAGAACGGTAGATCATTACTTCCAGACTAAGAGTCAGGGTTAATACCGGACGGTTGGGAGGTCCAGTGATGGAATGGTGTGAGATTCTGAATGACTAAAGACAGTCATGGTAGGAAGTTTTGAGGATTTCATCTGAGTTTCGGGGCATTGGAGTTGCTCGATCTCTGTCAGGAGATCATCGAGCGTTGTGTACCACCTTCCAGGAGTCAGTGCGATGTTAATGGTGGAAACAGTCGGTGAGATAGATTGTTGGTGCACCGATTAGGGTTGGTTCGAACCCTAAGTGGGGGAGAACCGGGTAATTTTATGAGGGGATTAGAGATTCGATCAAGAACGGTTAGAGATCTGGATACGGAGAGATCAGCAGTGCGAACTCATGAGCCTAGGGTTATTGGTGATTGAGACGAGGTGCAAAGAGAGATAATGAATGTGTTATGTTTGAAAAGGATGAGCGTCTCAATGGTAATTGGCCGTTGGTCGGAGACCTTAGGGTGAACGGAAATTCTTCAAGGTCAAAATGGTGAATTCGAGATGGTTGGCTCGTAGGGTAAGTTCGACGGTTGAGAAATTCCGGTTCAATAATGGGGTTGTTATTTAGCTTGGGAAGGGCAGAAGATTAGACAACCAATTTCAGGTTGTGGATCAGGAAGATCAGTGAATGAGACGAGATGTCGTAAGGTTCTATGGTGGTGTATGAAGGTATCCGGATTTAATGCATTGGATTTCGGATAATTTTGATTCTTGAGTGGAGACGGCAAGTGGTAGGTCAAACATCTATGATTCCAGTGGGAGTCCTTTCGAATAATGACAGAAAGTGAGATTGTCCAAGAATATGGATTACAACGGAGAAGGTTGTTTTATTATGGAGATTGCCGCCAGATATAGTGATGCATAATTTGCGTAAGTGCATGCACCTATATACGATTGGTCCATGGAGGGTGTAAGTCAGTTAGAGGTTGTTGTGATGCTACGGGAAGCCTTATTACTCACTAGTCAGAAGTTGTTGTGATGCTATGGGAACTCGTAGTACTCACTAGTCAGAGGTTGTGGTGATGCTACGGGAAGCCGCAGTACTCACTAGTCAGAGGTTGTGGTGATGCTACGAGAAGCCGTAGTACTCACTAGTCAGAGGTTGTTGTGATGCTACGGGAAGCCGTAGTACTCACTAGTAAGAGGTTGTTATGATGCTACGGGAAGTCGTAGTACTTACTAAATAGAGGTTGTTGTGATGCTACGGGAAGACGTAGTACTCACTAGTGAGAGGTTGTGGTGATACTGCAGGAAGTTGTAGTACTCACCAGTCAGTTAGAGGTTGTGGTGATACTGCGGGAAGCCGTAGTGCTCATCAGTCAGTGAGAGGTTGATGTGGTGCTACGAGGAGACGTAGTACACACTAGTTAGGGAGAAGTTGTTATGATAAAGTACTCTTTGATCAGAGCATGGCGCATAAGAGTTTTAGGCATAGGGTGTCCCTAATTTATGAGATTTTGGGAACCTGGTGGTCGGACCAGGGGCGAGATCCGGGTCTCGTCAATGTTAGGGGATCATTATGTTATGAGTAAGGTGTGATTATTGCAATCCGAAAGAACGGGATAAGTGAAGTACGCATGAGTTGCGGGAAATGAGTTCTGAGTTGAGTGCTTCGTTGGGACGAGTGGTTCTAACTCTGGGTCAAACCAAACTCCCGGGTTTGAGTTTAACTCTGGTGGTGCATTGGATAGGCGAGATGAGGTTCTGGATTCTGAGGTAGGTTCCATGTTGAGGAGTAGTATTTGTCATCTGATGTCTTAGACCTATGTGGGTCCGTACTCGGGTATGGGAGGCACCACAAGTTGCTTAGAACTATGAGTAACAGAAGACCGAGGTCGGGGTCGAGTCGATCTTCAGTTGGGAAGGTAGCATTTGCTTAGAGTTAAGCGGACTTCATTACTCGAGGGTCACATTGGGCCGATGTGGTTATAGTAAAAAGGAAACCATGGAGTCTGTTGGGATAATGCAATGGATGACCCTGGAGGTTCAACTATTAGGTCGAGAACAAACCTGGTACTCAGTGTTGAAAAGGGATACGAGGAATGGAGCTAAGGCTTTTGTTTTTTTTATGTCTGAGGACACTTCAGAGCGATCACGATTATTCTTTAGGATTTCAGGGCAGAGAGTTGATAATTCTTTGTTCGGTTGGGTTCCGATAGCAGTTCAGTGGATGAGCCCTGCTGGGACGTGAACCCTTCCGTTTCTTGGGTCGTGATTCAGATGGTTGCTATGTTTGGTATGAGGGATTGGTAGCCGATTGTTGGATTATGTCGGGAGAGAATCTGAAGGATTGGGTTTCCTACGGGATTGGGAATCCCTGTTGGGATCCAGGTGTCTAGAGAGGATGGAAGTTGTGTCGCATGAGATCCTATCGATGGTGCCATTTAGTTATTGGATTTGATCTGTATGTGGAGGAGCGATTTCGAGGGCGAAATCTAATTTAAGTGGGGGAGAATTGTAACATCCGGGATTTCGTGTATGTCAATTTGTGTTTCAATTTGGAGGATTTAGGACGGACTCGACTAGTCGAGAGTCTGACTCGCCGAGTCACGTCGAGTTGATTGCGGGTATTTAATGAAAGGACTCGACGAGTCCAAGTATGGACTCACCGAGTAGGTGATGGGCAGAGAAAAACCTAAGTTCCGAGGTTGGAGCCTATTTAAAGGAACTTATGACCTTGGATGCGCCTCATATTTCTTGTGAGAAACCCTAAATCGCAATTGGAGCCTTGGGAGAGTTCTTATGATGAAATCAAGTAATTTGGTGGATTTTGTGGAAGGAAAAGAGTAGGACTCAAGCAAGGAATGAGATGGGGGCAGTGGATCTAGCATCTATTTGCATGGGACTGCTGTAGGTGTTGGATTAATGTCTAAGTCCATAACTATAATTGGTAAGACTTGACCCGACCCAGCATGGTCCATTTGGGTTGCATGGCATCATGCATTTGGATAGACTCTAATGAGAGAAATAACACTTAAGGTTGGTTAATATATTATAAGTTATAATATATTAATAAGATTATTTAATTAGTATTGATCAAGAATTAATTAAGTGATCAAAAGAAGACTAATTAAATATATGGGTTGATTCTGTAAATCATCCATACTTGTATAGTGGGCTAATGCTCCATGGATTATTAAGTTGGGCTAAAACCCATAAGATGCTCCATGGATGCTCCATGGTGTATTTGAACCCATGGATCCAAGGAAATGGAAAGTCATGACAATTAGGGTTTACCCTAATTGTAACACTATATAAAGATCATACTCTTGGAAAAATCGGCCACAATATGGAAGAAAGAGAAGGGCTAGCCGATTTCAAGTGTTCTAAATTTCTCTCAAGGTTATTCCAAAAGCAATTGATGTTGTGTGAACCATTTGAGGTGTCACACTTGGGGCGCTAGGCACTCAAGCTTCATGAGGACATTCTACATCAAAGAGGTATGTATTCTATCTTGTTATATTCATTGTTTTGTATGCTAGATTAGGATAATACCTTGGATGTTCATATTTGCATGTATAATAGAGAAAACATAGATCCAAGGTATTTAGGGTTGCATGTACACTTAGGAGTGTTAGAATGCTCAAAACCCAATAGTGGTATCAGAGCCTAGGCTTGTTTTCTTGTTATACTTGCAAAAGTAGCTGAAAAATCGAGTTTTGATGCTGTCTGCCCAGCAGACTTGACAAGTCCATGAATGGACTCGCCGAGTCCAAGGCAAAATGCATCCAACTCGCCGAGTTGGTTCATGCACTCGACGAGTTGGACCCCCAGACAGCATATATTCGTCTTTTTGGCTTGAATTGGACTAGGAACATTACCCTAAGATGTTTTTGGACTTATAAACTTGTTTTTGATGTGGTAATGTTCATGCTAATCCAATTTCAAAGATAATTGTCAATAGATTCATGTTTTGTATTAGTTTAAGGTTTAGACTAATTACATGAAATAGTTTGATTCCAATTATCATGTTCATATGAGTTGCTTAGATTAATAGAAAAGGTTGATTGATTATGTGTCTTTGATCCATTTTAATCTAAGAATTGATTCTAAAATGTGTTTGTGTAACTTATCCTCAAGTTACATGAAAAGTCACATTAAAGTTTCTTAAAACTCATAAAAGTTGGCAATGGTTACAAATATGAAGAGTCTTGTTCTCATTAAATGGTTTTATGACTCCATAACTTGTCCTCAAGTTATGGAGGTTCAAGAGTCACTTCATTAATCATTTAAATGTGTAACCTTAATTAGTTCCATAAGTTACAAAAATAAAGAAAAGTTACATTCTTTTATTAGTTTAAAGTCTTCCATAACTTGTCCTCGAGTTATGGAACTTGAAGAGTCTTTTAATTAAAACTACTTTAAACACATAAGTTATGGAATTAATTAGTTTTGAATAGTTTCAAAACTTGCCCTCAAGTTTTGGAATTTGAAAAGTTTTCACTTATGAATACTTTAATTCCAAGTAAAGCCCTTAGAATTTTAAAAGTTCAAATTCAACCCTTATACTTTATAATATTATAAGTTAATAATATATATATATATATATATATATATATATATATATATATATATATATATATATATATATATATATATGTTTAAGAGTAAAAGTCAGTCTTACCGTTAGTAGGCCTCATTCACGAAGCCGGTCTATAAGGGGGGTATAAGGTTACTGCCTATAAAATGGCAGTTTAATGGGTGTCCACACTCACCCACCGCTTCCTTGACTGGTGGAGGGTCGTTAGCCGAACGGGTAGGACAAAGACTATAAGTTCTCCCTTCATTAAAAGTATTAATGATAAATACTAAGTAACTAAAAACTTATAGTTCCCAATCTTAGTTACTTAGGAAAAATGTGAATAAGGTGCTAACCCATGAAATTACACTTTGTACTATGCTTAAGTCGGTTGGTGGAGCGTGTGTGGTTTACCGGCACACTGGCTTGACGTTAAGAAGGTAGGAAACGGGTTTTCGTAAAGTTTATCTTAGATTGGTGGAGCGTGTGTGGTTTATCGGCACATTGGTTGGGTGATAAAAATTTAAGAGTACCAAGTAATTTGCATGGTTATTTCACACCTTGTTTTGTGATCCTCGGCATCCCAGTCACAAAACCTGAAGGGCACACTCGAGATTGAAACATGCCATTGAAAAGTTCAATGAATCTCAAAAGATCTAGGAGTTTCAAATCCAATTAAGACTTAATTATATTACTTTTTCATGGTGGAAATTGGTAAATCGTCATTTACCTACCTACAACTATTTTATAACATGGATTATGGCGTCCCTCTTCCAGTTATAAATAGGTTGTTGGGTCCTAGCCCTAATATTTCATATTGGGTGTTATATTAAGGACTTTTAAATCAACTAAACTTGAATATCTCCCAAAACATGTCTAGTTCAGATATCTATGATCTTCCCAAATCTCTTGGAACTTCACTTCCTCCACCTCCTCCAATTATTCTCCCTAACCCACAAGTTCGAGGTCACTTAAGCCCTATTGGCAAGGCAAGGTCTAGGTGTGATCACATCTTGGAGATGAAGTCACATATTGACAAGCCGGGAGAGTTGGGTGTCAAAGTCTTGAGAAATTTGGATGTTCAATCACTTTCTAAGTCACATAGTGAGTTCCTTTGGGACTCCTATGAAACAGACTATGAAACGACCCTTAATGATCTTATCTATGTGCTTGGTACTGCTGAATCAGCAATGATTTGGAAGGCTGGTAAAGCAAATGTGATTAGGTGATCAACTTTCCAAAACTTTATGGACAGGGACAATAGTGACACAAGAAATCCAGAAAAGCATTCCTTCCCAATGGAAAGGGATTAGCCATAGTCAACTTGGTTGACAAAATGGGAAAGAGAAAGGCTAAGTCTGAGATAGTCCCATGTACTATTACTTAAGGGTCCATATGTTTCTATTGCCAAAGGAAGGGGCTTTGGTTACGAAGCTGCCAAACTTACCTAAGGATGGTAAAGTCAATGAGTCTGACTTTATTTCAGGTAAAGTCCATTCTCTAACTCTATTAAGTTCCTATTTGGAGATTCTTATTACATGATTTGACTGGGTCACATCTTGGTGTTTTAAGAATCAAAGAAAAGTAAAGAAACTTAAAGAAAGAATATGCTGAATCTGATCGCGTAGATGGATTTCTATCGTATAGTTTGAAGATTGGATTCTTGAGCTACTTCTTAGGAGTTATGAGATGTTGCTTAGGAATAGATAACAACAAGTTTTCCTATGGATTGTAAGGATAAGTTCTTCTATAAAGTTTTTAAAATAAAAGGAAAATTTCTGATTTTATTTATTTTAAAATATCCTTACAATGGCATCTGTGAAAATGTTTGTTGCTTATAAGATTCCATTAATAGCAAGATTGGACATATGAAATTGATTCTTTCATTTGTGGTAATATCTAAATGTACCAAATACGGAAAGATTCTCATCACCCAAGTTCAATTGGACCGGAACTTGAAATCATGCAAGTTGTATATTATGATGAATGTGAACTTTCAAGCATTGGAAAATTAAGACTAATTACTTATTCACATGGATGTGTGGGTCAAGTGAAGGGCTAAGGGATCGAGTACACAGTCATGTGCACTAATCAAGCCCACCACAAATAATCGATAAGACTATTCGTCATGATTTAATAAAGTTTAGTAAATATGGTTATACTTACAAGCTTAAGTGTAATTCTGAGACATTGGAAAAAGGTTCCAATGTATGGCAGAGCGAACAAGAAGAATCAAATTAGGCAGAAAGATAAAATTTTCTCAAATTTGAAAAGATGGGAGAGTACTTTATGATATATGATCATCTTAATGATTAAGAGACCTTATCACAATTCATCCTCTAAGTGCATTCTGATAGCTAAGAAGAGGAGTAATGAATTGTTGAAGTGGTTAAATCAAGAAGATGAGTCATACTTCGTTCCAAAACAATTCTTAGAGTTATACTCTAAGATTGTAAATTGAGTGCATATCTTAAAGAAAGGTTTAAAAATGCGTGTCAAATGTAAGAGTAAAAGTGTCCTACTCTTGTACATTTGAAGTTGGTGAGTTGTGATGTTTTGGATAAAACAAAGACCAACTTAGGCCAATTGTGTGAAGTGTTTGTCTTGATAAAGAATCCGCACTATCCCTTGAATATTTTACAAGAGAGTCTTATATGTCAAGAGGACAGTGGGAGTCTTAAAGGTCTTGAAAGGCTCAAGAACTAATCAAGAATAAAACCTAAGGTTCTTCACTAGCACACGACTTGAGGTTTATAACCTATCATGTTGACATTTGTGTGCCCATTCCAGTTAAAGTTGGCTTTGCATATGAGTTCGTAGAGTCCTCAATTGGTTGTACAGCTACTTGGAAGCTATTGCAGGCCCTTATGCTGCCAAATGGCAAGAACTTAAGATTGCACAAGTTCAATCCGTATGAGTTTGGATTTGTCACTAACCTTGTCTTGTGATTATGGTTTTGACAAATTCATATGGGTAGGAACTCATACACCATAAAAATCTTAGTGTCATAAGGTTTCTCTCCGATTCATGAAAATGATGGTGAGGAAACACTTCCACTAAGTAGATTTGTAAGTAGATAGTAATCTTTGCATTCTCAAAGTTGTTAGTAGGCACACTAACATGGACTTATGAGAAATAGCAAAGGTCTAAACAATTAAGACTATGATTACGGAATCCATTTTCATAGTTCTGAAATTGTTTAGACACACCTGTGAGCTATCTAAGATAAGGTGTATGATTTTTATAAAGTCTTATCAAAGCAATCTAGTATCAGAAATCTGAACTTTGTTAAAAAGTCAATAGCTGATTTCTGAGTACATGTTAAAGCTAGTAGGAGCATAAGTGTTATGCTAATACTCATCATGTTAGTGGGAGCATGATAATTATGATAAGTATTGCAAGTTAGAAATGTTAATTATAGAAAACAAAAGTTTCAATTCGTGAGGTTGCAGAGGTTGAAAAAGTTGTTTTGCTATAATTAAGGGAGAGGAAATTATACTTCATTTCAATTATGAAAAGCTTAGATTGAGTTTATAATCATTCTAAAGAGCTTATATTGAGATTGTAATCACCTTTAGTCAAGAATATATATATGAATTTCATGTTGAATTGGTTCAACTTAAGAAAATTCTATATATTGCGTTCTCAAAATTCGATTATGATTACGGCATCCCTTTTCATAGTAAAATTTTGAGAATATGGCAAACAGAAAAAAAATATTATGGCAAAAGAATGGTCTAGAACCATGTCTTTATGTGAAACATCATGAATCGTGTCCCATTTACTTTGGGTACAAGATCGATTACATGTGCTATAATATTTATTCTTTATGAATTTTCCAAATGCCTTGGGGCATTAAGGAGGAAAATGTCTAGAATTGGATACGACTAAAGTGATTAAGCAATTGTCGAGGACAATCTAAGGTTTACCAAAGATTGGCTGCTCAAGGACAGTTGGAAGTATATAGTGTGAATTTTGGAAGGACATATTGACATAGTCTGAAAAGAGGCAACTCTTGCTCAGAAGTGGTAGTCAAAATGGGAATATAGAGTTGTCTCTATAGATGGAAGCAATCTGTGTAAGATTAGGTAAAACTTAGTGCAAGAAGCATGTTCAAAGCAATGCATACTTTGAACATAAGGCGTTGTGTCCATGGAGTAGGTCTTCATTGGAATACCCTGTAATGGTTGTTGACAAGTCTTTGTGACTTTGTACACATTCATTGCAAGAGGGTAGTGCATTTAAGTTTAAAGCCTAACAAGATTTCGATTTGGGAGTGTGAAATTAGAATCATTGAAAGTTTGGTCAATTGGTTTATTTCACAAAGTAAGGATCATAGATAAACATAGAGTGCATACTTGGTGTATGGCAAAGCTATTGTTTAGAAAAACATAGTGTACATGCTTGGAGCATGGGACAACTAGTGTTTTAATTCAAGTATAAATTTGATAAAACCGAAACAATAAATAATGAGTAATCAGTATGGTGATAAATAGAAGTGGTCTATTTATATTCATAGGGTTTGATACCATATTTGATTCATTTATTCTTGTGTTTCACTTTGCATGTTTTGACTTCCATAATAACTAGGTTATTCTTCCGGAATGACTAAGTTATTTAAACCATCCATAGTCGGTCATATTTTGGAAGTAGATATGAATCAAGACTGTCATGGGTTGGCTTGTAGAGGTCCAAGTTGGTGGACAAAGTTGTGCTACACCGCTCATGAGTGCTCATAAGTTCTGAGTATTGGATTCAACCCGCTCTCATTTGAATCACTTCATGGATTTTATCACGAGTGATCATGAGACGATAATATCTTATATTCTTCAAACCTAGAGATATGAGTTGTTACTATGAGTTGGTTATACATTGATTGCGCGAAAACACATTGGTAACTCGATTCTATAAAACGTGTCTTTGTGTATGATTCAACAAGTAGCAGAACAAGCCATATGAGTCAAAGTTTATCCATTCCTTTTACCTTTGGGATAAAAGCGATATCTGTGGGCCCCTCGATGATTTAATGATGATACGTGTGAGTGCTTGGCCAAGCCATGACTGATTTGATTTGTTCAATCAGTCAGTCGTCATAAATCGGAAATCGGGAAACAACAACTGGACAGAGAGAATGATTTACAATCCGTGTCTCAGTCCATATGATATCTAGAATGGAGGAATATATGATCCCTTATCTAATGGACAAGTCATTGACAAAGGTCAGAGTTCATCTACGAGGTCAGAGTTCAACGGAAGCTTTTGAGAGCTACGCTTGCCAGTTGGTTCTTGAAGTCATACGCAATAATAGTTTTAGACTTATCCAAGTGGGAGACTGTTGGATTAGTGTCTAAGTCCATAACTATAATTGGTAAGATTTGACCCGACCCGGCATGGTCCATTTGGGTTGCATGGCATCATGCATTTGGATAGACTATAATGAGAGAAATAACACTTAAGGTTGGTTAATATATTATAAGTTATAATATATTAATAAGATTATTTAATTAGTATTGATCAAGAATTAATATAGAATTAATTAAGTGATCAAAAGAAGACTAATTAAATATATGGGTTGATTCTGTAAATCATCCATACTTGTATAGTGGGCTAATGCTCCATGGATTATTAAGTTGGGCTAAAACCCATAAGATGCTCCGTGGATGCTCCATGGTGTATTTGAACCCATGGATCCAAGGAAATGGAAAGTCATGACAATTAGGGTTTACCTAATTGTAACACTATATAAAGATCATACTCTTGGAAAAATCGGCCACAATATGGAAGAAAGAGAAGGGCTAGCCGATTTCAAGTGTTCTACATTTCTCTCAAGGTTATTCTAAAAGCAATTGATGTTGTGTGAACCATTTGAGGTGTCACACTTGGGGCGCTAGGCACTCAAGCTTCATGAGGACATTCTACATCAAAGAGGTATGTATTCTATCTTGTTATATTCATTGTTTTGTATGCTAGATTAGGATAATACCTTGGATGTTCATATTTGCATGTATAATAGAGAAAACATAGATCCAAGGTATTTAGGGTTGCATGTACACTTAGGAGTGTTAGAATGCTCAAAACCCAACAGTAGGAGGTATGAATCTGTACTCATTCTCGTGTATTTTGTGGTTTTCTTGAATCTAGGGTTTTCTTATTCCTTCTTTAGCTTGGATTCGAAACTTATGAGGTCCCAAGGTGGAATAAGTCTTAGATCTGGACCTTAAGAGGTCCATAGAGTCCCAACCATTCGGCTTTATGTTGTTCCATTGGAGATATGGATCTAGGTTGCCATTTTAGGAGCTATTTCTTCATATAAGGGCATAAGAGTGTTGCATGAGAATAAAGTTTGAACCTTTATGTGATATTTGGGTGTAAGAAGGTCAAATCTATAAGTTAGATAAACAGATCTAACCTTAGAAGGTCATTTGAGTGATGCCATGGAGGGAACTCGCCGAGTCCATATGGGGACTCGACGAGTCGATTCGGGTTGCCTTGCGATTCGTGACCAGTGGTAACCCGTCGAGTCAGACCTTAGGAGGATTCAGAGGACAAGCATGGACTCGCTGAGTCACTTAGGTGCACTCGACGAGTTTGGTCAAAGTTGACCGTTGACTAGAGTTGACTTCAGTTAACAATGGGGCCTTGGTCAAGCTGATTCAAGAGAGGTCAGGGAGGGGTAGAATGGTCTTCTACCCATTATTAGAGATGAGAACAAAAGAAAGTATTGATTAGAGACGTTTGCCTTATGTATTAGGCGGAGGCTCAATCGAGCTTATCAAGCCAGAAGGTTTACTAGACATCATGGGAGGTGATTCTTCTCACTATACTGTACATGGAAGGGTAGCTATGTGTGACCGGAAGATCTTGTATGCTATGAGATGTATGTGCTACATGTGGTTATGTGATATGTATGTGCTATGTATTTTATGTATGGTAAGGACTAGAAGGTCAAGATGATATGGACCAGAAGGTCAAGATGTCATGAACTGGAAGGTCAGGAGGTTACGGACCGGGAGGTTGATATGAGTAGGACCGGAAGGTCTATCAGGATTCGGGAAGGAAGTCCCCTGAGACACATGGACCAGAAGGTCACATAGAGTTATGGCCTGGAAAGGCGTATGTGTTGTATGTGGTATTTTGGGGAACTCACTAAGCATTTATGCTTACCGTTGTTGTGTTATGTGTTTCAGGTACTAGCGAGGATCGCGGGAAGGCGCCGAAATGATCTGTACACACTGATGAAGATTTATGTACTGGAGATTCTGTGGTTTTTCATTGAGATATTATGTGATACAATGGGTTTTGTTATGAATGAAATATGTTTTAAAAGAGAAAATTTTTTTGAAAATTTACGTTGTTACAAAATAGTGTTAGAAAGATTAATAGTTGATCCTGAGTATGAATATAGCAAGATACTCAAAAACGTATCAAGATACCACAAAATATCTTGATAAGTCGATGTGTAAACAAAGTAACAATCAAATAATTATGCAAGGAATTATCAAAACAATTATAGATGAATAAAATCAAAGCAAGAACAAAATGATGTACGAGGAAAGCCCTTAATCCTTTTGGATCTTCGACATAGAAGATCGAGAGGTGATAAACACACATGCCTTAGAATTTATATTAAATCATAAATTATTGCTTCAATTGCTAGCTGATATTAGAAAGAATGTGTTTGTGCTCCGGTGTCGAAAGAATCAGAGAAGAAGGATAAATGGACGTGTATGTGTGCGTTCATCAGCTAGTCTTTTATACATAACAAAATTAACTAAAACTTTGTGATTCTTGGGATTCTCCTTTATCTTTGCTTGACTCGAATTTCTTGAGGGTCTTCAACGTTCACGAGGTATTGACGACATGTAGTCAACTTGCTCTGTTTCTTTTTCCTTAATCCTTGAGTCCCTGCACAAGATTTTACAAGAAAAATGATGGAAGGCCATGATACAGAATAAATCCAAGATCTTGGGCTTGCCTAGGATGTTAGTTCAAGTTAAAGATATAAATGGTAAGTCAAAATTTCTACCCACAACAAGTACCACCATAAATCTTCAATTTGGGATACTGGGGGATTGGAGATTTCTAGTCGTGAAATTCTCTTAGAAAATTATGATGTGACGTGGCTTGTCTTTCCAGGACTAATCCTATTCATCTGTTTCTTTAGCAGATTTGAATTTTTGAAGGGCAGGATTTTTGGAACAGAACCTTATATGAATTCGAATTGCTTCTCCCAATAAACTACGATCACATGTATTTTCTTTTTTGTTCATCTTGAGTTTCTTCATGGGGAAAAAGCTTAATCAGTCTCGATCTAGGTCTAAAGCTCCTATTATTGAATACTTCATCGTCTTAAGAATGTTGCCTCAGGATGTGTCAAACCCGTGGCCGAGGCGGTGGAACATGTTGAGTTATGCGACTAAGTTCACGGAGCACGGGTAAACTAAATATATAACACAAGTACAACAATAAACAAAACAACATTTGTATTTCATCTTGATGTTTTAATACATGGTTCTTACAAATAATGCTATAATATATAAATTACCTTTAATAGGTATCTAGACATAACAAAAATTAGTAAAGTAAATTGCTTGAGATCTATGATTATCCGTCGTCTAGATTAGATTGATTCCTGATTCCCTGAGAATACATGTAGTTTTGAGGGTTAACACAAGTTTGGTGAGAGTTACATCTTTCCTGCTAGCAACAATAATGATACTTTTAAAAGTGTTCAAAAATTATTTTCTTTATAAGTAAACCATATTTGAATGAGCTTTGAAAAATACAAAAGGTGTCTTGGTATAAGTATATTCATGCTTAAAACAGTTAAGAAACAAGTTTTTTAGTTGTAGAATGGGAGAGAGAGATTCGAGTTAATGTTTATATTGAGTTCTATAACCAAGCTATGTGACTAAATGTACCCTGCTACAACGCTTCATTAGACGTCGTAGTAATGATTGTAGACACTTATCACCCGGTTCGATTGATCGGTTGAGGTTGTAGCTATCCACCGCAGGTAGGGATGTCAACCTCGTATAGATCTATAGATATGTATCTCGCTCCAAAGATTAATGATTATAGTAGTGTGGGTATACTAAGTGTTTAAACTTTAGCTAATGAATAATGCCTCACTATAAACCCTTAACTAAGCTATAAATAGCTCCCATCCCTAATTTGGAAGTGGATAAGTTTAAGGCATAATCAATCGTAAAGAGTTTATAAAAGTCGAGCATAATTGGTATGCATGTGTAGTATAAGGCACTAGCTTTTATAAACTAAGTATGTTTCTTGTATAAACTTTGTATGTACGCATGTATAGTTCCAATCCTAAGGAATACTACAAAGTTATATAACATGCATTTTATGACACACAATACACGTAAAAATCATAGTGTTTTGTAGTAAAAAGGTATATGCTATTTTTAAAAGATTTATTATTTTAACAACACAACATATGAGAATATTGAAGTTTAAAACTAGTTTATGTATTCGTAACATATAAAAGTTAAATCAATGATTTATAAACAAGTTATAGTTTATAAATCATACTTTATATGTATTTTTGTATTATCTGGCATTAGAAATACATTTATTCTCCCCCAAAAATATATAAAAGATGGGGCCGTAACACTCACCTTAACGTGCGGTTATCGAGTTGTTTCGAGTATGGGATGCGAGAACCGGGGCATGTTGTTGTGAATTCGGGATTACGGGTTTAATTTAATTCCCTAAAAAGTTTCAATATAAATTATTAGTTGGAAAGGTATTTCGTATTTTAACCAAAGTATATTATTTAATAATTTCAAAAACTTTAGTTAATCCAAAAGTTATTTAATTAAAGTTTATTTAATCCAAAATTTATTTGAATAAATTTTATCTAAACCAAAATAAACTTAATATTTTCTAGCATTTTAACGTAATCCAAAATTTATTTAATAATTTCCAAAAATGAATTATTTAATTTTTATATTAAAATTTTAGATTTATTTTTTTAAAAAGGTTTTCCACATCGGGGTATTTTTGAATATTTAAATAAAAGTTTGAAGGTTTTTGGTTTAGTTTGGAAGGATATTTCCGAGTGGGGTAGAAAAAGTAACATTTAAATCAAGTTTTCGACTAGTTATGAAAGGGATTTTGGAAGGAGGGGAGTATTTAAAATCTTTTTAAATGAATTGTTGGACATGGGATTGATTTTTGTAAAGAATAGTTGGCTCCAGCTAGTAGAGATTCGGATCATCAGTGGCTTCTTTTTGTATACGTTCATGAGACCATGCAGGAAACGGTTGATTTCTGAGTTTCAAGAATCAATTTCGAATTCTTTGCTTCAGCTTCTTTTGCCTTGAGTTTCTTCCGAAGAATATCGAATTCATCAAGCTCTTTGTCCTTTTTCTCTCTTTCTGCTCTTTCCGACTCAGTCATGTTCGCATCTTTATAATTTTCTTCTTCAGAAATACATTTGCCTTTATCTTTTCCGGATTCGGAAGCTTCATTATCCTTCCGATCATTTTCATTCTTTAACTTATTTTCCTTGTCTCCCCCTTGTTTCACAGAAGCCCTGCTTCCCGAATCAACCTGCAGTTGATTTAGAATTACGAATACATGTTGAAGCTTTTCAGAGAGATTTTGTCTAACAGAGACAGTGAACGAAGAATCGTGAGTTTCAACGATTCTCAACAAGCATTGATTGATTTCGGAAGTATACCTTTTAACTATAGATCTCTCTTCTTCAATTTTAGCAATGTTTTGGGTAGCATTCTTCAGCTTCTCGGTAAGAACCTTCATTTTCTGTGTCTGCTCTACCAGTGCATCCATAATCTTGTTTTTAGCAACAAAGTCATTTTGTAAGTTAGTGATCTGTTCAGAAATGGATGTGTTGAGCTCAGTATTGTCAAGCTTGATGTCTGTACGGAGAGTTGAGAGAGCTTGTTTTCCAGCTTGCAACGAGAATCAAAATCCTACAATGTCCTTGTTCATGTCAGATGTGTTCTTATCAGAAGAGGTCCTGAAGTCAGCCATAGATTCCTTAACTTCCTTTTGTAACTGTTGGACCTTTTCAGAAGCTTCTATGACCCTCTTTTTGGAAGGTTGAGCAGCTTTTGATGATTCTTCAATGACTTTGACATTTGAAGATGTGAGCATTTTCCACAGTTGTTCGATAGGTTATGAGCATATTTTCCCATTTTGTAGAAGATAAGGCATGAGTATACTCAAAGATTGAATCTAGCTTCTCATTCAACTACATGAATTGGACTTTCGTCATAGGCGCTTCATCATCATCATTGGAAAGATTTACAGAGAATGGATGAAAGACAAACTCTGCAATCGCTTCTTAATCATCTCCAAATAATATCTCATTATCATCATCAATTGGAGGAAGCGAAGATGAAGGCGGTTAGGAAGTCACACCAATGTTAGCATTTAGCCCCATATCAGATGTGTTGCCAGGGATACCAGAGGTCCTGATCTCTTCCGAAATGGATTTCAAAGAAGGAACTTCTGGTGGAGTAGAAACCGTTGATGTTGTAGGTGTTGGAATAGTGTCTAAGGCTGCAACTATATTAGGCAAGTATTTGACCCGGTTGTGCATGGTCCTTTTGGGTTGCCTTCACCATAGCAACTTGATAGGATGATTTATTAAGAGAGAATAAATATTATTAATATATTATGGGAATAATATAAAGAATAATATATTGTTATTTGATTAATATAAGTCATAGAATTAATTGGAATTATTTTGGTGACTTAAAGAGGTTAATTAAATAAAGGGGTATAAACTGTCAATTGTTTGATAGTTAAGCTTTAGACTATAAATTCTTATAGATATATAGTGGACGGATTCTAGAAGCTAGGATAGCTTCAAAATCGTCCAATGAGTTATCTAAGGAAAGGATTTGGATAGCCTTAAGAGAAGATTATCCAATTAGGGTTTAGGTTGTAACCCTTAAGGAATCTACAAGTATAAATAGACCCCATAGCCAAGGCAAATCGGGACCTCACCTAAAGTAAGAGAACCCTGGCCGATTTCCTTCCCTCTCCTCTCTCCTAAATCATCTTTCTTGCTATTGGTGTTTGTAAGCCATTAGAGGAGTGACAATTGTGACTCTAGAAGCTCCAAGACAACAAGATCAACAAGGAATTCAAAGGTATGGTTCTAGATCTGTTTCAATGTTGTTATTTAACCTAATTAGCCATTAGAAGTCTTGGATTCAAAGCATGTTTAATTACAAAGCCTAGATCCAAGCATTAGGGTTTTGCATGCGCACATAGGAAAGTGCTTATGGCTAAAACCCATCAGTGGTATCAGAGCCTAGCTTGGTTTTCTTTAAATCGTTGCTTGATTAACTGAAACAAACCTGCAAAATTCGATTTTTTGGTTTCTGAGTCATGGACTCGGCGAGTTCCAAAGTGGAGTCGGCGAGTAGGCCTGACTCGGCGAGTCCCTTTGTGCACTCGGCGAGTCCAGGCGTCAGGAATGGCCAGATTCGGGTTTTTTTTTTCATAATTATCTTATGGAAACTTACCTTAATCATAATAGATCAACCTAAATTCGTTTTTTTGATATATATGACTATTATCTTGATCTAGTTAAAGGTATTTATCAACTAATAAAATATTTAATTTCCTTATATGATAATTAATTAATTATTTTAATTATTTTGGTAATTATCTTTCAAAGAAATCTTGAATAAAATCAAATATAGATAATTAGGATATTAATTGTTAATTGGAATTATTTGTTATTTGATCCTCTATGTTTTAAATGTTTAAAACTTGCCCTCAAGTTTTGAAATTTATATTTGTGATTAAAAGTTTTAATTTAGACAAGTTAAATTTCAAACCCTAGATTTTAAAAGGTTTAAAATACAACCCTATACTAATATGATATTACTAGAATAATATATATATGTATAACTAAATGCTAGTCTTACCGTTAGTAGGCCTCATTCACGAATCCGATCTATAAGGTGGGTATAAGGTTGCGGCCTATAAAATGGCGCTTAATGGGTGTACACTCACACCCACCGCTTGCTTGATTGGTGGAGGGTCGTTAGCCGAACGGGTAAGATAGGGCAACCTCATCCTCTCATTAAAAGTATAATAAGTAATACAAAGTAACTACACATTTTTAAAATTTCCCAATCTTAGTTACTTTAGGAAAAGTGAATTGATGCAATCCCATGAAATTACACTTTGCACCCTTGCTAAGAAGTTAGTGGAGCGTGTGTGCTTTACCGGCACACTTATTGGTTCTAAGCAAAGGTGGCAAAGGGTGATTCATTGTTTATCATAGTTCAATGGAGCGTGTGTGGTTTACCGGCACATCGAATAGGTGATCGTTACAATGAAGGCACCATGTAAATTTGCATGGTAATTCACACCCGCTTTGTGATCCTCGGCATCCCAGTAACAAACAAGAGGGGCATATCGAGATTTAAACATGCCATTGAATAGTTTCAATGAATCTCATTCGAACCTAGGAATTCTCAATACACTTAGGACTAATAGTTAAGTTTTGTGATGGAGAATTAGTGAATCGTCATTCACTTACCTTCAATTTATTTGCATGTTAGATTACGGCATCCCTTTTCTAGTATGTAAATGTTATTGTTGGATCCTAGCCCTAATTTTCTTATTGGGTGATAATTAGGGATTCTTATTCTAATCTATCTTTGTCCTTTTTCTTTTTTAGATGTCGAACGCAAACAACGCTGCTGCTAGTTCTTTCACGTTGATGAGCCTTTTCCAAAAGGTCACCTTCGATGGAACGAACTTTAGCGAATGGATAAGATACATTCGCACCATTGCTTGCTATGAGGATAAGGAGTATGTCCTCGATGAGAAGCTTGAGAAAATCAACCCCGAAATCGCTACTCCGGCTGAAATCACCGCTTTTGAAACTCATGAGTGAGATGCAACGAAGGTACATTGCATCATGATTGCCACCATGAACTCCGAATTCCAAAAGTCCTACGAGGACATGTACCCGTACGAGATGCACCAAGACTTATTGGAGAGGTACCACCAAAACGCAAGACAAGAGCGTTATGAGATTTTCACCAACATGATTTCCGCTAAGATGGGTCATGGAGAATCTCTTACCGTGCACCTGCAAAAGATGCAAAGGTATGTCGACCGCCTTTGCAAGTTAAATGTTGACTTTGGGGAAGACTTGGCGATCGACATGGTGCTTCACTCTTTGCCTCCGATGTACAACCAATTTAGGATGACCTACCACATGAACAAAGAGGAGGTCACCCTAAGCAAACTCCAAGGTCTCTTGAGGGTTGCTGAGAGCAACTTCAAGGGCAAGCCTGTTGCACCAACTCCCAATCCGCCTGCTGCTCCTGTCTTGGCTATTGGTCAAGGAAAGGGAAAGAAGAGGAAAGCTTCATCGAAGAACTATCGCAAGGTTAAAGCCCGAGATGGTGCCTCTTCTAGTGGGACCAAAGTTGATCCCGCTAAGCCCTATCCTAACCCGAAGGAGGCAGAGTGCCACCACTGCCACAAGATAGGACATTGGAAGAGAAGCTGCCCAGAGTACCTGCAAGCAATCAAAGAAGGAAAGATCAAGCCATCTTTCGCAGGTATATACACAATTAAATCTAACAATTCTAATCATGCTATTTCTTGGGTTCTTGATACCGGTTGTGGTTACCACATTTGTTCTAATGTGCAGGGACTAAGAAGAAGTAGGGATGTGGAGGAAGGAAGAATCAATCTAATCATGGGGAACAGAAGATCGTCGCCTGTGACCAAGATTGGAGTGTATTCTTTAGTGCTTAGGAATAATTTGTGTTTAGATTTGAACAATTGTTGCTATTCGCCAGAAATGGCTAGAAACATCATTTCATTTCATGGTTTATATAGAGAAGGATTTAGATTTTCTTTTAATAATGAGAATGGTTCTATTTTGGCTTATCTAAATGGTATCTTTTACTTTGAAGCTATACCATGTAATGGAATATATGAAACTGTTATGATTGTTGATAACTTAGGAAATGATGTTTTGAATATAGATTCTTCCACTAGTATGGATAAAGCATCCTTGTGGCATTGTCATCTTGGACATGTCAACAAGAAACGCATAGCCCAACTCCAAAAGGATGGAGTGCTGGAGTCATTCGACCTTAGGGAAGATGACACATGCGAGTCTTGTTTACTTGGAAAGATGACTAAATCACCCTTCACGAGTACGTGTGAAAGGGGTGAGGGTCTTTTGGACCTAATACATACCGATGTATGTAGACCATTTAGATCAACCACGAAGGATGGAAACCGCTTCTACGTGACCTTTACCGATGATTATAGTAGATATGGGTATATCTATTTAATCAAGCAAAAGTCAGAAACCTTTGAAAGGTTCAAAGAGTTCAAGAATGAAGTGGAGAATCAATTGGGTAGGAAAATCAAGATGCTTCGGTCCGATCGAGGAGGAGAGTACCTAAGTCTTGAATTCCACGATTATCTCAAGGAGTGTGGAATAGTTTCGCAATTGACGCCTCCTAGGACACCGCAGTTGAATGGTGTGGCAGAAAGGCGTAATCGAACCTTATTGGATATGGTTCGCTCTATGATGAGTCATGCTTCACTACCTATCTATTTTTGGGGGTATGCCTTAGAGACTGTCGCCCATATCCTTAACCGAGTCCCGACTAAGAAGGTTGCCAAAACACCTCACGAGATGTGGACAGGGAAAGCTCCCTCGTTGGCACATATCAAGGTTTAGGGTTGCGAGGCTTTCGTAAGACGAGATACTCACGACAAGCTCGAACCTCGAAGTGAGCGATGTATTTTCATCGGCTACCCACAGACATCCTTTGGATATCTCTTCTATAGACCGAAGGACAATGTTGTCTTCGTTGCGAGGAGAGGAGTTTTCCGAGAGCGAGAACTCATAAGCCAAGGAGACAGTGGGAGGCAAATCGAACTTGAAGAGATTCAAGAGTCGATAGATGAAGGAACCTCTACTGCTGGCACTCAACCCGAGGAGGAAACTCCGGTTGAACCGATTGACGAATCCTTACCTCTTAGACGTTCCGGTAGAGTTAGAGTTCATCCCCAGTTTTATGGTTTTCATATTACTACCGAAGGGGACACGTATATTAGTGATGGTACACTAATAAATCTTGATGAACCTAATAGCTATAAGGAAGCCATGGCAGGCCCGGAGTCTGCGAAATGGAAAGAGGCAATGGATAGCGAGATCCAATCCATGTATGATAACCAAGTTTGGAATTTGGTTGATTATGTGTCCGGACGTAAGACCGTTGGGTGCAAGTGGATCTTCAAGAAGAAGACTGACGTGGATGGAAAGGTACACACATATAAAGCACGATTAGTTGCGAAGGGCTTTACTCAAACTCCAGGAGTTGACTATGATGAGACCTTCTCACCAGTTGCGAAGATTAAATCTATTACAGTGATGCTAGCAATTGCCGCATTTCATGATTATGAGATTTGGCAAATGGATGTCAAGACCGCTTTTCTTAACGGAAAGTTGGCTAAGGATGTTTACATGGCTCAGCCAGAGGGGTTTGTGGATCCGAAGCATCCGAATAGAGTGTGTAAACTTGAGAAGTCCATTTATGGACTTAAGCAAGCATCTCGCAGATGGAATCTTTGCTTCGATGAGAAAGTCAAAGAGTTTGGATTTGTACGAAGCGAAGACGAATCTTGTGTATATGTCAAAGCCAGTGTAAGTATAGTAAGCTTCCTCGTTCTATATGTCGATGACATATTACTCATAGGAAACAACATCCCGACTCTACAGGAGGTTAAGTCCTGGCTCGGGAAGTGCTTCGCTATGAAGAACCTCGGAGAGGCTTCTTACATTTTGGGAATAAGGATAGTAAGAGAAAGAAGTAAGAGACTAATTGGACTTAGTCAGAATACTTACTTGGATAAAGTACTAAAACGATTTAGTATGGAAAACTCGAAGAAGGGAGAATTACCGATACAGAGTAATGCCAAATTGAGTAAGACTCAAAGTCCGAGTACCGAAGTTGAGATAGCAGAAATGAGCCAAGTACCATATGCTTCCGCAGTTGGCTCAATCATGTACGCTATGACTTGTACTCGCCCTGATGTAGCCTTCGCTTTGAGCATGGTTAGCAGATATCAGGGGAATCCTGGCAGAGCACATTGGATTGCGGTGAAGAATATCCTTAAGTACCTTCAGAGGACGAAGGAATGGTTCTTAGTCCTCGGAGGGAGTGATGACTTGAAGGTGCGAGGGTATAGTGACGCCAGTTTTCAGACCGACAGGGACAACTACCGTTCACAGTCGGGCTGGGTCTTTACCCTAAATAGAGGAGCAGTGACATGGAAGAGTTCCAAGCAGGAGACCGTAGCTGATTCAACATGCGAATCAGAGTACATTATAGCGAGCGAAGCGTCGAAGGAGGCAATATGGCTAAAGAACTTCATCGGTGATCTTGGAGTTGTACCTGCCATAAAGGAGCCCATGGAGATTTTCTATGATAACGAAGGAGCGGTTGCCTTGACCAAGGAACCAAGGGATCATGGTAGATCAAGACATATCGACAGAAAATATCATTTCATTAGACATCGCGTAGAGGAAGGACAACTCGTAGTGAAGAGGATATCATCAGAAGATAACCCAGCAGATCCGCTTACGAAGGGACTGAGTAGGGTTAAGCACTTGCAGCATGCTAGGAGTATTGGGCTGAAGGATGATATTAGCATAGATTAGATAGTATTAGAAACGTGTAATAGATAAATGTAATTAACATTTGATGATTAAATAAAGGCGTTTTGTTTATGAGTAATGTTACTGTCTTATGTTAATTGTTTAACTACTGTTTCACTTTGCATGTTTTGACTTCCAGAATAATTGAGTTTATTAAGAATAATCGAATTGTTCAAATTGTCTACAATCGTTCATATGTTGGAAGTAGATATGAATGAAGATTGTCATGAATTGGTGTGTAGATTGTCTAAATGGTTTTAGATATAGCAAAGGGTTGCTGCAACGTTCATGAGTGCTTATGAACTAGTTTTGAGCATTGGAACAAACCCGCGCTTGCTGGAATCACCTTATGGAATATGATATAAAAGGGTGATCGCAAGACGATAATATCATATAGTCTTAAAACCTAGATATATGGTTTGTTATTTGTTAATTGATTGTACATTGATAATGCGAAAACGCATCAGTAACTTGGTGTTACAAAACGCATTGTTGTGTATAGTTGATTAATGAATAAGTAAATGCATATAAGTCGAAGTTTATCTGTAACTTTTATCTAAGAAGGTAAAAGTGATATCTCGGCCGCTCGATGATTTGATTTGACTTATGTGCCGGGCCCGGTCAAAACTGAATTGATGTGTTCGATTAAGTTCTATGTCAAATAAATCAGAGATCGAGAAACCTAAATGCTTGACTAACCATTCCATAGGATTGTCAGCATGATATCTAACAGAGGACTGTACGATCCCTTATCTAAAGGACAAGATTGATTAGATCAGAGTTTGACAGCGTCTTTGAGAGCTACGATTGCAAACCGAATTGTACTTGTGCATATAGTTACTAGACTTATCCAAGTGAGAGATTGTTGGAATAGTATCTAAGGCTGCAACTATATTAGGCAAGTATTTGACCCGGTTGTGCATGGTCCTTTTGGGTTGCCTTCACCATAGCAACTTGATAGGATGATTTATTAAGAGAGAATAAATATTATTAATATATTATGGGAATAATATAAAGAATAATATATTGTTATTTGATTAATATAAGTCATAGAATTAATTGGAATTAATTTGGTGACTTAAAGAGGTTAATTAAATAAAGGGGTATAAACTGTCAATTGTTTGATAGTTAAGCTTTAGACTATAAATCCTTATAGATATATAGTGGACGGATTCTAGAAGCTAGGATAGCTTCAAAATCGTCCAATGAGTTATCTAAGGAAAGGATTTGGATAGCCTTAAGAGAAGATTATCCAATTAGGGTTTAGGTTGTAACCCTTAAAGAATCTACAAGTATAAATAGACCCCATAGCCACGGAAAATCGGGACCTCACCTAAAGTAAGAGAACCCTGGCCGATTTCCTTCCCTCTCCTCTCTCCTAAATCATCTTTCTTGCTATTGGTGTTTGTAAGCCATTAGAGGAGTGACAATTGTGACTCTAGAAGCTCCAAGATCAACAAGGAATTCAAAGGTATGGTTCTAGATCTGTTTCAATGTTGTTATTTAACCTAATTAGCCATTAGAAGTCTTGGATTCAAAGCATGTTTAATTAGAAAGCCTAGATCCAAGCATTAGGGTTTTGCGGCGCACATAGGAAAGTTCTTATGGCTAAAACCCATCAGTAGGAGGGGTTGAATATATGAAGATAGGCGAGGATAGAAGGATTACGATATGAGGAGGTGATATTCCAATAGAAATCGTTGGTGGTATAGGAAGGATGGATGTTATCGTAATTGTGGAGGTGTTTGGTGAGGTTGTTATTTGTGATGTTGGTGGAGTGAATGGAGGTGAAGGTGGAGAGGTGGTGAGATTCAGAAATAGATTTTGCATAATGTTATCAAAAATCTTTGGTTTCCGAATAGAAGAGGTTGGAGGGAAAGATACATTCGGAATATTTTATGTAGGGGCGGATTCGGAAGTTACAGTTGTATCTCCCTCTTCATTTCGGAGTGTGCTATCCTCTTGAACTTCAATGACAGTTCACTATTCGGATTCCTCTTGAATAATCGGAGATGGCGATCATGGTTTCTAGATTGGTTTCTTTTCCTTCCTAGGAACTTTGAAACTTTCTGAAGTACTAGCCTTTTCTTTCCTTTTTCCTCCCCTCTTCGGTTAATCAACCTCATGTATTATCTTTTGTAATTCCATTGAAATGAGACGAGCACCACCAGAGGGAAATTTCCAATATGCCCTGATAATGGCATTGTCCAGCAGCACCTTTTCAAACATAGCATCAGGAATAGAACCAACAAACTTAAAGTTCCTTGGATCTGACACAACAAATTTAGTCGTTTGAGGGATCAGAAATCTAGCCATGAGAGAGTCGTTCATCAGTGGAACCTTGAACTGAGTTAGGGCTCGGTTCACAACTACTGAGCAGAAACGAGCACAAGAAATTTATGTGTGTTGTGTAGATGAAGTGGTGCCTTGGATAAATTGATTCTGGATTACAGACCCATAGTCCAAGTTGATTCCATCATAGAGGATATAGATTAAAGTGGAGAAATGCTTACTGGAACCGTCAGATCCAATAACCCTTTCTAATAATATTTTGAACAAAATGGTAAATAATACATTGCACATCGGCAGCAAGGACTTTCTGAACTTGGAGAGCAAGGAGATGTTGCCGGTGTACCCCATCCGGCAAAACATTTCAGTCATATGGGTTGCAGGAATTGATTCGGGATTGATACTGACTTTTGGTGTAATAAGCCCTAAAAGTATGTAGAAGTGGGGCTTTGAAATCGATGTTTTGTGGTTGGCAACCTCGAAGTGGATAACATCTTCCAGCTTTTTTGTAAAGAGCATTAGAGAAGGCTTTAGAAAGATGAACAAGTGGAACTTCTTCATCGATTGTTAATGCCTTCATCAGTGGTGAGAACTTGAGACATTCAATCATGGACTTTATTGAGGCATTGTAACGAGAAGCATCCAGTTCGATGATCATGTTCTGGTTCGGCTTAATAGTGAGCATGATGATTGATGTAGACTAGTCAGCGAAGGAAACATTCTCTAATGAACCGGCCATTGATGCTTTGAGAGAGATGATGAACAGTAGGGAGTGAGAGCAGTTTTTCTTTGAAAATCTGAGAGTTGTGTTTGCGGTGAAGGTAAATGAACAATTTGATAACCTTTTATATGAAAGATGATGAGTGGAAAGAGAAACCGTCGTTTCACGTTCCTATAGTGCTGAAATATTAGCCAATAAAATCATGCCATCTCATCAATAACTATCAGAAACCGTTACAACAAGCACGCGGTGTCAGGGAAATTCAAAAGTCGTGCCATGATTTGAATTTTTATTTATGGGACAAGGGTGTTTCAAAATCTTCACTTTCAGAATCATTAATCATCCATCGGAATTACAACCAAGATCCGATATTTCTGATTTAAAGTGACCAAACGAAACAGTAACCGGACTTTGTAAAATCAGAAGGATTGTAGTGTAAGAGTGTGCCAAAAAAAGAAATAAAGCAAATTTAATATGTGGGATTCTGTGATATCAAACAATTTTGATATGAAAAGCTGGTTGATCATGCGCAATGATCTCTTCCTTCTGAGTCAAGAGAGACTCTGAAGTGCTTATGTTGTTTCATGTTGAATTATAATCATCAGTTTGTTGAGAAACTATGAAAGGCTTCTTTTATTAAGCTTTAAAGGGTGGTTTCAACTTCTAACAAATTCCAAAACTTAATATAAGTCAAAAGATCTGAAAGAAGTACTTGTTTGACCAGTGTAGCCATAAAAACAAGTAAGCTTTGGATATTATTTTAAAGTAACTAGATATTTTAGAAAATATTTATTTTGAAATCTCAAAAAAACTAGGATCTTATTGGGAAGAAATGTCTTAGGTGGAGAACATTTCATTAAGATCACTCAAAAAGAAAAATAAGCTTTCAAACATTCAAAGGTACAAACCAATAGGTTTTATCCGTCAATTCACTTGGTACAATACTGGAACAATGATTTGTTCACCATCGACTCATTTGGTAAAAATCTAGAACAATAAATTGCTCACCGTCAATTCAAAAAAGGTATTCGGAGTTTTGGGTTTCACTCAAAATCAATGTGATAACAATTTCAAGATTATAAACATAGATGTTCTGTAACCTAAACCTCAGTGGTAAAACATGAGAGTCTTAAGGGTTACGATGTAGAATAATAGTGTAGGAGTAGAATGGTTAGGTGTTTCACAAAAATCATGTTGACAATGATTTTGCGATTATTAACTAGAGTTTTTGTAGACCTATACCGAAATTGGTTTTGTTCCAATAATCAAGGGACTACGTGGAAGCAGAGATAAGATATGGTAGAAAGAATGTGACCTTCAATTCCTTGTTGCAGACTCAAATTCAGAAATGAATTTCGATTCTTAGAAAAGTAAACATTTATGATGATTTTGATTTTTCAGAACACTAAAAAGAAGAGAATATTTTTGATATTATTGCATTTTTGAAAAGAAAATACATAAACAAATAAAATATTTTTGAAATTTTGATTTTCTGAAAAGAATGAAAATAAACAGTAACTTTAGAACCATTCCGAAGATCAAAACAAGTCAAAAGTGAACAGTGGATTCTGAACCATTCCGAAGCTCGGAACTATTCGGAATGTGAATAGTAACTTCCGAACATAGACTATTACGAAGTAGATTTCGTAACTGAGTCGACTTCAATCATTCCCAACCCTTATAAAATTCGATTAAACAATACTTTTGGTAATGCCTTCATGAATATATCGGCCAACTGATCTGAGGAACGAACAAAGTGAACTTCCACATTCTCATCTTCAACGTGATCCTTAATAAAATGATATCTTAGTGCTATATGCTTTGTCTTGGAGTATTGCATTGGATTGTCGTAGATTCTTACGGAACTTTCAGAATCACAATACAGAGGAATTCACTTCATATTGATTCCATAGTCTCTTAGCTGGTTCTGAATCCACACTACTTGGGATGTACATGATGTTGCTACAATGTATTCTGCTTCAGCTATGGATAAGGATACACTTGTTTGTTTCTTGGATTTCCAACAGACAAGCTTGCCATCCAAAATTGACATCCACCTGATGTGCTTTTACAATCAAGACCACAGCCTCCTAAGTCAACATCAGAGTATGCTTGCACAAAGAATCTTGAATTCTATGGATATCACGGACCAAGGGAAGTGGTTTCACTTCAGATACCGAAATATGTTCTTAACTGCCAACATGTGAGGTTCGCTAGGATTATCTTGAAACCTAGCACAGGAACAAACAACAAACATTATATCACGACGACTAGATGTTAGATACAATAAAGATCCAATCATCTGACGAAACAACGTGATATCCGTTGCCGGTTTGTCTAATGAATAGGTGAGTATCGTTTCGAACGCCATATATGGACTTTAACCTTTGAGTCACCAACCATTCCGAATTTGGCTAATAACGTCTTTGTGAAGGCTTCTTGATTGATGAATATTCCTTCTGAACTCTACCTTATATTTAAACCAATAACAAAGTTAATTTTACCCATAGAACTCATTTCAACTTTTGTTTCCATTTGTTTTCGGAATTCAGTAGTTAAATTGGGATTAGTTATCTGAAAATAATGTCATGAACATAAATCTGAAATATCATTAAATGGTTACCCTCCTTTTCCGAAAGAAAGTAGGATCAATAGAACCTTGTTTAAATTTAGACTGTTTAAGAAAATGAGTTAGAGTTTCATACCATGCCCCTCAGAGCTTGTTTAAGACCATACACTGCTTTGTCTAGAATATGACAGTGATTCAGAAATTTTTCGTTCACAAAACCTGGAGGTTGTCCGACGTAAACTATTTCTTAAAGTTCTTCATTCAGAAATGCATACTTCACATCCATTTGATATACTTCAAAGTTTTTGTGAGCAGCATAGGCGAGAAATATGTGTACTGATTCAAGTCTAGCGACAGGTGCAGATGTCTCTTCATAATCAATTCATTCTTCCTGACAATAACCTTTAACGACTAATCGTGCCATAGTGTGAATGACATTTCCTTCTTTATCCATCTTATTTCTGAATACCTATTTCATCCTAACCACGGATGCATCTTCTAGAGTAGGAACCAATTGCCACACTTTGTTACGATCAAACTCATTCAGTTCTTCCTGTATAGCATGAACCCAATCTGCCTGATCAAGAGCAATTTTAACAGTTTTAGGCTCAATTTTTGAAATAAAAGAATTGTTGAGTCTAGGAGTTGCGTCGTTGGGCTTATTTAGTCGGTCTAATATTGTCACGGTTTGGGCCTGTCCAGCCATGTTTTAACATTAGGGTTTAGTATTTATGGTGCATGCATGCATCGTCATTAGAGGGCTTCTTAATTATTATTTCTTAGATTGTGCTGTAACCCTAGCACACCTCTACAGTAGAAGTTCTTTGTCGATATCTTCTAAGGTGTTGCTGTTTTACTCATTCAACATCTGTTTGATTCATCGTGTGCTCATTGTTTTGTCTACTTTCTGATTTACTTGTTAAGAATCTAAACGATCTTAAAGAGTTTTTAACTCATCAATTGGTATCAGAGTAGGAGACTGTGTAATCCATACGCATCTCTTCTATTGAAGAAGGTTTTAGGGTTTCCGTTATCATCGTTTTCATTAGAACCGTCATCTTGTCATTGACGTTGCTCTTAGATCTCGATCTTACCCTAACTTAGTTTACTAGTCTGATTCTTGACAGGTTATCAAACCAAATCATCATGTCACACGACGACTCTCATTCGAACCCCATCAACATATCCAACATTATCGGATCTACCATGAGAATCCCAATTTTATACACTCATGATTATGAAGTCTGGACGCATCACTTTGAGGACTATGTTCTCGGTTCAGAGGAAAATGGGTATCTAATCTTGGAGGCAATTACCGTGGGTCTGTTTGTTCATTTTGGAACGAATAAAACCTTCAAGACACAAAAGGAATACAATCAGCTTATGATTAACGTAGAGAAAGTTCCCCAAGATGAGGAGGACAAATTGATGAGCAACATCAAAGCTATGAGGTGTTGCTGTTTTAATCATTCAACATCTGTTTGATTCATTGTGTGTTCATTGTTTTGTTTACTTCCTGATTTACTTGTTAAGAATCTAAACTATCTTAAAGAGTTTTCAACTCATCAAGAAGTAATCATAAGAGAGAGAAGAGTTCGCCCCAAAATCTCAACGTTATTTAGGAATGACGCATATCACCAAATTCAAAATGTTGCCTTTTAGAACAAGCTTCTGATAAGACGGTAAACTGACCCAAGATAAGCATTCGGTGAGTAACAATCATCCACGACAAAACAATAGAGACATCATCAGTGTATGAAATATGTAGCGGAAGGATAGGAGGGATTATTGTGTATTACACTATTTTGATGTAGCAATAGATGATCATCTACATAGTGTTGTGAGGTTTCATTAGTGTATGGTTCTATATGTTGAATCACTTACCACTTTTATTAGAAAAATAATTTGAGAAAGAATGGTATGATGTGTGTAATACATTCTGGTACGGAATTCACCCATCGTCATAGAATGTCAATTTTTTTATCAGTGTATGGATTTTATAGTGAAAAATAAAAATCTTTATTGGAATCTTTGTAGGGAAAGAATGGGTAGTGTGTGTAATATACCACGGTACATGATATACCCATCGGCACATATTTTTCAAGTCCTCATCAGCGTCTAGTATCATACGTTGATCCATAAGACTTTAATGAAGAAAAATCGCACTACTAGAAAAACAGCCTTTTACGACGCTCATTGCGCGTCGTAAAAGGCTCAGACGACGCGCAAATGCGTGTCAAGGAAGGCCCTGTCATAAAGAGAGACGACGCGCTTTTGCACGTCGTCTATAGACGACGCGCATTTACGACGCTCATTTACGACGCGCAATTACGACGCGCGTTTACGACACGCAATGCGTATCAAGGAAGGCCCTGTCATAAAGGAAGATGACACGCATTCGCGTGTCGTAACCTTACGACGCGCGTGTTAATGACACGCAATGCGTATCAAGAAAGCCCCTGTCAAGAAAGGCCATGTCATAAATGAAGATGACACACATTTTTGCGTATCGTAAATTTAAATGTTTAAAAAAAATAAATTTATATATTTATTAATTTGCAAATTAAATTTGCATTTAATTTCTCATAATAGAAATAAAATAGCATATACAAAAAATACAATCCATTGCATAATATAAAATAAAATTTCATACTCAAATCATAAAAGGTAAGATGAAAAACAAAATCAAAGATATAGTTACACCAAATTCAGAAAACAATTACCCTAGCTACATTTGTTCTATTTTCTATCCCACTCCAATCCACTTCCCTAGCTGCATGTGCTATCAAACTCCATCTAATTGTCCTTGCACAACCGAACAAACAAACATGACTATCAAAGATATAGTTATGTGAATTTCAGAAAAAAATACCCACCTGAACATTTGTAGAGTCTATATCTATTCGTAGTCGTCTGGTACTTCAGCAAACATGTATTACCTTTGAGGATGAAAAACATTAAGGTTGGATCCATGGAAACTAGAAATCAAATTTTCAACTTATGAGAGAAATTAAAAGGTAGAAATTGAAGCTTACCTACCTGTTGTAGCATCCACATAATACTCCCACATCCATTTCATATAACATTTTTTACACAACTTCATTTGACCACCATATGTACATATATTAAATTCTCAAAGCTCTGTTTTAATTTGCTTTTTAAATTGCATGAAACATTGAAACCCATGTTAAGCCTTTATATCATATAAAAATTAAATAACAGATTGTAGTTGAAACCCATGAAAAATGCTAATTCTTGAAAATTCATTACTCCAAACCTGTTTAGACTGATCATTACAACCACCTAGAATGCTCCACACAGCTCCAAAAGGTGGCAGCAAGCTCCACACAGCTCCAAAAGCATGGGAAAAAATTTGAGACCAACAAACACAACAACTAAGCAAAACACAGAGCAGGGGTAAAATGGTCAAAAAGGCAGAAAACACTTCAAAGTTCAAATAGCAACCGTAGCAGGTTAATGATGTAGCTATAAAATTAGCAATTAGATACCTAAGAAAGAAATCACAAGTTTCCCCAAGTTTCCCCTGTTCCAACAATTAATAAAATCAATAATTCACAAATTAGGTTAATGATGTAGCTAATTTTTTATACTCACAAGAGAATAAGGGAATAAGTGATGCAATCGATTTCTACATGACAGAGTCAGAAAGAAGACCGGGTGTGTTGTTGTTCTTATAACATGCCTTGCTTCAGAACCCACACCATGTACTATCTCTGGTTCACTTTCCTGCAATATAAATCCAACATGAACAGATTATCAATAACAACTGATGATATATAAGAATTTTATGAATGATATATAAGAAAAGTTATGATAAGGGAAAAGGAACTTGCACTCACTCTTTCATCATCATGTTCTACCTTGTCGCATCTCAAGCATCTCTCTCCCGAGCCAGTCAACTGAACTAGATAAATAATTCAAGCCGGTAACAACTCTGGAACTGCCAACTCCGCCATGTCCAAGGTTGGTAGAAGCCATTTAACACCTGATGAATAGCACAAAGGTGGCAACGACTGTTTCTTTAGTAACTTCCAGGAAGTTTTTTTTATAAATGTCAACCAAGGGTATAATGGACCAAACTTGAAATAAATTTATATTTATCCCTGACATGACGTTGAAGTTTTCAACCTCGAGTGTCAATACCAAGCATATCCCTGGAACTTTGTGCTGTTGGATCGATGTATATCAGGAGCTGTAAAATCAAAAATAAAAAACATTAAATATGAGTAAATGCAAATTGTAACTTACCAATAGACATTAAATATGAGTAAATAAAAAATCAAGAACATCATCAACCAATAGTTTGATACCAATAAATTCATCACGATTAGCAAGGCTTCTAGCAAGGCTAATTGCTCATTCACTATAATCTATTCCAGTGAGATCAGAGAACCTATTTATACTAACATCAAAAGTAATAAAGAATAATTTATCAATTATCATCGTACCAAAAGTAGGAATAAGTGTTATTATGTATAATACTATACCCCTGTTTAGCAAGCTCTTGAAGAAGTAGCCCATTGCCTGTTCCAACATCAAGAACACTCCATCTTGCTAAATCTTTATCCTCTTGACTAACAGACTCAGAGTCATCAATTTTATGTTGAATTTGTAAATGTCTTTGTGAAATGTCAGCACATAGTCCTTTTTTCCATGAAGCAACCATTTCCATGACATCTGCCCCAAACCTTTAGAAAGAATTTAAAAAGTCATACAAAAAAGCATCTTGTCAAAGAAGGTATATGTCATAGTCAATTAGATATGCATACCAAACTTCACCAGCATCCCCATGTTCACGAAAATTTGTCAATTCATGTGCATATGTTGCATCCCAGTAACTTTGATACCCCAGATGATTACCTTGGTTAAAGCTTTAATTTACTAAACCTTCAATTGGAACTGAAGAAGCATAGGGCACTACCCTTGCTGTTGTAATTGATGATTGGGACCCATTTTGCCTAGCAATAACAGATCACAGATGTGACCATTATTGCAACTAAATGAGCTTCAATTCCATTCCATATCTTCAATTCCAACTCTCAAACGCTAAATGGTAATTTTCTCCAGCACTAGCAACTTCAGGGTAAGATTGACAAGTTGATTTAGTTAATGAAGAATCATGATCTTGAAACTGAATTTCAACTAAACAACACATGGGTGTCTTCAAAGTCAAGATCAAGAACTAAAGACGATGGAATTTTCTAAAAAAGAAAAACATTAAGAACAAGAACAAAGGCAAAAGGATTGGATGTTTAAGAATCATAACCCTAATTTGTTTACTAATCACAGATAAAAATGCCCAGATTGGGAAGGAAAATAAACATGCAGGTTCCAAAAATCAAGAAACCCGAATAATTTATGAAGATCTTATAAAATCAAAGAGCTAAATCCAGATAAATTCTAACACTAAAAGAAGAACAAGAAAGGGGTTTGAAAGATTAAAGATGAAAAAACATGAAAGCAGAAATTATACTCTATGGAGGAGAGACTTACCTAAAGTCGCAGGAGAAGAAGTGTTTATGCAATCAGAGTAGTTTTAGGGTTTCCTTCGGTTACTCCCTTCATGTCTCCGACAATCTCCATCTATGGAGGTGAGAGATGAGAGAAAACACGGTGGAGGGGGAGAGACGAGAAGGTGGATGCAAGCGCTTTCCAGAACCAGAATCCAATGTTGGAGAAGATGCAGCAGATGCAAGCGCTGTTGTGGTGCGATGTTGGAATGGTGGAGTCCGAGAGAAAAAACAAATTATGATGGGTAGCTATCATTGTTGGTGATGTTCGATTCATAAGAAGCCCTAGTTCTTCGCTCAATCGTCTATTTTGTGAAAGAAGACATTACCATTGCAAATGCGTTATGTTTGATTAGGGTTTACACAGAGAAGGAAGTGAAAGTCAATCGCAGAGGAAGGGGTTGCAGAGAGAAGGAAGGGAGAGAATGAAATCGATTTGGCGGGTGTAGAGAGTACACAGGGAGGATGGCGGGTGTTCAAAATTTTGGGGGATTTCATTTTCCCTCGGACACGCGCGTTTCTTAAAAAAAATATAAAACGACATTCACAGATGACGCACAAGTGCCTTCCGTGTTTTTAATATTTTTACATCAGACACTAATTTAAAGGCACTCAGTAATGCGCGACATAAATCCTTAAAATTTTTGAAGAGATGACACTTTTTTAATGTCACTCTCTAATGCGTAACATAAATCAAAGAGCGTCGTGTTTTGCGCGTCGTAAAAGGCTGTTTTTCTAGTAGTGTCGGGCAATAAGGGGGTATGCATGTGATAAACTACAGTACATATCTTAACCATTGGCATAGACTTTCAAACTTTTATTAGTATAAGGTAGCGTATAGTGAATCATCAAGTTTTATGATAGAAGAAGTATTGTGAGAGAACAGTATGTCTTAGTCACACTGAGGTGTAATCAGTGTTAATTATAGACAATATGTGACTCATCAACAAGGAATGGTTCAATTCCTGGTATCATATAGTTATCTTTAAAGTTTCAGTCTTGAATCAATGATTCACCATCAGTTCTTTTTGATATGG
Organism: Lactuca sativa; assembly: GCF_002870075.4. Lineage (NCBI taxonomy): Eukaryota > Viridiplantae > Streptophyta > Magnoliopsida > Asterales > Asteraceae > Lactuca > Lactuca sativa. The sequence goes on from NC_056628.2 coordinate 145,420,886, forward strand.
TACAATACAGAATTAAGAATAAAACCAAAAAAAACCGTAAAAAAATTCAAAAGGAAAATGTGCAGCTTTTTCAGAAAAATCATAAAGACCCGAAATGGTGTATCTTTTGAATTATGATTATAAAGTACCTTCCTTTTCAAGATACCTACTACACCAACTTCAGTCTATAAAAGAGAGAAAAATTAGCACTCATTTCACATCTCCAAACATATCATGACACAAAAAATTTTAAACACCAATAAAGAGAATGAGATGTTCTTATCCTTCGAAGATGTGGTTATTTTGCTGGATTCCAAGATTCTTATTAAGCGTAGGGAGAAAAGAACTGAAGAAACACAGTCTTTGTAACCAACGAGTTAAATGGTTCTAATCTTTGTAAGTCTCGAGTTAGGAAAGGCATTAGGAGAAGAATTGGAGGAACAAAGCATTATGAACTTCATAATGAGAGACAAGAATCATTGTTTTGTAAATGACTTCTTTGGATCTCATATGGGGGTTGGTGTAGCAGTGAGAGCATCTACGGAAATTATACCTGTCATTCTCGTTATCTTCACCTGACCATGTGTCAATAGGTTATGAGTCTAAGAGAGGGCAAGAAGAGCATTCAGAATATTATGTTCAGACATCGTTCTTTCTTATCTTGTGTCGACAGTAAGACGTTTGGTGCTTATATATCACCATAGCCATCAGCTTCATACGGAAGGATGCAGGTGTCAAAGAAAAGATACAGAGCTATTGAGAATGGTTTATGAGACCAATCTTAATGATAACATCTCGCAACAAATGGTGTACTTGCTTAGGCAAGGTGAACCTTTCTTTAAGGATGAAGGATGCAAGTTAGCATGAAATTTTGAAGATGGATGATCCTGAGATTCAAGGATCGAGACAAAAAGAAAGAACTAGTGATTAATAAGAGAAATATATAAGCAATGTTTACTAATTTGACTAAGACCTTCACTGATCCCAACACCAAATGCATCATATTTGACCCGGAAAAGGTTAGTAAATTTTGGTAATGCTAAAATAGGATCTTGGGTTACCATGGGAAAATATGCCTTTTTGTCTTTAGGAGTCCACACAAACAGACCATCCTTGACGCACTTATTGAGACATAATGCTACTAAATTTTCGATGAAATGACGTTAGAACTATGCTAAACCATGGAATCGTCAAATGTCATGAAAAGTCTTAGGAGTATGTCAATTAAGGATAGCCTCAGTCATTGACTTGTTAATCTTGATTCCTTCCCCCAAAGTGACATCACCCAAGAAAGTAACTTCATAAACCAGAAAATGATGTTTCTTGAAATTAGCATATAACTTCTGCTTACGTAAAATTGAGAAAATTTTCCGAAGAAAAGAGGTGTTCTTCAATAGTTTTGTTAAAAATCAAAATATCATCAAAGTAAACTTCTTAAAATTGCCCAATAAATGACTTAAAAACCTGGTTCATGAGGTACATAAATATGATTAGGGCATTAGATAATCCAATGGCATAACCATCCAATCGTATAACCCATCATGGGTCTTGAAAGTCGTCTTCCACTCATCACCCGACATCATTCCAATCTAGTGGTATCCACTACTCAAATAAATCTTTTATAACACTGGCATGCCATTTAATTGGTCTAACAAATTATTTAAGCTAGGAATACAAAAAAAATATTTGATCATTATCTTGTTAACGGATCAACAACCGATAAAAATATGAAAATCCCTACCATGATTTGCAACCAATAAAGAGAGGACAACACACAGATTCATGCTTTAAGAAGGTCTGACACTTGTTGTTGTAGCTCCTAATACTCTTTCGTATTTATCCGATAGGCTGATTTGTTTGGAATGGAAGACCACAAGATAAAGTCAATATATTGTTGGATATATTTCATCAATGGTAATCTATATGGGACCTCTTCAAGCAAAATATCCATAAATTCCTCAACCAAATGTTGAAAGACAGATAGAATTTACTCGCCTAATTCATTCTCTTCTACCACCACCAAGGCAAACATAAAGGGAATACTCTTTTCTACCACCTCAAAATTAGCATGTTTCATAAAGAACTTAATCTTTTTTTCTTGAACCCCTCGTATATCCAGTGGAGCCAACATGATGTTCACCTCATCCTTTCTAAAACTATAGGTATGTCAAAACCCACCATGTTATGTATGCCTATCAAATCGGTATGGTCTCCTTAACATGATGTGGAATGCATCCATAGGAATGAATTCACAGAACACATCATTTGAATATAAATTTTACTAATGAAAAATTATAGTAAAATTTTTTTACTTACCTTAACAACATTGTTATTTTCAGCCAAGTAACTAGGTAGGGTTCTGAGTGATCTTCCTCTTACAGCCCAAGTTTCTTGTAACGCCCGCGTTTCCAGGCTATGAATTATCATTGATGTAATAGTCTAGGTTAACCTTTGTAACTCTTTTTGAAGTATTAATGATGAAATATTTAAGTATTATGAGTTATGTGCTTAATTGTGTGACTTAATTTAATTAAGAATAAAAATAAGCGTCAAAATGAAATGTTAGATAAAGCCGATTTCTATGGATAATGTTGTAGTGGTTGAAACAAGGTTTCCGAATATATAAAGAATGTCAAAATCCGAGTTATAACGAAGAAGTTATGACATGTCGAAGTTTCGCGGCAGAACCGGCACGACCCAGCACGGCGTAAACAGTGAATTTAAGGTAGATAGATATCTATCCTTAGTGATCTAAATGAGAATTGAAGATTTCATCAATAGTAGTGCAACGACGGAAAGACGGACAAAAACGGAGTTCAGATGAAGGAGTTATGAATTTCGAACGGAGTTTTCCTGTCCCGGCCTACTAAAAATAATATATAAGTAATATAATTATAATATATTAAAAATAAAGTCAAAATTAGCCAATGGAGTCTAAACGAGAGTTGTAGAGCATCATCCCACCTTCGCGTCGATATAAAGAACGTAGAAAACGGAGTTCATATGCGAAAATTATGAATTTCTGAAGTTCGGGGCGCGAAACCTCAAAACTGTCAGAGACCACGACGTGGCAACCAGTGCCACGACGTGGCAAGTCTCCTGACACCTGCGGGAGTCCCCCAAATGCAACTTGCAATGACGTATGCAATGACAACCAAGCCCACGACGTGGAAAAAGGATCCCACGACGTGGCAAGGGCCAAATTTGCCCTATAAATAGATTTGAAGGGCCAGCCGACTATGGTTGCTCCATCCCTTCTCTCCCACTCCCAATACACCCTCTAAGCCCTATTTTAACCCCCTCCCCCCCCCCCCCCCCCCGAAGCCCCGGTACCAACCCCGAGACCCGACGCAAAGTTCCGATACCCGAAGATCCCGAGAAGAAAAGAGTTTCCGAGCCGAAGCTCTACTCGCGAGAAGTTCGATTTTTGTGAAGATCTTACAGATCTGCTGAGGATTACTACTACTATAAGCCGTAGTGCTGTCCGATCATCTTCTGATCAAGTGAGTGTGTAGTTACTTTCTTCTAACGCATAACTATGAAGTATTTTATACGATATATGTGTTATGTGTATATTTTGTTGTTATATGTGTGAATGTATATTCACTTTCTTTTATCTCATGGATATGATTTATTCTCTATGAAATATGTGTTATGTGTATGTGTCTAATCTTTTATCTGGAATGTGTTTTGAATGAACATACTATACAGGTTTTAAACTATGTATGAAAATGTATATTTTATCTACTAAAATGTTGGGTAGAACATGGGTAGATAGTTGTCTTGTGATAAAAAGATGAGAGGCCTCGATGTTTTTGATTTAGTCATCTAGCGGAGTATAGATGAAGACCACAGACTTTTCTAGATAGTCCTGTGGAACGCTAGCAGGCTCGCCACCTGTAGGTGTTAATGAACTTGGGTGTTCATTCGCTGTACTCCATCCCCCTCATGGTTGCCTTATTTGACTTATATTGCTGAGGAACTCCCGAAGCATGTGTTGTCGCCCCGATGAAATATTCTTAGACTAGGTCCCTTATGTTAGTTGTCTTAGGGATGTAAAGTGAGAATAACGGGAAAGGGTAATTGGGTTATTGTTGGTTGATGGAATTAAATATAATTATTTATTGTGGGTTGAAAACCCTATATGCTCACCAGGCTCCCAAGCCTGACCCACTCAGTTTTATTTGTATTACAGGAAGTGGCGCAAGGGAATAAGATGGATGAACCATCAATTTGTTTTGTTTACAAGTCTGTATATGTATATATTTGTTGAATGACTTGTAATGTTATCGTTTATTCTTTATGGTTTGTATCGGAACATGACATCCCGAGTTTTGATTATATAATGAAAATACATTTCTTTTATGAAATGCTTTATTAACATTGTTTTATCACGTTTTGTTTTTGGGAACAAATTCCACAACTCTTTCAAATCAAAGGATTTACTCTGAAATTATTTTAAAAGCATAAATGAAAATCGGTCTTTTCTGGCCGAGATTTTGGGGATGTCACAGTTGGTATCAGAGCATTAGTTAAGCGAACTAAGAATTTTTAGGATTTGTAGACTTAAACTTAGAATGCTAAGTGGAATTTTGAGATGTGTGTCTGTTATATTTTAGACACGAGCACTAGTTTATTTTAGGAAAGTTGCCTAAAATGCTTTTATGTGCTAAATGTTATATGTTGCCATATATGATATTATTTGTTTGGATCTATGGTCTGTTGCCGACCGGATCTGGAAACCTTATGTGTGTAGGATTCTGAGCGTACGTTTATGATATTAGAAATAGCATGTAAACGTTTTGGAGTGATAAGGATGATTTGCATATCTATTGTGAATGAGGATCTAATTTCACCTTATTCGGTGTATAGATAAAAAATGGTGAGAACAAGAAGTGGAGTTGGAAATGCTGATGAAAACAGGAATCAACCACCAGTGATTGAGCAAATACCTGTAGTAGCAGCAACACCTGAGCCAATAACCATGGCTGGTGTGCAAATGATGATTCAAACAATGTTGGATCATCAAATGGAGGAGACCTGGCGGTTGCTTCAACAGAATCGTGAAGAACTGTCAATTCGTGTGGAAGAGCCTGAATTAAATGAAGGGCACTCGGAAGGTGGAAACTTCAGTGAGTCTGTTGGTCAAGCCAACCCACCGATAGTTAGGCAAAACAACCATGATGGAATGGGATGCAAGTACAAGGACTTTCTAACTTGCAAACCATCGACCTTCAATGAAAAGGAGGATCCGATTGGAGTTATGGATTGGATCTCCGAAATGGAGTTAGCCTTCATGACTTGTGGCTGCAGAGGCAAGTTGCAGACTATCTATGAAGTGCGTCAGTTCCGAGGTGGAGCCGTTCGTTGGTGGAACACTCTAGGGAAGACTTTAAGCCCTAATGATCCACTGCAATTGTAATGGGCAGAGTTCTTGGCGCAGTTCAAACGCAAGTTCTGCTCGGCTCAAAATCTGTTGGAGTTGGAGAATAAGTTTTTGGCATTGACGAAAGGCAGCATGTCAGTTGATGAATACAAAAACGCTTTCACCGATAAGATGGAGTTTGCTTTGCGCATCGTGCCAGATGAGCTGACAAAGGTTGACCAATACGCAAAAGGACTCCCATGGGAGTACGAGGTGCCGGTACGTCAGGCACATACTCTAGAGGCAACTATCTGGGCTGCCAAGTCTGTTGAGAACATGATTAAGGGGAGAACCACCAACAAGGTTGAGGTTGGTGAGAAGAGAAAGTTTGAGGGAACATATGGTTCCTGTAATAAAATCAAATTTTCGAAATCTGATTCGAAAAAGTTTGGTGGAGGAAAAGGAGGTGAAGCGAAATGGTGTGATAAGTGTAAGAAAAAGCACTTTGGGAAGTGTAGTGAGGATGTAACCTGCTACAAGTGTGGAAAAATTGGGCATTTTGCCAATGAGTGTCCGAACAACAAAAGGATGTGTTTTGGTTGTAACGAAGAGGGGCACATTTTGAGAGACTGTCCGAAGAAGAAGGAGGCAACCAAGCCCAACATTCCACCAAAGCCGAAGGCGAGAGCCTTCCAGATGACACTTGAGGCTGCAAAAGATGAAGCTGATGTCGCTTCAGGTACCTTTCTCGTAAACGAACTACCTGCTCAAATTTTGTTTGATTCTGGAGCTAACTAGTCCTTTATTTCACACGAGTTTGGTAGAAAACTAGCTTTGCCTATTGATAGACTAGATAATGCTTTATTAGTCGAAGTTGCTAGTGGCAAGTTTGTACATGTTAGCCATCGTATGAAAAACATTTTAATCGACCTTAATGGGAATAAGTTTCACAAGGAATTATTACCTATCGAACTTAATGGTTTCGACATCGTGTTGGGAATGGATTGGCTTAGCGCCAATGACGCCGAGATATTGTGCAAGAAGAAGATAGTTAAAGTAAACCAGCTTGGGAAAGAGTCATTCGTGGTGTATGGGGACAAACGCAGAGTAAATTCTGGAATCATTTCTCTAATGAAAGCCAGAAAGTGTTTGACCAAGGGGTGTACATCATATTTAGCATTCGTGATCGATGCTAAGAAGGAAAAGAAGGTGATGCAGAGTATACCAGTGGTGTGTGATTATCCGGAAGTATTTCCTGAAGATCTTCCTGGATTACCGCCTGATCGACAAGTGAAATTACGTATTGACTTGTTACCAGGAACCACGCCAATAGCAAAAGCACCTTATCGATTAGCACCGAAGGAGATGAAGGAGCTGATGATGCAACTTCAGAAGTTATTGGACAAAGGTTTCATTAGACCTAGTTCATCACCCTGGGGAGCTCCGGTGTTATTCGTGAAGAAGAAAGATGGAAGTATCAGAATGTGCATCGATTATAGAGAGCTGAACAAGGCAACAATAAAGAATAGATACCCGTTGCCAAGGATTGATGACCTATTTGATCAATTGCAAGGTTCGAGCTATTTCTCGAAGATAGATCTAAGGTCAGGATATCATCAGCTGAAAGTAAGAGAGCAAGATATAGAGAAGACTGCATTCAGAAGACGATATGGACATTACGAGTTTTTGGTTATGTCGTTTGGACTAACCAATGCTCCGGCAGCATTCATGGATTTGATGAAGAGGTTTTGTAATCCGTTCCTTGATAAATCTGTGATAGTGTTCATAGACGACATTCTGATTTATTCGAAAAGCCAAGAGGAGCATGGCAGTCACTTGCGAGAAGTGTTAGAAGTCTTGAAGAAGGAGAAGCTGTATGCAAAGTTCTCCAAATGTGATTTTTGGATTCGTGAAGTCCAATTCTTGGGTCACGTGCTCAACCAGGAAGGGATAATGGTTGATCCAGCGAAGATTGAAGCTGTAATGAAGTGGGAACAGCCGAAAAGTCCCACGGAGATCCGAAGCTTTTTAGGATTAGCCGGATATTACCGAAGGTTTATCCAAGGCTTTTCTTCGATTGCTAATCCATTAACAGCTTTGACCCACAAAGGAGCTTCTTATGCTTGGAGTGATAAGCATAAAGAAGCATTCGAGAAGCTAAAGAAGAAGCTATGCGAGGCACCGATACTTTCTTTACCCGATGGAGTTGAAGACTTCGTTGTCTAAAGCGATGCGTCTGGGGTTGGATTGGGACGTGTTTTGACCCAAAGGGAAAAGGTGATAGCATATGCGTCTCGACAGCTGAAGAAGCATGAAAAGAATTACCCGACTCATGATTTGGAGTTGGCAGCGGTAGTTTTCGCTCTGAAAATATGGAGGCATTACCTCTATGGCACGAAGTGTAAACTTTTCACTGATCATAAGTGTCTCCAATATCTCTTCAGTCAGAAAGAGTTAAATATGAGGCAACGACGCTGGCTAGAGTTACTCAAGGACTACGATTGTGAGATACTTTACCACCCTGGTAAAGCTAATGTTGCTACTGATGCTCTCAGTCGGAAAGTCAATCTTGAAAGGAAGAGGCCAAGAGCATTGAGAATAGAAGTTGTCTCAACATTTGTGGAGAGTATAAAGGAAGCTCAAGAAGAAGCTTTAGAGAAGAATGACCGAAAGGCGGAACGTTTGGGTAAAACGTTAGTGTTCGGTATAAACAGTCACGGACTGAAGGTGTTCCAAGTCGGATTTGGGTACCTAAGTCCAGAGGAATTAGAGATCTTTTGATGGAAGAAGCTCACAAGACCATGTACTCGATTCATCTGGGTAGCACTAAAATGTATAGGGACCTAAAACCCTACTACTGGTGGCCGACGATGAATCTTGATGTTGCAAAGTATGTGGCCGAGTGTGTCACTTGTGCGAGAGTCAAGACACAACATCAGAAACCATATGGGAGTTTAGAGCCTTTACCTGTGCCCATGAGTAAATGGGAAGACATTGCTATGGATTTTGTCACTAAACTACCCCGAACAAAGAATGGTCACGACATGATTTGGGTGGTCGTTGATCGATTCACTAAGAGTGAACATTTCATAGCATCCAATGAGAAATGGTCTATGGAAAAGCTTGCAAGTTCTTACGTGAAGGAAATTGTGAGGCTTCACGGTGTTCCTTTAACGACTATGTCGGATCGTGACAGTCGTTTCACCTCAAGGTTTTGGAAAAGTCTATAAGAGGAAATGGGTACCAAGTTATGTTTAAGTACAGCTTACCATGCACAGACTGATGGTCAGAGTGAAAGAACAATACAAACACTTGAAGATATGCTGAGAGCATGTACCCTGGAATTCCTAGGTAACTGGGATGAACATTTACCTTTGGTAGAATTTTCCTACAATAATAGTTTCCACTCAAGCATAAAGATGGCACCTTATCAAGCTTTGTACGGACAGAAGTGTCGTACGCCGTCTTGTTGGCTTGAGGCTGGGGAAAAGCAGTTTATGGGACCCGAGATGGTCCATCAGACTGCTGAGAAGTTTAAAGTGATCAGGGAAAGAATGTTAGCAGCTCAAGATCGTCAAAAGAGCTATGCTGACAAGAAGCGAAGACCGATGACTTTTGAGGTTGGAGATTCGGTTTTGCTTAAAGTCTCGCCGTGGAAGGGACTTATAAGATTTGGTAAAAGGGGAAAGTTGAGTCCAAGGTTTATTGGACCGTTTAAAGTTCTTCAGAGAATTGGGAACAAAGCTTACAAGCTCGAATTACCCGAAGAACTGAATGGAATTCACAACACTTTTCATGTGTGTTATTTGAGGAAGTTCACGGGAGAAGTTCCCGATATAATTCCAATTTCGGAATTAAGAATTGATGAAAACAAGAGGTTAATTGAAGAACTAGAGGCAATTGTTGACCAAAAGACTAAGAAGCTTCGATGCAAGATGGTCAAATTAGTGCTTGTCCGTTGGAAACATACGAATGGGTCAAATCTCACTTGGGAAACGGAGAGTGACATGTTGAGTCGCTATCCGCATTTGTTTGTTGATGTGTGATTCCGAGGACGGAATCATCCTAAAGGGGAGAGAATTGTAACGCCCGCGTTTCCACGCTAGGCATTATCATTGATGTAATAGTCTAGGTTAACCCTTGTAACTCTTTTTGAATTATTAATGATGAAATATTTAAGTATTATGTGTTATGTGCTTAATTGTATGACTTAATTTAATTAAGAATAAAAATAAGCGTCAAAATGAAATGTTAGATAAAGCCGATATCTATGGATAATGTTGTAGTGGTTGAAACGAGGTTTCCGAATATATAAAGAATGTCGAAATCCGAGTTATAACGAAGAAGTTATGACATGTCGAAGTTTCGCGACAGAACCGGCACGACCCAGCGCGACCCAACGCGGCGTAAATAGTGAATTTAAGGTAGATAGATATCTATCCTTAGTGATCTAAATGAGAATTGAAGATCTCATCGATAGTAGTGCAACGACGGAAAGACGGACGAAAACGAAGTTCAGATGAAGGAGTTATGAATTTCGAACGGAGTTTTCTTGTCCCGGCCTACTAAAAATAATATATAAGTAATATAATTATAATATATTAAAAATAAAGTCAAAATTAGCCAATGGAGTCTAAACGAGAGTTGTAGAGTATAATCTCACCTTCGCGTCGATATAAAGAACGTCGAAAACGGAGTTCGTATGCGAAAGTTATGAATTTCTGAAGTTCGGGGCGCGAAACCCCAAAACTGTCAAAGACAACAACGTGGCAAGCAGTGCCAGGACGTGGCAAGTCTCCTGACACCTGCGGGAGTCCCCTAGATGCAACTTGCAATGACGTATGCAATGACGACCAAGCCCACGATGTGGAAAAAGGATCCCACGACGTGGCAAGGGCCAAATTTGCCCTATAAATAGATTTGAAGGGCCAGCCGACTATGGTTGCTCCATCCCTTCTCTCCCACTCCCGATACACCCTCTAAGCCCTATTTTAACCCCCCGAAGCCCCGGTATCAACCCCGAGACCCGAAGCAAGTTCCAAAACCCGAAGATCCCGAGAAGAAAAGAGTTTCTGAACCGAAGCTCTGCCCGCAAGAAGTTCTATTTTTGTGAAGATCTTACAGATCTGCTGAGGATTACTACTACTATAAGCCGTAGTGTTGTTCGATCATCTTTTGATCAAGTGAGTGTGTAGTTACTTTCTTCTAACGCGTAACTATGAAGTATTTTATACGATATACGTGTTATGTGTATATTTTGTTGTTATATAAGTGAATGTATATTCACTTTCTTTTATCTCATGGATATGATTTATTCTCTATGAAATACGTGTTATGTGTATGTGTCTAATCTTTTATCTGGAATGTGTTTTGAATGAACATACTATACAGGTTTTAAACTATGTATGAAAATGTACATTTTATCTACTAAAATGTTGGGTAGATAGTTGTCTCGTGATAAAAAGATGAGAGGCCTCGATGTTTTTGATTTAGTCATCTAGCGGAGTTTAGATGAAGACCACAGACTTTTCTAGACAGTCCTGTGGAACACTAGCAGGCTCACCACCTGTAGGAGTTAATGAACTTGGGTGTTCATTCGCTGTACTCCATCCCCCTCATGGTTACCTTATTTGACTTATATTGCTGAGGAACCCTCGAAGCATGTGTTGTCGCCCCGATGAAATATTCTTAGACTAGGTCCCTTATCTTAGTTGTCTTAGGGATGTAAAGTGAGAATAACGGGAATGGGTAATTGGGTTATTGTTGGTTGGTGGAATTAAATATAATTATTTATTGTGGGTTGAAAACCCTATATGCTCACCAGGCTCCCAAGCCTGACCCACTCAGTTTTATTTGTATTACAGGAAGTGGCGCAAGGGCGTAAGATGGATGAACCATCAATTTGTTTTGTTTACAAGTCTGTATATGTATATATTTGTTGAATGACTTGTAATGTTATCGTTTATGCTTTATGGTCTGTATCGGAACATGACATCCCGAGTTTTGATTATATAATGAAAATACATTTCTTTTATGAAATGCTTTGGTAAACATTGTTTTATCACGTTTTGTTTTTGGGAACAAATTCCGCAACTCTTTCAAATCAAAGGATTTACTCTGAAATTATTTTATAAGCATAAATGAAAATCGGTCTTTTCTAGCCGAGATTTAGGGGATGTCACATTTCTACACCATGTAAGTTGAAACCACATTCTCAAAACATATGCCATTAGTGATCATGATATTCACCTTGACCTTGGCAGTACACTTGGTGCGAAATTTATTGTTTCTTAACCACAAATCATCATCAATAAACTTGGAAACAACAACATGCAAAACTTGTTGGATAACCCACGAATCTCCATGATCAAAGTTCAACTACTTCATATTCCTAATAGGCAATCACATCCTCGTTAGTATCATATTTTGGAACTGGATCTTCTTCGATTAAAGTCACCAACTGATGGTTCGGATAGTCACAAGCAATATGGCATATGTCTCGACATTTGTAGCATCATGGGGTTAGTTATTGGTACTGCTTATGGAATTAGGGAATTAGGTGTGGGGGTAGGGTATTTGGGACATCGGCAGTCTTAGGACCTGTACGGATGTGATCATATTCATAGGGATGAACTGGCTACTCTTTGTTTGTTTCTTACTCTTAAGTTGTTTCTTTATTTTTAGGGAAAGTTGGAACACATCTCAATATGTCTAATAGGGTTTTAGACTCACCACATCTGATATCTCAGGTTTCAGCACCCTTAAAAATTAAGCAATAGCTTGTTCTTCCTCTTTCACCATGTCACACTTCATCCTAAGTTGGTCAAACTCATAAATGACTTCCTATACCGATATGCCTTTCCGGGGCGGATTGTGATAATCTAAGAAGGCTTTGTGCTGATGGTTTTATGGAAGAAAGTTTTTCTTCATTTTTCCTCATGTAACGAACTTTGCTTTTCCTCTAAGATTTTGTTGTTTCTTCACATGATGCCACTAGAGAACGACATGTTTCCTCAATCGGATGGCCACCACCTTCACCTTCAACTATTCTGATATTTCTCGTAGATTAAACACTCACTCAATGGTGCTTAACCGTTCAATGAATTATTTGGGGTGAGTTTCTCTCGTGAACTTGACAACCTTGACCTTCATGCCAATATTCCTAAATAGGTCATCAGGGGATCCTCCTTCATGGCGATCTCCTTTTGGCCTAATAAAAGGATTGACCACCTCATCATCGTCGTCTTACACACTCGGTTCCAATTCAGCCTCTACATTTGGCGATGTCTTGATGCAGCAACTTGAGTTCTTGGATTCGTTGTTGCAAGCATTCTATCTCTATGTCATGTGGATCTCATAGATCGGCTTTGTCATTCTACGGAATGCGACCACCACCAAGATGATCACGAGCTGCCCTTTAACAACGAACAATTTGTTCAACTATTCGCTCGTTTGCTCAGATACCAATTGATGCCCAGATGATCGGATTGAATGACAAAGTACAACCAACAAGAACAGAAACAACAAAGAAGACTCCAAAACTGGTTTCTTAAATAATTATCAAAAATTTATATTTATAAGTGTTAGACATATTTGTATTATCCATATTTATATTTAGTTAGCCCTTTTATGTATTTAGGCTTATTTTGTATACAAACCATTATAATTGTATTTATCCCATATTGTATTTGTTATATATACTAGTATCGAAGCCATTGGCATGTTTGACGGGAAAATACGATCGATAACATGGTATCAGACTTCTTAACCTAGCCAATCTCACCTGTGGGTATTCTTCATTGTCGCTGTTTTCTCCATCCTTCTTCTCCTCCTGGTAATCCTTCCTTCTATCCTCTACTACTCTACTCTTCATCCCTTACAATACCTGAAACAGGTTCAAGTACTTCTAAACCTAATCCCACTGATAAAATATATGGCATTACCAACATCAAGTCATACATTCCGCTTCGTCTTGACTTGGATGGATTGAATTATGATTCCTGGAAAGACCTTTTTAAAACCCACTGTATTGGTTATAATGTATTTGATCACCTTGAGGAACTCCGAAAAGTGATGTCAATTCTAACAAATGGAAGACATTGGATAACATTGTGAAACAGTGGATATATAGTTCTCTTACTTAACAGTTTTTGCAATCTATAATCACCATCGATGCTACTGTTGTTGAAGTATGAAAAACAATTAAAGATCTCTTTCATGAAAATAAGGAAGCTAAAGCTCTTAAACTTGATAATGAACTTCGAACTCTCATTATCGGTGATTCTTCGGTAATGGAGTATTGTACCCACATCAAAGTTTGCTCCGGTACCTAAACGAAATCTTGTTATCTGTTCTATAAACCGACTATCTCCAAAGTTTGCTCATGTTGCCACCACAATCCCACACCAAAAACCGTTCCCAAGCTTCCTTGAAATGCGGTCTATACACACTCTTGAAGAACGATCCATGGCTAAAGATCAATCTTTCCTTACCTCAGTTCAAGCCTCTCATCTTGATAATGCCGCCTCACCAACGATCCTTAATATCGAACATCAATCTCGCTCTCAAAATCCTCGTAACAACAATAATGGAGGTCGTGGTGGCAACCGGAACTACCGTGGTGGCGGTAGACGAGGCCGCTCTGGCGGTAGGGGAGGTAGGCGTCAAGGCAGAACCGGCGGAGGAGGTTTCTCTAATAACCAAAACCAAGCGTCTCCTTTTGTCCTTGGCCTGTAACGGCGATACCCCCTCATCCACAACCATAACAATGTGGGTTGCTACCCTCATCATCAGCTTACCCATTCAGCGCTTGGCTTGCTGCAGCGCCTAGCCCATGAAGCCCATTTCAGCAGCCTTGGTCCAATATAGGAACACCCCAACAGCAAGCATTTTTTTGCATTGTCGGATAGCCCAACAACTTGTCATGGTTTCACTATTCACCCACTCAAGACCAACCAACCATGCTCCCTCAAGCTTTTAGCACTATGAGTCTTTAAGACCCGGGCAATGCGAATTAGTACATGGACACCGGGGCAACTGCTCATCTTCATGCCAACTCATCTATACTCAACTCTCGTAGTAATAGTTGCAATAATTCTAATTTATCAGTTTATTTGGTGATGGATCTCACATTCTCGTTACTAAAATTGGTCATTCCATCCTTGGTTCTAGTCCTTTTCGCACATTACACCTCAAAAACGTCCTTATTACACCTCAAATTATTAAAAATCTTATTTCATTTTGTCAATTCACTCGTGATAATAAATTTTCTATTGAATTTAACGAATTTGGTTTTTCTATGAAGGATTTCATAACCAAACAAGTCTTCCTCCGATGTGATAGCTCCGGTGATTTGTATCCATTTACCAAGTCCAACCATCAAGCTCTTATCTCCGTCAATTCCTCTTTGTGGCATCAAAGACTTGGTTATCTCGACCAACCTATTTTCAAGCATTTAATTTCTAGTAATTCAATTTCATGTAATAAAAAGGAGTCTCATTTACCTTTCCATGCTTGTCAACATGGCAAACATACTAGTTTATCTTTTTCTTTGTCTAAAACCGATGCATTATTTCCATTTCAAGTTATACATTCTAATGTGTGGAACTCTCCTCTACAAAGTCATAGTGGTATTAAATATTATGTGATTTTTTTTTTATCAATTTACACACTTTGTTTGGGTATATCCTCTTAGAAATAAATCGAATCTGTTCTTTAAATTTCTTCACTTTCGTGCTTACATCAAAAACCAATTTCACACTGATATTCAAATTTTCCAATGTGATAATGGAAAAAATATGACAACTCTAACTTTCGCCAACTTTGTGACACTCATGGTATTCTTGTGCCCTTACACATCCCAACAAAACGGGAAATTTGAATGCATGCTTCGTACGCTTAATAACATGATGCGTACTCTCCTATTCCAAGCCCATCTTCCACCCACATAGTGGGTGGAAGCTCTTCCCATGGCCACCTACCTATTAAATACTTTGCCTTCCACCGCCCTAAAAAATGACATTCTGTTTCACAAACGCCCATCTTACACCCACCTGCGTGTGTTTGGATGTCTTTGATACCCCCATTTCAATAATACCTTCAAACTTCAACATTGATTTGTACCTTGCATCTTCCTTGGTTACCCTTCCAACCACAAAGGATTTCGTTGTCTTAATCTTCATACCAAACAAATCATTATATCTCATCATGTAGTCTTTGAAACTGTTTTTCCATTTGGTTCAATGACTCCCAATATTGCCCCTAGCTATGACTTCCTCGACTTTGATGAATCTAGAAACCATAACAATCACCTGAACACACCCGTCACTCCTCTTGGGACCACACATACCCACTATGATGTTGAATCTACTTTCGATCATGTGTCATTTGCTATTGATCATCCTTCGGCAGCTGCCTCCTTCAATGTCACTACTTCAACTAACAGTGACGTCTTCGTTCCCTCTCCCTCTCTTGCTTCACCTCTTCCACCTCCTACCGCTACTAGAGCTCACTCCATGGCCACCCGTGCATCGCACGGTATACATAAACCTATTGACCGGCTTAATCTTCACACCAACATGATATCTTCTCTCTAACCTATTCTGCGTTCTTACGCTCAAGCTTTTAGAGATCCAAAATGGCTACAAGCGATGAAAGACGAATATAATGCACTTATTTCTAACGGGACTTGGGTACTTGTACCCCGGCCTCCTAATGTTAACATTGTTAATTGTATTTGGTTGTTCAAGAAGAAACTAAATGTAGATGGTTCGTTAGCTAGATACAAGGAGAGACTAGTTGCTAATGGTCCCAGTCAGCGACCGGGTATAGATGCGACGAGACTTTTAGCCTAGTTGGTAGACCGGAAACGATTCAGACTATTATGTGTTTAGCTATTTCGCACCACTGGCTGGTTCACCAGTTAGATGTGAAGAATGCATTTCTTCATGGACACCTTCAGGAGACGGTCTACATGTATCAAACTCCCGGTTTTAGAGATTCTACGGCACCTGATCACGTTTGTCTTCTTCGATGCTCCTTAGATGATCTCAAACAGGCTCCATATGCTTGGTATCATCGTTTTGCTCAGTTTATCACTCGCTCCGGATTCTCAAATAGCAAATATGACTCGTCTCTCTTCATCTACAGACATGGTGATCAACTTGCATATCCTCTTCTTTATGTTGATGATATTATACTGACCGCCTCTTCCACAGATCTTCTTCAGCAGATCATTCAAATTCTTCGTTCGGAATTCTCCATGACATATTTGGGAGCACTAAATTACTTTCATGGTATTGCAGTCACTAGAGATAAACACGAAATGTTTTTGTCCCAATAAAATATGCAACCGAGATTCTTGATCATGAAAAAAATTTCCAACTGCAAACCTACTCAGACTCCTGCTGACACATCATCCTAATTTGATGGTACAGACCCTCCTGTCTCTGATCTGACTCTTTATTGAAGCCTTGTGGGTGTGTTATAGTACTTAACTTTCACTCCTCCAGACATCTCTTATGCTGTTCAGCAGGTCTACCTCTACATCATGATCCCAGATAGCCTCATTTTGCTTCCCTCAAGTGTATCCTTCGATACATTTGAGGCACTCTTCATCATGGTTTACATCTCTATGCTTCCCCATCTCGCAGACTGATTGCGTATTCTGATGTTGATTGGGCCGGTTGTCCATCCACCAGACGATCCACCTCGAGCTATTGTGTGTTTCTTGGTGATAATCTTCTCTCTTGGTCTTCCAAGAGACAGGGTACGATCTCTCGGTCCAGTGCTGAAGTCGAGTATCGTGGCGTCGCAAACGTCGTTGTAGAGACCAACTGGCTTCACAATCTTTTACGGGAACTTCACTACCCACCGCTCTTTGCTATTCTATATATTGTGACAATGTCAGTGTCGTTTACCTATCCTCCAACCCACTTCAACATCAGCGCATGAAACATATTGAGATTGACATTCACTTTGTTCGAGACAAATTTTCTTTGGGTCAGATTCGTGTTCTTCATGTTCCATCGTCATCTCAGTATGCTGACATCTTCACCAAAGGTATTCCGTCTTCTTTGTTTCTTAACTTCAAATCCAGTCTGAACGTCTGCCCTCCACCTCCCGTTCCGACTGAGGGGGCTGTTACACATATTTCAATTATCCATATTTATATTTAGTTAGCCCTTTTATGTATTTAGGC